>NC_031979.2:3260244-3867744 GCF_001858045.2 Oreochromis niloticus
ACACGCACACGCACACGCACACACACACAAATATACTCGGGGTCTTTAAAAGTTGGCAAGACAACCAAGGTCATTAGGTTTATTTCCATTTGCAGAGAAATGATTTTGGCAGCAATAATCTGCCCGGTGACACTCAGGTTCGTCAGAATCAACAAATAAAAGCTAAAGAGTGTGTACCCACATCAAGGAATCATTGCAGATTGTATAGTAAGGTAATCAAACAGAAGCATGTTCCTTCTGACCATTTTGCAATAAAATATGGATGGATGAGCTATTCCTTGTTTTTTGCATTTCCAAATTGAACATGATGCAGATGGATGTAGACACAGTTTTACCTCTTTCCTGACTACCCCCATACAATGTTGTGCAAAATTATATTTACTCCCTACCTTTTTCTCTTTTTTTGCATATTTGTCACTCTTAAATAACCAGAGTGAATTAAAAATGCAGCTTAAATGAAGATTTAATTTATTAACAGGATGAAAGCTATCTTAGTTTCTCCTCAAAAACGGCTTCTTGATATTCCACTGAGATTATGTCTGACGAGGCTTCGGCAAACAGCAGATGGGTCCTCTGTCAGGTCTTTGCTGGATTTTTTCCTATTTCTTAAGGACATCTGTTTTTGTTCATCTGCATAGATACTTTTTAGGCCTGCCACGTCTTTGCATCCTCCACTTGTCCAATGTCTAAAGAAAAACCTTGAAAAACTTGACTTATCAGTCCAGAATACCTTCTTTCAGTCATCTACAATCAAATGTTTGTGCTCTCTGGCCAATCTGAGACCTCAGTGGCTTCTTAGCAGCTATTCCTCCTTTTAGCATAACTGTGAGAACAAGTTACGTCTTGCCATATTTTTTATTTCATTGTTTCAATGTTTTAACATCTTATACTAAAATTTAAACCAACACACTGGACTCTGAGAAGTTAGAAATTAATCAAGCATAACATTAAAACCATTAAAACAAAAAGTAAGTAATAACTGTAAATTGGCATCTTAATAATCAACCAAACAAAGTACCAGAATTGGCTGATTGTGCGCATCCTCAGCTTGGTCTTCCAATATGCTTGATAAAAAGCTGTCCATTTCATCCATGTGTCACATGTGCACAGCAGCACAAGGAAGCAGTGTGGCTGTTGGCAAATGAGGAGCGAGGAAGACACAAAGTGCGCCAAATCAAACCAAAGTGAAACCACCACTACAACATTTGAACCTGAAATTAGCATCACCCAGCTAAACAGCTGAAGCCGGGCCAAAACTGGGTCATGCAACAAGACAATTATCCCATTGCCATTAATAGATCTGTGCGTAAACAAATGATGAACTGGATTTACACTGTAAAAAAGAAGAGACTGATGGAGTCACATATAAAACAATACAAGCTGTTGAATCATGGCGTGTATTTAGAGTGTCACATGCCATCTCTGCATTTTGGCTTTAACCTCGTTTTCTCCACCTATACGACAACTAATACCCAGTGTCCTTTTCCCAAGAAAGAGGGTACAGGATGGGATGAGGTGGGGATCTGATTTCCCCAAAGGTTTATGAGATGAGCCCTTCCTCTGAACTTTTGCTTCTTGAGCGTTCCCTGAAACGAGAAATGACCTGCTTCCTGTCCAACCCATGTGGTTCAGAAATGTTCAGCAAATCTTTTGCAGCATGTTTGTGCTGTGCTCGTATGTTATTCTTGTGAGTTCATAAAGTATTTCTTGCAGTCGTTAGCTGGGGTTAGATAAAGGCAAGCAAATCCAAGAAGAGTGGACAAGCAGGGAATTAATTATTCTAAATGGTGAATGATGGTGCTGAGCTCCCACCAGTGAACAGTAACAATGCACATGTGGACCACATATGAAATGAAGAGTCACACCAAAGCATACATTTTTGCACAGTACAGTTTAATATAAAGGCTGCAGCCATAACTGGTCTGTCTATGTGTCCCTGTCATTGTGGTACATCACACTCTGTCTGCAGCATACACACACAGAAACAATGATGCTGCTGTGTCAGATACATGTGCTCTTGGAGACTGGATGAGTGATTCCAGCTTAACACGCCCACAGCAGATGTCCAATCATCCTAATATAACAGCAGGAACAGAACAACACACTGGCTAAGACCTCAGATTAAAACTAGCATCCCAGAGGATAAAACACAGCAGCAATGCAGCAAACTAATACGAGCAAGATAAAGTGAGCTTTACTGATGGGTAGCATCAGCAAAATGCTACATGTTCTGCGTAAATTCATAAGCAGAAATAAAAAGAGGATATCAATATTTATATATATATATATAATGGAGCAAAAATGTTATTCTCTTTGTTTGGGGGCGGGACACAATTCTTCAAAAAGATTTTTCCACATTTGGGATTTTGACGGTAAAGAAACAGTAACAAGATTCCCTCACTGTACGGGTCAAAGGTTCAGGTTTGCTCTCAATATTTCACCTGTCGGTTGCTACCGTAGCGAAGGACAAACCAGAGTTGGAAAACCCCCAAAAATATATAAATTTGAAAGAGCGCAGCTCGCCAATAAATTACAGGAGCTCTCAAAAAGTACACTTTTTTAGAAATTAAAAAAATTACAAAATCTGGTCAACTTTAAACCTTTGAAACTATTTTGTATAGTTTGTCATAAAGTCTGAGGAAGAATTTAGTGTGGTGCCCTTGTGGCGACTTTTGGTAGCTGTTTGACAGTCACTGGTTTTTAGTAGACGGCTGAAGTATAAGGAACTTTTCTGTGCTGTGCCTTTGTGCAAACCGATACACATAATTTGAGGGTCTGAAACCAAACCACTGCAAATACAAGTCCTGCACTACTGTACTGTACAAAAGTACAGTACAGTAGTGCAGTGCTCTTGGAGTACAGTACTTTTGTACAACTTTTACCTGACTTGTTATCTATTAAGGTCAAAATCCAGTTAATACTTGTGTCCTCTTCAAAGTGATATGACTGCTAGTGAGAAACATTATTGTCTCCTCCTACTACACCTCTTGTTCGGTCTCTGACCTCCTCTGAGGAAGGATCATCCCACTGTCTGGCACAGTTTGCCAAGGAAGCAGGAGTTATGAAGGGGAAATTGCAACTGGCAAATGGGCAGTTTGAAAAAAGAAAAAGCCCGCCCCCCCAGGGCAGAAGTGGAGGGATAGAGAGGGAGCGAGGAAGAGAGAGGAAGAGAGAGTGTGTGTGTGTTTTGGGTTTTTTTTTTTTTTTTTTTGGGGGGGGGGAACTAATACTTGAATATGACCTGCTGGTGAACCTTGGTTGTCTTTGGAAGGCAGCAGAGTCTATGATGAGAAAGCCTGTTACAACCCCCCAACAATAGGTAATGAGTGGTAATAAGAGACAATGAGTAAGAGAGGGAGAGAAAGGGGTGGGGAGGAAGATGCAGATAATGCAAGCCAGACACAGACAGAGAAATTACAAAGAACCAGAGAGGGGAAGAGAGAGCAAGAGCAGCTGCAGCAGGGCTGAAAGTGAAGCTGAGAAGGTGCCGGGCTGTGGAGAGAGCATCCTGGGAGTTGGGTGACGAGAAACACTGTCCGTTTGTGGCCACTGATAATACTTTCCATTCTGACTGGCTTTATGTGGGGGTCTGCTGTGTGTTTGTGTGTGTGTGCGTATGTGTGTGTTTACAGGCCTTGTGTGAGCTGCTGATTCCCCTGATTGCAGGCTGGCGCCCTGCTGGCGAGCCCCCGCGCACTGAAATTAAATCCACTCTGCTCCGTTATAAATTATAATGCTTTACAAACAACACCCCCACTGGGGAACACAGGAGGGGGAGATGGAGAGAGAGCAAGACTAAGAGAGAATGGATGGTAATAGACGGAGAGAAGGGGAAGAGAAGGAGTAAGGAATTAAAAAAGACGAAGATAGAAGAAGATAGCAAGAAAAAACATTACCTTTTCTGGAGCTTTTTAATGTGATATGGATTGAGAATGTAAGATTCCACTAATATAAAACACATCTGCCAAAAGCTGCTTTGTAAGCAATTAAACAGAGCTAAGCAATAAAACAGTGGTGTACAAAAAAAGATAACAGATAATTGAATCAGGAAGGGCAGAGAAAGAAGAAAGAGAAAGAAGAACTGCACTTAAACTGAAGTGAACCAGCCTTAAATTTGAATAACACACTTAAAATAAATGTGGAAGGCCTTACCTTAAAAGCTATGAAGGAAAACGAGATACTCTTGTGAATATTGGGAAAAACAGAAAAGGGGGAGGAGAGATGTGAGCAGAGGAGATAACAAGTGAATGAAATGTAGGGATACTTTTGGGTGGGTGGCTATAAGGTGAGAAGGGGGAGAGAAAGCCTGAGCTAAATGGACCCTGTGGTGCCAGAGAGGCAGCATGTGGTGCTGATATCCAGCTACACTGGCACCAAATGAGAGGGTCAGGGCTCTTGTGGGAAACAGAGATCTAATATGTCAAACCTAGAGCTTATGTGGGGGATGATAACCAGTTAGCTGGTGCCAGGCTCCTGCAAGTCAAACAGAGGAGAGATGGACAGAAGGTGACAACTTCTCAGCTCTTCATGTCAGTTACAATTCTGAGACTTGCTGTTCAGTCTTGAAGCACAGTGATAGTGATTTTTTTCAGTGAAATGTCAAGCTCAAATATGAGGACTACAGTTATAGGCAGAAACATTTTAGGGCTGAAATAAGCTCAACTATTGCTGTATTTGCTTTATTTTGTAGATTTTGAGGTTTCAAACTGCCAGTTAGTAAAATCGCAACAGGCATTTTTTCAGTGTAGGCAGAAATTAGTGACAAAGTGATGAATCTCTCTATCTACACATATCTATACATCCAATCTAGTCCTGAAAGCTCAACCAGATCCATCTTAGTGAAGCACAATAGCCATGACTGATCTAGCATTACATGACGAGGGGTGTTTTCACGCCTACAGTTTGTTTACGCGGGTCTGAATCAGCTGATCACAGCTTTTCTCTGTGATTTGGTTTCTTTTTACTCAGAGAAAAATCCGAGTGAATCAAATGTGTCACTACACACCATGTTGTGGCGATCTGCCGTATAATTGGCTATAACGTAAGAATGCTCAGTCTGCTCATTGCCCAGATGTGTTTGGGGGAGGGACAACAAAAGCAGCATTGTGGACTATTGGAGAATTTACATTAATTTCACAGCTAGTTGCTAGCCTGTACAGACCTTTGCACATCTATAGTACCCTGCCATGTTCCAGGGTACAAAGCATACATAGCTACAGGACATTTTTTAGCTCAAACGTACATCCAACACCTGGTAGTTGGTTTGGATTGAGACTGAATCGTATTCACACCAGAAACAAACTGCTCTGGAATCGCACCGAGGTCGGGTCTTGGTGCGGTTGTTTTGGTCTGCACCTGAGTGTGATTACCGAGGTCACATGTGCAAAAACAAACCACACTAAGGGAGAAAATGAACGAGGTGCTCAGGTGTGAACACAGCCCAATGATCATTTTGATACAATAAAGTGATTTGCTGGGATTTCACCTGAACATCCTGCAAACTGCCTTGTAACTACCCAATGGCAGTTGACTCCATTAGCAAGACAATGCAGCCTGCAAGTGGTTGAAAACTGCTCTGGTTTGAGAAACCCAACAAAGGAAACAAAGCACTGACCTGGCTTCCAAACATCCCAGATTACAGTCCAATCAAAAAGTGAAGGCCATAAACTGCAAATGCAGGACTCAAGCATCGAGCCTTTTCTGAGCTGTATGGGTCACACAAAGAGGCTTGCACAATATCTGCCATGTGGTTTTAATGTTTTGGCTAATCAGTATACAGTCATGCATTCAAATATAAATTTCTTAATTTAATTTGTGTTAATAAAACAATTTATTTAGGCCTCCTAATGTATATCATGATAGATACAATAATATATAATACAGTAAAAATATTTTATAATAAAGCCACAGAGCCTGAGAAATGAGCAGAGTGTTGAATTAACAATTCTCGTGTTAACAAAAACTGGACATCGTGTTTGTATTCATTCCAGTGTTCTGCTGGTTTGAATTAGCTTGTTTGGATGTTTGTGAAGGAAATCAGTAACTGCAACCCATCTGTCATACTGAAAGTTTCTGACAGTGACAAACAACTATATATATCATATAATGTTTGTCATAATTATTAGTAATGGTCCCACATCCATGCCTCGCTATAGCTCTAACCAGACTGTTTTAAGAAAAACACACCTATTCTCCATCTCGCCAGGGGGCTGGGTCATGCGCGGCCATCTACACCGTCTGCCAATCAAACTTGAGACTCTGCCCCTTCAAACAAAACAAAGTCTCACTTCCGTTAAAGCCTAAACACAAAGGCACTGATACAGGACACAGCTGTCACTACCACCTACAAAGGGCTGTCACAGCCTGTGTGAAGGCAGCAGGAACTACTGTGCACTCTAATCACTGTTATAGTGTTTAATAGGCATTAAAGAGTGCAATGTGACCGTATTAGGTGTGAGTTTGTGTGTGTGTGTGTGTGTGTGTGTGTGTCTGTATGTGTGGTGGTCAGTCATACTACATGAAGGCATTTTTTTCTATCTCTACCTATCTATTTTTTAAAAAATAAAATAAGGCACATTTATAAATGTTGACACTGAAAGCTGCAGAAATGTTTTCTGGTATTGAAACATTTGGTAATATTGAACATATTTAAATTTCCCATATCAACAAACACATTGATACACTGAAGTTTCTGTTAGTGTATGGGTGAACGTGCTCAACTCAGACATTTTTGCTCATTTTACAGTACTGTGCAAAAGTCATGAGTCAAGTTTCATTTCTTTATTCGTCAGGAAAACTGGAAATAGGTACAGTGTTTTATTGATACATGGAAATACAGTAGAGCTGTAGAGCTGGGCGATATAAGACTTTTTCATATCACGATATGTTTTTTTCATTTCAGGCGATAACGATATATATCACGATATAAGGCAAATAACTATATTTGTAAGATTTAAATGTGCCGTTGCTCACAAGTAAAATGTGAAATAATCAGCAGCTTGTTTTGATTTAAATATTTATTTCCCATAATAAGTTCAACAGGGTAGATGTACTTAAGGAACATGAGACTTCAGTTTCAGATAAATAAAGGCAAATATTGCAAACTACACAAAAGGCAGCCGCTAAAGCGTTTAAGTTTCAAAATAGAACAAACAAAACAGACTAAATTGTCAATTCCACTTAGAAACAAAATATTAATTCTAAAAATAAATCTTAGTTTGTTTTACAGAAGAACGGACAAAATTGACTAACTTTTGTCAATATCAAATAAACTGAGAACTAAAAGGAAATTCTCAATCTCTCCTTGTTGTATAGCTTAGCTTTTCAAACAGTTTTAAAATAAAGATGCTAACAGGACATTCTGTTCTACTGAGTAGGCTATGGCATTCGTTATGTCGCTATGTCTCTTAGCTTTTTTGTCATATGGTAAGACGCTGGAGAAAGCCGACTCAATTGACTGTTGCTGCTTCACAGGGATTCTCCTGGTTGTTTTTGATGACGAATTAGCGCTTTCAGTCAGAGATTGAGCGTGCTCCAGTGGGTGGCACTGCTTCAGGTGATAAAAAAGGTTTGTTGTATTTCCAGACTTTGTGGGAACATATGCTTTCGGCACAATTTACAGTGCACGCTACTCTGTTTTTTGTTTTGTTTTTTTACTCTTCAAATAGCCGAAATCCCTCCACACTACGGAACTTCTCTGGCCCTTCCTTTCGACAATCTCTCCGGCACTGGAACCGTCATCTGTGTTGTCTTCGGTAACCTGGTCACCCAAGCTCTCGGTTGATTTTTCTCTGGTCGGCACACTCATTTCCTCCATTACCCGGCCGGCACACCGGCTGGCTGCTTCCTAAACAAATACACATGTGCGGCTTGGCACTTGTGCTGTACGTAACAAGTCACGTGACGTGACGCTGCGGCTGTGATTTCATGTTCTTTCTTTCTTTTCTTTTCTTGTTTTTTAAGAGAGGAAGAGAGAGAGATGAGGTCTATCGCAATAGTTTCATTTTTCTATCGAGAAAAAGTTATTTTGCAGTACATATCGTTATCGTTCTATCGCCCAGCTCTATGTGAGCACCTTTACTCTTCAACACAGCCTGAACTATGTTTGAGGTGGCTGTGGCTCAGGAGGTCACCTACTAACTGGAAGTTGGTGGTTCGATTCCAGTCTGCATGCCAAAGATCCTTGGGCAAGATACCAACCCCACATTGAGTGGTCAGTTAGAGTAGAAAAGTGCTAAGAATCAGTCCATTTACTTTGTCATCTTTAGCAATAATTCTCTAGACTTCCAGAACTCTTCTTGTTCTGCACAGCTTCCACTGATAGCTGTAGACACTTGACGGTATATAAGACCTGTGACTTTCAGTCTGGTTCTTGTGTAATTTGGAATATCTCAACATTTTCTCCCTGATTTCTCTTTGGAAGGACTTCTGTCAGTCCTGGGAGAGTGTACTGTTCTGCGTTCATAATTCCGTCAGTTTCAACAACATCGCCAACATTGCTGGCTGAAATGCATCTGCAAAACACGACAGACACTCACTGTTGTACCTTTGTCCTGACCAGCTGTCTACATATTGCTGATTGTTTGAACCAAAGGTTTCAAATTTGGATTCATCGCTGCACAGTTCATTCGATTAACTTTGCTGGATTTGTCAGATATTTCTTAATAACGTTTTTGACACAAAACTTTTTGATACAGTTCATCTGCTGTAGATATTCTTTTAAGCGTGCTACTTCATCTTTTGTCTGTACTTCTCCATTTTCCCAAAAAATTTTTAAGGACACACTGCACAGAAATGTGGCATGAGATATAAGACATGCCAAGTTTTTGGCTAATAGCGCTTCGGAAATCACCTTGTAAACTCAAAAACACAATTTTATACCCGCTGAACTGTGCTGTCTTTGACGTTTTGTAGAATCGAGTGAAGAATTGGGTTTTGTGCACGTAAATGTGTTTTTGCCCCAGGTTGAAAGTAAAGTACCAAAAGAAATCTTTACAAACACTTCTACTGTTATTGTAGAAAAACCAACATGAATGAACAGCAGCACCATAGCTGAACTTGAGAAAGGAAAATCGAAATACCAGCATCTTTATAAGAAGAAACAGACAAAGAAATGCTAAAGATGCCCAGAAAGAATAAGACACGTCCTTAAAATGTACCAAAGACGTACAGATGACAAGACAAATTCTGATGAACACAAAAAACTGAGCTACTTTGGCATGCTCTGCTGAGGTGGTAGAAAAGCAGCCTGCAGTCCTTGCAGACTGGTGAAAAGATTGAGTAAACAGGTTCGAGTCTCATGTAAATGCAAACTCAGCTTTGAGTCAGATTCTCCATATTTCACCTGAAGAGAATCAGGAGAAAGCAGAGATGACAGATGTGATCAGTACCAGCAAATCTCAACAAAATCACTTCCAAAAAAAACAACACTGGGGGGGAAATGCTTCAAATGAAAGATGGACAGCAAACAGCAATACCCATGTAACTGTAAGCATACTTGCAATCTTTTTTCTAACACTTGCTGGAAATGTCTCTTCTGCATCAAAATGTGTCTGAGACGAGTTGAGCTTGATTAGTTCTTTATGTCTTTTTAGTGTTGAACTAATAACAGAGCCACTCAAAACACACAAATCCTCTCTGCAAATGACAATAAAGAACTTTGGGATCGCACCAAAGTGTAATGACAATGATTAGCTAGAAGGCCCTCGGGCACTAGTATCTTTCTGGTTTTATTATGGGCCCCAAATAAAAAAGCAGTTTTCTCATGTATTGAATGTATTGAACAAAGTCCAGTCACAATTAAAATGTCCTTGAAAATGTAAAATGCGCCAAATTACAACAGTCACCTCAAGGCACTTTCTATTGTAAAGTAAAGGCCCTAAATAATACAGAGAAACTCCAACAATCACTGTTTGGAGAGACCAACAGTGAAGTACCACTGAACTGGGCCAGTACAACATCCAAAATAGTAACAGTTAAGTGTACCAGCTGTCCAATCAGCTCGTTTCTCTTCCCCCTCCCAGCTAATTACAATGTGATGCAAGCTTGAGCAAACAAAGTATTATAGGTCAGTTAAACATTCCTCTCATCTCAAGAAATCTGCTGTCACTTTTCCTGAGGCACACACATCTGCAAACACCTGATAGGCCTGAGCAGAGGCCTTCAGATCACTCATTGCCCGGGTTAAATTGTTACCACCTTTCTCTAATCCCTACTCTCACAATTAACTGTATGGTCAAGGACTTCAAAGTCCTTGACGGCCAAAGGGATTAACCCTGACGCTCCCAGAGATTTGTTTTTGATTTTGCTAAGATCCCGGGGTACTTTCATCTTTAGTCCTTCCTCTCAAAGTCCCACAGGGCCAAGCTGAGGGCAGGGGGGGGGTTGCTACTAATTTTGGCAAATTTTGGCAAATTCAGTGTGATATTTGACGGCAACTTTTAGAGTTACTACAAGGTTATTAAGACAAACACAAAAGTGTCCACAAAAGTAGGACACAACAGAAAGGGCCTATTTGTGTGTGAGGACAGTGATTAAGTTTTGGTGAGACTGCAAACATTTTTCTGTCTTTAAGTCATTCGGACGTGTGTTATCAGGAACTATTTATTCTTACTTAATTGGAATCAATTAGAGATTTTAACCTGTTCTTCCAGTCTCATGATACATCACTAAAAAAGGTGTAGTTGCCTGTGTAACCAAAACCTATTACACAAATAACATTTCTACAGTTCAACACAAAACAAACCATATTTCACAATTATTAGACTTTTGGAACTAATCATCATTTCTAAGAGATTCTCTCCCAAACCTGAATAACAATGACTTTTAGAAAACCTGAGAAAATACCATCTTTAAGGGAGGGAATCAAACTTTATTAGATCCAATGCCAGCTTATTGCCACTTTAAACATTCCACATGTTGTTGGTGCTGTTAGTGGGCAGAGGGCTCTGTGTCAGTGGAGTTGTCTTAGCAGCACTGGGCACTATCAGCCTGTTTCAGCCCAATCCCTTCAGCTCCGTCAGCTGTAACAGTGCCTATGTCGAAGGAGGTAGATAACCTTGTGTGTGTGTTTTTAGGGGTAATAGTGTGTGAAGAGCTGGTCCACGCATTCTGCCCCTCCTCTACACACCAACAGTCTACCCTGCAGTGCCTCAGCAGGAACTGGAGCAAATGCGTTTAGGAATTAGAAGACTGGGGAATGGCCTGAAGTGTGTGTGTGTGTGTGTGTGTGTGTTTGTGTGTGTGTGTGTGTTTTCATGGAGTTGTGCTGCTCTTTTGTGGTGTGCCAGCTCCTGCCAGCTGCCCCAGGATGTGGCCTGTCACTTCACATAGCTGCTGATGAGCCACACAAGTGTCAGGAAAGGTAAAGTTAGAGGTAACGCTGTGTCACAGACACACAAATACACACAGGAAAAACATGTGGAGAAAATGCTGTACAGTGTATGTGGGGCGGAGATCCTCACATGACTCAAACCATTAACGCTCATTTTCAAGCTTTTAATAATTACACTATATTAGCTGACCTCATAGCCCACTGAAATCTGACTGAAGAAGAAGCGGAAAATAAATCCACTCAACTTTCTCAGATGTCATCATCGATGTCGGTCTGGCTCTGGTCCCGCTGAATAGTTCTCCTGTACTTTGTGCTACTGTTTGTTGACATCACCATACCATAACTGGAGGAAACAAAAAAGTAACAACCGGAGGAGGAACAAGTGTTTCTGATCACTCCTGGGTCTCTTTGCCGATACTAATGCAAACGCATGGGAAAAAGTCCACCTGCGTCTCATTTACACAACCTTTATGCTCGTGCATTTATCGGGGGAAGAAAACTTTTTTATGGAGATAAATTCCACAGATACACATGAACAATATATGACCCCCCTCTATTCTCCTGTGCTCTCTTAACCTACTGAACAATGAAGCATAGCTAATGTTAAGTGCCATGCTATTAGATGCAGCAGCAGTAGACTGCCTGTGGCTCTGTGCAGCACCCAAAGGCTCCATATGCTGCCAAGCAAAGAAAGAGACACCAAGAAGAAAACAGAGGCCCAGACTGACATCTACAACTGCTAAAGTCTGACAAATGTATGTTGCATTTACACACTACTGTTCATCACATGTACAGAAATTTATGCTGATGGCAATTTTTGTTCATTCTTGTTTCCTGTTTGCCTTCTTTAAATGCTTAAAAATGGCACAAATCTTATGATTAGCAAATGAAAGAATAAAAAAATCATATTAGTGTAGTATGTGTCCCTATGTGACACAGTCGGGAAAAACAGTGTGGTGCCTAGTGTTCCCTCTTGGTTCTTATATAGCACTTTTCTGACCGCTCAAAGTGCTTTACACAACTTGTACATTCACCCATTTGCACAAGCATTTTCTTCTACATTGTTTCTAACTGCTTCCTATTTAACAATCACACATGGGGTTAGTACCTTGCCCATGGATACCTGGCATGCAGACTGGGATTGAACCACCAACCTTCCGGTTAGGTGACCTGCTCTACCTGAGCAACAGCCACACAACTTGCACTGTGCTTGTACCAAACTGATAATATGTATGCATGACTGCGGCCTCTATTTTTGCTTTCTGCTGTACTGGATCATCACGTATCAATCACATGACTGTAGTGCTGGTAAATTTGAAGACATCAACCTGGGTTCAGCAAAACTGTAAAATACATATTCACTATTTTCTGATACTTTACTGTCTAAGGAACCTTATTCAAAAATCTAATTATATAACGTCACTGTGATCTGAGGCCTAACTCGATGGTTTGAGATGTGGTAGAACTCCACTGAGAACGTCTGATCTGGCTCTCCGAGTCTGCTGCTACTGCTGGCTGAGTGACTAATACAGCACTCCTGAATCTTATCATGCACCATTATATGGATATTCCCTAGGTGATCCCCTACTATATGAACATGATCTACAATAATCTATGTGTTTTTATCAAATTACCAAACTCCATCTCTAATATGCAGTCAGAAGGCTGGAGAGCGACCCACAGATCCCGATGTAATTACACACTGTGCCTCTTCTCGGCCCACATACCATTCTGTCCCAATTCCCTGCTGTTTGGAAATCAAGGATATGCTGGTGACAAGTTACAGTACACATGCCCCAGTTAACCTTTGATGTGAACATGTTCTTTTCTGAGGGAATGATATGGAGGCCTAAACCATGAGAGGCTACAGACTATCCCTGCAAACTGTATGGCTTCAAAGTCCCGTCTCTAATTTGAACCTTTTGTGCCACTTAAAAAGCCCATGGACTAATTTGACTCTGGCATGTAACAACCGTTTACAGGAATGTTTGTCTGTCCCGTGAGTGTGTGTTTGTTTGTGTGTGTGTGTGCACGTATGTTACCACAGGCCTACCTGCTTTGATCATGGTATTGGAAGATTATGACAGCGCACACACACACACACACACACACACACACACACACACAGTGCAAAAGATTAATCAAAACTACACACAGCACCACGTCTGCAGAGCGTGTAGACACATAAGCGGACATACAGACCTACAGGTTACCCTGGCACTGAGGTTTTATTTACTTACAGGGAACTCCAATCACCTCATGCTTCTAAATAAGAGCCCGACAAATGTTTGGCCCCACGTGGATGTATTTACTTAAAAACCACCTTTCTATAACAGTATAGAAAGTAAGTATAGACGGTGAGTATTTTGCAAAAACGTGATACTCCATCACTTGGACACAAATGCTTGCAAAAACACTCATGGTGGGTGTATTATAACAAGCAGACATGGGAATCGAAGACAGAACTACTCACTGAAATTTACTGCTCTCCTGAAGCCTGAGAAGCTGTCTACTGCATTACCAAACCATTCAAAAAATACACACTACATAAAAGTGAAGAAAAATGTGTATGAGATTGTGTACAGTGGTCCCTCGCTATAACGCGGTTCACCTTTCATGGCCTCACTGTTTCGCTGATTTTTTTGGTGCAGTTTTGCATGTTTTGTTTTACAGCGCATCGTGTTCTGCGTCCTGATTGGTTGTAGACCACTGTCAATCAATCTCGTGGCGTGTCTCCTGTACAGTACAGAATGTGTTCAGCGTGTCAGATTTACATAAATCTTCGATCCTAGCAGTGTGACTCTGTGCTGTACTGTATGTTTGTAACTCTTCTCCCCAACAAACACAACAATGTCCACGAAACGTTTTGCTCCTGCAGTAGCTCCCAAAAGGCAGAGGAAGATGCTAACCATCGCACAAAACGTTGGACTTCTGGACATGCTAAAGGATGGTAGAAGTTACCGTATTTTCGGATTATAAGGCGCATTAAGCGAAACAAAACAGTCAGATAAGTCAAACTTTACTCAACTCGTTCTTCCTGCTTCCTCTACTTCCGTACCATTGATTCATTAATGTTGAATTCTCTGGCAGCGGCTCTATTCTCATGTTCTGGACCTGAAAACAGGGTTTGAGCTTTGGTTTCAGTCTATAATACTGGACTTATTTTTCTACAAAGGTTTGAACTTTGAGAGTTTAAACAAGAGAGAAAAGTGTGACAATGTTCATGCCTGTCTGAGAAAAGTGTATAAATTATGTAGTGAGGGGTTTTACAGCCTTAAAACATCTATAATAATTGTAAAAAATAAAGTTGGCTACTTCGCGGATTTCACCTATCGCTGGTTATTTTTGGAACGTAACTCCCGCGATAAACGAGGGACCGCTGTATTCTGACTTTGCGTCATGCTTTAACTGATCTGGTCTGATGTATCCACCATGCCAGATGAACTACTCCAAAACAAGGACATATAAACACACACAAAAAACAACAACAAAACACATCGACCTGAAAACTAAGATAAAGGCATACTTAAATACCCCGGTCAGCCATCACTTATGTCGAGGACCATGTGTGGAATTCCCTCTCTGTCTTCAGCGGTGACAGACGGGCCTTTACTGTCATTCTGGCCAACCAAAGTCGCTACAACTACGACATCAGCAAGGGGGAGCTACCTCTGGGGACCGATGATTAATTAACATTGGCTTCAGCCGGCAGCCTGGCACAGGATGTGATCTAATTGACAGTGGGTAATTATGTAATGGCTTCGTCTTGTAAAAGGAGATGAGCTGGAAGTACTGTAACCCAGAGTGGAAATGCAAAAGCACCGTGGACACTGGAAAATGCACACAAACTAAATGAGGCTGGTTTGTTTTCCTGTCGTTACCCTTTTACCTTTCCTGATGTGTGGGTGGCTTGCTGGGCATCGAAGGGGTGGTGGAGGTAGTCATCCCTCGCTCAGCTCACTTGGTAATAGGCCAGTCTGTGTTTGTTTACCCCAGCTGGAATGTCACGAAGCAGCCGGCCCTTTGATCCGGCATTAATGTCACCACAATATGTGTCATTATCTGGGAGCCGGGCTCCACTTCACATCCCACTTATTGGAAAAAGAAACGTGACTAAGATGCTGTTCACTAAATATTTTGAACAGGATAGGAAGACATTGCACGCCAGTGGAGGCATGTGATTGAGCCTGTGTGGAAGGAACAATCAAAAAAGGGGTTCCAAGCAACAACGTAGTGCCGTAAGAAGCAGCAGGAGCTGAGATCAAATACAGAGAAGCGGTAGGTGCCAACGTACAGCAGAGGCAAATACTGAAAAAACAGTTAACAATAATGGTCAAAGCCAACAGCAACACAAACTATAACTTCTAAGATGACACAAAAGTTGAATTAACATCTTCAGCAGCAGGGTGTTACATTTTTTTTACAATACAATATGTATCTCATGATTTACGTTACATAGCAATCAAATTAGCGCACTAGCAAGGACCAAGAAAGGTCCAAATTACACACCAAACAATTATCTATGGCATTAGCAGCTGTGCAGCTGAGAAAATAAAGTCAGCTTTTGAGCACGCTTAATAACTGCCCCCCTCCCTTCACCACCAAATAATGCAGATCAAGCAGAACCCCCCAAGGTAGCTACTTTAAAGCAAAGACACGGACACTGTATTAGCAAATATACTGCTGCAGAAGAAGCAACTGTCAAGGTAAAGTACAAGTTGTTATTAAGTACTGACCTGGAATCAGATTAAAAACTCCTTTGATCTTAATCTTACTGCTGAAGGAAATGAGGAAAATCTGATCCTGTGTCAGTGGTTTTTAGGCCCTTTGATGTCAAAGTGGAATGGAGGCCGGCGCAAGAGCACTGACTTAATGAATATGATTCTTACTAGTTCCCATGAGGTAATTCCTTTTCTTAAAGCAGTCACTACATATTGCACCTCCTCTAATATCTCTTACGCTGCTTTTTGAAAATAAGAGCTTGTAGTGATCACTGGGATATTTTCAAAAATTAAGACTGCTGCTCTACGTTAACTTCAGGAATTAGTGTCTGAATATGGAATAAAAGCCTGAGAGGACATAAAAGTGGCTGTATAGAGGGCTAAAATAACAGTCTGACTACACAGGCTCAGCTCCATCTGCTTCTAATTACTCACTATCCGTGATGTGATGGAGGGGAAAGAGGGGGTGAGTACAACAGGAACTTATGTCAGCACTGGGTTACATGACTGACGGAGGTTAGAAAAAAAAAACAAAACAGCGTTTCATTTAGGATAGTAAGCCCTGTTACCTGGGAGCTGTGTTTTCATGCATGGCTCTGTTTGTGTGCATGTGTGTTTGGTTATATGCACATTTATTTCAGCATATCTTCACTGCTGCTATCACTAATTTAATGCCACAGTGTATGAGCCGGACTTCAAACGGTGCCTGCATGCACTACAGAGTTTAAAATTGCCCAAGTGAGCAGACACAACAACAGGCCGAGCTAATGCTTTTCTGCACAGGGAGTATGTGTGGGCATGGCGAATAATGTCACATTTCACATGCAAAGTTTATAAGTGGCACATTGAATAGGACGCTAATAGCCTAGCTAGTAATCCAATACTAGTCCACCAGAGATAATCATAATTTATTTACTCATTAGCATTAGACAGTTGCCACCATCCCTATTTATTTGTGGACGATGCTATGGATGAATACACTAACCAGTTGAGGTTTGCCTTTTTTTAAATACATAAGTTAAATCACTTTGCTGAGGTACTGCTAATCAGTCTTTTCTAACCCACAGCTTGTTTGGCTTCCACACCGTCAATGTTGGCCATCTACATCATGGCCAGTGCAAATTTACAGCAGATAATAAAGTTATTTTTGATTTAAATACTCCTTAGCATTATGATCTATCATGTTTATGGTTCTCCATGGTCGAGAAGCATTCATGTAGCTCAGGTTTGCTCTGTGACATCATCAGCCACAACATTAAAGCCAATGGTGGTGTTTACCGTCAGCCTCAAAACGAGTGCGATGTATTAGAAGTTGATATGTGGAAACCAGGGCTGGGTGATATGAGGAAAATCTAACATCACAATATTTTTGGGCTATTTTCTAAATAACAGAAACAAGCATAAAAAATGTAAACATTGTTAATTTTGCCGTAAATGACTTTTCAGCTGGTGAAATAAATTCCTGGTAGTGCTACCTTTAGCAGCAATAGTTTTACAGCATGTTTTGTTTGCGTCTCATTCCCTCGCTCGTCTGAAACTCCCGCTGTTGCCATATTTTTCCCTATCTGGTAGCATATAAACACGCATGCTCAGTGCAGTGCGCCAGGTAGAAAGTTTTCCGGATGGGAGGGGGGATTAATGATGCATTTGCAGCATGTGGGAGAAATAAAAACTCAGAGTAAATTACGTGCAGACAGCTTAATATGACAACTTACACTCGATGGTTATGATAAAACCATTATTGAAAAACTTGCAATGCATCGAGTACATTCAATATATCGCCCGCCCCTAGTTGAGACAGGGTCAATGGAATGAATAAGTGAAAGGGTCTGTGGCAGCGACTAGGAACAACGAGGTATTGGTCTAAACCTGCTGTGGTATTTAAATCTTCTCCCTATGCCAATGTGGGTCTTTATGCGGGTGCTCCAGTTTCACCTGACAGTTCTGCGTTTTGCCCAAGTGTACGCTGAAAACTGGAGACTGTATACATCATTTTTACTCCATCTTTCCTTTACTGTGGTTGTGCACTTACTGCAGTTTGCCATACTACGAGCTATTAGCCGAGGCTGTCTCTCAGGTAAAATAAAGCTTTTAGACTTCCCAAAAAGTAAGAAAAAAATGGGGTTGAGGAGGATTTTATTTCTTTTTGCTGAAAAGAGGATATGATGATATTAGAATGGTGATTTTATGTATAATGTTGATTTTATGTCCCTTATATTTTCACACTATTTATTATTATTTTTGTGTTTCTTTGTATCCATTGAGTTGGGGTGTTTCTTTGGCTACATTCACACTGCAGGCGAAAGCGCATCAAATCCGATTTTTTCGCCCCTATGCGACCCGTATCCGATCTTGGTATGACAGTGTGAACGGCACAAATCCGATATTTTCAAATCCGATCTGGGTCACTTTCGTATGTGGTACTGAATCCGATACATATCCGATGTTTTAGAAAGCGACTGCTGTGTGAACGGTCAAGTCGCATTAAATCCGTCTTTTACGTCACTGACACAAGACAGACGCCAATTATCAGCGCCGGAGAAGCGCCCGATAGGACATCGCGAACGATTTCCTACCATCCGGTGAAACTGTTGGGAAGACAACGTTGGAGAAATGTGAACATTTTATTTTTACTGTATTTTCTGCAGATTCTGACAGAAATCTGCAACTATCCTTTGAAGCACCGCTCCTCTAAAACAGCAATAAGGATCATTATTAGGTTATTTGCATTATTATGTAAATAACAAAATAACTTAAAGCAAAAATTTGGAAACATAAAGTCCGAAGTCTTTATATTAAGGGCAATCAGTCAAACAATATTGTTTGCTCTGGGTCTAAACAGAGCGAGTTGTGTGTGACATCTTCTTTTGCGCATGCGGGCCGCTTTGAGCGTTCACACTAGAGCGCGTTTGCTGTCGCATTTTATTTGTAGTGTGAACAAGCAGACAAAAAAAAAATCGGATTTGATCAAAAAATCGGAATTGAGCATTAAGACCTGCAGTGTGAACGTAGCCTTTGATTCTGTTTTGCTCTGTTGTCCATAAGGTTCTTCCTGTTTCCATTTGGCTCATTTTAACTGCAATTAGAAACAAATAAAAATGGACAAAGGGTGCACCAATAATAATGTATCATTATTATTATTATTATTTTGTAATTGTTTTGTAGGGCTGGAAATACTATTTGTAATCAGCTGTGATTGTTTACTACAGTAATCATTAGCTCTAATTCCGGGTTTAATATTGCAGAAAAAAGTGAAACAACAACAACAAAAATGGAGAAGAAAGAAGAAAATCACAATGGTGAAAGAGGCAGAGACAAATGTCACTTCAATGTACCCAGGGCTCTCACCAGTCAATGAGTAACATGCACACACACACACACACACGCACACGCACACACACACACACACACACTGAGTCACAGTGACAGAGGCGTAAGAGTAACACAACACTCTGACAGCGTTAGGGTTAGTCATCTGTCAAGTACACACAACCACACACACTCACAGATGAGTGGAGTGGACTTAAGCCTGAGACCTCAGCAGTGACCCTTGTCTCTTTTCAGCCAATCCTTTCACATCAGCGTTCGTCCTCGCTTTCAAACACGCACAGGCGCGCACACACACACACACACACACACACACACACACACACACACAATTGTCTGTCATCATCATGATGTGTTGCAGTGCACATCTAACACCCAGTGGCTCAACATAACTATGAACTGGAGGTGTTTGGGATGCAGTAAGCAGAACATGTATGACAAACAAACAAACAACATGTGATTAGCGTGAATAATGGTTTGTTAATGTGCATGTGGCTTGGCTATTTAACATTTGTGAACTTTGACCTTTGGTTGATGAGTTTCGTCAAATAAAAAAAAGTTTTTAAATGTAGATTAGACTGTTTTTGGTGTCACATACAAGGATAAGATTTTTCAGGATAAAATGCAAATATTTGTTTCTTCATTAGTTGCCTGATCGTTAACTAAACTGCTTTAGATTTGAGACGACTGCTTGGAAACTGTTTGCTTTGGCTGAGAGAAAATGTACTTTTCATGATATTTTCTTATTCTTTTTTGTGATATATTAACTAAGGGGCTGCGGAAACACAAGGAGTGTAACAAATGTGTGCGAGTATGTATCTGTGTGCGTGTCTGCGTAGTGACATTTCCCTAATGTAGCAGTAAATGTGCCCCTCATTAAGTGCTCTCTGACAGTGATGTGGGCTGACGAGAGCGCAGACGCCTGGCTCCTGGACTGGTGCCCTGATGGGGAATATGCTCACACTCTCTTGCACACTCACTCACATACACACACAGACTGTCTCACAAACACCCACGCACACAGAAATATATACAGAAAGACTGACAAGCACACAAACACTTAAACCTAAGAGCTCCGCAGCAAGGATGTTTCAATCCAAGTTTGGATGTCCGTGTCTCTGTCGGAGGTTTTGGATTTTTTATGTCTGTGTGTGTGTGTGTGTGTCTCTGTGTGTGTGTGTGTGTGTGTGTGTGTTGATGAGAGAATAGCTCAGCATTTCAAACTAAAACTATCATTTTTTTAAGACCGTCTGATATAAATTTCTTGTTAATCATAAAAACAAAGAACAAACTTCTTCCTCTTTGATGATGGGGTAATAAAATAAAATCAGTCAATTATTAAACATGTCTCTGTTATTTTTTATTCCACAGGATCAAATTCTGGACAGTGTATCGACACAGGATACAAATGTGCGTGTGTGTGTTAGACTTGACACAATATTTGGGGCAGATGAGGGTCTGGAAGCACAGAGGCACATCTGCTGTAGAAAAATGGCTTTTTGGACTAACACCATTAACACAATGGTGGCTGCTGGACAAAAATGTATCTACAGTGTGTGCATGTGTGTCTTTACGCAGCTATTAGTCATGCTCCATATGTCTTCGAGTGAGGGACAGTGAAAGCATGGTGTATCTGTGCTGTGTGTGGGGGGGGGGGGGGGGGGGGGGGGGTTGACCGACTGACCCCAGCGACTGCCTTTTTATGCCTCACAAATATGACTGACAAACACACAGAGAGAATAATGGAGGATGTGACTGTGTGACTGTGGAGGCACAGCTAAGAGTACACCAGGAAAATGGGCAGTCTATTCACACAAGCAGGGTCACATGTGCGGTAAGGTTCGCTCAAAAAGAGGTTAGCTTCCCTTTGCCTGATTCGCTGAGAAGAGACGGCCAAACAGACAATTTCCCCATCGCGCTCTAAAAGAATCTATGACCCTTTTTCATTTGTGTGCACACTGGAAGCAATTTGCTCGCCGCGCGTCGCTTTGAAGCTGCCAGCTGGTCCCTTGCAGACATTTCAGGCTCTTTTTGCCCAGGTGACCCTCTAATGTATGTACTATGAGGTCATATGTCAATCAACAGTATTCTGCACTCTCATTGGTAAGCTCTTCAGGTGTGCACCCCAACGTTTATTGCAGATCCCGCCCCACCAATTGCTTCTAGTGCAGGGGTGGGCAATCTCAGTCCACGAGGGCCGGTGTCCCTGCAGGTTTTAGATCTCACCCTGGGTCAACACACCTGAATCACATGATAAGTTCGTTACCAGGCCTCTGGAGAACTTCAGGACATGTTGAGGATCTAATTTAGCCATTTAAATCAGCTGTGTTGGTTTGAGGACACATCTAAAACCTGCAGGGACACCGGCCCTCGTGGACTGAGATTGCCCACCCCTGTTCCAGTGTGTAGCATTAGTGATTTGAATGCTGTGTGAGATTTCACCCACATTGAAATAATAATCGTAAATATTGTCAAGCCAAGTACCGACACAAATAATTGTTTCATGGCTCAGTGTCACTACAGTAAAAATAGATTGGAAACCTTTTCTCACCACAGAAGATCATCTGCCTCCATCTCACCCATCCCCATCCCCAGCGTGCTCCTCTTTCACACCAACCCTCTGCATGTCCTCCTCCGTGTGCTCCCCTTTTCCTCCAGCCTGGCAGCTCCATCTCCAAACCATCCCAACCTTGTTTCTCTAATTTAGTCTCCAAACTAGTAAAACTGTGAAATGGTAAATGGCCTGTATTTATATAGCGCCTTTATGGTCCCTAAGGACCCCAAAGCGCTTTACATATCCAGTCATTCACCCATTCACACACACATTCACACACACATTCACACACTGGTGATGGCAAGCTACGTTGTAGCCACAGCCACCCTGGAGCGCACTGACAGAGGCGAGGCTGCCGGACACTGGCGCCACCGGGCCCTCTGACCACCACCAGTAGGCAACGGGTGAAGTGTCTTGCCCAAGGACACAATGACCGAGACTGTCCAAGCCGGGGCTCGAACCGGCAACCTTCCGATTACAAGGCGAACTCCCAACTCTTGAGCCACGATCGCCCCAACTCCGAGCACCTCCAACTCGGCTCTTTCTTTCGGTCAGTGCCACGGTCTCTAAACCATACGCCCCAGCAGCTCTCACTGTCATCTTGTAAAACTTTGATTCATGTATCCATCCTTCTGTCAACCTGACATATTGCTCATTTTCAAAAAGATGATCTTGGGGGTGAATGAAAGTATTGAGCATACTTTGAACAGTTTATTAATGAACCCACTGATGCTGATAAACTAGCAGTAAAATGTGTTGAACTGACACATTAGATAGCAACAGTAAATCACTGTAAATGTATCTGTTCAAACTGGTACACAAAGTTCAGTCTGATCAGATTTCCTTTGTTTCCGTGGCCTCATGATTCAAATAATTTCTGCTGTAAATCCAAAAACAAATATTCTAGCATGTTAGCAATGATGTGAAATCTTGAAGACAATGTTCACACAATTAACATAAAAAAATACTGTACATATGTACAGTATTTTTTAATGTTAATTCGACACAATATGAATGATTGGATTTGTGTCCAATTCAGTGTCTAATCCACATTTGGCTACAACCTCTATTACAAAGGCAGACATGGCATCTGAAGGACCTTATCATCATTGTACTCCAGTGGGAGTCAATGAAACTGATCAGGTCTGAAAGATCATTCACACTTTCTTTCCATACAGATTTATATTCACCTCTTGATGCAAAGTGAGGAAAAGTGAGCAACTGTGTGGAGCACGCAGACCGTGGGTGTACTGGCAGGCCGCTGCTGGACTGGATTCAGTTCTTGTTATAAATACAGGGGTTAGAGGTGTGACTGTAAAATGTGCTGTGTGTATGTGTTTGTGTAGCCAGGGGCGTAAGGGTTAATTGGTGTTGCGTGTTAAAAGGTGTTAACAAGGCAGGCGGACACCCAAGGAGCAGTTTCAAGACACACACACACACACACACACACACACACACAGTCATATTAGCTGGAGTCAAAGTGATAAAAAATGCATGGCAATATAACAGAGCCAGTTTCTACACAGCCAGTGTCTTTTCAACATCCTCCAATGTACCAGCCTAACAGAAAACTACATTTTCCACAGTAAACACAGGCTGACCTACAGTATAGTTCTGCTCTTTAGTTGTGAACAGACATAGCATTTCTCTAAAAAGGAAATATTACAGAGGTTTGGGGTTTCCTTTTAGATTAAAAAAAGAAAAACAAGAAATATATTATTTTTCTATTACTTTTTTGGGTTATGGCATATTTTAGGATACTAAATATCTTTATCTTTATCAACTAAAACAGGCTTTTTCAAATCTATTTCAGTAGAAGGGTAATACCCTCCTGTGCTATATATGGCAGTGTTAGCTAAGTGGCACTCCTAGAGCCTCTGGCTGAGCCTGTGGGGACGATGGAAGGAAAAAAGAAACCAATGAGACAGAGAAAAAGAAAGGGATGGTTTCAGCTAAAAGGCCCTCACTGCCTGGAGGCACTCCATACACTCTAATGATTGCCAACAGGATGTGTGTGTGTGTGTGTCCCTTGACAAAGAACCTCTAATCAGATGGAAGTGTAAAGGGAAGGAACACTCTTAGGTCATACGTGTGTCTCTATGTGAGTATCTGTTCACTTTGTGTCTGATACATTTTTTCTGTGAAATGTTCCACTGACACATATAGGCCATGACACACACACACACTTGAAAAAATCTTGATGCTAGCACTTGTGCAGTATTACACACACACACACACACACACACTGTTGTAGAGTCCGATTAGCAGTTGACTGAATGTCTATGGAGGTGACACGGCATCAGACTGACCTGCCAACACAGTGCACTGTGGAAAGCGCTGCTGCACAGGCAAACAATACATGTGTGTATGCAGAGCTGCAACAGACAAGCGCTTTTGCACATGCTCTCCTTCGATTACACATACAGGTGAACAGGGTGTGAAAAACCTAAAACACACTTGCATCTACAAAACCACTTACAGGGGAGGACTGGATGCTTCAAGACAACAGGAACCAAATAAACTGCATGAAAAGTGCATGAGCAAGGTGTGGGGGCACACACAGTCACAGTTCTCTCTCTCTCTCACACACACACACACACACACACACACACACACTCACACACACAAACAGAAGTGAGCATGAGTGGAGGCGACAGAGCGTTCACACTGGGTCGAGCTGGTCCTGGATGTGCCAGAGCCAGCAGCTGAATGCTAGTCTGAATGTGAAGGTGTCAAACTAGCTTGGTTATAGAGCTAATGTGTAGCTGCTAGACTAGCACACCTGAGGCTCACACACACACACACACACACACACACACACACACACAGAGATATATTTATACATACGCATAGGTGCACAAAGACGCACACATTCACACATGTCAGGAGGAGCATAAACACACGTATGCATAAACATAACACATAAGCATAAAAATGTCACACACATTCTTAGTAAACATGTAAAAGGACACACACATGCATATGGCTGCAGAGGCATGTACAGATGTGTTCACACACACTTTTTCACATGTGTGAGAAGTACAAACATGTAGGCCCAAGTGTAAACACACAGATGAAGGAAGAGAATCACAGAAGAGCAAACACTTCAGTACACAGTGTATGTAAATAGCAACACACTTGTAAACACACACACACACTTCCCGCCGTGTCTCTGCAGACGCAGACGTGAATAATGTGTGCAGCCTTCCTCGGCTTCATACCAGGCCACTGCTAGTGTCACAAATAAACTTGCTTACACTTGGCGCTGCTTCACGCAGTGATGGGCTAAATAGGGCATGAAAAGGTACGCACACACACTGGCACGCTTAACACCAGGTGTGTGAGGCGAATGTTAGCAGAGACACATGTGGCTTGGATGCCCGGTGGGATCTGTCCATGTCCTCTTTGTGCCCTCTGCCAAGGCACACCACAGTACTGGCTGACTGCAGCTCCGCTCACATTCTGATTCACCTTTTGCATCACGCTGCTATGCCTGCAATTACGTTACAGCGCCGGTACTGGACTTTCTGAGCACAACTAACAGTTTAAAGCCTCATTAGCAGCCGCTAGAGGGTGGAATATTTATTAGACTAAATAGGTGGAAGTAACAGATAATCAATAATTGTCCAATAATAATTTTTTTGATAATATGGCATTTTTTTTTAGAAAATTAAAACCGTTTTTAGTCTGATTTTGACTCAGTGATTAATGATATAACATCAGGCATCACATTTTTGCCATACATCGCGGACATCAGTATCCTGTAAGTAGGACTGTTTAATTCGATTTTTTTCAGTATCAATATTATCTAGTCATAGTCATAGTTTTCATAGTTCCACAAAATGTTTGTTCACTTTATGCAAGAGGACTTATTGTGAACGCGAGTTATTCCTAATATTATGTTCTTTGATCTTCTGCGACTGACACTACAGTAACACAGAGTGCACCATGAGGTCATGAAGGAATCAGGAAATTCTTCTGATGAAATACACTTAAATTTGTCCTTCCAGGGTTCACAGAGGTGCGAACCCTCTTTGAAAGAGCAGCACGCTTATAACACACAAACAGGGACTCTACAACTTTGCAACACAGGCCATGGGCATGTGAAATGGGAGTTAGGTTGGGTTTACAAATTTGACAATGCATTTATCTGATCTGCAGATTTAACAGCGTAACAAGAGAAGCTCATTAGGTGATCACTATGGTATCAGTTCATTCTCTAGGAGCCTTGTTGCATTACATGAGAAATTAAGGTTTTAGAAGAAACATTTGCTACAATGTTTACAATCCCACCTCTAAAGAACAGCTACTACACTCATGGTAATCTAACCATCAGTTATAAAAAGTTTGTTCATAATCCTACGAGGATCATCGTGAAGACAAACACCAGGAAGTTGTCCACACTGTAAGAAGTGTTGCACAGGAGCAAGAGCAGCAACTGATTGATTCAAGTTTTGAATGTGATTTTTCATTATTCCCATAAAGCATGTACAGCACAATATCTGCATCTAAGCTTCCACAAAACTGTAAACTGCGTTCAACAGTTACTTACTCGATAGCTGTTAAACACTGCTATCAAGTAAGACAAATTATAATTTAAGCGCTACTTTAAAAACAGCTGGTCTGCACTGAGCTTTAACCTTCAGCAGCAAAAAAAGGCAAACTGTTTTTTAAAATCTGTCAGAACTGTAAAGCTGACGGACGCTGTTCAGCCACTCATTGAGCTGTTGTTGAAAATTATTTCTGCCATAGCTTTTTTTAATGGTTTCGATAAAATAACTGGTTTTATATGACAGGTGAATTTCTCCATTGTTAGATATTCATCATCTTTTTCTTCCTTCCATTCCAGTTGACCTTAAAATGATCTAATGTAGTCACTGTGTAACACAAATTTAATTACAATACTATGTTCCCATGTTCCAAGAAATCTCTGTTGAATTTATTATATTTCCTTCTTTGGAATTCTCTACCTGCGAGCCATTTTATTTTGGGATTTTCACGAACAACTGCAGGAAAACCTTGTAACTGTGTGTGTGTGTGTGTGTGTGTGTGTGTGTGTTCTGAAAGTGTATCTATATGTGTTAAGTATCAATCCTCACAGAGAGAGAGTGAGAAAAGAAAAACAAAGCTCAGCATGAGGTTTTCCTCTCATCTGTTGTGTTTTCTTTTTGGTGAATCACACCGTGTCTGTAGCAGGAATCTGCATCAAACTACAGACACTCCTCTTCTTTCTCCACCTCTTCTTCTCCTCAATCCTCTCATCTCCCTCTAAGCTAAATGATCCTTTCATTTCCTGATGACCGACAGAGGCCCTTAGGTGTCTGTGCATGCGTGTGTGTTTGTGTGTGTTGCGGGAGTGTGCGAGGAGCTCTGAAAGCGCAGTTGCATGTTAAGTTCACAACTGCATTGATCCTGTAGCAAAACAAAGCTCAGAGAGCGATGTCTGGACTGAGCTTTATAAGTGGGCGTGCATCTGTTTGCGTGCATCTGTTTGCGTTGTGTATACCACAAACACACACACGCAGAACAGACGTAGACATAACCATGCAAACAGACACCCTGACACGGCATGAGCAAAACTGGGCCCAGCTGGAGAATGATTCAAAGGCTGAGGGAGAAAGAGGGGAGAGGACAGAGAGGGGAAGACGGAGAGGACAAATTGCTTTTGCCTGCATCTGAAGATGTGATGTGCGAACGAGCTGTTAAAAGAAAACAAAGCACAGTCGTGCCTGCCAGTTCCCATGACTCCCCCCGGCCCGCTGTCTCTCCTTCCTCCCGTGCATCCATCCATCATTTGCTCTCGCCCTCCTCCTTTACAGTAAGTGACCCAACACCTACAGCCTCCTGGGATCAGTTAACGGTGAGGATGAGTCGATGTGGTAAGAAACGGAGGATGGAGCTGGCTTCTAAATCAAAACGAGCTAGTTGGTATAGTTTGCAGTTTTAGACAAACAGGTGGTGCTCGAGTGTTTTTGAGTCAACACAAAGAGAGAAACAAGATTCTTTGATGATTGATTCGATGTTTCGTTTCATTTTGAGGAATCCAGCAGACGGGATATTGTAATCACCTTTGTTGTTAGCTTGGACAGCAACAAATAATCATTGTTATACCTCTGAAATCATTTCTTCAAGTACAAGTTCTGTACTAATATATTCTATTTTTGGATTCATATTTGGATATTATCTGAATACCTGAAAGTTTGTGTACTACTGGTTTTGTAGCTCAACCATATTTGTGATTACATGTTGATGCCATTCTCCATTCTGCGACACACGTCTGTCTTTACCACTGTCTCAGTATCTCCAGACTTTGTAAATGGTCTGTATTTGTTTAGCGCTTTACTTAGTCCCTAAGGACCCCAAAGCACTTTACACTACATTCAGTCATCCACCCATCCACACACACACATTCACACACTGGTGATGGCAGCTACATTGTAGCCACAGCTGCCCTGGGGCGCACTGACAGAGGCGAGGCTGTCCGGCGGCCACCAGTAGGCAACAGGTGAAGTGTCTTGCCCAAGGACACAACGACTGATACTGTCGGAGCCGGGGCTCGAACCGGGAACCTTCCGATTACAAGACGAACTGCCAACTCTTGAGCCACGATTGCCCCAGTTATCATAAGACAATTTAAAATCAGTGGTGGGCAGTCACAAAATTACTAATGGGCTGGAATAAGTTAAGCTTGCCAATGCTGAATGGTCAGGAAATCTGATGGGTAATCTACAGATCCAAGATATAAAGTTTGAGTCTGCAGCTGTTTAAGAGCACCCGATAATGCTGGGCTGTCAAACTCATGAGTCAGGTAAATTTTTACTTTAGATTCTGAGCTGTTAGGAAAGTAATTTAATTATTGTTTTTAATTTGTCATGCACAGTGACGACTGGCTTCCACTATCCACCACCGTTTATCAGCTTACGGAAGTGATGGCAACTGGAGCTGCAGTTTTAACCTATGTACAGGCCTGCTTTATGCTCTTATCTGCATAAACATGCATATAATTTATACTGTAAAAGGTTAAAAACCTTTGTGAAGAACAGATCAGTGTTGAGATCGAGAGGTTTCTGCCTTGATATCCAACTGCATTTACTTATAGAATTAAATGTCAAACGCGGATATTCGAGTTGTACTTCAGAGTTTTACCTGTTGGTGTAGAGAAGCACTGTGAGATTCCTAATTCAAAACACACCATTCCATCTAATTTACCATCAGACTATTCCATACACCGCTGCATTAAGAATGTCACATTGTGGTTTAATCTGGCTCACCGCTACAGCATTGCTAATTATTTTGTTTTGATGTTTCAGAAGCTTCTCAGCTAACAGAAACACGCACAGAGGACATTTTATTTACTCATAGGAAGACTTTCCTTCAAGTGTGCTTGACAGTTGAATGGAAAATAGCTACCAGTGAAATGGCAGGGCCAGTTGGACTGAAAGTCTGTTTGGAGTCAATCAGAATCCTTTTGACCATTTCTTCTCACTGCGCTTGTTGTTCTGCCACGGCTAATCCCTCTAAGCTGTTATATATAAGAAAGAGTACTAAATCTAAAGTTTACTGAAACCAGTCATTTCAACTGGGTCTGTTTATAGATGGCTGACTGTGTTGACGAACACGTAACATCGTTCAAGACAATCGCTGCTTTTTCTCTTCTCTTAGCAAATGGGGTACTTGCCTAAAGGCTGCCCTTTCTACTCTTCTTTTTCTTCTTCTCTTAGTTACCGCCTAATGTTTGGAGTCAATATGGCATCAGTGCGACAGTGTTGGAGCAGGAATGTTGAGCACAAAGCAAAAGGCTGAGGTTTCTTAGAGAAAGAAAGGAATGGATGGTATTTAGAGGGTAGGTCCACAAAACAAGATGGCAGTGAGGAAGAAAAGGAGTAAAGAGACGAGCATAAAGAGAAAAAAGTGGAAAGGAAGATGAGGTGTAGGCTAAAGAGAAGAAATGGAAGAGTCTTTATTATCAGTGCATCGTCTCAAAATTGAGATAATACCTGAAAGGTGGCTCACTGATACCCCGCTTTTAGGAAAGTGACATCACTTCCTGGTTTTGCAACATTGTTTGACTTTTATGGATTGGCTGTAGTTCTTTCTTTAGGGAAACTACAGCAATATAGGAATAAAAAGCATTACAGTCTGTAAATAACAGGATTGTTTTGCACCAAAGGCCATCAGAAGACATCAGAGGAGAAATATTAACCAATGGTGGTCTTTGTAACGTCCAGTGTTGTTAACACTAAATCTTTAACGTTCGTTTAAGCTCAGCGTTTGTAACAGAACTACAACTGTGATAATGTGTTGAGTTGTCAAACACCAGCTGTGAGGTGTGAAGTAACATGTGGCACTATGAGCCTCAAAAAGATTATGAAGTGTATTTTTAGCCTGGTAATATTTTTACCCTGTTAGAGTTGAGCCGCAGTAACAATGTTAAGGAGGCACTCCAGAAAACAAGTCATAAAAAGCACCTGTCATTTAGTCCCTAGCCTAACCACAGCTCCAAAGAGTCTGGATCCCAGCCATCGAATGCTGCCAGTCTTTCCTGTAAGACTTTCCATAAATAGTAGCAAGTTACTTTACACCTATAGATTTGTATAATTTCGGTTGCTATATTTCCTAGATGTGACAAATTCCAACAAAGCCAAAGAATAGACAGGAAATAACCACTAGGACAGCAGCGTCTGGGACAGCTGGTTGACTATTTTGACCGATATGGTTTCTGACCAAATTGTGACTGGCTGGTTACTTTCATACAGAGAGAAGTGCAATATCAATAACCTCTATGACTAATTAAAGAACATACTTGTGGACTTGGCCAATCCTAACAACGACTGTAAGCTTAAGTGAGATTTACATTAAGGAAGTTACTGTGCCAAAAAAAGCCTCTGGATTTCTGAAGACTGAGCAACCAACCCATCAACCAACGGACATCCAGAAGGCTCAGCTACACCCGACCAAGCTGGGCGAGTCTCCACTCTCGTATTTACAGAAAAAACTGGCTTTGGTATGAGTCTGTTATGATTAATGGTTATATAAGCTGTAAATATCTAGCTATGTATGTATTTATAATTAATTTGGGCTGCAGTTAAATTTACAGAGGACATTACACCATTCACTTTCCAAACCAGTTGCAGATCCCAGGGTTGACCAAGATTGTCTTTGGTTGGTTAAAGCCTCACTAAGTCAGTCAGAGAGCTCCCTAATTTTGAACCATCACATGCTTTGGAGTGTAGAGTATGAAAAACAAAACTTGCGACTGGTCCTGATGGGAGTGCACTCAGATTAAACATGAGTGGGCTGAATGTGAAATGACTATACGTGGACACTTTCCCAAGTACCCACCTTTCCCTCTATAACCAGTGCTATTTAAGAGAGCAGGCACAATATTTTGCAGAGAATTCTCCAAACCCCCTCAGTACTGCCAAATAGGAAGCTCACATTGTGACAAAGAGTGTAAGCTATGCCAGCGGCCTCCACTTCCAAAGTTAATGATGGAAAGAATCTCCCTCTCTACATCACCCCCCTCTTTCTCAGAGGTTAAGGGTAGACGAATAATCACTCATTTGTGAGTAAAAAGCGAGGGAGCTGAGTGTGCTGCATAAACATTTTCCCGGATGTAATTTTCTCTGCCGGTCTTTTGGCTTTTCCCAGTAGGACAGAGCCCAACGCCCAGGAGGAAATCGTTTAGGCTCCATAAGTGCCAAATTGTATCCTGGTTTTCCAGAGTTTTCCTGCCTGTTCTGGCTCAGGGCCTTTCCTGTGGTGAGATTGCGCCCTGTTATGCGTATGTGGGTATGAATGCAAGTGTGCCACGAGCACTGGCTTCAGGCTTTGGCTCAGGATGACAATCCCCATTTCCATGTTGCAGACATTAGAAAGAAATCAGAAATAGGAAATAAAGAAAGGACAAACGTGAGCAAAGAAAGCAAACGTGGAACTTGAGTGAGAAGTTTCCACTTCCTCGGGGGCCTTTTTATTCACTGAGCTGTATCTGCACACATGACACAAAGCCTGAGAATCTGTTTGTTTTGTTTTTTTACATTTTGTGGCCTTGTGTGTCATCAGTGAGTTCTTACATGGGTGTGTTTGTTCATGCGTGTCTACCATGTGTTCCTGATTTGGAGAGAAAAACTTCTTACTGCTTCATTAAGTCACATTTGTTTATCAGACATTGAACAACGCAGCTGCTGTACTTCAAAAAAAAAAAAAAAGGAGGAAGAAGAAAAAAGATTTAGGTTAAAAGCAAATAAAATCAAGAAGCTAGGCATCTTAGTATTTCACAGGTTTCTGTGACCTCATTCGTTTCCACATTTTTTCACTTTCAATCGCTAAAGATGCCATAGAGCTTCATGAGCTGGGATATGCTCGATTTTAGCCAAAATATCACAGACACCTCTTGAACTGCTTATAGGAATTTTGCACCAGTTGCATCAGCGAGCGTGCAGCTCTTGCCCATATACTTCCTACACTAACTGACTCTGTGCTTTATTTTGCTTTTTTTTAATGACCATGTTTAAAAGGTGCTACATGAGGCATAAAACAATAACATGTCAGTGACAAATGAACTGCATGCAACCTAAAGCAGTATGCTGTTGAAAAGACTGGTAGACTATATAGTTTCACTAGTAATGTCAGTGCCAGTGTTTCAGTAAATTAAGCACACATTTCCCATAAAGCCTGCTGCTTCCTGCAGTGAAGAGGATGTTGGTTATTCAGTCAAAAGTTTCCTCTTTAACGGTTTAAATATGTTGGAAATTATTTTGCCATCAGCTTTTGATAACAGTTGCAGTTTAAGAATTTTGTTAAGTTTGTCCTGAAAAACAACTCTGAGCTGGAAAGAGTCTGCAGGGCACAAGCAGATCAAGCTGTTTCTCTGAGGCTGAACAGATCAGACTCCAGCGTTGGTTACAGCTGTCTAAAGACATGCTGGTAAATATCGAGTAAACCATTATTAGATTTCTTCAGTTTAAAAACTTATATTAGATTTTAGATCCACTGAGATGGTTAAAATGAGAAGTAAGACAACACTTAACTTGCCAGTAATCAACAGATGCAGTTTTTACTACTTATCAAGTTTCAGGTTAGGGGCAAGGTTAGGGCGCCCGACTACTACTGTACAATCAAACTACTTACCACTGTGACATACCTGTACGAAGTGGTTTCGACCGAAAATAGTAACTTGGTAAACCGATAAGCAAAGACAGGACATATGACATCCAAGAGAAGAAGCGACATCTGTTACAAGGATTTGCACGACTGAAGTAAACGCAGGTTTATTAAAAGGACAAAAATAGTTTTGGATCATTTCTAGAAAAAAAGGAAATTTAACTGAATAGAGAGCAGAGCAGAAAAAGAAATGAATAATCATACATGCACACCTACACACCAACACAAATGCATTGTTGAGTTAGGCCCACTTGTTGAGGAATTTCTCTGAACCCTGAGAAGAAGGAGACGGGAACAGACAGAACACAATTAACAGCGGTTTGTCACAACTTTGGACCTGGGAGTGTGCATCTAAAGGTCGTGTGTATGTGGGAGTGTGGGTCTGTGGGCATTCACAGTGTGTGACACTTGCCTCCCATACAGCTCATTTATTGGATTAGTGCAAGACTGACCAGTGGGGATGTGGCTGGCCGGCGCCAGGCCCCGCTCTGAGACTCCAGAGCCTAGTTAGCTGTGATGCTAAGCTAACCCCTCACTCCCAACACCTCAGGGGGGCAGCGCCACTGCTGTAGGGCGGAAAGGGTGCTTGTTAATGGGGCTGAGGTGCCATGCTTGCAGGCCTCTCCTTGAGGGGAGGAGGATGGGAGGCAAGGATGGACTAATTATAAAGGAAAGCCCCAATTACAAGAAGAGGAAGACAGGGGATTGGAGGCGTACTGGAGGGAAGGATGGAAACGCTACAGTGGAAGCCAGGCGTGGAAATGCCAAGACTAGCTGCCAGTGACAACAACCCCACACACACACACACACACACACACACACACACACCAGACAATGTACCTTCTGAGGTGCCGCCTGTCTCCTTTTCTTGTCTTTGCTGAGGGATAATTGTATTAAGTGTGTTTGTTAGCCCAGTGGCTGATGGCACACATGCACGCACACATGCACACACGACATCAAGTATACAAACGCACAGAGCCAGATGAAGAATAAGAGCTTCACTGCTGCTGTTGATGGCAAGTACCAGTAACATGCACACACATAAACACGCGTACGTGTCCATTTCCACTCTTACATGTATGAGAGTGATTCAAATGATAATTCGGACCGCAAACAGCACACAGACACACAAACCTGCAGTATACCACATGCATACACCCAGGCGGTTGACCTCATACTGTATTGCCGAGCAGCTCTCCCATACAAGCATGGGTTTCATTGGAAACACATGTCCAGAGTGTGCATATGTGCTTGGTGTGCAGTGAGCTCTCTCCGTACGTGTTATGCTCCTGAATACATTTCCGGCCTCGGCTGAAAACCATGCTGGCATTTTCACTCAATCTCAGGCGCCTTATATGGAGCACGCCTGCACATTTATTTATACATACACAAATCAGGCCTCCAGTTTACCTTCAAATTCTGTCCTGTGGTATTGATAATGCGGCTGTGAGATGTTTTTAAAATGGGCTTACAAAAAAGTGAGTATGGTGAAAGGTGGCATCCTGGGAAATAGATAGGATCTTACATAGGAATGATGTGACAGGTATGCATGGTAGTGGTCAAAGTATAACCACAAAAAGGGTAACTGACCTGCTGGCTGCACATTTCAGTTCATGGGGTTAAAGTCTATATTGCCCGATACTATTTGCATTTTTTTATACTCAAATGTACACGTTGATGCTGGAAAAAGTAAGCAAGCAAAAGCATTGTCTGCTACCCTTAATTTTACACTTAGAAGCTTCTAAAACCAAATTTGGGTGACTGGAAAGAAACTGAGCTTGAAACCAGGGATACCAAAACGATGTTATCCATCAAGCTGACGGGGGCAGATCTAATCTTTAATAACAGGCCAGCACTGGTGCCAGAAATTGGTTCAAACCATCAAGCTTAATGTCTCGAGCATGCAGGCTCTGTAATTCAGACACTGTTGTCTGACTGGGGGAGAAAGCTAATGAAAAGAAAAGCAGGAAAATAGACTGAGTGAGAGAGGGATGGATGTAGAGAGCTGTTCACATCTGGAGTCTTTCCTCTTGTCATCAGATAGATGGATGTTAACTTACAGTGCTGTGGAAACAACAGCTTCCTGTGCTGCTGATAACAGCAATGGAGCGACTTACAAGAAGTGAGATGGAAGAAGAAGTAGTCAGTGAAGGAGTGAAACATGAACAGGGGATGGCTGATGATGAAAGCTTTCAAAACTACAAAGACGGGGAAAAAAAACTCTGAGAGGAGGAGGAGATAAGAGACAGAATATGGCAGCGGACAGCTAAAGTTGCAGCACAGACAAAATAGCAAGCAGACGGTTTTTCAATTCTGCTGAAATACCTGCTCAGTCTGGCAACGCGCACACAGACACCGACACACACTCCCTCTGTCTAAACATGTCCGACAAACTAGACAAACAGCAAGAAAAGAACAAAGGGAAGCAGCTCTGTCTAAGAAAGCTGTCACTTTGCCTCTGCCGGGATCTTCGGTAAAAGATGCAAGGCTCTGCAGCCACAACATGCCAACATGCACTAGTGCTGCCACTACTGCTGCCCATCACTTAGGCCATCTCTGTGTCTAAATACGTGCGCGCTGGTGTATGACAGAGACAGATGTGTGTGCTTCCTGTCTCAGCCTCTTTTCCCCATCACTTGTTTCTCTGGAGATGGTTGTTTTGCTGATGCACATTTTCTGTCTATTCCTAAAAAATGACAATGAGTCACAGAAGAGACATCTGCAATATATTTGAGTGGAAAGTGCTAATGAATCAAGATGCTTTAGGAGAAACTGGGAAAAACAGAACCGAAATAACCACCCCAGAGGTGAAGTAGCGCTGTTTTCACCACAAAAAGACGTTCAGTTGCTGGCCAGATAAAGCTCGCCATCCTGAAACTGACCTCCAACTGAAAAGAAGCTTAGTAGGTGCTTAGTAAAGTAGTAAAAAATATATATATATACATTTTCCTAAAAAAAACCAAAAAAAACACTACCGGTCAAAAGTTTTAGAACACCCCAATTTTTCCAGTTATTTATTGCAATTCAAGTCGTTCTAGTCCAATGAATAGCTTGGAATGGTACAAAGGTAAGTGGTGAACTGCCAGAGGTAAAAAAAAAAAAAAAAAAAAAGAAAGGTTACACAAAACTGAAAAATGATGTACATTTCAGAATTATACAAAAAGGTCTTTTTCAGGGAACACAAAATGGGTTAACAATTTAAAGCTGTTCTGCAGCAATGGAGGTTGATCAAACCTTGAAAGTTGGTGCTTCTAATTCCTACAGGTGTTCCAAGTTTTCTGGATTACTTTCAGCCCCCTCTGTCTCCATGAAAGCAGTGTTGGAACACACTGCGGTACCATACCCTTGTGAGCATTAGTTTAACAGCATTGTCCTGCAGAAAGTAGTGTGTTGTTACACAAATGGTGAGAAAAAGGCAATTAACAATGGAAGAGAGACAGACCATCATAACACTTAAAAATGTAGGTCTTTCCTACAAAGAAATTGCAAAGAAAGTCAAGTGTCAGTGAGTACAGTTTCCTTCACCATCAAAAGGCACTCAGAAACTGAGGGTTAATAGGCAGCTCACAAGACAACAGCTTCAAGCACAGCTTAATAGTGGTCGTAGTAAGCAAGTCTCAGTTTCAACTGTGAAGAGAAGACTTCAAACTGCAGGTTTGACAGGACGAGTTGGAGCAAGAAAGCCACTGTTAAGCCATTAGAATAAGACAAAGAGGCTCGCCTGGGCCATGAAACACTGCCACTGGACAACTGAAGACTGGAAGAAGGTGTTATGGACTGATGAATCAAAATATGAAATCTTTGGTTCATCATGCAGGATCTTTGTAGGCCGTCGAGTAGGTGAAAGGATGGTTCCACAGTGTGTAGTATCAGCTTTAAGTGTGATGGTCTGGATCCAGGGTCGGTGACTCGTACAGAGTGAGAAGCACCCTGAACCTAAACAGCTACCACAGCATTCTGCAGCACCATGCAGTAGCCTCTGGTATGCACCTAGTTGGTCAGGGGTTCATCCTAAATCAAGACAATGACCCAAAACATAAGTCCAAGCTGTGCCAGAACTACCTCAGGAAAAAAGAACAAGATGATGAGCTTGAAAACATGGAGTGACCGGCACAGTCTCCAGACTTAAACCCCATCAAGCTGGTTTGGGATGAGCTGGACAGAAGGCTGAAAGCAAAGCAACCTACAAGGTCCACATTTATGGGAACTTCTGCACCAGACATGGGAAAAACCTTCTGAAGAATATTTGATTTCTATTGTAGAAAGAATGCCACAGGTCTGCTCAGCTGTTATATCTGCCAAAACAGGCTACTTTGAGGCAAGTTTAGAATACATTTTGGTCTACAAATTGATTCCATGATTTCTTTATTTAACTCCAATTGCTGATTTGTACTGTCCTTTAATTTCACAGTGCAACGAGACATTTAACTGCACAATATTCAATTTTTTTTTTTTTAAAAAGGAAAAATTGGGGTGTTCTAAAAACTTTTGACTGGTATTTATTTATTTATTTATTTATTTATGTATTAAAAGAATAAGAGACTGCATGAAAAGGTACTCTCCTGTTTTTTGTTGGCCTTTTTTAAAAACACAGTCCAAATGAATTTCAACTTCCACCCACCTTCTCTGTGTTAGTGCAGAGGCAGAATTATAATATGATTTGCATGAACTGGGCTTTTAAGATGAAAAGGAAAAGAAAACAAGTGCTGACTCCTTAAGCTCACAAATACACAGTGCTGTGAGTAAAGACAACTTTCTTGTTTTAATTTACAATCACTCTCTTTTCCATTTCCCTCCTCTCTCTATCACAGGCACACATGCACACAAAGAGTGAGAGACAGACAGGAAGTTGAGGAGGAATTCCCAAGCGGACATTTCTCACGTTCCTGCAGTGATTGGAAACACACTCTAGTAAAATGGTGGCAGGACATAATTTCCAGGTGAGGAGAGAAAGGCGGTAACCTCTTCCCCTCTCCCTTCAACCCCCCTTACCATAGCACAAACAATATCCTCCTTGATATTATCCACACACACACACGCACGCACACGCACACACACACACACACACACACACACACACACACGCATACGCACACACACCACTTGTTGTCACCTGGAGGGGGTTGGTCTATAGCTTTTTAGCATCAATACACAATGGCTTCCTCTGTGGCTCAGCAGAAGCAGGTGAGCAGATAGTATCTAAGTGAATGTGCGCTCACACACACGTTTCCATACATCCTTGCACGCACACACACATGGACGATGAGAAAACCACACACACCTGCTGAGGAAATGAGCCTGTAGTAGGCCTCCACCTGGTCAGCCCTGAGGTGCCACCGAGAAAAACAAAAGGAAGGAAAGAGGCAATGAAGATAAAGGGAAAAGAGGGAATTGTGAAACAGGCTTTTGTAAAGCCAACGGTCGGCTTTTGTTTTCCAGCCAAAGCAGGTGACATTAAATATTTTGATTGAACAGGTAACAAGCTTTACATTAGATGAAAAATACAATAAGATCGAGTTCTCTGCTTATTGAAGGTTTCATTCAAAAAGATTCTGAAACACTGCACAGAAAAACATTCTATACTTATGTACATGTGGATAACTATTCAATTAACTTGGTAAATTGTATGTTTTGCTTACTGATCACATATTTGGCTTTCAAGCTGAGACCTGCAGTTACTAACGTTGCCAGCAAACAGATGCTAACTAGCATATTTGCAAACATATTAACCAGAAGTAAAGATTAGCTGTGGCTAGTGTGGTTGAGAGTTGGTTTCACTTTTCAATGGACAGCTCCATCGCATCTGTGCAAAGCACCAAGTCCATGACACCTAACTGGTCTGTAAACTTCCAAGTTCCCAACTAAGCATTTTTCCTGACCCATGGAGGCCCCGGCCACACCCCCAACCCACAGGACCCAGAGGATCCACCACCAAAAACCAGAAACCACAGATTACCTGTAGAGGTGCCATGTCCATGCTCTATCAGGTCAGAGCTTTTTGGCAGGACGTGGGTGACCTACCCTACATTAAGCAGGTGGTTTTAATATTGTTTATCTTCAAGACAGGGTGAGCGGATTCTCTGTTTTGCTCTATTTTGTAAAGTCTTGACATACTGGAGAGTCTCAGGTGCAGAGAAACCACTTAGAGCTTGTTAACCTTATAACGCAATACGAAGAGATACATCATTCTACAGTTGCAAGTAGAGAAGTGGACTGTGTGTGTGTGTGAGATGTAGAGACAGGCTGAACATTTGTGACATGAGTCAGATGCTGAGGGAGTCGGATGCATATGCTGCTGAGTGCATCTCCCCTTCTTTCCCCTATTCATTTTTTACCACACTTGCCAGAGAGGCTCAGCAGCTCATTGTAATTATCTCTGTGTATGAAAGTGTGCATGCAGGAAAGTGTGTGTACCCACATTAGATGTGATGCGATGCATTAGGCATTTCTGATGCTTAGGTGTAAAAAATCCTATTACAGCAAGCAGGACGGCGGATCGATACCTTACGGGATCTAGAGTAACGTGCTGTGTGTGTGTGTGTGTGTGTGTGTGTGTGTGTGTGTGTGTGTTGATGTGTGAGCGGGGAAGTGTTTTAACACCTCTCAGAGGTGGATTAGTGCGCGACAGCATGGAGACACTGTCAGAGGCGGTTAGTGTCAGAGAGCGGAAGAGGAAAGTGCAGAGGGAGAAAGATGGAAAGAAGGGAAGGGAAAAAGGAACAGATGGAAAGGAAGAAAGCAGTGAGGGCGAAGAGAGAAAAAGATGTGTCACTTCTGATGACAATGTGCTGTGTTTGTCCCCAGTGAATTTGGGTGGAGGGGGAGATGGAGAAAAAGAATAAAAATAGACGGAGGGGGGCCATGGAGCTGTGCCACGCTAAAGAGCTATACTGTAATCCATGCGCTTGGCAGTATGTAAAAAAGACAAACTTATGCTGCAATCACACTGAACTCTGTTAACTGAAGTGTCATTCTTCCAACAATCATTTTAAGTCATTTATCTGAAGTAAGTCTACAGTAGAAGGTGTTTCCTTCATTTTCCAACAATTATCATTGGAAAAGCTGTAATTTACAGAATATAGCACTACAAAAAACTACAACTAATTAAAAACACGCCTGACAAGCAGCCGAAAATGGAGAAATCACATCACAGTGGGATGAGCAGGCGACCGTATGCCGTATGACTGAGAGCGATAGTCTTCACTGTACTTATGCAACAAAGCTAAATAAAGGCCCCAAAAAGAACAAGAAACACTCGCATCACTAAAGAGTGAAAAAGGAAAAGGTACTGCACTGTCACATTATATGATCCTACAGAAAATTATTTCAAGTTAAAGAAAATCTGAGGATGATTTTAAAGATCATTCTGACTGGATGGGAGAAGGTGACAGTGTGACAGGTTATGTCTTATTACAAATATTTGGAAATAGTCTGAATTTATTTGGAGTACATTTCAGTATTGTATTGTTAATTTTCACATGTGATTATCTGTGGGTAAAAAAACCAAACAAATCAAAAACAAAAATGATCATTTCCAGAGGCAAAAATAACACCTACAGATGTGTTTGGATTGCTCATTTAATTAGTAATAATGTAAAATATGACAGCAGTAAATTCACATTTTAATTTATTTTTTATGATAAATGTGTCCATTTATGTTATGTCCACTGTTAGATAATACTGATAAAGAATATCACTGACATAAGTGAAATGCATTGTTGCTGTAACTGTTTTTTCTTTATAAATTCCTGAAAGTTTTTTGAAAATAAATCTTGAATTGACATTAATTAATGGTGAGAGATCAAGCATGACAAATAGTTAGCTACCTGCAGTGGAGGTTACAGTAACACGTTACAGTAATCACATTAAATTTTTTCAGTGATGCAGTCATGTAACACGTTACTGTACTATATTCTGCAATTACATTACAGTTACTGTATATCATTATTTGCGTTACAAAGTTTCTTTAGTTGTCTGAGCTTCAGGCGGATAAAAAGAAAAGAAAACATCAAACAAACGTGTTTTCCCCCTCCCTGCACTACAATCAGCTAATTTCAGTGAGGAGACGAAAATTAAAGGATTATTCTATTCGATTCTAAATGGTGGAGCGGTGCAGCAAAATAACATTTGAGGAGTGGAGATATGGAAATGACTTTTATTTTTATTGCATCTAGGACAGAAGTAACTGTATTATGCTAACACAACTTTGGCTCTCTGCTAGCACCTGCTCAGACAGCATGCTAAAGCAAAGCTCGCCAAGAAGCCAGAGCCGGCTTTGTGTTGTCGGCTTTGTATTCATAGCTACATACATAAGAAAGATTATACACGTGTCCTCATTAGGGCAGAGATTTACATTGGTGTGTGGGAGCTCAGGTCATTTTACGGAGTAATAGGAAAGTAATGTAACAAGTAGTGTAAGGGATTACTTTCTTCGACGAGTAACGTACTACATTACTTTTAAAAAAAGTAACGAGAAATGTGCAATACATTACTTTTTGTGATGAATGACCCCAACATTGGCCACCTGTAAGTTGTAAAGTAGCACACGGATGTTCTGAAGTTAGCAAAAACTTACATACCTGAGTGGGCTAGTTAGTCTTAGCAGGTAAGCTGTTTGAAAACATTAACCACATAAAAACCAGCTCACGCTCTGTTTTCATTCTCCAAATCAAAGGAGGTCACCTCGTTAACTGTACACTGAGATAACACTGGCCTTATTTTTTCAACAATATCTCAATGACTAGATATGACGGGCTTTTTTCTCATGATAGCCATCTTGTTTCTAACCATGTAATGAAGAACTAAGCTGAATTACAGTAAAGGAAGCAGAGAGCATCGCCTGTGTATGTGGCTACTGCTTCCAGTTTACTCCAAAAGGAAAAAATATACTGTCTTCATGATCTACAGACACGCACTTGCTTTTGGCATTATTCTTGTTGCAAATGGCAATTTCATCTCATCTGCATGTGCATATGGCTGTCTGGGTGTAATGACACTCAAAATCTTGCTCATACAAGCCCATAAAGATGACACTGATTAGCGCCTGTGAGGATTAAAGTGTGTGTGAGGTCACGGTACGGATGTTCCATTACTTCCCCTTCACATCTTGGAAGTTGCGGTAAGCCCCGCAGACGGAGGGATGGGCAGCCTGGCAGGGTGCCCATCACAGATTGAGGTCATGGGAATGGAAGGGTGGCACCAACAGCAACCCCCGCCCCTCGCCACTCACACCGCTGCCCTGTAACAAGCAAATGTGTCATACATGTGTTTGCGACTGTTTTCACGCTGCGGATGAACGTCAACATGTTCCTCTGTGTCAGCAGCTGCTCGACACACACACACACACACACACACACACACACACACACGCGCGCACATGCAAAAACCACGCAGACAGACATCCTCTGTTGCCAAGTTGAATTTAAAACAGATCTATATGTTGCACTACAGTAGTAGAGGCGCTATACACAATAATACAAACACTGGGAAAGACACGACATGATCACACACATCAACACGGCTTCTCTCAGTTTGCAACACACACACACGTGCACACACACACTCGAGTGGGTAGGCAGTAGGGTGAACGCGTGGCAGATGCCCGACACATTGGTGTCCGTTCAGTCACTATAAAAAGCAGCTGCTCAGTCTTCACTGCCCTCTGGCACTGCACCGCAAACACACACACACACATACACACACACACACACACACACACACACACGCAGAGGCACACATGCACTTGCTGTGTAGCTCTAATGCTGGAGGGCATTTCATCTCTCGCAGATTAAAAGTGCTGCAGCACAAAAACACCCAGAGAGAGAAAGAGAGATAAGAGCAGCACAAAAACCTGATCAGCACTCACCCATATCAATCCTTGTCACACCCTGATCTCTCTCAGTCACACACGCACAATCGCCATAAATCTCTACATGCGTCCCACCCCGACGTCCCCAAACACTCACAAACGTGCCTTTAACTCGGCACATTTCCTGAAGATTTAAAGTGAGGGAATATTAAATCTCAGAGAACATATAAAGACCAAGAAAATAGTATAAGGGGGTCAAATAGAGCAAGCAGGAGCAACTCAACAGTTATGTAAGATACATTTTCTTTCAAATAAACTCAGTGCCAGTTACAGGAACATTTTGCTGGGTTTCAGTGCACAGCTTTTCTGTTACATATTAGAAAGATATTCAAAGAATTCCAAGACCAGCAGGCAAACAACATGTAAATGTAACACTTTTGTTACTTGTTTTAACCTGGCTCTCTTTTCTTTCAGATTTTCCAGCAGATCATTTTTCTTCCTCTTTCTCTTCCTGATAAAAGCTCAGTGTTTCCCCTTCACCTGATTGCCGGTGATGACAAAATCAAACAAGCAGCCGTGATGACTGCTGAGATTGGTTGTTGTGTGCTGTCACCAGCCACGGGTCACCAAAGACACCCTGAGGCAACGGACAGGATGGGTGGAGGGGCAGAGTGGCAGAGAGGTGACAAAGGTGCCTATTGAGGAAAATAAAATCAGAAGAGGTGGGGAGTGGTTGGGGGTTCCCGGGAAATGAGGGTATTTGTCTTTAAGGAAGAGATCGGATGGCCGGGCATCTTTCTGGCCTTCATGATCACTGTTGTCAGCGCGACCGTTATAGTATAAAAATACAAGGGCCCTTTATGAGGCTGGAAGGTAATTGTGGGGTATAGGTTACTGGGGTATGTGTATTAGAAAAGGAAAGAGAGACAGAATACCACGACACAGGTGCCTGGTCTTTTAAATGGCTGCTCAAGTATGAAGGGGAGAGAGAAAGACGGCAGACAAAGTGTGTGTGAGGAGGTTTGTGTGTGGATTTTAGGGGGAACAAACCTCTGTCCTTGTCTTTTATGCCGTCACTCACGGCCCGCTCTTGCTTCTAATCCTGTATCGGTGAAAACAATGACACGGGGAACACCCCCTATCGCCTCAGGGTGGTGCTAATGGCGGTAGAGAGGTGGAGGGTCACCAAGACAACGGGACACTGTGCTGGCGGTCTAAACGGATGCATGCATGGATACTGAAACTGACATGAAAGCTGACTGAAACACTTCATGTGCAACATTCACATTTCCTGTTTGAATGTTTTCTTTCATTTAAAGGTTTCAGAGATATTACAACTCAGGGGCCAAACCACTGTGAGCGGCGGTGAGCACTGACACCTCACAGCAAGAAGGTCATGGGTTCGACTCCATCCACTGGATTGGGCCTTTCTATATTATATTCTGGCTTCACTTCAATTCAGACACATGCTTGTTTGATGAATTAATGACTCTAAATTGTCTAAAATGTTTCTCTCTCTCTGTGCTGGCCATGTGATTGAACTGCGACCTATCCAGGGTGTAGCCCACCTCGTGCCATGGCACATGGGTAGACCCCAGCCAAGAACAGCACTCAAAGACCATTTGAGTAATATCCTTTGTAAAAAACATGGACGCAGACAATGATGTCATATGTGACAACAGCTACTAGTTCCTGTTTTCAGTGTTGACTGCAACAGCCAAGGAGGCTAAAAGCAACAACATTTGGATGAGAAGGTGGCTGTTGAGCATTAATAGGAACCAAATGGACGAGTTATACAAAGAGACAACATCATCCATTGCAAAGTATGGCTGTAGAGGCTCTAACTCAGAGGTGTCAGGGGTACATCCCATTAAACCAGATGTTCTCCCTCTTCAACAGGTTAATCGTTAATTGCTTAATTACCTTGTGTAGTATGAACGGCCGTGAGGGAGGTTTTTATCAGTACGAAAAGCTGTAACACTTATTTAATGCATTTACTACAACTACACTTTCTGTCTTTGGAACGTCTGCCCCGCTTCCTTCTTTCATATAATGGTATGATCCCAGTCTGTCTTTGCATGTGATTGGCCGCACGGTGTGCCCATCAAAAAGTTCCACCCCCGCCTGCATGGATTCTCAGCTCCCACATACTGAATGTTAATAACTGACATATAAAAAAATATATTACGGCCCGCTCTAACTGTTTTATACAGGCTGAAAACAATTCTTTAAAATTGGGGATTTTGACAGGAGACTATGGGGATTGACTCAGTTTTGGAGCAATCACCTCAACAACACAGGAGGTAATGACATGAACATTTGTGGTCAGAAATGACCGCAGCAGCTATAGAAGTGACCCTCGCTCTCACAGCATCGAGTCCTTAGATCTAAGAGAAGACAATGACAGGATCTAGACGTAGGATGCAGATTAGGGATGGAGGTGGGAATCAGAGTGTTTTCAGACTGTGTTCAGATTCGAAACAGTTGGAGAATAAAAAACAAGACTGATCAGTAACAAAAGGAGTTCTACTGTTGGAGGCAATACAGATCTGAATGAAGACTTCAATCTCATTGATGTTTCTTTTTCTTTGTGTTGGTGATGAGCTTACTATAAAATAGGAAATGTGTTTTTATACCATGTCATGTTTTCCTTAGGTATAGGCCTGGAAACTGGGAAGAACATTGAATCCATTTTCATCAAACTGGTTTTCTGTGCATTTGGAGTTTGTGTAAAATAACAAATACACAGGTAATGTAGAGGAAAGGAACACCACATTTCATTTGACTTCTGACAGTAAGAGACACCTCCAGCCCACACACACACACACACACACACACACACACACACACACACACACACACACACACACACAGCAGTGGTAGCTTAGCTGTGAAAAAGTGGGGTGGGTGTGTCTAATACTGACCCCTCACTGATTGACTTGATTGATGGACTAACACACACTACTTAAATTACAACAAGGATGAACATACATGTATATATATGCAACACACACTTTGAAGAAATTTTGAGTGTATCTTTGGAAAACTAAAGATTAAAACTGAAGATTGTGGACAAGAATGCATCGTTTATTTTAGCATTTTAGTATTCGACACTGGTCTGAGAATTTGGCCTAAGTGTATCACAAACATACAGCAAACTCAGTGCCAAAGTCCAGCAGTGCTCTGAAGTGTATTCAGCCTTCTCTGATAAGGCAGCTTCATCATGTCCTGCCTGTTTAGCTCTGCCGCCAGCTAACACACTATCACTGATTCACCACCACAGATAATACACACAGACGCGCGCACACACACACGCAGATGAAAAACAGTGAGGCAGAGACGCGGCGACAAAGACAAGGATGTACACAGACACGCGCCGAAGATGACAAACAAAAACAACAAAATGGCTGATGCCACAGACGGGCCTTTTGTTGTTGTTGTTTCCTGTTGTGGAGCAGGGTGGCTTTCTTTACAGAGTCAAAACACAACTACAGCAGTGTGGACGGGAACTGGGAGATTTATCAGTGCATGAACACGCACACACACACACAGGTAAAGATTAAACAGACTCTTTCAGTCTTGTGGTGTTATCTGTTTTTCTGGTCTGTCTCCTTTTCATTCTTTTTAGATATGACCTCCTGGGCCACAAAACGCCACTGTGTAGTCTAGCTGGGATTGAGGCTGGCTTTAAACACACATGGATATGTGTGTTTAAAGCCAGCCCCCAGCAAGGCTTAGGGTGCAGATAGGGCGTATTGATACCAGCTACACGTTGCTCCTGTGTTTTGCAGCTGGTGGAAAGTGAGACAGCAGCGTTGCTGTCGTGCTCCCGTGTCCCCTCCTTAAGAGAGACATGCTGGATCAAGAAGTCACACCGTACATCACTTTCTCTGTGTGTGTGTGTCTGCAAGTGTGCGTGAGTGTGTCCCATGCAGACGGCGTCCCATCACCTCAGGGAAGACAGAGATAAGCAGAGTGTATGGGCTGAGATAAGATGCGAGCAGACACTGGGGAGACTGACTGACTGTAAGTGAGTCACTGTAGGAAGAGTGCAGCTTCATGGTCTTGCTGGGCCTGAGGACTCTCACAAACACTGTTGCAGTTTCACAGAAATGGCTCGAAAACATGACAGAATTCCTGCCAGTGTGGCAAATATTACTCAAAAGAATGGGAATGTATGGTATCTCAGTTAACATGTTTTTGCATGTCATATATTACACGTGAAGGTAAGTTCACATGTAATAAACACGCACTCCAGAAACACAGCTCTACTGTATATGAAACTGAACAACAAGACTGACACACTTTAAGGTTTGCCTATGGATATGTTTCTGATGACAACTGATATGACGGCACACAAGCACACGTGTCCACTATATTTCACATGTGACACAGAACAGTAGTAATTTATTTAGTATTAAATAAATTAATACATTTTTTAAAGACTGATAAGATTTAAACATTACTGTTAGCAGTAACAGAACACATATAACACTCTGACATATTTAGAATCCAGAGGAACTGTATGATGTTACAGCACCAGTTTAAACAGAAAGACATATCTAAGTGGACAGATCCATACACTAACCAACTTAAAGATAGACATCATTAATATTTGCGTCAGAATAAAGGTGAATGCATGCTGACCACAGTACCTATAACACACCTGATGGCACTGTAAACCGACAGCAGACCAGTCTGTTAGCAACAAGTGGCTGGGTTCCAGCCCATTTACAAACTCTATTATGTAAAGTATGTTACTGTCAGATTATTGTTTGTTTTCATTAAACCAGATGCTCCTATAGTTGGCCGACAGTGTACACCTGGTAAAAGGGCTGACTACTTGGTTTGTATTTTAGTACATGAAGAAGAAACACTACACACATGTTTTTCACAGTGGCCATGCTCTGAACTATACATCACCATCAGCTTTAATGCAGATTTTGGAAAATGTATTTATTTCTGCTCTAAAGTTTGGGATGTCAGCACGGGAGTCTACGGGGGCTGGCTCAGCCAACTGAAGTGCTACATTTGTCATGTCGATGACATGACTGGTCTTAACAAACTGCACACTGGGACATCATTTGTCTTCATCTTAAAGTCTATAAATGTTGCTAATGTTCAAGTTAAAACTGAATTGTTTCAGTTTTCATCAGCTTTCTCTATATTCTTGTAACCACGGTTACAAATACTCACTTTTAAACTGATCTGAATTCACTTAGATAAACTGTCTGCACCTCCAACCAAAGTTCTGCCACACACATTCAAGTTTTGCAGAGGGTGAGACCAAAGTGATGTGTGTCTGTGATAATGGCGGCGCCATGGCAGTGGCAGGACACAACCCCAAACCCACACACACAGACACTGATAAGCATCACCTCCATCCCTCGGCCTGGCTCTGTCCTGTCTCTCTCTGCTCTGAAGCAGTGAGAGAACACACAGAAAACACCGAGGACACTGGCTGGAGATAGCAGAACCACAGAAGGAGGAAGATGAATAGAGGTGGAAGCAGGGATGTCACCATATCAGAAATGTCGTTGTCAGTACAGGTAGAATTTCACATTCCCCACATTCAAAATCACCCTACACACTGCCTGCATATTCGCTTTCACGAATCAATATCATCCCTTAATAACTGCTTTAAGTCCTTTGTACATACGCTGCATCTTCAGAATTTTTGCATCGAACGGTGCTGTAAGTATTCAGTTCTGGTGACATCCCTCTGTCAAAGTGAAAGACAAGTACCGCTCTGAAGATCACAGCAGAGCTGCCTCACCAATCAAACTGAAATTTTATGCAATGCTTTTGTTTTATCACCACAAAAACTGCAAATATGTAAACAAATAAGCACGTCAGAGGATGTAAATGAACATTTACCTCAACACTTTATCACAGAGCCTGTGTGAATGAGTATATCTGCTTCAAGAGCCACAAAGACCTCTGTAATTTGTTTCAGTATTATAAATCACAAGGTTTATAATTTGTTATTTAATTATTAAATAATAAAATAAATACCAAAATTCCAAACAGCGAAAAGAGACGATGAATCAGTGCGGGTATTATAAACACAGACTAATATATTTGTGTATGTCAAACTTAATTTGCCTCCTCTTTAAACAGTTCAGTATAATATTTGGATTTCATTATACTGTTTAATTCATTATAAATCTACAATTAATCACTTTGAAACAGCTTTAACTATTAACAATTACATTACTGAAAAAAGGATTTGTTCTGCTTGATCTGTGAAGTGGAATCTAATTCTATCAAATTCTACATGTTAACAAAAAAGTCGGGTACCTTCTGTTTTTCTTCTGTTTCTTTTCTTTTTTAAAAACACGATATTACGGCCAAATGTGTGGGATTTGTTTTGTAACATGTATTTAAATAATGTAAATACAGGTTATGGGTGAACGACAGAAAGTGGTCATGTTCAATAGCAAAGACAAACACGGTAAATAAATAATGGTCAAACCGCATCTACGTTAGTCGGTTCATAAAGCACCTTTGGGTACGTGTTGAAAAGTAGCAAAGGCTGGACGACAAAAGACGTGCAATCAGATGTGTAAAACTATTTGTGACACACCTTCTTGTGACACCAGTCGCAAATATTTCTTGACGCCTGACTGAAAAAGCGAGTGGTGGCTGTGTGTCAGTGTGAGGGCAGATCAGATGAATGAAACTCTGTCACAAGACACAGCAGATAATGCCACAGATGCCACAGACGCTTCTCTATCTCCTTCATCAAACACAGAACAACAGGATATAATGTCACGCAATAAAGGATGATTCCTCGAACCCGCTGGCAGTAGAACCAGGCTCACAAACACACTTTCGCAATGCCTGTGTTGAGAGTAAAAGACATATTTTACAGGAAATCCTCTGAGTGGGATTGGATTATCAAACATCATAACCAGATTAAAGCAGCCATGCTATTAAAGATCACTTGGAGTCAAATCAATCCTGTCAAATAGCTAATAGACTTTGCAAGCCTATTCAGACACACTGTCACACAATGCATATAAATACACTGGAATACAACAGCAATGCGACAGAAGATCTACAGCTGTGTACGGTGGGATGTAGCAGAAGTGCAGATTAAGAGTGTAAAAGGCTTTGCACTCCTAATCGACCTGGATGGGATTGTTCAGCTGTTATACAATAACAGAGCAAATCTCTTTGCAGATATAGCCATAAACATGACTATTGTGCAGTTAGCTGGGTTAGGCTAATTGGCAGCTCTAAACTGCCCGTAGGTGTGAATGTGAGTGTGAATGTTTGTCTGTGTCAGACTGGCGACCTGTCCAGGGTGTACGCTGGGATAGGCTCCAGCGCCCCCACAACCCCGACAAGGATGAGTCGAAGAGAATGTATGGATGGTGGGTTTTTTATTATTTATATCGTTTCGTGTTACACCTTGGAAACGTGTCTCTCATAAACCTTGAAGCAAAGAAACTATTACCTGCTACTTCTATTAGTATGCATCTCTACAAAAAAGCACAGCTATTTTGGGACACTCACTTTATAATTCCAACCAGGAATGTTACAGCATTTTAGTCCACCCAGTAAGAAGATTATAGACAGTTTTTGTGTTTTTTGTTTCGGTCTAGCTGTGAGATATCATTATACCATAAACCTAACTGCTTAAATGTGTAAATAAATGAAAGAGAAAGAAGAAAGTGAATAAAGTGTTTTTAAAATTCTAATGAATTTTGACATTTCTTAAATTTGACATTTCTATGGCCTATAAAAATGCGTCTCATTGCCAAGACGTCACAAAAAACATCTCATGATGGATAAAACCAGTGAGCTCTATTTTCTTGCAAAACATACCAATGGTTATAGAATAATTTCTAAGGTGTCACTGAGCACTGAGTGGGGCTATAAATCCATTTCACCATAAACCGGTGCTCATTTCAGACAGAGGAAGAAAAAGAATTATCAGAAGAGTTGTCCAAGAAGCAAGGATCACTTCCAGAGAGCACCAGAAAGACCTGGAATCAGCAGGTACAAGTGATTAAATAAATAAATAAATAAATTATGCACCATGGCCTTTATGAACACTCACCACACAACACTCGGTGGGTTAAGTACAAGCATGCTGAAAGCAGGTTTAAAGATTGCTGACCAACATTTAGACAAGGCTGTGAAATACAAGGTCAAAAGGCGCTGCACATAATCACCCCCAAAACACAAAAAAATCTGCTGCTATCTACCAGGATGATGACGAGGAAACTTCGGTTTCACCAAACACACAGCCGAGGAGACTCTCAATACAATCTATGGAAAGAACTAAAGCTCAGAGTTTATGGGAAGAACCCACGAAGACTTCTTGTGTGGAAGAAGAATGAGCCAAAATCACAACTGAGCAACTAATTTCTTCATATAGGACATCACCAACAAAGGCTTTTGTATCAAGTATATAAATATACACTTTTTCTATGTGTCATTTGTCATTATTAGACATAACTTGTGTGGATTTGATAGGTTTTAACATCATCTGGTGATAACTTCATATCAACAGCACCATTAGAAATATACTCCATTAGAAAGTTGGTGATGCGTTCAATACTTATATATATAATTTAGGTGAAAAAAACAACAACATTTGTACAGATGTGAAAACAACGTTCTGTCAAAGTAATATAATTTATCAGATTCAGATTAGTGTTTAGCATGAATGTGTGAAGTGCATGACCACCGTGACAGAGCAGAAACAATGTAACAGCCTCAGCTGAAATGACTGATGGGAACAAAATGCAACACATTTAACAACTTCACACCTCAGCAGAGTATCTGCAGTAAAACAATGAAATTGAAGAAGCAAAGGTGTGCAACAAAAGGGAAGAGTGGATATTTAAAGTTTCTTACCTGATCCTGCATCCATGATGTTGGACTGGCCGCGACGATCAGCCACCAACCGCGATGAGCCGGGCATGCTGACAGGCTCTGAACGTACTGGCTGGATCCTAAACATGTTTATTATGCATCCGTTACTACACACACGCGCACACAAAAAGAACACACATCCACTGGGATCCAGATGCTTATTTAACTGGAGATCTGGTCTGTTGTTTCAGTGATTAAGTATAAAGCTGCTGACACTACAGGCTTCATTGATGTGGAATCTATCCATGATTATTAGAATATTAGGATCATTTCTGATTAATGACCAGCTCCACATATAGATCCTCTTTGCGTTTAGGCTGGTGCGCATTTCTATGAGAACAAATTTAAAGTACCTGAGGCTGTGGAGGTCCAGGTCGTCTGTGTCAAAGTCCAAAAGGGGCTGCTGAACATCGCTGGGGCCCTGGGACTGAAGCACAGAGGATGAAGAGGAGATGACTGTGGTCTGGCCTGAAGGATGAATGGTCTTAAACTGAAATTGGGGGCCCATCCACAGGCGCCGGTGGGGGCCTGTATGAGTCACAATCTCCACCTGAAATGAGAGGTTTGAACTAAATATGGTTCATTCAATCAGTTTTATTTAGATTATTAGGAAGACGCGATCATTTGTATGACATGCTCCAGGCTGGATTTCACAGGGTGGCTCTGGCATCTATGTGCCAATGCTCAAAAATTCCATGCAGTACTCAGATGAACTCAGTTACATGACATCAAACTAAAAGCTTGCTGTACTTGTGTACCACTAAAAGTCTGACGATGATGTCAGAACTCATCAATGTCTTGTGTGTGTTGGAAGTGCTAGCAGCCTGATGGGAAGCCTTCCCAGAGGGTTAATAGAAGTGTGACACTAGCAACGGCATGGCAGCAAAGCTGAGGTGAGGCCTACAGGGACAATAAGATGGCACTGCTATGGCAGGCGGTCCATGGGCGCCTGAGCTGAGTGGCACTAATGCTGGCTAAAAGTAGGATAGGAGAAGGTTATGGAGTGGCTGACTCATAAACATCAGACTATTACTGCCTTGTCTATTCTCCATCTCCTCTTTGCCTTTATTGAACAACCGTCTCCTGCCTCAGACTCCTGCTTTTCACTGCTCTCCCAAGCCGTCTCTGACTTTGAATGCCTGCAGCAATTAGCACGCTTCTTGGTGTTTCACTATTCAGATGTCATTATCTTTACTTCATACACATCTGTCTCTCAGCTCAGCTGAATATTTTCCTCCACTATACAACTAACATCTTAAACAATCTCAACTTTGCTGTGTCTGCTTACATGCACACAGACATTAGATATGTGAGGTCTATCACAGCTGTGCAAATTAGGCCACAGAAGGAGGGAGGATTGTCACTTTGCATGTGTGTATGCTTTTCCAGTTAACACCATCAATGTCACGCCCAGCTGCAGAGCCGAGACAGCTGCCAGCGTGCTCTCTTTGCAATGGCACGGTAGGTCCAGATGTTACAGTCCAGTAACAACCCCAAATGCCCATCCCCTTGCAGACTTGTTGGACAGAGCTAGTTGACATGTTGCCACAGATTTGCCCATGCTGCTGTAGCCTCGAAACCAAATGAGATCAAGCTAGCTGCCTCTGTCTGTGCAAAACATTTTTGTTTCTCTCAACCGTACGCGTCATCTTCTTCTTTATTTTTTTTGGACAGGCTGAATATTTTTACTCTTTGTTGTCAGTTGTTTTCATTTAGTGAAGTATTTACCATATGCATTTAAGGGGTTGTGCTTGTGCATTTTTTAAATGTTCCTGTTATCTAATACTTAAAGGCAACACATCTCTTGCAAATAAACTGTCCTCTAATCCATTTACGTATTAGGAGACAATTAAGACTTGAACCGAGGTGGACTGTATAAGGACAGCAGTTTGTGTTGTCTACTCACAGTCAGCTGAAGGGCAACTGACACTGACAGGCACCAAATGGCACAGCACTGCAGTGAGCTGAAGCACTGACATGGAGGGTCACAAACCTCACATTTCATTAGGGGATGGCCGATCAATCCTAAATCCCAATCTAATGCCAAAATGCCCACTGAAAATCTAATGAGGGCCACTGATATGATATAATGAAATCCACAAGGCAGTAGTTAGCCTCTAATTCAATATAGCCTATATGTATTTAGCTCTTCTCAATCCACAAAGCTATTATGGTTGGTATCTGTGCTTTTCTTCATATTCTAGAGAAACCGAAGCAAAGAGGAAACTAACCACTATACCCATATATCAGTTATGGTATAATATCCCAAATTCTTTGTCCAAATGATTTAGTTTTAATGCTGGAAGAGCTGTAGAGTTAAATCTTCAATCACTGACAAATACATTCTTATCACTGCTCTGACAGGAAGTCACCCAAAATACAGGTTAGTGCGAGGGATAGTTTTGCTCCTGGCAAACTATCATGGCAGATTTGAACCAGGGCCTCTGCTAGCTAAGCGAAGTACATTTTACCCAATCAATTATGTATGCAGTGGAATTATTGATGATGAAAATGTAGTGGGCTACCTGCCGACACTAGCGATAAGTGCTACTTGTGTTAACCAAGCTGAAAAGACCCGGGTGAGTGTGTCGGATTCGCGCACTCAACCAGGTTATTTCAGTACAGTTTTGAATTGTGTTTTTTCAGGTAAAAATACAAAATAATTAGCTTTTTACAACACAATCAGACAGTTATGTCAAAGTATAATTAAATACGGACAGTTATGTGCAGGGTTTTCACTTGGGTTGGGAAGAAGTTTCCAACTAAAAGAATTTACATTTTTAATTTACCTTCTTTCCATCATTAAGGGGAAAAAGTTATCCAAATCTACCAGGCCCTATGTTAAAAAGTCATTGCTCCCTCAACCCAATAACTGGTTGTACCAGTGCGATAACTGGCAATGATGGTTTCACTGTGGAGGAATTTGGGAAGTGTCTGAGCAGGCCAGCTTATTTTGGTCATGCCAAGTTATCTCAATTAGATTCAAGTCCAAACTTTGACTCAGCCTCTGCAAAGCATTTCATTTGGTTTAATTTGAGTTTTTGTCTTTTACTATTCTGCAATGGACTTGCTGGTGTGTTTCAGATCATTGCCTTGCTCCATAAGCCAAGTTCGCGTCAGCTTCAGCTGAAGAACGGATGGCTGGACATTTTAATTCAAGATTTTCTGTTAGAGAGCACAATTTATCGTTCCACCGATTACGACAGGTCATCCAGGTCCTGTGGCAGCAAAGCAGTCCCACAACGTCACACTACCACCACCATGTTTGACTGTTGGTATGACATTCATTCATTCATCTTCCAAAATGCTGTGTTAGTTTTATGCCAGATGTAACGAGACTCAAACCTTGGAAAAACTGAGCATTTCCCCAGTCTTGGGGGTCATAAAGTTGTTTCTGGCAAATGTGAGGCCGGCCTTTTTGGTCAGCAGTGGTTTTCCATGGGAACTCTCCTGTGGATGCCATTTTTGCACAGTCCCTTTCTTATTGCTGAATCATGAACTTTGACCTTAACTGAGAAAAGTGAGGCCTGCAGTTCTTTAGATGCTTTTTTTGGTTATTTTGTGATCTCTTCAAGTAAGTTTGGTAGATCAGCAACCCCTGGGAAGGTTAACGCTGTTCACAATTTTCTCAATTTGTGGAGAAAAGACTGTCAGTGTTGTTCAGTGCAGTTCTAAAGTCTTAGAATAATTTTTGTAACCTTTACTAGACTAATAGATTTGAGTGACTTTCTTATCTGTTCTTGACTGTCTTCAGCTCATGGCATGGTGTGTTGCATTTGAGCCTGGTTCACTATGCTAGGTGTGTCAGGAAATCAAACCCAGCTTTTCAAAAAATGTGGTTAATCATAGTAAATTTATTAGGGTACTTTTTACTTTTTCACATAAGGCCAGGTAGGTTTGGATAGGAAAATTATTTCATGATCGATATGTTAACAAAAAAAAGCTTTTTAACAATAAACAACTTCAGACGACTGTATAATTTTGCCAAAGAGACAGTGCAAAAGAGTTGCTAACCCCACTAGTTTTTTATGCATTTACAACAATATTTCTATTAACCTGATGAATGTCAAGTTATTATCTTCCACTGAACTTTTTGAATCTCTCTAACTATTCCGATTTGACTGATGCTCTAGTGTTTACCTGCTGATATCAGCGAGTAAACACTGGAGTATCAGGTGGAAGTTCAGTGGATAGATTAAACCTTTCTTGCTTAAGCTAAAACAGGCCTATGCCATATTATGGCACAAGGTTGCCATAGAGTCCCACTGTGAGCTGTCTTCTTTTAAATTACACACAGTTACTTGACCCACAGATTACACCTAAAAGTGCAAACTTATTTTTGTAATCCAGGATTAAGTTCAGGAGCAGGTCTCACTTTAATATGATGTTTGCAATGAAGAGTCATTAACTGATTTATTGGCTCTTTGAATTGGTATTTGCTCATTTAAGTTAAAATTTAGAAGAAGTAAAATCAAAATATTAAACATTTTCTTTTTAACTCACTCTAAGTCACTGTCATGTCAAACAGAAGCTTTACCTGAGAGAGCCACTCCTCATCCTCCTGGCCACTGTGGTCTGAAGCCAGACTGTCGGATGACTCATGACGTGTGATTGGGCCGGGGCTTCCTGGGGGTATAGCTGGGAAAAAAGGAATACACAAGAATTATATACTTGAAAGCTGACGATAGCCAACGTCCAGTACTGTCACAGTTCTCAAGCCAAAAGATTAAGTGTAAAAGTCAAGTTCCATCCCTCCAAATACAGCACATTTACAGCTATTGGAAAAGGATATCAGAAAGGCAAAGTAGGGCAATGAATCTCATATTACTAATTAGAATTTACACAAATTAGCATGTGAAACTAATTTAAAAAACAAAAGTGGTGTACCAAATGTGTTATTACAGCCTAACTGTGTGATTAGGCCTTAAGCCCATGTGTATGAGCGTATACATCGTATATCATACACATGGGCTGAGTGAGGTTAGTTTAAGCTAAGATACAATAAGTTTACAGTTAATGACTCAGTGGATGAAAGCTAGTGTTTTGGGACAACATCAAAAATCCCAATCCCATGTTCTCATATGTGTATGGTGGTGCGTCCAAGTGTCATTAAAAAAGCAAGAGTCTGTTTGTCACAGAGACTCAGGGACAGATGGAGCTGCAGAAGGCTTGAATAAGCAGGGATGGAGAACGAGCCCTGATGCGCAGAATCAGTCTTTCTCCGTCTCCTGCTGCAGGGATGGCGTTTCTTTAACACAAGCATGGCTAATACACTCATCAAGTCAACATCTGGAGCATAGGAGGCACTTCTAACTATATCCCCATACACGCTCCAGGTGTTCAGACATCCTCGATGGAGGCAGTTTGGTCTTTGACGCCTATTTAGTGAAATGCCACATCATCCCTCACCCACACCTCACCCCAACATACTCACATAGAACTATGCCGTCACAAGTTTCTTAAACTTGGTTCTGAAACAAAATCCCAAACTGATCTGATGACTGAGTGTCATCTGCAAATTTAAATCACATCAGTACAACTAAGAAGAGAAATGAGTAAAAGTGCCTGGGAAAGTAGTAAAACACATTGTGGCATAACAAATTCAACACATTGAAGGCTTCCTTGTGGCCTAGAAAAAACATAAGAGCATTTGCTTCTTAACAGGTGGCCAAACAGAAATATGAGACTTTTTAACACCGAAAGCTTCTCCTTATTTCCTATTTGACAAAAGGAGGCTACTTTTTCAAGGACAGCTTCTTGGTGAGGTTAGCATTAGGAAATGTTTATTCCCCTTTTGTCAACTGACAGTATTTGTGCCATTATATCTATAAGCGTATCAGATTTAATTAAGTGGATACAATCACTAGACAGTGAATCAACAATTTCTGAGTAATAATAATAATTTAAAAAGCAACTATGTATCTGTGATTTTATTAACAGGTTCTTTGTGTTATTGTGGTGCTAGTAAAATACTCCATGCAAATGTACAGTGTGATTTAAAAGAAAGCTTTGACTCAATTTTTATTAAATACAAAACATCTCTCCAAACAACTGCCGTAGGTCACTATTGCACGTCATAGATACAGTGTCCATTTCCTCCTCCCCACTGTAGCTGAGACTAGCTCAGGCTGGTGTTTGTAGCAGGAGAGCTCAGTTTTGTGTCTAGTCAATAAAAAGCAACACAGATCAGCTGAAATGTGCTAAAGGTCCTTACTGTATCTTCTGGGGAAGAAAGTGTGATATATATGATATGTTGTGGATAATGCGCGCCTGTGTGTTACTCACAAAATACAGACATTTTCAAAGTAGAAAAGTACCATTGTCATTTTTTAACAACCATTTCTTTGTATTTATAAAACAAGATTAATAGCATCACAGTGGCCTGGCATATGTATTGGCTAAACAGTGTGAGGAATTTTGGGTATGCAACCTAAGCATGCATAACTCCAAAAAACAGCACACAGCTTGGCAGTGATGACACTTTTTATTGTTTTTAATAGTCGATTTCACTTCTTTGTATGTTAGAAGTTTAGTCTTCTGCCACTGGCTGAAGGACCAAAAGTGGCCCAAGCAAGAGCAGCCCTCAGACAGGCTGCTGCACATATTTTTCACTCTACCCTCTGGTGATTGTAAATGACTACAACATGTAAAACGACGGTCTGCAAAGCCAATAAAAGCAAAAAACACCTGCATGTTGAGTACTTGTGAATACATCAAATATGTTTTTGTTGCTTTGCTTCTTATTTGGGAGAAGCGACCCTTTCATGACCTACAGATGTCCTGGAGAAGAAAAGTGTGCAAGGCTTACAGTAAGAGGGAGAACAGGGAGAGAAGGTTTCTCATGTCCTTTTAATGGAAGAGAGCTGAACAAAGCCTGCGTTGTGTTACTTATTAAACAAAATCACAACTCCCCTATTTCCTCCCGGTGCATTCACTCTCCTGCCTGGCTGTCCCTCACTCTCTTGTTCTCCTTCACTCTCTCTCCCTGCTCTCTGACCCTTGGGGCCAATAGCTGTTCCCTAATTAATTATTGATGTTCTAAAGCAGTTGTTGGACTGGCTGGATCGGGTTTCCAGTGGGTGGGTGTGGGGGTTTTCAATGGTCAGTGTCGCAGCCAGGCTCCATTATGGAGAGCTAGTGGTCATCCCCATGGGTCAGGCAAAGACACAACCCTTTCGCACGTGTTTGTTAGTGTGTATGTCAGGAGCCAGACTGACACTAGCAGTTACTGTAGTATCTACTCATCATAGCATCTAGCTAGCCAACCACTCGGCCTTCTGCTGCTTCTATAGTGGTCATTAGTGGCTTTTAAGAGACAGAATGTCAATGCAATTTCACAGAGAGCAAATTTTTTAAGTGCAAACGTATCACATTGCACTCAAGAAAGGAGTCTCACTGTATAGTTAGATCCACAGTGAATATGTTCTGTTGTTGATGGATTTAAAGACACATCAGCTAATGAGCAAGTGGCACGGTGCCATCACTCCACAACCATCAGAGGAATGGAAAAGGACCGGTCAGTGGGAAATTTGGGAAAATGTACAAAATGTTCTCTGACTCCCAGTATGGATTCTTTCCTGAAGTAGCCAACAAATTAAAAAAGAAAAGAGTCGAGTCTTCAACAGGCAAACCTTTCCTTTCCATACAATCTTTGAAGTGAAATCTGTAAAATCCTTTCCTATTACAAAAAAATGCACAAATCTTATCTATGGAAGATGGACAAAAAAAGAAAGTACCGACTTTTACACTACGCCTTTATAAGGAAAAAAGAAAAATGTTATTTCTGTATAGACCCAACAAACAGCAAACTGCCAGCTATGCTAATGGTCTGCTGAACATAAACAAGTCTCGTGTTTATGGGGGAAGAGCTGAGAGAAAACAAACCTGTAACTACTAATTGTTTGTGAAATATTAAAAAGCAGTAACTGATATTTTTTAATATTTCTTGTAAAAGTCTGTGATATTAAAATTAAGTTTCTGACACATGATTGAGAAAACATCAAAAGCTTCACTTTGGGGTGGACTAAGAAGAGGGATATATTTTTAAAATTGTACAACAGTGTATGAAGCATCTATATTTGTTAACCAAAGGAAGCACATTGATCATTAATCAGTAGACTGAGTCAGTAAGGTAAACTGTCACATGTAATTTATAATTAAGGCTCTTTTATTTACTTTGGTGCTTTTGCAAATATATACACAAATAAAGAGACTCCCACTCCACCCGTAATCATCTCCCACACAACCACCAACAAGGAACAGAGTTGTCTGTGTCACAGTCTTTATTGACTGTGAAGAGAGAGGCGCTTTGCTGTGCTGAAGGCCAGTAGCCAATGGCCTGTTAGTCAGAGCACTGAAGCAGGGAGTCAGAACAAGAACAAAGGCTGCCTAGGTATTGATGTAGCCTGACCTCCTGGGGACTAGGGGCCAGGGGCCAGACAGGCTGATCTCCAGGGAAAGATAAGGGGCTAACAATCTGATAGATCTGGAAAGCTGGCCGCACGGTGGACACAGGATAGCTGTCTTGTCTCGAACGCTTACTCTGTTCTAATTTTTGTGGATGATTTTTTGTCTTTTTATATTTTTTTCTCCCCCTTTGTAGGTCGCCCAGAATTTTTTTGTCGCCAGACACTTCAGTCGCTATGCTTCTTCTCAACTTCTCCACCTGTCTTTCTTCTCACTTTCCTCTCTTCTCGCTTTCCTCTTCTGAGTACTGCTCTGGCAGATAGGTGCTGGCATACTGACAGAGTAGGATAGCTTAGTCATTATGTATCATTCAGTGCGCAATTGACTGACAGTTCCTTCATTCATCCAGCGCTACACTTACTGCATCCTTTCTCTGCCTCCCTTTGATTACTGACCCAGTCATGGCGCCACGGTTTCTTTTTACCAAATGCCTGATGCTCCAGAGCCTTCACTCTGGCCCCTCTCTCGAAGCAATTAGATCTATTGACGAGGCAACTGTGGCTGGCCTGTCATGGGCCTCAAAGTCCCAAGAGAACTGCCAAACCAGCCAGTCAGTCAGTCTCCACAATTAGCACATTATATGACAGGTAGGGAGGGGAGGGCGTGGCCAAAAAGCATAGCCTCAATTTCTGTCACCAGGCTCAAAGGAGCCAGCCAGAAATCTAGGTGGTAAATTATTCACCGGTTTGTTTGCACCAGAGCAGCTTTGCGGTGAGGGAGAAAGGTGTTGGAAAACATTTTGCGCACAGCTAGATAAATATCAGCCTCCCACCGCCGCCACAAAAAAATAAAAAAATGGGAAGAACTGGATGTAGTTAATGAGGCTGCAAACATTTCACATTCATTCGTTCAGTTATTCTGTTACCCCTCTCTGACACCTTAGACCAAAAGCAAAGGAAAAAGGGCCTATTCACACACTCACCCAAAAGAGCGCTTTTTGGGAAACAGAGATTCTATGTTTCCATTTCGCTACGAGAGGATTCCCCAAACACCAACAACAAGTCTGCTTTTATTAAGCCAGATCGTACTACACAATCTCATCTGTTGTGAGTATACTGTGCCTCTCTCTCTGCCTTATCTCTGTAAGCAGTGCTGTGCGTTGTTATATCTTCTACTTGGCTGAGTGCTGCCAGTAGCTGCTATAGATGGACAGGTAGAGATAGTGACCATGAAGTGGCGCCACCGCTGCCTTTTATCATCCCGTCCTGGAGGCTCCGGTCTGGCCTGACCCTGGCCCTTCCTCTCCCCTTTCTATTCCTTTCCCTGTATATTGCATTTTTAATCAGGCTGGGTCATCCAATACAGAGCCACGAGACTGGAGACCATGGCCTGTCAGTCAAGTGCTGCCACCTTTTTTCCTTGCACCACCTTTCTAGAAACATGGTCTGTCTGTAGGACAATTAGCTAAAAGGGACATTTATCAAGACATCTTGCCCTTCCTTTCTTTAAATCCTTTACTGCCCCTGTTTCTTAATATACAGTCAGCTATCTTCTCCCTTGTGATGCATGTTATCAGCGATGTAAATTACACCTATATAACCCAAGAGCCATGTGCGTTTTCAGGTTCCTATGTCTTGATATTTATGCTCTGCAAGAGGCTGGACCGGCAGCTTACGGCCGTGCTGCAATTCATCCCGAGGTCAAATCGAGCCCTTCTCCTGGATCACTTCTTTGCTGTGCTGCCAAGCCCTGGAGGAAACGGCAAAGGAGACGGACTGGCAAAAGGAGCGCATGCTGAGAAATAGGACGTTGAGAGTCGCTGCCCGGGTGCAAAGCGCAGAAATGGAAGATGGCACTCCGAGAGCAGCTCAGTCGGTGGTGGTGGTGTATACGACGCTAACCAGAGGGAACATGGCAAGAGCACAAGAAGTGGGCAGAGTGCTGAACAATTATGTTTATAGTGTCTTGACCTCGCATGACTTCACACTTGGTTGGTTATAGGAATAAAGAGCCACAACCGTGTTATCTGGCTATTGTTAATTGGATGTAAATGTTAATGCAATGAATCTCTCTCATTATGCAGCCAGTTCTGCTGCCCATGCTGGCAGAGAGTGGTGGAATAAACTGACGCCCGAGCCCATCACTCCGACGTGCTCTCATTGCTCTGACACTAGGAGAGACCATTAGCACTAATTTGAGAAAATATCCTACCAGTTAGACCTGGAGCACTGCAGAAGCCAACAGAGACGAGCAGAGAGATTAGGGTAAACATAGCTACCACTTGCCCCCGAGCACCCGCAAGAGCTAATCATAGATTTTGTATGTTTATAATTATGGAGTGAGCTCAAAACGCCAGCCTGTTTCACGGGGGTGGATTGATTCCGTGTGTGGCCATCCATGTGCACTCTGCGCTTTTGCAAAATGGCCTTTCAGATGGCACCCTAAAGTGCTCACCGCTCTGTACTTGTTATTGAATTAGAGGGAGTTTAGGGTGTCAGCTAATTGGTCTGCGCGCGGCATCTTATAGCATTGTGTTGGCATGTCCTCAAGCACACGTGTAGTGTGGCTGCCTAAGGACGAATTCAAGGTTCCTCACAGAACAGAAAAAGTACAAGTATTTGTGACAGTGCACAGAGGACATGAAATGGTGGAAATGGCAGAGAGCTCTTTCCCTCCGGTATCTGAATAATAAAATATTATGGGTGATGACCAGAAAGATCCTTTCTCGGCATGTGGTTCCAATACGGGGCTGATGGTCCGCTTTCAACATAGTCAACATGAAAAACCACCGGGGAACTGTTCATTTCTTCATATTTCTAGAAATGTGTGTACACGATATGTGTGCGCATGTGTATGTGGATTCATATTTGCAAAAAACTGTCTGTCTGACACTTAGGGTTAAGGCTGAGGGTTTGGATTAGCAGGTGCGGTTAGGATTTCTCAAATCATTTTGATTGCTTAATTTGAATAATGTAATAATAAAAACTAGAGATGTACTGATAGGGAGTGGAATCAGCTATTATCCAGCATTCTTGGTCCTTACCAGTGACTGGCTGGTCAGCTTGACGTGTGTCAGCTTATGAGCTCTTCAAACAAAGTTCATCAGTGTTGGGAAAGCACCACGAAACATGTTCATAACAACAAACCTGATGAGACACTTCACCTGGGTGAATACTGACATTTTAAAGAAGCTAAAAGTGACTAAAACTGAAGTTATCCAGAGCTCAGGGCCAACCATGAAGGACCAAAGCAGTTCAGAGGAAAATTATGGAGACAAGGGTCAATGTCCTGACAATGGTATAAACATACTGGAAATTATTTTATTACCTGATTTTTGTCGTTTATATAAATCTGTTACTTTGTTTGGTAAGGTAGAATACGATAAAGGTGAGTATACAGCAACTCATTTTTAGGTAATTATTTGTAACTCTTTCAAGGAACCAGAGTTTAAAAAATTATTTTATTATGAAAACAACATTTTTCGTTGAAGAAAAGTTGGTTTTTGCTTGTAATGCTGGCAGATCAGACTTAGAAAAAAAATATCGGAAATCAAGATAATTGCGAGCAGTACATCACTAATGAAAACTTGCATTTTCAGTGACTGCATGTGATATTTGTGTACCAATGTATGCTACTTTTTGTTGCACTCTCTTTGTGGTATCCCCAACAATACGACTATACTTTTATTCAGAGAGGGCCACAAGGAAACGTTGAAGCACATTTAGTTGATCATTTTACTCAGTGCTCTTAGCCCTGTAATACCATTCTCTTGTTTATCAGTACCATGCTAACCTTACATTTAGAGCATGTGTTGCTACAACACCTTCACCTTTTTAAATTCCTGAAAATGCAGACTTCCAGTCTATTTGAACACAACTTTATACTGTAAATACACTGCAGTGTGTAAACTTAAGGAAAACTACTTGTTTAACACTTACCAGCCAGGAGATATTGATAGTACTGCACTAGATCTGAGGCCAACACCAAAGGATGACTGGAGTTGAAAGGTGGCTGCAGCTCATTCCACTGTGGAGTCCTGCTCAAAAAGGACAAATCATCCATAAGACTTAGAGACACAGAGAAGCCGTGTCCTGGATCAAGTCTTCAGCACAGTTTTACCTGGCTAGAGTCCAGCAGGCCCTTGGACAGGTGTTGAGTTCTAACGGTGTATCATCGCTTATCTTTTGTGCCGTGCTTAATGGCCGAGGTTCCAAGACGTGCTCCACCAAGTTACCATAGCAACTGACTATGTACAGCGAGTCCACAACAGACTGCCTGGACTGATCTGTGAGTAGGATGAGCAACAAGGCGAGGAAACATTATTTGCAATAAATGCAATAATAGCTATCAACTTTAGAAGAATGCAAAGACAACCTGTCACCACGGTCTACCTTTCTCTCTTTTTATGTTGGGATTAGTGATGAACCAGGAGCGAGGTGACGCGAAGATGGCCGCCACGCAGAACTCTCCTCCACTGGACTTGCTCGGTGAGATCTGAGGGGGTGGCTTAGATTTGCTTCAGGAGACGGAAAAGAAATTGAGACAAAGTAAATAATATACTACAATGCAGGGATCCAAAAAGTGAACCCGGTAGTGTTTCTATAATTTAACATGCCAAGTCCTTTTGACTGGCTGATATTGGGACAATGAGACAAACTGCTTACTCCAAATTATCAGTTATAAATTTGTGAATTCCAATAAATCCTTACCCCTCTTTAGTATATACATCAACTACACATCACTTTCCATTGATAGAAATGTCCCTGTGTGGAGGAGCAGCACACTTTTTGTCTTGTGCTGCAATAAAGTCAGTAGTAAAATAATGTGCCTCAGTGTGGTGCTTATTGAAGCTAGGCCAAATATATATCTATATGTATCACCTTTAAGACCAATCTTTGTATGAATTATTTTTCCATAAAGCATAACGATCAAATTTAAATGTCAGCATTTTACATTAGACATGGATTGCACAGCAACATCTGTGAACAATTAACACAATATTGTAAAGAGCTTTGCATGCAAGGAACTAAGCAAGGGGAAACTGAAACGCCTGCAAATAAAAACATCCACTGTTGCAGCAGAAAATGGGAAAATTAAGCTAGACATAAACATTGATGTAATGTGATATAAAACTGAGCCACCATCAAAGTTAGTCTTCTTGTCTGAGAAGGACGGTAAGTAGTATACAAAGAACTAATAGTAATACTAGAAGTTATTCTTATATATATTTAGACCTTATGTGACTAAATGCAATCTTCTCCATTCACAACATTGACATGCTTGGTGTACTGCCACAGAAGCCTCCTGTACACTTGCCTTATCTTAATACAAAACCACCTCTTTTTTCTCTTTAAACAACCACAGGACCTGGGCAATTTGTACTCATTCATTCAACCACAAACTCATTTGTATACCAAGCATGCATGTATCAGCATATATCGAGTATTCTTGAGAAAAAAGGCCATCTGTCCGATATCTAAAGCTCAGCCCAAATCGAGTCAAACACCGTGATCCAAGCACACCGTCTAGTCTACAACAGGATGGCTGAAAAAGAGAAGAATCAAGGATGCGAAATGCAAAGTCCAAACCTCAACCCAACCGAAATGCTGTGGTGGGACCTTAAGAGAGCTATGCATAAACAAATACCTGCAAACCTCAATGAACTGAAACAACATTGGAAAGGGTGGACCAAAATACCTCAGCTACGATGTGAGAAACTGGTACTCCAAGGTAATGCTGCTAAAGGTGGTTACACACACTGGATCGTGGACTCTAGTTAATCTTTTACAGGACAATATAGATGCCAGCAAAAACTTTCTTTTTCAGGTGATTGTCACCGATTTGACTTTGTTCCAGTTTGGTAAGAATCAAAAAATGCTGATACTTCTAGCATACTTCCAAAGACAATTTCTACCCTGCTTCGGTGACTAGCCTGCTCTTCCATCTGGTTGGTTCCAATAGTCCCATTAATATACCATATTTGAACAATATTTAAATTTATTTAAATTAATAAATACAACTGCTATCACTGAATGGAATTTGAACCTAACAGCAGTGTCCATGTTGCCTTCCCTGGTTCTCTTACTTTGTGTTGGCTACAGGAGAGAATATATCGGGGGTTATTGGATTATTCAGCATGTCAAGACTGTTTGAGAAGAAGCGGACACAGAAAGGGTTTTCAGCCGCAATTGGACTCCCCATATGGCAACAATCAGAGAACAGTAGCAAGATCGGGTATTATTGTCCAGCCATATAAGCAACCTGGACAGTAAAATGTGGTCACAGCGGATCAGACACGAGGTGCGCTTGAAAACCTACAGCGGTGTCACGCGCTCCCAGACGAGTGCTTAACCTTGACCTTTGGAAACCACACGGGTATGAAGGTGACACCCTTACTTCTATCTACTCTCAATTTTGGAGAAAAGATGCAAATATGTGGACGCAGAATGGTCATGATTTTTAAAATGTATTTGGCCAGTTTAATTCAACTTACATTCAACTCATGAAAGTATTTTTGTGCAGGTGCTTTTTATTTTTTGCTTTATGTGGAACAAATATAAAAAGGAATGGATAGTTAGCATAAGCAAAAACAGACCTTATGGATGATTTAAAAAAAGATAGACATTTCCAAGTACAAAATTTGATTAACAACAAGGAAACCTAATGCCACTGATGCAAAGCACCTGATTGAGACCAGGCCTTTCAAGATGTGTCCAGCCAGAGTGTGACATCTAAGGGCAAGCAGGAGTCTCTGCAAGGCTGACAACTGTGCCCCCTGCAGGTAATGAGTATTTAAAATCCACTTTTGTTTTTAAAACTGCATGATTGTGTAGCATGCTTGCTAGGTTCGAGTCGCCACTAACTTTTAACAACTAAAATGTGCGAGGTAAGGAAAAAAGCAAACTGGCTAGGTTCCATCTCTAATGCTGAATGTTTTATGCTTTTGCACACCATCTTTGCCATCTTAATACTGATTTTTGTTAATAAGTTCATTTCTGACTTTAGAATAAATCTCGTTTGATGAAAATGACCTCAACCTAATGTCTACATAATAGTTTTAAAAGATTAATACATATTTAATAAAGAATAGAACAGAATGCAACAGGATAATAGGATATAATGACACCAAATAATGTCTCAATTTTGCACTTTTAAATCGTTCATTTAAACGGACTGAAAAGAAAACAAGAAAATAAATACTGCAGGTTTAAGAGTTTCCCTGAATATGGCACGCCCAACCACACACTGTAAGACCTAATGTATGTCATGAGTGGACAGAATGACTTAAATAGCTTACAAAGAATGTATCACAGAGACGCAACACATGGAGGTTCCAGTGGGAATTTGCCCCTCACTTCCTGTGTGTACGTATGTAACATGTAACACTCTATCACTGACCAAATCCCTCTCCTCTTGTTTCAAACTTGCCTGATACCACAAAAACGTAATGAAAAATACAATGCAATGCAGTGAAGACAGTTCACGACAATAATGCTTCCAGCACTAGACGATGCGTCCACTACTTCAACCGGGTTTCACAGTACTAGCTGTTGAAAGACCTGCTGCTGGTAAAACTCTCTTTCTGTTGCCTCCCCCCTGTCAGCACCTCATAAATTATTCCCTGGATCGAGGGAGATGTAGATGTCTTTGTTTGGCCAACCCTGTGTGAAAGAGGGATCAGGAAAAAGGAAATGGTGAAGGTAATCATAAGGAAGGCCTCTACAGTGTTGTAGCTTGTATTTACAAGTGCTGGGTCAAAGGGAGAAGGCTGAATAACCAAATATCCACAGTAAACCCTGTCTGTGAAAGGAAGATGCAGGGGTAGATAAAGTCACACTCAGGATATTGCCTTGGCTAACTCCAAGTGGCCTCGTCTTCTCCTCCCAGCTCTGGCCTGTTTGACCGTCAGTTCAACCAGAAGGTAAAACAGTTAACAAGCAGTTCCAGCGAGTGAATAACCAAGGAAGCGCTTTCAACATCAGTCTTTGTTTTTGTTACATGGGACAGGAAAAGGGGAATTTTGTAAGATTTTTGCACAAGTAAAAATTCTTCCTTGGTAACGGGTTTAACTGCAAAAAAAATGCTGAAAATGTTGAACCCTAACGAAAGCCCTGTAACTCGGGAAAAACAAATCCTCGTCGCGAGCAGGCAGGTGCCTATGTTCTCAACTCCTCATAGTCTTCGTATTGACTTTTGGTTAGTGGTTAAAATTCTAAACTATTATTACTACTACTATGATTAGATGGAGTTTCTTTCAGAGAGAAAGAAGGATAACTGAGTAGAAGGACTTTTACACTGCCGAGTAGAGAACACTGTCCATTTCTGAAGGACTGACTGCGTGGCAACCCCACACACCAATCTGCAGGGCGCCGCATGAGTCGTCGATAGCACGTTAAAACTTTGGCTTGGCCTTGCAGTCATAGCAGATGAGCTGAGTTTAGGCCTCTTTGAAGAGACCTCAGCTAGCACAGAGCCTGCCAACAGGACCAAAGATCACAGTTCAGTCCTCGTCTCTTCCGGTACAGTGACCACTAAAGTTTATTCATCTGTGTTTTAAATCATCCTTTTTCCTCTTCATCTCACTTGAAGTGGCTTAAAAGTGTTGAGGTTTTTGCCCTCGTGACAACCAGGCACGGCTCCAGGGCCTAATTCCACTTCCCATATGGATACCAATTTCTGGAGCAGACTTTTGGTAAGGAAGCAGGCAAGCAAATGGCACCGAGTTAGAAAAAGCGTAACCCAATATCAATAACTTATGAAACATAAATATACTAAGAGGGAACTGGGAGCAGGAGAAGATGTATGTCATTAAACAAACGGCAAATCTCTTTTCTTTTTCTTCTCTCTTCGCAAAATTTCCTTTTGCCTTTTAGCAGCGAGTGGAATTCATTTTCTTTGTGACTTTAATTCACTGAAAAGACTACTCACATGTCATTTCCACTTTTAATTTAGCAAATGAGGACTCTTGACTGAGCTAATAGCTTTTCCTCAAGGGCATAATTCAATCTGAGACATCAACCATCAAAGTCCTTTTGCATTACTATGTCCGGCGCTAACATGAGGCGCCTCAGCGGGGGGGGGGGGGGGGGGGGGGGTAGTCCACAGCAGCTTCCATTTATTTTCAGGACCTTTGCAGTAAACAAATATGATGGAGCTCACTTGAGCTGGCCATCCGGCGACAAAGAGCTGCACTGCTGTCATTTCACTGATTCTGGGCCATATGGTTCATTCTTATCAGAAAAGGAGGTGGTATTAAGACTCCAAGCAGGAAGGAAAAGAAAGACTGAGCGAGGGAAAGAGAGAGGGCAGTTATGTGGAGGGTACATCCTTCAACGTCACATTTATTATTTTACAACAGCCCTCGGAAAGAAGCAGCCTTGAGGCTCTGTCGAATACACAGCAGTAATGACAACCACAGGGGAACTTGGTGAACGTAGCAGAGTGGGCATCAAATGTTCAAGGAAAAAAATCAGGGTTTCTTTTTTACCAATAAAAAACCTTAAAGTTCATGTATTGCCACGCTAGTCATGGAAATTTCTAAACAGCCATATGTTGGTATAAACTAATGTATCTGGCCACAATGTTATTTCAACCACGAGCTTAAGAAAGAATTGGAAATCCAAGGAGCATTCAAGTTCACCATTTGCTCAAAAAGAAAAGACGGCTCTGTTTTTAAAATACCTTCATACGATACAATAGTGAATGGACTGTCATGGCGCACGTCGAAAGGCAGAAGCTATTACAGAAACAATGTCGGTGTAACTAGCTCAAAATTGAGCAGATGGCATTTATTGCAAGGGTCAAGATTCCAATGCTAATGATGTATACCTTTGAAAAGTATATGCTCTAAAGTCACTAAGGGCCTAGATTGAGCACGAGTGGCTGAAGACAGACAGAAAAAAAAGTTTCAATTAAAAAGTATGAGTGACTGCCCACAACAAAAGATGAAACCCAACACTTGAAGGCACCATACGCTATTCACACGAGGAGCTGGAGACCTGGGAATCAGGAAAGGAAAAGTTCCTTTCACCGAGCCACTCAATCATCTCTCTATAAGTCACTGTCATAAAAGGGCTTCTTTTAAAAGCTTGTAAGCATCTGATTTCATGAGAGAGCGCTGACAAGAGACTTGGCTACATCCTCCTGCATGACAAAAATCTTTGAATCGGTGGATGCTTTGTGCATTTTAGTGCTAAAATTGAACTCAAAATTCAGGAGTGACAGTTAAAAATTTCCTGAATGTTAACCTGTCAATCAAATGACATTGGCCCCTTCTTGTTCCACCTCACTGCTTTTTCTTATTTGCCCCAAGAACTCACTAGTGATGGATTTGCCAGCATTTTTAGTCGCAACAGAACCGGTGTTTTCAAGGTCAAAACATTTGCAGTATTTAATGTTATTAGATCTGTATGTCAGCTTGAAACCACATGGGGGTCCACATCTATCTTAGAAATTCTTCTCACAATCTAAGGGGCTTTGTATGTTGTCTTTTACATATTTCCATCTTTGGGAAAGTAAACTGTCATCCAATTTTAAATTGTGTCTCCAAAACTTGGCTTGGGGTGACCATTTTTCTGACAACACCGATGAATGACCACAGAACCAGACTTATTCAAATCACAAGAAACAAAGAGAAAGATGGTGGACGACTTAGCAGAAGAAGGCTAGCTTATTTCTCTAAGATTAGCAAGTAATTTAATAATGAATTGAATGAGCATAAGTACTCAGTAAAAGTAATGATGTTGACAAGTAGCTGATGTGCCATAGTTTAAACCAGAATTACTGATTACATAATAACTCCAGAGTCACTAAATCTGTTACTTTAGCTAACAGCTGGCTAACAACAAAAGAGGACCTGAGAAAACAAAATATAGCGCTTTCACTGCTAACTGTTCCACTGTGTTTGGCTGTGTGGCTGCTTTTATTTCATGTAGAGTCAAAAGGCAGCCCACTGTGTGGCTAGAACTAATAGAAGGAAAGTTATGAGATGTGCTAAAATACAGTGGAAACAAAAAAAACTAGGTTTCAAAATTTAAAACAAACTTCATCTCCAGTGCTAGCTACAATTAAATAATTTTGGTTCATCCTCTCTCTGGAGAATATTTTGTAGGAGCGGTACACATCACACAATTTCCATAGCCAGACACGACACTGTTCACAATATCAGAATGCGGCAAGGCACATTTACTGCATGCAAACACACATCTGATGGAAAAAAATCTAGCCAAAGTGGAATAAAATAAAATCTGAACAACATGTGTTCGACACAAAGACATTATTATTGGAAAAACATCATAGAGGGTCTAACGTAAGAGAATGAAAAAGACAACAAGACAGCGATGTCATTTTCTGGTGGGTGGTTTAAAGAAAAAAGACAGCAACCAGATCAGAGGTTTGATGGAAGTGCCCTAAACCCCTACAGCATGTACCCTGAATTCACAAGCTAAACCTAAAGTATGAAGTTTGGGCTTTGAGCATTACTTCACATGTAGCACCATACCTAGCACCTCACTGCTGCTTTGTGCAGTATACATAAATATGCAATATGTAAGAAAAAAATCCCTTTTCCCTTAAAGTGCTGTGGTGGCTTTAACACAACATGCTGAATCATCGGACTTTAAATATAACGTTAAACAAAACAAAACCAAAAAAAAAGGGAAAGAGGGTAATCAAAAACATACACACAGACACAAAAAGATGAGAAAATAAGAAACACTCCTCGTTGGGATTCGTACCCGCCGAGGAACGACCACACCAACTCTACAAAATGTGTTGAAAATATACCAGGAGACAAATGAGAGGTAAAGGAGGCAGTGTGCTGTGGTGGGTTATACAGTCGCATGCTGCCAAGGGAGCCAAAGAGGGGAGAAGCAAAACTCACCATGGAGTTTTAATGGCAAAACATCCCGCCCCAAAGAGGTAGGGTCTTCATGAGAGGGGGGAGGGAAAGGGGGTGTTGGGGGTTGTTGAGGGGTACAGAAATAGACGGAAAAACAATTATTAAAACTAGCACACTTGAGCAAACACACTTTTCACATTATATACTTTTTGACATGTCTGTTTAAGTGCACAACACATACGAGGCAGGAAACAGAATGTCTGTGTGCTAAGATGGATTTGAAGACCTACGGGATACGTCGATGATTCATCCGCTCGAGTTGCTCCGTAAAGTGTGATACCATATATTTGGCACATGCATCACGTCCGCAGACGGACGTTTTGGGTTTTTTTTTCTTCTTTCGACATCTGTCATATTTTTTTCTCTCTTAACTTTAAGGGGATCGGGTAGATGTGCACAAACTTGTATCCAACCGTGTAAATGCAACGCGGGAAAAGAAATACTTTGGGAAACTGCTCTGATTGTTGTGATTGGGAAAGAGTATGAAGAGTTTATCCAATTTGTATAACAACTGGGGACACCAGTAAAACTAACAGCACTCAGGCACTGTTGAGACAAGGAGTTGTGTGTTTGCATGCAACTTCTTTTTTTAGTGCAAGTGTGTATTTATGGCTGTGAACTGTCTTATGAATGTGCATGCCTGGTTGGAAGAGACGGTGTTGACAAATGTGTATTCACTGTGATTATGTTAACAAGTATGCAGTGTGTTTGTGCGTGTGTGTGTGTATCCAAGAGTCATCTAGAGTGTAGTGTCTTTTTCAGGGTGTATTTCTGTCTGTCAGTCTGTGCGTGTTTCTAATGTTTACAAGACATTAGGAGTGGGAGTGTGTTCCTGTGTTTATTCTGCATGTCCAGAGATAGTGACAGAGCTCCATAAACAGTTTACAGTAAATAAGCCGTTTCCCTATAGCAATAAAGGTCCGATGAGACTGAACTCTGTCCCTGCAAGCCAACCTCCCCCGGCCACGAAAAACAGGATCTCCAACCAATGAAAGCACTCTGTAGCACTTCTTTATTTTATCGCTTTCGCCGCATCCTCCCGGGCCCTCCCAGTGATAGCTCGCAGTCTCCAATTAGTCTTGGTACATGAATGTGTAGCGTGTTCCGCCGGGAGAAAGGGAGCAACAATTTGCCCTGGAATGTCTTACTCCTGGAGTGCGAGTTGACAAATGAACACACTGGTTGGTGTAATGGAGGCCCCTGGTAAACTGCCGCTCATCAAAGAGCTGCAGGGGGGGGGATCTCTAACGTCTTACCCTCCGCTGAGTCTGTTGAACTTTCTGAGCCCATACTCTGGCCTCCAACTGGTAAATGGATGGACACCAATTGTAGAAAGAAGGCCAGATGGGGTCAGCTCTCCATAGGCATAGCAAAGGCCAAGTAAGCTTTAGGATTTACAATGTGCCACTTTGTCCCTACAGTCTTCCTGGAACATGCTGGTGCAATTTATATAGTCGATGGAAATTAATAGCAGCAGAGTTAATGCAAAGAAAGCTGCAAGAAGGCTACAGAAATGTAAAGTTCTTCTGTCATGAGTAAGTGGTATTCATAGTAATTTAACATTCAAACAAGATATGTCCTTAATGTCTCTATATCCACAGCTCAGTAGGGAACCACAGTTCATAGAGGCAAAAAACCAGAAAACTTTTCAAGAACTTGAACTTTTAAAGAAATGAACTACAGTGTCACCAGACGTATCCAGAACAGGAATACTTACAGAAAGAGCAAAAGAGCTATTTTCCCAAATGTGTGCATCAGCGTTGTTTTACACCAGACTTTAAAAATCCCAAACCTATCCTTTGGTGTTACAAATCAAATTGCACACTCCTCAGAATACAACAAAAGCATGAGGTCACGCTGGGAGAATTGTCAACTGTGCTGAGCTGGCAGTAAACAGTTTTGACCAGAGTATAGACAAAGAGCACCCGATTACAGTATGTGTTGCAAAGCACGATGGAGCGGGTGTGGTGAGCAGAAAAATAAAAGAGTCCCTTATAGGTCACAGGCGCGATGAGAAACAAGTCAAACATGGGTCATTGCTACAGAGAGAAGTCAGAGAAAGAGGGGGGGTGGTGTGTGGGATCGACCTGTGAGGGTGACGACCCCACTCCCGGGGAATAATCGTTCACACATTCATCTCTTAACCCGTTGGCCCTAATAGCAGCTCCGCCTGGGCCATTAAAAAGAGAGGGAAGTGTGGCGATTTGTGCAAATGGTTTAGCCTTGCCGCCATGTGGTGCGTTCTTAAAGCCCCTTTTCTAGCTCCGGTCTCAGTGAGCCTCTGTGGCTCTGGTATCGGGATGGCTCACACACGTATTACAGTAATCTGAGGGCACATCTGCAGCGGGTCACAGGGTCTCATTTGTTCTTTTGCTGTTGTCTTTTTCGTTACCCTGTCTGCACTCTATTCGCCTGAAAATGTCATCAGTGGGATTTGCTCAAAGGGTGGTATTTTTTTTTGCGTGTGACAATCTTTCCATTTGGATTTTCATTTGTCTGTGTTAAAGTCAGACAGTGTGTAGATGGGATAAGTGTGCAATTCTTCATCCGTTTGCAAATCCCTAATGTGACCGCGACAGGCATTTTGACAAGTTAAATCAATCTGCCCAGTGAATACAGGCACAAGTAGAGCTGACTGCGAATATTTCTGTCTTAATCCTGTTCAAAGATGAAGTTGTGACAGGAAAGATTCTTTGGATTTCGTGATCACCGTCTTTGGGATTTAATTCAACTGGGTCTAACATGCTTCCATATTAGGGTGACAGGAAACAAGCGGCTGGGGCAGAGGTGACACACCTCTCTTTGTTCGGTATTCCCAAGAGACTCTGAGGAGTAGCAGAAGCTTGGCTATGTTCCTCTGCTCTCTGAGCCGGCCTCATCTGGAGGGAGGTTATCAGGCAGATGCCGAGCCACATCCGACTCTCCCTATTTTGACGGGGTTGGGGGAGCATCTAAATTAAGAGAAGCGGGGGCTCTGTGTGAATTTTGGTGAGGTTTTCTTTGATGTCAAAAAACGAGGCTTCTGAAGACAAACAGCAGCACAATTTTGCACACCGGTGGTCTGCAGGAGTGCAGCACGTACAAAGGTATCTATGCAGTCAGCCAGGTCGCAGAAAAGGGGAAAGAAAGCTTCATTAGTGTGTGTGTGTGTGTGTGTGTCTTATTGTAGAGTGCACACAAAGGCAGCTTGGTAGGGAATATAGGTTAAGCAGCTGGTGTGTTCCTTTGCCACACTGCCAACAGAGATCTGCTCATACAGGTGTAAATACAGCTGCTGGACTCTCCTCGCTCCCTCTCTTTCTGTCACATACACACACACTTACATGCACAAATACCCACACCTAACAAAGAGAGAGGGGCTGGCTGCACAGACAGATGGTGCCTGGGCACTACTGTGCAAGTATAGCGTAAAAGCATATGATATCACTCCCCACTCTAGGGGGTCAAACCTGCTGCCTCACTCAGTGTGTGTGTGTGTTGGTGTGGGGTGCAAGCAGTGCGCATGCAGGAGCAGGGAGCACATCTGCGCGTCCTGATACATTAATACTGACACCTCCTCTGGACTTGAATGGATGGATGAAGGCGCGCCGAGGCAGTCTACCAGACTGTGATAGTGTCCTCAGAGCCGATACAGCTGTTGGAATGTTGCACAGCCGTGAACAGTACGTGCAAACTTTTGCAGTTTTACACAAACACAATAAGGATATGAGCACCTATATTCTCTGCAGTTAATAATGACAACAAAGCTTGAGTGATGTCCAAAAACTAATTAAATACATCACTGAGCCACATTAATTGCTCCTGCAGCACCCACCTGCCAGTTTATCGTGTACACCCTGCTGAATGTAGGTATGAGCTGTTTGGTACTCGGTGCAGTCCATTATCTGTACATTAGCAGCTGTATTAACCCTGCTAGCTCCAAAGTCACTCCAAATTCACAGTGAGTGAGCGAAATATTTCACTATGCAGCTGGAACAGAAGGTTATAAACACTTAAGCTGAAGAAGGGTTATTAACACCAGTTGTCAAGGACAACCAAAATATAAACTAACCTGAATGAGTTTGATTCATGAAACTATTACGCTAAACTTTGTTACATTATGATTTCTAAAAAATGAGAGGTGAACTTTATTCTGAAGGAGAATATGGTCGATATACACACATCAAAATCTTTTAAACACAATACCTGTGTTTAAAATGAAATATTCTTATTGTGGTAATAATGCACGTATGATAACAAGGAGAATAAATATGTCATTTGATGCTGTTTACAAACTTGCCGCCAGTGTTGGTCAAGTTACTGGAAAATAGTAATTAGTTACTAATTACTGATTAGTTCTCCAAGAAAGTAATCCATTACAGCTTACTTATTTTCAAAAGTAATTAGTTACTTTATTACTTAGTTACTTTATGCACATTGCTTGATGCAATGTGCATAAAGCAGGAGTGGGGCAGGTGGAGGTTTGCCCACAGTGGTCATGTCAGTGGGGGGATCCGGGTAGGGCTGTTCGATATAACGATATATATCGGATGACGATATAAAAACGTCTATCGTTTCATTTTACGCTATCGTTTGTTTCGTGGTGTCGCAAAATAAACTGTTTACGGCAATATTTTTTCATTATTTTGATGGTCACTGTAGTGGCTATGTTAATTTCCTAAAGTTCTCTCTTTCTCTTATATTTAATATAACCACACTACAGAAGGACAAGCGCTTGTTTTTATGCGTTGTCGTTAGCAACAACGACGGTAAAACCACCGTCGGTAAAACCACCGCTTTTATCGCTTTTACCGTGTCCGCTTGTTTATTTTCCACATAAACCTTTCACAATAAAGCTCAAGATCCTGTTGAGACTTTTCAAAATAAACTGAATCACGTGAAAGATGCAGAGTATTTACGGATGAGAAGCAAAAAAGAGCCGTCAGGTGCTAAAAAATAAACCTTACACTCAAACGTTAGAACAGGCTTTTCCCCGCAGCACGCTGTGTAATAAATACTCACAAAGAAAACGGTGGCCGTTACAACCTATGTCTAAAAATGTATCGTTTCATGCATCAGTTAAAACACTCGACTCCAGGTACGCGAGACGCCCAGCTGGAAACACTTCACGCAAGTTGAGCTGCCCGACATTCACAGAATTTACAGAAAATGTTACATTTTTGTGATTTATATCGTTATCGGACGATAGAATTCTTATATCGGGATATGAGATTTTGGTCATATCGCACAGCCCTAGATCCGGGGGTTTCTCTGTGAATGTCACATTCCCGTGGCAGCGTGCTCGCTGCTCACTCAGATTTGAAGTTTAATTTTTCGCTGTAGAAAGACGTTTTCTTCCCATGCAGAGTGAACAGCGGACGCTAATGTTTGTGTCACTTTTTACAGACTAAAACTTAAAGTAATGTGATTACTTCCACACTTTAAACGCTGCATGGTCGTACTGTCTCCATCACTCCATATTATCCATTGTTGTTCTGCATACGTCTGTCGCTGCCACGGACGTCGCACGCTCGTACGTCACTGTCATGAAACACTCTCACAAAGAAAATCACGGTTTAGTAACGCAGCGTGCTTACGGCAAAGTAACAGGAATCTAATTACTTTTTTGCAATAGTAAGCCCTTACTTTACGCGTGACTTGAAAAAAGTAATCGGATTACTTGTAATGCGTTACTGCCTGTCTCTGCTTGCCACCACATACGACTATTTTGAGCTAAATTAATTTTAAAAAAAGAACAAATTCAGTAATGGCTCTGAGTGACAGTATTACAGCATTTTTTTATTACTTTTATTACTTTATTAATCATAACATCCTCATTAGGATTTTTTAAAAGTGAAATTCTGATATTGTTACAGTCCTTATGAGATTAGGGAAATCCTGGCAGTAAGGTGTGATACTGAAATCATTAGATATTTCACAGGAACACAAGAAACTATGACCGAACTATAAATGGTCATAATCAGAGGAATGAACGTTTTGTCACCACTTGTCTCCTGAACGTTTTACCCAACTTTGAAGATTTCAGTATTAATAAACCTTAGTATTAATAAACCTTAGTATTAATAAACCTTGCAATATACAGATTTTTTGGGGGACTTTTAGCCTTTATTGGATAGGGACAGTGAACCAGACAGGAAAGTGGGGAGGGAGAGGCGTGCAGCAAAGGACAGACTCGACCCTGGGCCTGCTGGGTGTCTGTGCTCACCCACGGAGCTAAAGCGGCGCCCACAATTTACATCTTTAAAAAAAGAAAAATGTATTCACCTGAACAGATTTTGATATGTTGCAATTCTCAGTAATTTAATCACAGTGTTTGGCGCTAAAGTTTGCAGTTTTATACTGCATAAACTAATAAACACTTTAATGGTCAAGAAGATTAAGGACGCAACAGACGCCCAACATTAAATATCACAACTGTAAAACCAGAATGCAAACCACCAGGACAAGGACATCTTCATAATCATTCTGGCATGGGACACCACCACAGTGCATGTGCAATAATCATCTTTACAAAACAAATGAACTTTGCAGGTCTTCTTAATGATTTGGGAAAAAAAGCCTGATGTTGTTTATGTTGACCACAGGGTCGGGTCCCAGTTTTCATCCTCAAAGCTCACTTATCAAATATCACGGGGAAATAAATCCCTTGGCGTCTGTTTGAATCATTATAGCATTTCCCATTCAAACAGGGCATGAAAATGACATTTAAATGAAAATATTAAAATCTTCCCATATTTGTGGAGCCACCTGTACTGTATGTAAATGCACTTAGCAAAGGCCTTTAGTTGTTGATGGTCTTAAAACTACATAATTTCAATGTATGGCAAAGATCCAGATGGAAATAAAAGTCAGAGGTGCATGAGAGCAGATGTGCTTTCACAATTTAAACGTACAAAGCTAGCAAGGCTACACTCTAACATGGGTGTTATTTGAAATCATTGGTAGGATTTAACTTATTTTCTTTTATCAGAGAACGTATTTGTGCCTACCAAAAGAGCCCACAGACTGAGATCGCATGTGTGTGTTGTGCTTCATTACCCTATGCAAAAAACACGGCAGCCTGAGACAAAAGAAGTCCATGAGCATCGGCTCGAGATGAGAGAGGAAAGGCGCTGGCCTCTGCAGAGCCACTGCTGACACAACATGTTGTTTTTACAAAGTGATTAATGGGAAGAGACAGAAACTCACAGACTGAACGTGAAAATGTAACAACAGTATGATTTAAATTTTCCTCCTCTATGGCCAAACTGTAAATTTAGCACAGGTTGCGAAGCCGCCAATAATCCTCTTATACTCTGGACCGAGTGTGTTTCAAAGGCTTCGCTTGTGCGCTCTGACGAACACTGGAGCTGGACTAGTTTTCTAATTATTACATACATACTGTGAATAAACCATTTCATCTGAAGGGGAAAGATAATGGCCATTATGTACGTATCCATACGTGCTAAAAAATTACAGTTTTTAATAAGAAATTTATTGGACTGCTTTTTATGGCAATAAAGAGGATAAAGTGACTGGCCAAAGCACTAGTGCACAAAGTTATGTATTCTGTGTAATGAGGTAATGAGATCATTTTATTTTGTAGCTGAACACATGTGCTTCATAAATTACAGTTCCTGTGGAGGAGGTTCATTTGTGTGTGTGTGTGTGAGAGAGAAAGAGAGATACCAACCCTGTGCGCTTGGTGATGGTGCCCAGGGTCATGGGCTGTTTGATCTGAGCCAAAGGCAGCACCACAGTGAGGCTGGGCAATGGGATGAGCCGCGGGTTCCCCATGTTGTTATTGGTGAAATTGTTGTACGAATCCTGGCTGCTCAGTTTGGCTGGAAAACACACAGGAAAATGTGGGATTATTAAACGTGTTTGCAGCGAACAGACGTGCGTGTTCCCTTAACGGCAAGGCCAACCAAATCTCCTATTCATGGATTTGAAGTGGAATGTGAGTCACTGCAGGTAATGGTAGCAGAACACTTGGAATCAACAACTTTACATGCATTATTCATCTTTTCTATGCTCAGCGGTTGGTTTTTCAGTTCAGCACTCTTTACAGATGCTAATTCTCAATATTGCTCACTTGGAATTGAATTAAAAATGTCATCTGACGTTCACATCAAATTGCACACTAGGCCAAGAGAAGACACCACCCTTCTCTCTTTAGACTGAACACTGTGATTTTTTTTTGGGACCCACCATCTTCCTCTCCCAGCCCCTAACACACACAGAAACACACAACTCAGAGTTCAAGGCCTCCTGTGGAATGATTGGAAATAACTAGCTCAAGATGGTACATTACAAAGGCTCTGCTTCTAGTGCCTGGCAGTCTGTTAATCAAGGCCAATCAACAGGCCTAACGCACATGCACACGCAAACACACAAACACACCCACGCAGACAGACGATCCAGAGAAACACATCTCATCTCACACACACCGTGTAGCTGCAGCCAAACATAATCAGGCCATGTCAAAGGGCTTCTTCAAGGTCTAATGACCTTAACCAGCTACTTCAGGGAGAGCAGCAGCTAGTTCACTGACTGTTTCACTTAACATGCAATTAGTCTCATCTTATTAGCAGAACAGTTTTATATATAAGTCAAAAAGCTGGATTTTATTGGGTTACTAACATATTTATTTTTCTTCCCCTGTTAACAATTATATTAACAACATCTTCTAAGGTGAAGAACAATGATCCCACTCGAGTAAGATGCTTTAGTGATTGTGAGAAGAGTTTCTAAACATTTAAACTCAATTGTTACGTTGTTTCATTTAATCACCACATGCAAAACAAGAATCTTTTCTTTCTTTCCTTTTGGCTTTATTTGCTCACCTTTGACAAACTCTCTTTTAGATTTAAGCCTACCCTGTTATATTTAATACTGTAATGATTGCAATCAAAGTTTACCTTAAAACATTGATAAAATCAAACAAAAGAAATCGAAATTATCTGCATGCCAGTAACACCACCATTCTTTTTAGTGCTGCGAGTAAGGGCACCCATTAATACAATGAGAAAAGACACAATTACAAATAAACAGTTACAAATGAAACACCAAACTATAGGGGTTTGGAAATGTGCATTACAATACAACTGTGTTTTGTAATCCTATGACAATGCTGGAATAAAAATGTAAAAAAAAGCACCCTCCCGATTCAATAGGCGGCCCAAGGAAAATTCCAAGTTCAAGTGCTTTCAACAGAAATAAAGAGCAAACCTGTGGGTGCACCACAATACACTCTCTGAATGTTTTCCTTGTTCCATTTGTTGCCTTAATAGATGAGTGACAGTCACGTAACATAAAGGAATGAAAAGGAGGGAGGGGGGAGGCAGACACAAAGAAAACAAGGCAGACATCAAAGGTTACAATAAAGGTAGAGAAGGAGAGTGCCTTGTCATTATTTGGAAGGAGCGATCAAGAGGAGGCTGAATGCAAGCGGAAAGGGGACCGCTGAGTGTTTTGGTCCAGTCTTTTAGATCATTAACGTGTAGCTCTGAGTTTCATTAGTGCTGCCAAAGCTCTGCTTTGTGGTCCTCCAAAGGCCTGTCTTTTAGACCTCCGCTGGCCAACAATGCCGCGTGACCTTCGCATGGGGAGAGCAGACCATTACGCAAACCTGTCCTTCATTTCCCTCTGCTCCTCTCTTGGTCAAACTGCCTACCCAGGCAACTCCTGAAAGCCATTCACATTTTAAAAGTGCTACACACCCCCTGAACCTGGGCAAGCACCTTTTGTGTTGAGGGAAGTAGGGCAGATGAGGGAGGAAAGAAAAAAAAGAATCTGTACAGGAAGCAGCCTGAAAAGCCATAATGGTGCTTCAGCTAAGAGGGGAGTTGAGCGGGAGGCTTGTGCGTGGGGGCGTCATTGAATTTAGTATCCTCCGTGCACGCATGCCCCCCGATGGATTATTCGTCGTCAGCCAGGATCCTTAAAAATAAGGCGCACACACTGGGTTGTAGAACAGGTGTGGCTAAACTGAGACGGTGGGGTAATGATCGCTGTTGACCCGGCTGTCAACACGGCACTGTCACTGAGGGCTGAGGGGTCCTTAGCTGTCATAAGCCCCCAGACACAGAAGACGAGTTGGTATGGGCCGTGTTAGAGATCACGGACCGACAGAAGATGATATGTGAACTGGTGGGAGGCAGACAGGAAGGCTGTGTGTGTGTGTGTATGTGTGGTGTAGACATTCTCACTGAATGGGAATGGTATGAGGGACATTTATCAAGGGAAGGTTTAGGTTCTATTATGTAATATCAGACTTCACGACCAACTCTGTGAACTACAGGAAGTGTGGATGCAATATGACGTCAGTCCTTTTTAGTTTATTTAGCATGACAGGAGCTGGGGCATGCATAAACTACCAGAGCAAAAGAAAGAATAATTTGAGTTGCTTATTTGGATCAGGTTCCTCCAGACACTGAGTGTGGGCATGGGCCTCTGCAGAGCACTGTGTGGTTAAAATTAATATTTAATCTGACAAAAATGTAATCACTGATCACTAATAATGATCTGATGCCATTAGTTTAATTTTGCATACACAAAAATCCTATAGGTAGTATAGGATCCTCAAATCCTATACTACAAATTACGTTAGCATTTAAGGACTTTTTCATTTCAAGCTACATAAACTGATGCGAGTGTTACTGCTGCATGTACACAGATTATTGTTACGAACACTCCAACAGCAGCAGGTGGGGAAGGCTGTATGCTTTGGCACTGTTAAAAGATCTTTGGCAATGCAATCATGTGAAACTTCTCTTCTTTGCTGTTATTTTCATAGTCAGAGTGGTGGAGCAGATGTATGCAAACAACTGATTAAGGGTGTGTCTACATCCAGCTATGGTAAACAGTGGGAGTGGAAATCAGGCCTGTGTACGTGTCTATTTATATCAATTATTTATAAAACAAATTGTTGTGTGAGCACAGTCATTGTAACTATTTATACACGATTGTAAGATTTTAGACTTTATTTACAGTTTCCTATATTAACAATCACAGGTGAGTGACAACAGCACCATTCTCTTGCTGATACTATCGCCGCAGCAAACCATTACATTTAGTACCTGCTAATGTTACCTGCTCTGTTTTTATCACAATCTTGCTGCATTTTAACTTTAAAAACTTGCTGCGTGTCCTTACAGTGGGCATGTAAAATGATCTGAAATCATTTACAAGTGCAGAAAGAAAACAAGCGAAATGCAGAGCGAGTCTACTACAAAGAGAAAGACAAGGTAGACAGATGAGAAGCGTCTGGCAGACAGATAGCTTTAGACGGAGGCCATGATTTGATTAATGACTGGGGCGTGATGTACCCAAGCACTGATACATGACATCCCCATGGAAAGAAGATCCATCAATGCAAATCCAGCTCCGTTGCCGTCGTCCAGAGAAAAACCTTGACCCTGCCGAAAAGTCATACCAACACCTGACCCTCGCCTTTCTTTCTCCCCTAATCCAACCATCCATCCAGCACTCCTGCATCCATCCTGCCTTGTCTCAACAGCATTTGCATTCTCTTCTCACATTAAGCCTCTCTCTCTATCCTTCGCGCTCTTTCTCTCTCCTCAGCCTCCCCGTGTCACGCTATCTCATGTTTCTCTCCCCTCTTTTAATACCCTATTTGCATCCAATACAAGCAGGTGGCTTGCAACTTGGAGCCGATGTGCGAAAGGACAAGCTCTGAAGACTGTGCGCCCAAGCAAACACTGTGTCTTATTTGAATTGTTCTGCCAGAGAGGATATTTCAGTCGGTGGAAAAAAAAAGCAAACTGCATTGGAGGGGAACTGAGATGGGGAGTGTTAGGAGGCAGCAGGTTAGGCAGGTGACATGTTGAGTGATGCTCGGGGAACTAGGAGAGACCTTGGACTTGAGGATGATATTGCAGCTGTGAGACAGAGGGGCAGAGAAAGAGACGGAGACGGTGTCCCAGTAGGGGAATACTTTTATGTTTTTTGCTTTTGAAGATATTTTTGGACAGAAGCTGATATTCCTCCTTTGCTTACTTCCCATTTCATGGTCAAAAAGATAAAAAGCCTCTGTCTTAATGCAAATAGCAGTCGTTTCAGCGTGTAATAAAAACTTTGCACGAGCTAAACAAGAGAATGGTTCTAGAGAATGTGTCTCGTCAGAGTGGAAAAAAAAATCTCTGCAACAGCATTTGGATGATGGATCACTATCAGCCAGTAAAACTCTCATTGGGGATTAACGGCTGGGTGAGGCAGGTTTCATCACAGGATTTCATAAACAAACACACCAACAAGACTATACACGCTCAAACTGGATTTGAGCTTGATCCCACAGAGTGTAAAACTGCCAGCGCTCAAAGTGTTGAGCACAATTCTCTCACAGTGGAATTAATTTTGTGGTTGTCTGCAGACAGAACGACACCCACATACCGTCCAGTTTTTGACATGAATAATCACTTATTGCTCTGATACTTTGAACTCTTTGAAGGTCGAACAACCAATAACCCGATGATCTAGTTTGACTTAACGGCCATACACTTGAAATTGTGAATAGCTTTTTTTCTGTCAATAGCACTGTCTCAACTAACCGGGGTGTATTTGGCTGAAGACTCTGTTTAAATCATTTTCCAGCTTTACTGTTACGAACTGGACAAACTTTGGCACGTTAAACTGTGTGGAGGAACTTTGGTCACACAGGAAGTGGATTTCACAGCCTACGTAAATTAGTTCTGGGTGTCAAACCTTGCTTTGGTGCCAGAAACATGGCGTAAACATCAAAATAGCCTCGAACGCTTCATATAGCCACAAACATATCAAAAGACGACATTATTCATATATAATCACAACAATTCAAAATTTCCTCCATGAAGTGGGTGTAAATGCTGGCTCATTGCTTTTCAGTCAAGCATCTAAAGGGTGCGGGAGGTTTCTGAAGCTCCTCAGCCAGCTGAATGTAAATCTGTCCTTATTAATTTAAAGTGCAAAGGAGAACGTATTGATCATTTTATTTGCCCTAGTTTAAAATTTTGGAAGTACCTTAGTGTTACACATGAAACAAATTTTATTTTTTAAGATCCAAATAAAAAAATTCGCACTAAAAGTTTTACTTTTGCTCACGCCTGATGATGAGTACCTTACCACTGCCCTGCCGTGGTCGTAGCTGTCTCTTTAATGCTGTGGCCGTTTCAGGTCATTCATTCATTTAGGCAAATCAATAAGCAGGCGTACTTTATGGAAATGTGTTTTTCCCCCCCCATTCTTTTTGCATCAGTATGAGTTACCTTGATGTGACAGGTGGAAAACAGACACTTTGGTTATTTTTTATTCATTTTCAGCTATACTATATAACTATATGTATACAGACCATTCTTTTTTCCAACTGTAAAGCTAAAAGCATCTATTTATAAGGTGAACTCAATCCTGACGAGTATATGTGAGTAAATGACAACAATGATGGAAAAGTACTGAGGATTTACAGGTCTGATCGAAGAAAGGAGGCAAGGAATCATCGAGTCACTAAACAGCAGAATTTGTTTTATTCTTCACTGATGGAGAAGCTTGTACTGATTCTGATATTTACACAAAGTGGTTACTTTAGAGAAGGAGTGACGCTAGAAATACTGAGAAAATGTTCTTTATCAGATCAGCAGGTGTGCCAGAGCAAAAAGCAGCGAGGCCGTTTTCTGTTTATGCCCTAAATCTGCGGACGAGCCTCACACTGGAAGGTTTCTCTGTAAACCTAAAAACATAGTAAAAGGTTTTTTAATATTTAAATTGGATTAATTTTATTAGTAGCAATTAGAACATTTTATTTTATTATCATCAGTGATAAATCAAAGATCCTCTTTTTGTTGCTTTTTAATTTCAATTTCATTCAAAGGTATTTTATATTTATAGGTTTCTAGTTACTGACACTTTATATTTTTTTTTTCTAAATACAAATTTAATGGTGAAAAAAATGTCATTATTTAAAACACACAAATAATTTTAAAAAAGTACTGCTTTACCATTAAAATATGGATACTGACTTTGGTCTAGTATTTCAAGAATTCCCCAAACCTCAAAGTAGCTCAGCAATAATTGACCAACAGCAGCTGACCTGTACCAATCTGTCCCCAAATTCTACCACCTGACAATGCAAGTTTCCCAGAAATGGAGTGAGAGATTAAAGCAGGGAAGAAGAAAATGCAGCTCTCCCATCTCCAATTCCCTAAGGAACCATTATTAAAACACTCACTTCCACAGGAGGAGAAGGAGAGAGGGAGAGAGGAAAACCAGAAGGGAAGACAAGAAAGTGAGAGAAAAGGACTGTGGGGAAGAATAAAAAGGGTCAAACACAAAGGGGAGTAAAAAAGAAAGGAGAGGGGATCCCCCACTGGACAGAGTAAAAACAAATTAAAAGAGCCCTTATAAAACACAGATGCTGCAAAGAAAATAAACTTCACGAGATTTACTGTTTTGCAAAGGAATCGGAAGACTGGTGGAAAAGCCATCAGAACGCTTTGTTTCTCCTCCTCCTTCCTTCTTTCGTTCTCTCTCAGGTAATGTTGCTGAGGTATCTATCGCCTCGGTTTTCCCTTTCCACCTCTCTCTCTTTTCTCTTTGTACAGTGATCTCGCTCGTCTGCTATTTTCAGTCAGAGTTAAGAGTCGAGGTCAGGCCGGCCTGTGTGAAAATGGCTTCCTGCCCGGTCTCCAGCTCCCAAACCGCAAGCTAACGGGGGGCTTTTATTAACGGCCCTATTTGGGAAAAATTTTTGAACATTTTGTATTTTTATTGAAGTTTCTCATGTCAGGAAGCTTAGAAAAACAGACACTCGACAAGAGTAAAAATAGAAAAAAAAATGCCCAAACACGATTCTTTTCTTTCTTAAATTCCATTGAAAAAACATCAGAGGTAAAAAAAAAAAAAAAGGGACAAAAGGAAAGAAAAAGCGAGGCTTTTAGTGTCAGACATGCTCCATACAGCCAAGGAGCAGTTTGTTCAGAGCTTAGAGCAGTCGGTTCTGTAATGAAGAGGGGAAAAAGCAGCAGGCAGGAGGGGGAAAAAACCAACAAAAAACACAGAAACACAGAAGCGGAACGTGTCCACATCTAAGAACACATATGTGCATTTCTAACTAACAACTATCAGGTGAAAGGAATGCACACAAATACAAAAACACACAAACAGCACCCTGAAATCAGATCCGCAAGTTTACAGCATGTCAGTATTTACAAGGCTTCATCAGACGAGACTGAGTCGCCAGCAAGAGGAGCTGGGTGGGGGGGTTACACGGCTCCAGTGGATCGGATGACACCCCACACTTCAACCATATGCGTGTGTGTTTGAGTGTGTATCTATCATCTGATTCGGGTGAAGGAGCCAGTAAAGATGGGATGGGTTATGGCAATCGTTAGACGTTAGAGAAACCAGAACGAGGTTTGTAAGGTGTCATGCTGCACGTGAAAAGCAAACATCTCCATTAGATGAGAAAGAATTTGACTGAATGCTAAAAAATCTCAGTAGAATTAGATAAAAAAAAATCTGCAACACATTAACTAATTTAGCAACAACAATCAAAGCAGTACGGAGAGTATGAACCTAAAATTGTGCTTTTTGAGTCCCACTGTTTATTTTTCTGAGTAAAACTTTTTGTGTTATTTTAATAATAGCAGAAATATTCACCTGTGTGTGCGGCCAGGTATTAAGATAATAAAAGCTTCCAACAGTTGCTCCAAAAATAAAGAAATAAATACATAAATAAATAAATACAACTGTGTTAGCGTACATGATTAAAAACAGATCAGCGTATGCCTGGAGCTAAATGAGGAAAAGCTGACCTTCCTGGTCAGAGAGGAGACTGGCTGCGTCCGTCACTCTGTCTGCCTCTAAATGCCTCTCCTTTTATAACCCCGCGGTCCAAAGGAGAGGAAACAATAAGACAGACAGAGAGGAGATAATGAGACGTCTGCATTACTGTGACAGCCGCCTCACGCTGCATTCACGAGCCAATGGAAGAAACTCGTGAAGTCCAGCTAAAACGATTAACATATCCTCGCCATCATCGTGTTTTCATTCCTGCAGAGTTCAGTCTCCTCTCTTCTTGAAGGAGGTTGGTATTTTAATTATTTTGTCAAAGCGGTGCCTGTCTTTTTTCGTCTGCACTAATGGACCAGCATCCACCACCTACGGCAGTTAAACACACGCAAACAGAAACGTGGAAAGTCGGCACAGACATACGTTTTTCTCCTGATCTCATGCTGATTGGCTTTTTTGCGGTTCTGCTCAGCTGAGGCAAAAGCTCTTTTTTGAGGAGCTGGTAACAACCGGCGGGCCGCTCTGATCTGGGTTCAGCCGGCAGAATTTTGACTTCCCAGTCTAAATAAACAGCACGTCAAAAACACTTAGTCCACGAGCAAACGACGAATCTAAGGGCAAAGCAGGTTAATACACGCGTCTTATATTTAAGGAGTACAAAGACGCGACCCTGCTTGTGCACCTTTAAACTCAAATCAGCTTGGTTTGAATTATGAAGAAAAAGAACTGAATCTATTTTAGCTGAGAGACATTTTTAGCAGCAACACCATGTTTGACACTTTTTTTTTTTTTAACACGGGCGGACACACAGGTCATTAACCCTGCACCACCCTGCATTAAAAAGAAAACAGAAATGTTTTGAAGGATTTAAGCTTCAGAATTCATATAGAAATGATTTTTAAGCATAAGGATCCAAGTGCTGCACAGAACAAAAGCAGGATGTAAAATCTATCGATTTCTGTGACAATGGACGGCTTTGGCTTTTCAGAGCGTGTGCTATTCACATGGCAGGCAATAAGCTGTAAGCCACAAGTGCTGCCTGTGTGTAATGGCAAGCCAGCTTTATTTCTTTATCTCTACCTTACAATTTTGCAAATCAAATAATGATGAGTGCAGCCAGTGACGAGAGGGTTAGTGGCTACGGAGGCTGAGTTATTAGGGTTCCTATAAAGAGGACAGAGGTCTCTGGCGGAGCCCAAACGCTGGCCAAGATACATATTCCTTGCACTGTGTATTTTTGGTTGGTTTAAAAGCCTTAAAAGTAGAGGGGAAGGCTAATTTTCAGGGTAAACAGCTTGTTCGATTGCTGTGTGGTTTTACGCTGAGCTCTCCGTTTATTGACTCAAGCCAAGCTGGGCTCTGGCTCCTCCGACGACCGCAGGGAGAATCCTGCCGCCGGAGCCGGCAACAAACACGATCCGCAAACACTAGCTTACCTTTGATGGCACACGACTGTTAAATCAAATGTACTGAGTAATGTACAAATCCTCTTGACTGCATGGCAGGTCGAGGGAAAAAATGCTTTTAAAAGAACATCTGCTCCTTGTAGGAAGCCATTTGCCAATTCCTATTTCCTGCTGACAAGTAATTTGTCATTTCAATTATTAAGATCTATACAGTAGGATTTAGAGGTGAAGCTGGTTTCTGTGTCACCAATAAAAGAGGCGAATTATGAAAACAAAGGCTGCTCAGAGAAGAAATAAAGTGTCGTCCTCTTTGCTGTTATACAGAATATCTCATTTCAAGTGTATCTGATTCTTTCTCATTTTCTAAATATGTTTAATCTGAGAAGGAGAAGAGAGGTCGAGAAGAGGCCCCACATTCACCAGATAAGTGTTTAGACTGCCTTTTAAAAAAAACACAACCTACAAAGGAGGGCTGCAAGTTGTTTTAGCTGGAGGAAGTGACCATTCATAAAAAAAGGGTCCAGAGAAATTACCCTGCTTTTTCTGTGTTGTTAGATTTGTATCAAGGCGAAATCCTTGCAGCAACAAGTCAGGCTTTACGAGTCCTTTCCTCTCTGTCCGTCTCTCTTTGCGGAGCACGGCCTGCCTGCTCTGCTCCTCCCTCTGCACAGCGTCGGCAATCCTGACCACACAGCGCCACACGGAGGATCATTGTGGTAATAAAACACAGTCCACTACTTGAAATAATTAACAGCTTCTTTACTTCTATAATAATTTTATAATTGACCTCTTCAAAAGTTTATTCTGTCTTATTCAACTGTCTGACTGATACTTCCCAAGTTCTTCAATGACTCTGATCCATTTCCAACGTTCAGCTGAGACACAGAAGCACAATACAAATGTCTCAGGATAGAGAACAGGAAGTAATGTTGCTGTCATTGATAAAATGTCAGAACTACATGTCAGGGGAGAGTGCTACCATGTGTATCCTTGTGTTGTTGTTGGGTGTACAGAAAGTGTAGGACAAGGTCAAAGAAAGGTAAGCAACTGATAAACTGACGTTGGTCCTGTCAACTACACCACAGCGAGGTCACAGACGCATGCAGAGGCACAATTTTATTAATAACTCACGTTTGCTGACCCGGTGAACCTAAAATTATTTTTATGTCCACTCTACAAAGTTACTTAAACGTTTTAAATATCAACAGCTATTATTTCTGCTGGAGAACGTTTTTTCATACATTCGAAAAGTACAAAGTATTATCTATCTGAGAAAATTCGACATTTAGATTGGAAATCTGTCCCCTCCATGAGTTATTTAATTTATAAAAGTTTACTATGGTTCATCATGTTCTTTTGTACATCACTATGTTTAATTTAAAAAATGAACATGAGCTTTGATATAAACCTGTGAAAAAATTATGGCTGGTTATGAGTTGATGTTGTAGACACTGTGACAAATCGATGACAAATGATGATGAATAAATGTAACAAGTTCAAGTCTTTCATTTTAGGCATCAAACAGACTGACGGATAAAAATCTAAAAACGTTTTTTGGATCGTTACAGGGGACAAGGGACAGAACAAGCTTAGCATATCTGCTGCAGTATATTTGACCATCATTTTACCACACGTGAGAATGAACTGCATTAAATGGCTGGAAAGTATGTGTCCACTTATTTGTGAGGTTGGACATGTGTCAGCTAAATATCGCTGATATCAGGGTGAGGTCAGCAGCCATGGAGATGGTATAACCACATCAGAGAGTAAATTTAAAAAAATAAAATAAAAATCTGAAATGAAAATAAAATGGCATGCATGTGGTCCCTTTACAAATGCTGGCTAGCTCAGCCTCAGGCCGGACACCGATCCAAGGCGGACAGCTCATTATGACGACTAAAGTCTGGACAAGTAATCCATCCGACTGGTTCGTGCAGTTTACACGTTACTGAAATTAAAATCCCGACCTCCTCTGTTAAAGCCATCTATCGTATCTTATGAAACGTTCTAGATTTTCTGTCTGTACGCTGCGACTGTTTAACTTAAGGTAAACTATACTGTTAAAAACAGGGTCAGCGCAAGGCCGTGCACATACGTGTCACACACCAGCAGTTATGAGGTAATGTTTCCTTGGCATCGGCTTCAGCAGAGCGTTGGTGTTTTTCACCACAGGTCGATGACTGACGAAGGGGAGCGCTGGAGGAGGAGGAGGGCGAGATAAAACAAAAGTCCAAACCCAAATAAGCAACCCGTCAGCCTCTAATAGCAGAAAGGAAGTGTCCCTTTATCAACAAGTGAATTAACAGTTTCCCGTCACACCTTGTTTTTCGCCTCCCCCTCTTTCTCTGAACCAGCGCCAGGGCCCAGATGGCCCTATGATCGGACCACCAGGGCTCCTGCTTTGCAGGGAAACAAATCTGCTGCACTGACTAATAGCCCTGTGTTGATGTTTTATGGTTGGGAAGTGTATTACTGGTGCTATGTATACAATGAAAGGCACCCAAGCATGTGAAAAAATGCACACCAAGTCATAACTGTCATAAACATGTTGCAGAAAAGGGGAAAGCCGGGACATTTCACAGCATTTCATGTGGACAGTAGAAAAACTGACCCTCAGTCAGCAGATAAAAACCTCATCTCTAGGTACTGCTCAGAACTATGGCGCAGTAAAAATATGAAGTCAAAGCAAACCGAAAATCAAAGAGGGTTTTTAGATTATTATGATCAAGCTGCTTTTTTTCCTCCACACACTGCTGTATTATACAGTACTGTGGTTGGAGCTGAAAGACATCTGAATAATAAAACGTCTGCAGTGGCTGCCATATGCCTGGTATAGCCTCAATAACCTCTGCCCTGTGCACAGAATATGCACTTACTAATCTGGCCTTGTATGAGCTGCGCCACAGACAAACCGCACTTTTACAGCATGGGACGCTCACATTATGGGTCATCACCTCAAATGACAATACATTGATCGCACAGAGGACAGGCTTTGGGGAGAGAAAAAAGTACTGTACACAAGAACATAAATAGCCATTTCAGATTTTAACAGTGACAAGAAGCCAGCCAATTGCAGGCTCTATTTTTAGGTGTGCCGGTGGCCTGAGGCTGGCAGCTTTGAGAAGGATGTGTACTTTTCTACAGTTCCTTCCCAAAAATCAACGCTGTCCTCGCTGGCGACAATCACAGGGCAGCTGTTGTGGCTAGGTGGCTCGGCCCCAGCTTGCCTCACCCTGCTGCTTTGTGCCAGCCTAAGAAAACCGTCTTCACTACCCAAAATTCACACCCGGCCTGCAAAACAGGCCGGAAGGTAAACACAAAAGCAAATGTGACTCGATGTGTTTGCATCCGGTGAAAATTATGGAGTTTTATCAACGCTGGTGGCTGTAGGGGGTGGATTTCTAAATTTACATGCGGCAGGATGCCTCAGAGCCAATTTATCTTAAAAAAAAAAAAAAACAGACAGAGAGAAAGAGAGAGACCTAAGTGACCTTCCTCCACAGGTCACGGGTGAACTGATAATGGCTTACTGAAATAGGCACTTTTTGGCAATTCTTAAATTGATTCAAGTCGTGTCAAACCCGACTTGAATTTCCTGAAACCCTTTAAACATTACAGTTAAGACAAACCCTCTCCAAAGGGAGATTGTAACCGGCTCATTTTTATATATTTTACCACAGCTATCTCTGCTGTAGATACTTTATCTTTTTCAAATGTACACACACACCTAGACATGCACACACAGAGTTAGGTATCCCTGTGTGGACTAATTGTTGACAGGTGGCCCTAACGTTCTCCTTTGAAACCAAAGTGTGATTTACGACCACGCTCCCCGAGACCCCGGCTTTCAGCACCGCTACTACAAACTTATCTTTTTCTCCCTGCTTCTGTCGCCTACCCCCTCCCACTTTTATTCCTTCTGCTCTATCTCTTCTTCATTTTTCCTCAATTGCACCTCATTACTTTGCTAAGTCACTTTCACCTCCGAGCCCACTTTGATGTTTCTGTGCTTCTCTGTCTCTCATCGCAGCACAGCAGTGACTCTCCAGACATCCTTTTAATGTTTGATGAACTATTTTTCACACCGTGGAGGAATGTGTCCATGCATGTACGTGTGTGTGTGTGTGTGTGTGTGTGTGGTGGGGGGTTGGGGAGCTACACAAGGAAGACAGGAAGGACAAAGAAAGCAAGGGCACAGTCACTCAGGAGTGTGTATGTAAGACCTGACCCTGAAGCCTCATGTGCCAGTCCAGCATCTTCGATCAACTATTTGAAGCCTTTTGGGCTGCACAGAGATATGGATCATCTACAATATTTCCATCTATAATATTTATGACAATTATTGCCATTATACACAAGAAGAGAAAAATATCCAGAGAAGGCCTGTGTTCAATATTGTGAAACACCTAAAAATTTAATGGATTTCATTATAACGACACTAAACCCTCTAAATATTTATACTGTCTTTTAGCAGTCCAGCCGACTGACCTCGAGCAGCAGTAATCTGCTATAGTGCCCTACAAACTCAAACACATTTTCAAATACGTGTTTTTAAACTGTGTATAATTTGCACAAACAAACAGACAAAGGTAAAAGACTGAGACCGGACTATGGTATCACATTTCTGCCGTATGTGAGCATCCGAGTAGTCCAGTGATAGGAATCGGTGCATCCACAGCAACAACCGTTAATATGGTATGAAACAGTGTTTACGTTGATGCCACAGTGTACCGCACTTAACTGAAGCAGTAAATCACGGAGGGTGTGATTGCACTCAGAGTGACCAACCTTAGCAGACGAGCCGCCGTACCTCATGAACCACAGCAGGAAAAACAGGAACAGGAGAGAACGGCATCGAATCAACTAAACTCAGAACTATAAGGTTTGTAATGCCTCTGGGTTAAACAGATGTTTCATATTGACAGTTCAAATAACTGAACAAAAAACACTGCAACAACATCCACTGAGCTAATAACATCCAGCAAAAGATAAAGTGAAGTGAAGTGAGTTCATCTGATATGGTATTGGGAATACATCAGATAAAAACAAAAAAGTCTGGTCACAGGATACAGTGAGAAAATTGTTAGATATGATAAGACACGATTTTAAATATTTATCTTCCAACTGCAAGAGGTTAGGTTCAATCAAAACTGTCCATCTAAATATTTTACTTCAGCACATTAACACTTTTTGCTGGAACACAACATGGGATAAAAAAAAAAAATGTGTACATATCCAAAGGAGTACACTGCTCTGTGGAGTGGATCACACATCTGCTTGCATGACCTTCACTTTTGAAGTTAATGAACTACTTGTTACAGTATTTTAAAGTTCAGGAGCTTGTTTCCACAGCAGTAAGATGAAAACTCTGTCACGAAACAAACATAAATTAAGTTTTCAAACCTCTTCTACTATAGCATGCAGAATTACCCACCAATCGATTCCCAGTCATTTGGTTCTCTGAAGTGTTTATCAAGTTATCCACCCGCTGCTGGCAGCAGCACATTTATCAAAGCTCAGCGATATTCCAGGAAGACCATGACTAATAGAAACTGTGATAATTTACTCCAAGTAACACCTTTGGGGTCAAACAGTGCAGGTTACACAAAGTCTGTATTTATCAGTGTGCATCTTTGCCAGAAAGGTACACACAGCTAGTGTGAGTGGCCTGCAATAGTGTTTGACAAACAAGGGAGACAAGGTTGTGGCAGAGTCCCTGGAAAAGTGGCTCCTGTGACAACCAGTCACTGGAAACACAAACACACATGCACACAGACACACACACACACACACAGACACACACACACACACACACACACACACACTCCACTGTAGCAATCTCTAACCTGAAGTAACACTCCATTTAGCTCACTGTTTTTATATCACGGCACAATCACGACGAAATACTTGCAGACGGAAAGATACTTGCTGAAAAAGAGCGACTGTCGTGCTTACAGTCGTCATGTGGACAGAAACAGATCTCTAGGTGAATGCAAAGGTTGCCCCCTCTCTGCTTAACATGTTAGAGGGTGGCAGGAGGGGATTGGTATTTTTACAATAAATCTATGCCGTATGTACACAGTAACTGCAGACCCTTCTGAAGACCTGTGTCGTCACCTAACGTGCACTGTCCTAGGAATGTCACCAACTGTTGCGTTAATGGAGGCCGCAGCTACTGCGATTGGCCTGCTCAGCACAGTTGTTTCCACTTATGCATTTCTGCTGCAGTTTTCAAAAGGATCAGCGAGAGAAAAATAACTATTGTCTCAAATATAAGGAACAACAATCATACCCTCAATACAAGGACTCGGAGACAACAGCAGATTCCTGGTTGGAGATTTCATGTTTGAAGAAACAACATACAGATTTGCCTACAGAAAAAAAACATGACCACAACAAAGTGTGGGGGCCCAGGAGGGAAAAGGCCCAGTATTGTATTTGTTTCTATTATGGCTTGAACAGGATATAACACCAGGCCACAGCCACAAGGTAATTAACACATAAAACACCACCCACAAGTATAAATGCTGGGAACGGCATTAAGTTATATCTTAGATTATACAAAGATTCTCTGCAGAAGTCGAAAACAGTGTAAATAAGCACCACTAACGTGACAACTAATACATTACTAACAAAACTTGCTGTTTGTAAATCATGTTGTTGATGTAATTGTCAACTAATCGTTAAAAACAGTCAACCTGAAGCATTTTAATATGTTCGTCTGAAACAGGTTTGTCTTGTAAATGAGACTCAGTGGAAGTTTCTGTTTAAATAAATGTTCAATAAATAAAAATAAAAAATGAATCTGATAATAGGTAATTTAAGTCATTTATGATGTAAACACATTGCACACTGATTTAAGCACTCAGTATGTGAGGACTTGTTGTTAACTGACATTATGATTAGAGGTATAACTGTATCAAAACTTCATGGGTCAGTATGTACCTTAGTTTTGAAGGTGCGAGAAGTAAATAAGTAAACTAACAGAAACATGTTTTTGGATTTCCTGTTAATTTATATAAACTCTCTATGACGTTTGCTGCCCGATTAAATTATTCTCAAAAATGGGGGCTGGGAAAAAAACCTCAGAGCGTCTAATGGACTTTCAAGGCTAAACTTCCAAGTATATCACAGCTGGTAAACAGTTCTGGGTGGAATTCGTGGTCTGTTCTAAGGATGTGAACGTGTCAACATAACCAGACTAGATGAGAATTACTGTTTAGTTTACAGAGATTACAGAACTGAGGAAGCTGCTTGTCATCTAGTCTTGGAACAATCATGTATTACATCATGACTAACACAATTATTACTCACTGTGACAACTCACTAAAATACAGAGTGTATCAAAAAGAATAACCCAGTTTTAAAAAGCTGTATTTTTAAGAAATGGACATAGAAGCCAAGTAAGTCATTTTTGAAACACATGGCTGAATATAAAGTTTTACATACAAAACTCACAATGTTCACAGGTGCTCAGTGTGTCCCCTCTGGAAGCACGGCCTCTGTCCACACAGTACTCAAACCCCTCCGAGCATGTCTGGAGTCACTGCTGTTGCTATGCTACCAACCGGCAACCACGTAAAACTCCTAAATCTGCTCTAACAGTTTTCATTGTTACTTGTGAACAGCTGCGTAACTAAAGCGCTTTGAAATTAGATGATTTCTTTAATGATGCACACTGAATGATATGTTCTGCTGTTATGATCATTATCAAATCCTGTGGGGATCCAAAATGAATTGAAACTACACCCAATTCTTATTTTTTAAAGCAATTAAAGATATATACAATCATTTCACCTTTAAAAACAAACAAAGAAACCATTAAACCCCCGTGTGTCGTGTGTATGTATACTTCTGACCACAACTCTACTGCTGAGACTCCAACTTGGACTTCTAAAAGCGAAACAATATCAGTAAGCGTCTCACTTCTTCACCCTCCCAGCTCCTTACCATGTAATGGAGACCCTGAGGGGCTACTGGACAGGCCAGGTATGGGGCTACAGCGCCCACCGATGCCTCCTCCACCTAAGATGCAGCCACTTCCGGCAAGACTTCCAGCTCCTGCTCCTCCTCCTAAAGCAGCCGCCCTGTTCAGCTCCTGTTCAATCTCCTCCAATCCAGCGCTCTTTTGAAAGCGCGACATCCGGTTTACCACACGTGGGGACATGTGAGTCCGGGCACACGGTGCACCGCCGTAGGGGTTGATAGGAAATACATGTGTGGTGCCACGGAGGGTGCTGATGGCTACCCAGCGACTGTCCTGGCTGAAACACATGTCCTGCACCTGGATCCAGACAGGTGAAAAAAATCAAGACAGAGAAAACAGAGCAGATAAATGTCACACCATAAGCAATAGTAGTGGAAATGTTGACACATACCACAAAAAATTGTTGTAAAAGAAAGATGATTTCTTTCTTTCTGAAATTTTGATAAAAGTGTAGAGGCTGGTCGACGTGTAAAAACAGGACAGAATGTTTTTGTTTTACTCGAAACCAGTGGTGTCCAACTCCAGGCCTCGAGGGCCGGTGTCCTGCAGGATTTAGATGTGTCCTTGATCCATCACAGCTGATTTAAATGGCTAAATTACCTCCTCAACATGTCATGAAGTTGTCCAGAGGCCTGGTAATGAACTCATCATTTCATTCAGGTGTGTAGACCCAGGGTGAGATCTAAAACCTGAAGGACACCGGGCCTCGAGGCCTGGAGTTTGACCAAGCCTGGTCTAAACCATCTCAGATCGTCCTCTGCTTCATTGTCCTGTGGGGTTCCACAGGGATCAGTCATTGGGCATCTTTTCTCTGTATCTGCTTTTTTCTCTATATCTGCAGTCCCTCAGTTTCATTCTTAGAAGCCATAGCTTGATGCCTACTCCATACAAACTACACACTGAGTAACGTGAGAAACTAAGTACTTGGAGTGCTGTACACTTACTATATTTTTGGTCCTAATATCACTGATGGGGTTGCTCTGGGACAGTGTGGAAAGCCTCCTTTCCCAAACTTGGGTTTACGGTGGACCTTGATTTTAGATTTGCTTGTCAGAGAAGGTGCAGTGTTGAAATGAAGCTTATTTTAGCTGAGACAGTTTGTAAAGATAAAAAGCTTTTCCACACTGGCATATTATCATTTGTGCACAATTCAAAATAATCCTATCTGTGAATATGGTCAAAGAGAGAGGCCTGGGCGTCTCTGCTGTTCCTGTGACCCAGACCTGTGGCAGAAAGCGGATGGATCGTCTCAAAAATAACTTGATGAATGTGTAAAACATATTTACATGCCTGTGTATTTTATTCAGCACAGAAACATGAACACAAAAGTAAACTACTCCAAAGTGCAACTAACTCTAGTGTGAATGGGTATAGTATTAATCTCAGAGATCAAGAGATATGACTGAGATGTCGACTAGCCTGACAGAAACAGACAACAGTTTTTGCAAGAGGTGACAATAAGATATGAGATTGTTTGGCGATAAAATAAATGACCAAGAAAAAATAAGTCAATGGCACCCTTATTTAGTTGCTCTTCTCCAACACTCAGGGAGCAGACACTCAAGAGAAGATAGGATCTCCCTGAGCACGTCAGACATGCAGGAAACCAGACAAATAGGCTGCGTGAGACAATACAAGCACTGGAGAGCGGGAGTGAGAAAATGAAAAGACAAAGAGATAAGGTGACAGACTGATGAAATGATTGTGTGCTGAAACTGCATCTATCACTTGGCATGTCTTTAAAAAATTAAAAATAATAATACACACACATACATATATATATATATATATATATATATATATATATATATATATATATATATATATCTGTGGCAGGCTGGAGAGTGTAGATCCAGGAGAAAGTTTACAAGAGGAATGCCTGACTCCTCAGTCAGCCAGTCAAAGAGAAAGCTCTGTCCCTCCAGGCCTTTCTAATCTTTTGCCAGGTCAGAAGAGGTAATTGTCCCCAGCAATGACAGTTAATGGGGCATCCTCTGCATACCAGACAGTTACTTTACTTTACAAAGATGACTGAAAGAGGAGGGCTGACCTCTGCTGTAGCTTATAAGAGATGACTCAGAGATGAGAAAGGGCTACTTTGTGTGTGTTGTAATTGGTCATAATAGACCTGTCAGGGCTCCAACAGTAAATGGCTCCTGGATATCATGGCCAAATCCATTTCGATCAGGTGGGGGATTACCTGAAGGGTGGCTATAATTGTACTTTCATGGTGTGACAACCGTCCACATATCAAACATTTGTCAAATGTTATCTGAAAAAGGCGGAATGCATCTGCTTTCAGTCACACGCAAGGGCTGATGTGGAGGTAGCACATTCCTGAAAGACTGGATAGCTCTCCCTCGTGTTTTCCTACAAAGTACTTGATGACATGTGTGACAGTCAGAAGATGAGAAGATGAGTTTAATGCCTTTGTTTTCTTTTTAAATCAGTCACACCAGGTAGTGAAGATTAAGCACCTCAGCTGACCTGAGAACAATTCTGAAAGAATGAGGAGAATGTGACAAAGATGGACCATGTGACAAGATAAACACATTTCACATGGAGGTGTTTGGATGAGATAAATAACATAAAGACAATTAACAAGGGTTTATGTGGTTGGTTAGCATCGGACGCCTCATCTTTCCCACTTTGACAGACTTACTATGATTACAAAAGTTACATAACAGGCCTCTGTTTGTCAACATTGTTATGGCAACCTAATTTGATCTATAACGATGGAAAAGCACTGCTAACTGTGAGCAGAAGCGTAATAGATTTAAAGAGATCCATAAGTGTGTAAATACTTTTAAACGATGTGGATATACTAAATATGGCTGGGACTGGAGCTGCTGCTTTGTGTCAGGACTACAAGTTTAGATAATTTCCACTGCTTCACAAAAATCTGTATCACAATAATAAAACAAGATGTTTTCAACATTAAAGTCAGTAAGGTTTTTAAATATTGACATATAGTTGGCAAATACTAAAATCACATGTTTGCACAAGAAGCCTGGTTACTCTGTCAAAGTAGGTTACAAAGGAAATCTGACAGTGAGAGTCTGTCCCCAAAAACTCCATTTACACAGTGATTATAATGTAAATAAACACATAAAAATACATTTTACATAATGAAATAATGGAAAGGCAACATGTCAACTGCTAAAACTCTGAAAATCTTTTTTTTTAAATTTGCAATAGAGGCAAAAAAAAATTGTGATGCTTAACAAGACATAGTGGAACATCTAACAACTAAAAAGTAAAAATGTTAAATTAACTAGTAACATCTTACTAACATGACTAGATATATTTTAAAAAAAAGTACCCCAGAAAGGAGGCAGAGAAGGGAGGGGTTCACCCCTCTTTGAAAAATAGTGTGGGCAAATAGATCAGCTGTTTCAAGAATAACATTTCTCAGTATTAAACTGCAAAGAATTTGGTTTTATCATCTAAGGTACATAATATCGTTCAACCATTCAAAGAATCTGGAGAACACAAAGAGTGAAAATTGAAATCAGTATTAAATGCTGTGATCTGAGGGGCCATGTTAGTGAATACAGTTTATTACCGAATCCACAAATGCAGGTTCAAACTATTTCATGCAAGTAGAAAGAAAACAGTGAAGCAGCTGCTTTCTTTAGGCCTGAGCTAATTTAAAAATTTGTGAAGGAAAGTGGAATTTCAAATTGTTTTTGAAGATCACGCATGACATTGTCCTGTATTATAAGGAAGAGAAGGCCACACGGCTGGCCAGCACACAGTACTAAATACAGCATTGTACAGCATGCACATTTTTGAACACATTTGTGAATTAATGCTAATGATATACACATATATACATATTACAACAGTATGTCTGAGAGTCTGGTTGCTTAACTGGCGTTCTTTCAGACTTCTGACCTGTTGAAAACATGTGCATTACTACAATTCCATGTTATTTATACAGCACCAAATCACAACAACAATCACCTCAAGGTGCTTAATATTCTTAATAAGCACCCTACAATAATATAGAAACAATCAGACAACCCCCTATGAGCAAGTACTTTGGTAAAAGTGGGAAGGAAAAACTCCCTTTTACCAGGAGGAAACCTCCAACAGAGCCAGGCTCAGGGAGGGGCGGGGCCATCTGCCGTGACTCCCAGAAGTCTATTGAAGGAGATACCAAACCATTAAGCAGCAAGTAACAAAGTAACAAAATGCAGCTTCTAAATGAAGGTGTTTATTATTAAGGCCCTGTGTGCAAAAAAGTGCCTCCCTGCAGGTTATAACATAAATGAATTGTGGTGTTTCACCTTTGGAAAGCTGAGTTCAATAGCTACACCCAGACCTGATTACTGCCACACCTGTTCTCAATCAAGAAATCGCTTAAATAGGACCCGCCTGACAAAGAAAAGAAGATCCTCAAGAACCAGACATCATGCCACAATCCAAGGAAATTCAGGAACAAATGAGAAACAAAGTAATTCAGATCTCTCAGTGTGAAAAAGGTTATAAAGCCATTTCTAAAGCTGTGGGACTCTAGCGAACCACAGTGAACGTCATTATCCACAAATGGTAAAAACATGGAACAGAGGTGAGGTGAGCCTTCCCAGGAGTGGCCAACCAAGCCAAATTAGCCCAAGAGTGCAGCGATACCTCAAGAGGCCTCAGAAGACCCCAGAACATCATCCAAAGAACTGCAGGCCTCACTTGCTTCACTTAAGGTCAGTGTTCATGACTTTTCCCCAAGACTTTTGGGAAAATACTCTGTGAACTAACCTGAAAAAAGTTGAAGTTTTTGAAAGGTGTGTCCTATTACATCTGGCATGAAAATAACACAGCATTTCAGAAAAGGAAAATCATACCAACAGTTAAATATGGTGGTGGTAGTGTGATGGCCGGGGCTGTTTTCCTGCCTCAGGATCTGGAAGACTTGACATAATTTCTTTAGAGATTAATAAAGTATTCTGATTCAGATTCTGAATCTTTGTGGTAATTTTGCTGTCTACCAAAACATCCTGAAGGAGAATGTCCACCCATCTGTTCACGACCTCAGTCTGAAGCACACTTGGGTTCTGCAGCAGGACGATGATCCAAAACACACCAAGTCCACCTCTGAATGACTTAAGAAAAACCAAATGAGGACTTTGGAGTGGCCTAGTCAAAGTCCGGAGTTGGAATCGATTGAGATGCTGTGGCATGACCTTCAAAAGGCAGTTCATGCTCAAACCCTACAAAGTGGCTGAATTATAACAATTCAGCAAAGATGAGTGGACCAAGATTCCTCCACAGCGCTGTAAAACACTCATTGCCAATTACTACAAATGTTTGATTGCAGCTGTTGTTGCTAAGGTTGACCCAACCAGTTATTAGGTGTAGGTGACAATCACTTTTTCACACAGGGCCATTTTGAATTGGATTCTTTTCCCCTAATAATAAACACCTCCATTTACAAATCGCATTTTGTGTCAACTTGTGTTATCTTTATCTCATATTTAAATTTGTTTGATGATCTGAAACATTTAAGTGTGACAAAAATAGAAAACATAGAAAATCAGGAAGGGGGCAAACACTTTTTCACACCACTGTAAATAAAGGCTGAAGAAATTGTGTTTTCACAGAGCAGCCTCATTACTGAAGCACAAATAAATTTTCATTCATTCAGATGACTGGACATCAATTGATGGTACAGACTGTTAAGTTTAGTAGAAGAGCCTCGTGGCTCTGAGCTCATCCACCTTCTGCTCCGCCTTCAGCCCCTTACAGCTGTTATCAGCTTGCAGGTCTGTTTACCTGGCCTCGGGTCACTGACAGCCAGCCGCATGTTTGGTCACTGGAGACAGATAAGGCGTCCACCTCCACCTACCTAACTCAAGACTTTATGACTCCCAGTATGTTTCTGAGTTCTGTGTGTGTGTGTGTGGTGTGTGTCTGTGTGTTATTGTGGTGATAACCCCTGTCCCAAACACAGGCAGGGGCCGGCATTCAGTGTTTACAAGGGCTTGGATCAAAGCACCCTCAGTGTGCAGCCAGTCAGCAGACCTGACGTTTGGTCATACATTAACTGCAGGCAGGCTGTAAGAGTGTGTGTGCATGTGATGGTGTGTGTTCCCAGTCAATAATCCTGAACTTAACAAGGCCTGAAGTACTTCTGTTGAGTAAGCACTTCTACTTTCTACTGTAATTAATGAGAAAACGTAAAATTAAAAATAATCTTGAGAACTACATCTTTTTTTTTTTCATTATTTTATTAAATTAATTACCATATCCCTTTACTTCATTATTATAGACCATACATTTAATGAAAGTGTCAAGGTGTAGGTGGCGTATATTAGCTCCCCACAGCTAATATACTGCACAATATACTCTATTCTCTCCCTAAAGTATTATTAAATGTATCAACACATGTAATAATGTGTCATAACTCGAGATTTTAGCAGAGACATCCTCTTTACTGAAGATTTGGCTTAAAACTTTCTTTTTTGAAAAAGTAAAGGTTAGGGTTGAATCAGGTAACACTGAACCCTCCCTTTGTTACGCTTCAACATGATGCACAGAGTGTTTCTTCAAACACTATGTATTTGTACACAGCTTTGCATTCAATCATTAGTTAAAATTCATCTCTGGCTCTCTTCCACCGTGTCTTTTGTTCCGTCTCCCTTCACCCCCATCTGGTCACACAGATAGCTGCCCATCCCGAGCCTGGTTCTGCAGGATGTTTCCTCCTCTTAAAAGGGAGTTTTTCCTTCCCAATTTTCACAAAAGCTTTCTAGTTGGTTGTCTCATTGCTGGGGTTTCTCTGTATTACTGTAGGGTCTTTACCTTACAATATAAAGCAACTTTAGGTAACTGTTGTTGTAATTTCGTACTAAAAAAACACAATTACGTTAAATTGTATACTATAACAACACAGGTCATGAATGTTTTTCTTTACCAATCATGTATTTTCTCTCATAAATGTATCCGTTTAAATGGGAATGTGGTTTGGAGGGGGATTGGTCCAAACCTGGATCTCACTCAAACTGGACAGCTAAGGGAAGGGCCATCTCATGTCTACTACTGAAAGGAAATGAAGAAACAACTGAGGATAACTAAGTCATTAGATAAATGATAAAAGCTGTGAGTTTAACAGTTGCTCTACATTCCTACCCACAATATGGTCATGAGAAAGTGGTTGTTTCATCTTTGGAGAGAGGGTGAGTAGCTCTCAGTTGAGGTGGTCCAGGTATCTCAGCAAGATTATTCTTTGCCACCTAGGTTTCGCTCTAAAATATATAAGGAGAAAAGCCCCTGGGCTGAACCAGGACAGCCTGGAAAGTTTATGTTTTTGAGCTGGTAAAATATGCCCTGGAGCAGCCAAAGGAGGTAGTCAGGGAGGGGAAGGTCTAGCCATCTACGCTAAGACCTTTGCCAACACAACTCAGCAAGGTAGTAAAAATGAGGTGGATGGATAAATGAATGCATTACTTTCTATTGCTGACCTTATGTATCACGCTACTGTTTTTAAATTTCATGGTCACTATTACACATACTTTTGTTCTATGGAGGGACGAGCATTAATAAATTGTGTTTTGTGTAAGATATTTCAGTAACACATTTGTAACACTGTACCTTTGTTCTTACCCTTTTTTTGGTTTCACTATCTACATTAATCATATTGCAGTGATTTGACAGGAAGAAGGAAGTAATAATTATACTTACATACAAGTGCAAAATTTACTACATTTGACTAGAATGTATGTGTATGTGAATCAATACAATCTAAACACTCATTAAATATCTGTACTATTACTTCCAGTGGATGGTTGCAGTGTGCATGTAGGTTTGAGTCCGTTTCAGACCTTGGCTTCAGTCTCCCCACGATGCAGCGTATAGAGATGGTGAACGGCACTCTGCGAAGATGCCCACGGGTGGGTGAGGATCTGGAAGACGTGAAAGTCGTGTCCCAGGGTGTCGGCAGTTACCAGCAGCATTCCTACAAAGGACACATAGTCACTGACATCAGGAATCAGTCCGTTAGCTGGCTTCACTGTAAGCTGATTCTTAATGTGTGCTGTATAAATGGTTCTTATTTTATCACGCAGCTGCTTGAATGCATGCCTTTTGTTTTTTTGTTTGTTTGGGCTTTTTTGCTAATGTTCAAATATTGTAATACGCATGGTTTAAAATGCATTTCGTGCTACATTTGTATCATGTAGCAGGGCCTACCTCTTCAACTGGGCCAAGCCATACAGTGATGACACTAATCAAACAAACTAAGCTTTGGGGGTCAATAGTGCTGTATACTCCACAATGATAATGTTCCCATCCATACAATATAATGTGGTGTGAAGAGGAAAACATCTATGTTAACCATATGCATATCATCTGGCCTTCAATGGCATAGGGAAGATGTGTTTCTACCTCAATCATCAAACGATCAAATGAGGCAGTATCTTTCTCAGACGATGATCTCCCATCACTCCACCAGAGACTTTTAGACTTTTACCTGAAGCACTTGTTACATCTTGGTTTTTCTTTGTTTATTTTAATCATTTCAATCAAGAAAAGTGATACTCCAATTTGTGTAGTGTGTCTAAATGTTGCTAATGTACACTGGCCAACCAAAATATTTCAACTGTATTTTATTCCAGCAGCATACAACCATACAAACTGTGCATGACACATGTTAGACAGCATGAAAGAATTACTATGCACTTAAAACAAACAAACCAACCCATTAAACAAAGCCAGCTATCATTTGTCACAGTCATAAAATGCAACTTTGCCTTACATGATAGCTCGGTCTGGTAAAAAGCACGGCTCGAGTCGTGTGATTCTTCAAGGACAGACGAAATGAGCGTCCATAAAAGATGAAATCTATGTATTCGAGCATCGGTGCACATTTATGGGCGTGTCTATGCGCATTCGGAATCACCAAACGCTGAACCACAGCGCAGCACAAGTGTAACCAACACTGACAGGCCCATTCATTTGGTCCTGTTTTATTTGAAGCTCGTCAAACTCCAGAAAGTATAGGTCCAAACCATAAACAACATGCCCAACAAACCACACCAGAACAAACCCAGATCTAAACTGGCTCGTCTACACTGCTTTTCAAATACAATCCAAAACCCATCCCCAGAACCTTCTGCCATGCTACAAACATGGAGATCGAGCAGCAACTCATAATACAACTCATTGATGCAGAGTGTAAAAAATGTCCAAGGCCTTGTCCTTCTGATGACTTCCAGACATAAATAATATTAAAGTAATTAGTATTTTCCTCTCAGTTTTTCCACTTGGAATCTTTTATGTGGAGGCTGCAGTAGGTTTTAATTAGTGGCCGGGCTTTATTGGGTGGCATGTCAAATGTGAAAAGAGGATGTTGGAATGGCATGAGATTAAAAGGATCCAACAACACGTGCGAGGGAGATGGAAAACACTCCCTTTCTGGAAAAAAAGAAGCCATTTTTGCACATTCACAGTCGAAAGCTTCCCTTGGTCAAGATTTGAAAATTAGTAAAGAAAAAGTACTGCTCACAGATGATGAAAATCTGGACAAATGATAGGTTCGTGCAGATTATCAAAGGTGGAAGAAAGAAACTCGAACTGAAGCCAAGTGAAGTGTGCATTAAGACAGTGGTTAGCTATTCATGCTGTATCAGAGCGACCAGAAAGCCAGAAAGCTAAGGCCCAGGGCCTGTAAACTCTTGAAAACCCACGCCCCAAACGAGGTGCCAAGCCACAAGAAGCATTTGCGTCAACTGGGAATAAAGAGAAAGAAGGGACGGGGCCCTTCTAATTATAGAGTCTGGAAACGGAAGCGCAGGGCGATTAGGAGTTGAGGCGCTGCGGTCTGTTTATCTGGGAGCTTCCTCTCGCTCTCAAACCCTCTCTCCCCTGTTCTCCGCTCTCGTTCACTTTTGCTCCTCTCTCTGTTTTGGTCAGGCCCTGCCCACCCAGCGGCTGGAGAGTCTGGCCCCTAGCTTTCTGACAGATGAGACTTGGCCACTGCCTTCTGGCCAGGGCCGGTGTTTCTCTTCTGCTGATGGTAGAGTCTGGGCTCCAAAAAAGTAACAGCTCAGAAAGGCTGGAGAGCTTTGCGAGTGCGAGTGCCCGAGGACTGGGGCTTTTGTGGCCTTGTTGAAATACAGAGGCCCTTGCCGAGAGGCGTCAGTCGGTTAGCCCACGGGAGGGCCAAATTAAAAAGCAGCTGAGCGGCCCGGTGGGTGAAAAGAGAAGGTTTTAAACAGCGGCTGGCTACAGCGGGGTTTGACACGTCCTATTTATAACACCTTGTCCCAGGGGTTACAGTGTTATTTACGATGTTTTAGTACCAAGATCGCTGGCACATGCTCTAAGACGTGCGCTAAACTGGAAGGGATGACTTCTAATTTGCCATGTGTGCGAGACATGCGTTCATATGGGATATGAGGGAAGTGATATAATCATTTCCATAAATATCTGCTTTTGCTTTCTGGGGTTTTTTTCCTCTTAAAATCTTTTTGTTTTGTTTTGCTGCAGGCTTTACTGTCCCATCTCTGACCATCCAAACAGAAAACATCTGCTCAATCCCATTAATAGTGGGAGGATGTTTCATTTACAAAGTGGTGGGGCTAGCTTTATTCTTGACAAAGGCGGATGGGACGGGAGGGCGAACGGCTGAAAGAGAGAGAGAGCGAGAAAGGCAAAGAAATAAATGGAAAGAAGAGGGTGATTTCCCTACTTGGCAACGTGGAACGCCACAACAAAACTAGTCCACTTTTTAATTAACAACACTACGCCGAAAAAAAAGCTTTGAAAATCGGGAAATTCTCAAATTATAACCATGTGGAGGGCATAAAGCTTACAAGATGGAGTACTTGGGGGATTCGGATAGCCTCGCTGTTACCAGGATGCATAAACTTCAGAGCAAATGAGCCCATTTACTTTGAAAGACTATCCATCATAAAGAGGAGGTTTTGTCTTCAGGGATGGGAAGGACAGGACGTTATGTCTGTCTGAATGGATTTGTACATATACTGGACATATACAGCTCACAGCCACAATATTAAATGCAATAAAAAGTGAAGACGGCAACGCTGATCCTCTCATTACAAAGCAATGTTCTGCTGGGAAATCTTGGGTCCTGACATTCATTTAAATGCTACTTGTACTGTTAAGGAAACCTGCACACACCCCTGTGACAACAGCATTTTCCAGCAGCACTTGGCTCCCACAGCAGGACAATTCACCTGTGCAACCAAGGTGCACATCTGGCCTCCAAAAACAGAACTACATCCATGCTCCAACATGTCAAAACAGCATGAAAGAGCAGTGTTATTTTAGGCAGGTGATTTTAAATGGTAAATATAGCAGTTTGCCTTATTCACTCATTTTCTTTGCCTAATTGCTTTCTATCAAACATTGCCAACATCTGCAATTATACTGCCCAACAATCTCCCTGCATTTTATCATATAAAGCCCAATAATATATCCTATACAAATTGTAATACTCTAAATATAATTTGTCATACTCTGCCAGGAAGTTTTTGAGGACGTTTTAGAGCGGTGCCAGGAGTTTAGTCTTCAAACACGAGAATATTAACATGGTTGTAATCAAAGGAACGTTAATGGTTATGTCTCCTCTTTATAACTAGAGCAAATTGTGCTACTGATTGCAGTGCAAATTGGAGGGGGAAGAGTGTGCCCTACTAATCTTCTCAACACCGCAGCAGCAGACTAATATACGAGCAGTTTTATATCTGTTGGGCAGCAGAGTAAGCATTAGGGTTAGACAGATGCTAAAAAGCCAAAGTCAGCCACCCCCAACAAAACAGAGCGGGTGCAGTCTGACTAATTACTCATTTCTTTTAAAAATTAAAGATACATATTGTTTATGTTTTAGTATAGATGGTGTATGTTTATATTTGCATGTGCATTAAAAAAGTTTGAGTAGCATTAAAAAAGTTTGAGTAGCATATGAAGAAACAAAATTTAGACTAAACACTAGACGATGTTTATGTGTTGTCGAGGTAAAGACAAAAAGGTTTTATTTAGTTCGATCGCTGCAACCTTGACCTTTAACCACTAAATTCATCCAGTAGTTTTTACTCAGCACTGAAATTTCTGAGCAAAAGTTAACATCTTTAAATTCATTTGAGAATGAAATTCCTTATATGATGATGTCATTAGAATTTAATACGAATACTGGTACAAATAAACATTGTTCAGTGCCTCAGCAGAGAGAGGAACTGATAGCCACAACACCTTTTTTAAAGGCTTGCTGTCCAGGTGTATCAAAATTCTCTGGGTCCCTGAAACACATCGTTCTAAAGATGAAAAGAAGGCCACTTGAAGGCGGACAGACTGGAAGAAAAATGGAGAAAACAAGAGAGGCAGAAGAAGGAGGAGTGCTTACGGTTCATTTGATGTACAGTGGGCTGAAACCAAAAATTGTGTTTTTCTACACGCTCCATAGGCAGACCACCTGTGAGCACTTAGATATTAATAGATATGAAAAAAGGTGTATATATGTGTGTGTGTGTGTGTGTCTAACCTAGCGGAGAAACAGCTAGCAGTTTGCCATTACTATGCTGGAACGCTGGCTCTTTTAACAGGGCAAAAGTCACCTGGCTTTAAAGTCGTGCCGACACATAAGAGGCAGGCACCATAGCGGTCAAGTTCACAAAGCGTGACTGTTCTCAAAGCAGAGCTTCAGGGTTGTTCTTTCATCACCTTAAGTGGAAAAATACACTACTTAAGTTTGTGTTATGGAGCATTTACATATTTGCAAACTTCCTGCTGGAATTGTTTTAAAGAGGAGAAGTTTGTATTTGTCATTTGCCAGAAGGCTGTCCAACAGGCACATTATTGACTGCATAAAAAGGCGAAAACATGAAGGAAGCCTCTGTTCTTGTTTCACCTGCAACAGTTCATCTGCCAAAGCTTCAACACCAGTTTACTGCCACTAATCTAAATTCCCAATGAAGCCCAGTTCTTTTTGTTTTGCTTTTGTGGTTTCTCAACATGGGACAAACATGTTCTCACAGCAGCTCAAAGAAGGTTTTGACAGCAGTTAAAAGCAGTTTTATTTCATGTCATATTTTAAAAGCCCGAGAACATTCTGCTCGCATCTAAAATCTATTGATTTAAAATCTACTGAAAGACTTTGGGACTGTCATCAGAGCTTAATCCCTTAGGCCAAGAGCGAGGTAAACTTCTTATTGGCTAGCTTTGGCATTTTTTCAGTTCTGTTAACCAATGAAATCAAACTGTCACAGCTACCATTCATAGGTAAGATTTAAGACTTCCTAAATCTCAGCTGGTCCACCGAAGCTGTGTGTCACAAAAAAAGGATTATCGAGGCCATCCATTCTGTTTCAGGTTTCATGACTATATTTAATTTGAATGCAGGGTTTTTTAATCATTTAAATAAAGAAAAACACAAAAATAACCATAAAATTATTCTGAATGATGGAAAGAGCAACGCAAAGTTACTTTGTAACAAGAGCAAACATGGTTCATCGGGTAAATAATCACATACATGAAGTTACATAAAGTAATGTAAACTGCCACAATCACATAAACGTAGACTGAGCACCTGACTGTTCTGCCTTTATAAACAGGCTTTGATGCTGTAATTATTCATTTATTTGTCTGCAGATACAAAAATTTGACAATGCAAAACACAATAAACATATGTACTGTATAAGTACTACACAAGTATTTGTAAAAAGCTTAAAACACACTTGTGTACCTGTAATAAATTACAGGAAAATCATTAACATTTGAATAAATGTCAATTATTTATATAGTGGTTTTGTGCTATAAGGGCATTTTAAGTGCAATAAGTAATTACAGTATTTGACAACATATATATTAATTACTTTACTTTAAAACATTAATAAATAACACACATCTTCATGTAGCCACGAGTTCGTGTAACATTTTCTTCTCCATTTTTGTGGAGCCTGTCATAACCAAGTCTGATTCCCTTAACACGTGAGTGCCGATGTGCTGGGTGCCAAAGTGAGCTACTACTCCTTTTCCAGAATTCTCCTTTTTTGTCTGACTGAACAGATCAAATTATCTCTGCTGAAAAAAATTAAGGGAACATTTGGGAACACCAAGTCGTAACCACTGCTTTCCATATATACACTGCCAAACAAACAAACCGTTCCACAATTCATAGAAACAAGAAACTTCCCCACTCAGTCTCCCACCTACACACATACCATAAAGAAGTTCGAAATGACCTGCGCGTTACCGCACCATGTGAGCTATAAATGACTCCACACGGCTTTGCTGTTTGTTGTGGTGAGTTTTTTCTCAGCCAAGTTTTCCAGAGACCCTGAGTCACCATCTAGCTCATCCAGTTACACTCTGTAGCTCTGACCAGGTACTTTAAAAACCACTTTTCACCTGCAACAGCATCGGGCTTATCCACTGAGATGGCAAATATTTCATTATTTTATGATTTTTTTGTAAAAAGTTTTTTTAAACTACTTTAGTAAACACTGTGTAATGCAGACCGTGTTTTCTGTGGATTGGAAACTTACATGATGAAGTCAGAAATTAGATGCTAGAAAGAATGCTATTAGGCTCTTAAAACCACCACCTTGATACACAAGTAGGCAGTAAATGAATGCCTCTCATTGTACCAAAATAGTTGTTTACTGTAGACGTAAAATGTGTTTGATAAACACATACATGACCAGCTTAAAATCACATCTTTGTTAAACCTTGTGTTTTCATCTGAAACAATAGAAACACCACAGCTAGAGATTAGTTGCACACTAGGACGACACATCTCCTCATAGTGCTCCCTGCACATTGCATGGTTTTAAATCACATTCTGGTCTGCTGTCAAACACTAATGAAAAATAGCAAACAATAGAGGTGTCAGCCTGAGCTACAACAAGCATTGTAAAAACACACCCAAATATTACAGTAGTCTCAGTAAAATTCAGTTTTTGTTTGTTTGTTTGTTTTTTTAATCTCTGAAAAAGGCAAAACTGAGCGGCCTGTGGTGTAGAAGCTGTAAATCAGATCAGAGCCGCCTACGAGTGCTAATTACTATCTTGATGTGAAGACATGACTTAATCCATACTAAATGTGCGGCCGAGTGAAGCTGCTTGTGTGTGGGAATTCCCCTCATGTTCAACATGTGCATGTGGGTCCAAGGTTTTTCGGCAACAGCCTGGTTTCTTTCACACATTAGTGAGATGTACAGATAGAGTTATTACACCACGAGCTGCCTTCATGGCACAGCTGCCTCAATGGTCAGGCACAACAAGCCAGGCTATTCATTAGACCAGCCTGTTGCTAAACCAGGGATATGGTTTATGGGACAGCTCCATGAGGGGAGAGATTCAGTCTTGATTCAGCTTCCATTAGTCGTGGCTTTGAAGGGGTATTCAAAACGTCCCTATTCAGAACTTTTAGGTGGCTGCACAGTGACTCTTTACTGATCTACTGCAGATTTCATGAGGCTGAAAAAGGATTCTTCACAAGACAAAGGTGAAAATATATCCAGTACAAAACTTGACTGATTCATGGTCAGGCAAGATTTCTGATTAATCTGCCAATTTGATTGATAATATTCTAAGTAACAATAACCTGCAATGATTAAGGTTACTTAGTAAATACATTTATTCAAACATAGCAGATACTTGCATGGTTGATGCTTTGAGTAGTTTCATTAACGCCTGAACTTTTCAATCCACTGCATTTATTTAAAAGCTATAGCCACAAGTTACTGCAGAGGTAAAAGAAGTTGGGGATGGCCATTTTTTAAAAGTTATTAGCCTGTTACATTACACCTAAAAAAAGCTGAAAACTAAGTTTGCAAGACCCAAGGGAAATTAACTGAAGTTTTCTGTAACCTCAGAGTAAAAACTAGAAGTGAGCAAAAAGCTTAAAAAAGCTAAAGCAACAAAATGTTTTGCATTGTACAACCAATCAAAACTCCAGGAATATTAAATGGACTGACTGAAAAGAAAGGAAATATCAGAACTTTAAATCTGAAAAGCAGAAACTGTGTGGATCTTTTTAGTTGAAAAATGACAAATGAGTACTTAAGAGATCAGAATTAATTAATTATTCGATTGTGGTCTGAGTGGAACCCTTCCGAGTTGGGAATGCCTTTCACAGTATTATATCAGTGCAATGTTGTTACATATACTTAATACATGCTTCATACGTATTATTCAAGACTAAAATCAGCTGTTTAAAAAAAATACAAAATGTAACATTTTCTTAGGTTGCAAATACAGGACTACAGGATGGAATGAATGTGTCTTCTTCCACAACTGCGTGTAAAGGACTTTATCAAACTGAGCATGGGTTGGAAAGAATAAAGCGGATGGGGCTCACTTGATTGTTGAATCAATCACTCCATCTAGTGCCAGTCATATTCACCAAAAGAAAAAAGGAAAAAAAAGCCAAGTTGCTGGACAGTATCTCTTTCATCAAAATATGAGTCTATTTTGACCTTGGCGTTATACCCAATAATCAAGTCAAGGATCATTAAGGATAAGTGAAAAGGACGAGACGTGAAAGAAAACAAGCACACACACATCGCAGCTGTTAAAGAGAGCTCTTTGCCACTGCACTTCATCTGCGTCCCTCTAATTACACCACTAGGAATAGATCCACAGATCCACCGAAGCGCCAGCCGCCACACCAATAACTGGCGGCGAACGGTCCACCCTCTGTAGAGCCTCCAACACACACAAGCCACTGGGGTTTCTTACATAACTCTTCCCAGCCAAAACGTCTTGGTTTTCCAGGCTCTACTGGAGTCATATCATTGTTTCTTTCTTGTTTCTGCCATGTTGAGGTTGAACACTGTGAAGCGAACCTCAGTAAGGCAAGAAAGGTAGTTCAGTAAAAGCCACTTCCACTAACTTGGAACGAGTTCACTTAGAGGCAAACCAATGAACCAATCACTCAGGATTTGGACTTTGATCAAAACAAGAGGCCTTTAATTATAGAACACTGAAAAAGAGGCAGCTCAGAAATGAAAATGAATAAAAGAAAAACAATGATGAAAGCAGTCCTGCAAGAGAAGTTTCTATGCCTGTGTTCAGATTTAACCTAATCTCATCACATGCTCTGCCTGCAGTTTTTCTTCTCTTTTTAAAAGGATGGAAATCTGTGTTTTTTCGCTACATTTCTTTGGGCTCATTGCGGTTGCATTTTAAAAAGGTATTTGCTCTTTAAATTGGGCTCACTTAAGAGTTAGAAAGATTAAAAATGTGTCTGGAATTTTGATGATGACAGTGCCCCGTGTAAAGGGTCACAGCAGATTATTTTGGCTTGCTGATGCAGCATCAACCAGTACAATAAAACCACTGTAAAATCTACATGAACAGAACTGGAATACGCCGAATTCAGTGGAAGCCTAGTTTGGATCTTAAAAGTAAAGACGACATTATTTCTTTAAAAGATGAACAAAGACACTTTCTTACACTACGACATAAAAAACATAGTCAACTGGCTAACGGCATTTTTTTTTGTGCAGAAATATTGATTCCGATATTGATGACCATGAAGCGTTCAGTGAATGTAAGCTTTCGGCCAGAACTGTATCACATATCGATAGTGTTTCAGTCCCCATTTGCTTCAGAATCGATTTTAGAATAAAGATGTTCTGTTTTCATTTAACAAAAACAAGTGATTCCCATTTCTGCAAAGACAGCCAAATCCTAAGATTAGGTTAGAGGATTTTGACCCCATTTGGCTGCTTAGAAATGGTTATTCTACTTTACATAACTTTAAGTATCATAGTCAAGATTTTTTTTAATCTATCTTAACAATTAATTAAGATCAAAAACTACAGCCACCAATCAAAGAAGAAAAGGCCAATAACTGCCACAAAACCTTTACCACTTACATCCAGTGCTTTCAAATACTCCGGACATGTAATGGAGTGTGCAGAGCAAAGGACCCAAAAGCAGGCTTCAGAGGTAGACTTTATGAAAAACAGGCGAGCCATTTATTGGCTGATAAAAGTCCTGATTGAAACAGAAGTAAAACAAAGTCCAAGTTGCAAACTAACAAAATCCAGGCACACAGAGAAACAATGGAACAAAGGATGAATAAAGACACAGGCAGGACACAGGTGGGGAACAAACAACAGCTGAAACTAATTAAGGCTAACAAGACGGGTGAAGTGAAACTAGGAACAAGAAGCAGAAGACAAACAATTACCGAAGTAAAAAAAGAAGTGACAGTCTAAACACAGAAACACAATGTCCTGATATATGCTCAATCATCCGGTTAAGGAAATCCTTCACCACTCATCCAGCTGCGGATGAGTCTTCATCTTCAGTCTCAGGTCAATACAGGTTACCCCAACCTCACAAACAGTACGTTTGATTAATGACTGAAACTAGCCCCACTGACTAACAAAGGGCCGTGAGGCCAGTTTCATGATCATTAATATGCAAATTGGCATAACCATTGATGAACGACCATCACTGAATTGAGGAGGGGGCGTAAGGGTACATCTCTCACAGTCTTACAATGCTGTCATTGCAGCCATTCCCCAACTCTCTGTGAATGGTACTCATGGCCATTGATCAATTTTTCTGGCTGCTCTTGGCACTATTTCTGTTTGCATGACTTCAAAAATCATTATTCTGGCATTGGTTATCAAATGGTCAACTTAAACATTTCACTTGACAACAACCCCCTCTGGCCTCTGCTCCGTGGCTGCTGGGCGACCCCTCGTCTGGGGCTCTCAGCTCTTCCCAGGAGGGTGGCACGGTTGCCCCTTTGGTGGTCCTCCTTGGGTCCTCGTACTCTGGGCCCTCTGGATGTCTGGGGCCTGGATCTCTTCCATACCTGCTTCATGCCCTGGGGAACGGGGCTATGGCTCCCCACACTCCCTAGCAGATCGTTACATGGAGAAACCTTTTGAATACAAGCGTGCCGATCCACACAGGTGTACACACACATGTGCTCACAGACACAAGCTACACCTTTCTTGGCTGCTACCTCAAAGCACATTGTGCGCTGTCGATCTTGCGTGCTGCACAATAACATGTAATATTTAGTATCTACTGTTATCTACTGTTAGCTAGTTTATTGTGATGGTGCTGTATTTATTATGTTGCTCTTTTTTGTTTGTTTTGTCTTCTGTTTTTTTTCTTCTCTCGACAGGTGATCCAGGTGTTTTTTTTGTTTGTTTGTTTGTTTGCTTTTCTTTCTTTTTTCTCTCTCCCCTTTATTTTGTCTTTCTCTCCGTTTGGCATCTTTTTTGGCCTTCAGACAACAATTCTGATGGCTAAAGATCCAAACGGGACAGGCAAAAAAAATAAATAAAAAAATAAATAAAAAATATATATATTTCACTTGATCATGATCACATTACATCAAAGCCAGATAAAGTTGGTCCGTCGGCCTTCAATAAATGATTTGGGAACAAAACAAGCTTTTAGTAGTGTCTGTGGTCAAAGTCAATGTTTGTTTGTTGGGTTTTTGTTGGTTTTTCGTTGTTTTTTGAGGGGGGAGCAAGATATCAAGAGCAACTACTTATTCTAAGCTTTACTTCTTAGCAACCTTTTTAGCTCCTTAAGATAAGTAGCCGAATGGGAAAATATCTAAGCACATATTTAGTGGCTTAGCTGCATAGATGGGTAATATATGCGATTTTGTTGACAGGGGGTAGGAGAATGTGCGGTTCAGACAACCATGTCTGGTCTGTCTTTGTCTAAAATATGATCTTAAACCTGCTGAGAAGGAGCTGCTAAGTTTAGTCATAAGTCTAAGTAAGTCAAGGATTCCTGGAGCTTAGAGGTCACAGGGTTAGAGCCATCTCTCAGCAGCTTCTTTATTAACTTGCACACATACACACACAGCAGGAGTAACAGAAACATACACGCAAAGATCACACACAGAAAGTGATGACGTAGCCTGTTCACATGTACAAAGCATCTAGTGTCCTTTTCTATGTGGAATGAAGTCAATGCTAAAAAAAAATGTTTAAACCAATGCATGTGTTTTTGGTGTCCAACGACTCGTTTGTCACATTTGTCATGTGTTGCTCGTAAATGACAAAGAATAAACACATATTGAAGACAAACACCAGTGCAAACCCCCCCCCAAAAAACCAAAAAAAACCAGAACACATCAAATTCAGTCAGCATTTGATTTGCACTGAATTCATTTTGCACCATGATGAAGGATTTTCTTTTAAAAACAAAAGAAAGAAAAAACAAAAAAGGAACAGATTACATAAAAAGACAAAGCTAGACAAATGCTTGGAACAACCTACCTGCCAAATACCGAGGAGAATGCACAACATAAAGTCCCTGATGAAGATTGCTAAAGCAGTTATTGAAATGCCTCTTCCAGGCAGCCTAAGTATTGTGTTTACTTTGGATCAGACTTCAAAATAAAAGTGATTCGTGTAAAAATCTTGTTTTGGAAGTATGCAGAGCTTGGCCTTCTTGCATCAGTGTGCCATTCACAACCTGTTTGAAACACATCTCTACAACAGAGGTGGAGATGGCAAAGCTAGCCTACAAATACATTAGCAAGATTGTTTGAAAACTTAAAGTAAATCAGATAATCCTTCAGAAGGAAAAGGGTGCTCACAGCAAATATTGATTTTATTTTTCTTTTCTCGTTTACTGCATTCTCTCTAAGATTAAGTGATAACTAACGCATTCACCATATGGGACACAATGTCTGATCTACATGTGCTTCCTTTGTTGAGGCTGGGGAAACACAGGCCAAACACTTGTTTGAGTGGAATACACACACTTGGAATTTGGCTTGGATGGTTACATCCAGCCCAACCAAAGAAACAAGATGAAGCAGCCACATGTGAGCCAAACAAACAATAGGTTACTGTACACTTGAATGGAAGTGTAACTGCTGTGCTGTTTTTAGTGTTCTGGTCACTGAGTGTTCAGTCTTCTTCTTCAACAGTTACGTGTGTGTGTGTGTGTGTGTGTGTGCACATGTTTACATATCTTTGTGAGGACAGAAAATTGGCATGCTGCTATAGCTGCGGGGACGTCCCCACGAGTTTGAAGGCATTTCTGAGGCTCAAAATGTGGTTTTAGTGTCAGAGTTACAATTGGGTTATGGTTAGGTTTAGGCTCAGGGTCAGGGTTAGGCATTCATTTTTGATGGTTAGGGTGAGGGTAAGCGGCTAGGGAAAGCATTATGTCAATGAGATGTCCTCACGAAGATATGAAAACGAGCGTGTATGTGTGTGTGCATTACCACTGGGGTTGAATTGCATGCAGGATATAGGTTTGTCGTGAGCTGGGAAGTGAGCCACCACTCCTTCACCGTCCGAGTCCTCACTCACCAAGACCTGGATTGTATGAACACACACACAAACAAAATCCAAATCATTTTCTAACAATGAGAACATTAAACCCAGAGAGGGACTTTCCCCTGCTCAAGGATTTCTCTCCACATTTTGGTTTGGTGTGATATTGTCACCACACTAAGCACTGTTTTTTGACATCACCCTGCTGTGAAACAGCTGGAAGTTTAACTCCTTTCCGAGAGTGCCATTGCCCTCTTGTGGACAGAAAATAATAAGCATGTTACCTGAAATAAGACAAGTAAGCACTTTGTTTAAAAACCCACTTCTTCTGGTCAAAGAAAATATGAATCATCATAATTTGAGCTGTATTTCATTAGTGCTAGCGCTTTAGAAAGAGGCTGTACTGAGACCAGTGTGGACAGGATATGGCCTAACAACAGAGACAAGAATATGGACAAATTTACTTTGGCAATGATGTGGCTTTTCACATGTGGCTTTGACAATACCCCATGACACAGGGTCTTCCCGTAAACAGGCACAAACTGCCATCAAATGCAGAATTGGCTTTCCCCTTGTGCAACTTGCCAACGAAAATGAAATTGTAAGTTATTTTGCACAACTAGAGGCTGCTCCTAAATCTCCATACAAAGTCTGCTGTCAAGACTGGGGCAAATCTAACACAGGCTGTGCTGAGACCAGGAGCTGGCAGAAAACTCCTTTAGTCACACAGAGAGATTAGACATAAGCCGAGACATGAGGCCACTTTGTGCAGGAGTACGGGTGTTTGAGAACACACACTCTTGTTTAAAAAGAGTTAAATGTGGCCCCGGTGTTGCACTAAGGATGTCAGGAAAGCTGGCCAAACATTTAAAATATAAGCTAGTCCAAACAAGATAGCCTCTAAAAACTAAAAGGATTTTGTCTCACACTCCAAGCAAGATCTTAAGGATCCAGGGGGAAAAAGGGGAAAAGGCGGGAGAACAGCATGAACAGAAAGAGGCTGGTGACATGAAGCAGATCACTTTTATTACAGTGCAAGCAGACAATGTTGTTCTGTGAGGGAATCCTGCTGGAGCCCTTTGAAACAAGAGTGTCCTCCAGAGAACCGAGCCCCTGTTACACAGGGGAGTGTGTGTGTGTGTGTGTGTGTGTGCCTGTGTACTGAGGCTGCTGTTCCAAATAAGGAGCAGTGATACAATGTAGTTCCAACCTCATCCAACTGGAAGAGATGGGAATGTCTTGGATCCCCACAACGACACAGGAACTCACCTCAATCATATTCCTGACTTCTCTCATCTCTCCAGAATTTACACCTCCAACCCCCGTCTTAATACACTCTCGACTGTCCCCACCCCTACTACTCCCTTCAACCTCCATTTCTCATCCACTCTGAGTCCACCCCTCCCTCCTTGCCTGGCCTCATCAGTGTTTACGGCCAGTGTATGGTTACAGTGTGTCGCCTGGTGACAGAGTGCAGACCCACTTCTGAAGGCTTAGATCCAACTTATAAGACTACAGGCTGGTTACAGGGCGGTTACAGTCGCAGTACAGAGGAAAGGAGAAGGCAGAATGTGTGTGGTGACAACATCACTGACAAACTGTACTACGTACGAAAACACACCTCATTAAAAATGTGACAGCTCCTGCAGTGTGATTAATCACAGTTTGGAGAGGCTGAGGAAAATTCGGGGGATAAAAGCTTTTAGAATTTCTTTTGCCATTAAAAGGAAGTCAACTGCTCAATCTGTAAACGAGGTTAGTGCAGTATATTTTCATTCTTACTATAACACACACCTAAGCTAGTCAGGCCCATAGTCGGGATAATAGATCCAAACTTACCTTAATAATTTATGGAATGACACTATTATTTTTTGGGACACATTCTGATTTTTTTTAGCAGCTTCCTTTCCTTTTTATCAGACTGCTTATTATGACAAATACTGGTGACCTTTGTTGTTGGTTGGAAGTTGTTTTCAAATTGTAAATTCACACCTGCAAAATAATTACATGCACCAAACGTTTACCAATATACTTTTCTATTTATGTGCTTATTATTGCAAATACATCATTGTATATATAACTTTAAAAGTTGAGTAGTGCTCGGTGTTACATCAACCATAATTTCATGCTTTTAAATATCAGTGAAAAGACAAATCCCTCCTGTTTCTTCTTCAGGAGATAAAATGCACAGTGGTGATGGTGACACACAAGATTAATTCAGCACTAACACTCTGTAATATTATTTAGTAATTTTTTATTATTTTATTTGCTTTGTTATGCATTACTTTATTACTTAATATTTATACTTAATGTATCATTTTTAACTGTATTGTATTTATTTTCATTTTCAGATTTTTTTAACTTACTAAATTTATTAATTTAGCTCAATTTTAATTGCCTTAACAAATGCATCAAGGCAACTATGGGATTAAAAAAATATCCCCAAAAATATTAAGGTATTAATTCTCTAAACTGGGGCACAATAACCTGAAGACAATCTGTAACAATAATAATGTCTTTTTGCAGCATTATGCCACAAAATTTTAAACCACTGACAGCTAAAATGAATAAGAACAATTTTCTTGTTACAGCAACAGCCTCTCCAAGCATCTCCTCTACAAAGTGTAAAAATTATATATTAAAAAAAAATTTACTCCAAAAAATAAGCCCAGAAAATGTATTTCCTACAGTCTTAAATTCAGGACCTGATTTAGCATGTGGTGCATTGAGTCAGCCTCGAGCTTCATGTCAGGTTGCAGCTGCATGTTTACAAAGTGTCTCTGTCACCAGCACTGCCTAAACAGACAGAACTCTGGCTAAAAGCTCAGTGGTTAAAATATGCAGCATATCTAACTCACACCTTTAGGTTAGTCGTGCACAGTGAGGTAAATAAGACTGAGTGAGTCCAAGCCACCAAGCCCGCTTCTTGCCAAGCCACAGAGGCAAAGTTGTATTTACCTGGGACATACATGATGAGGCCAAGGAAGCAAAAAGCCCATTTGCTGTGTGTGTCTAAGCAGTAAGCATTCTATAAAAATCACTTAAACAAGAATCGTCAGGTGGTAACTGTGAACCACCATGCAAGTTCAGACCAGTTTTACCCTTATAGTGGAACAGGATGCACTGAGGGAAAAATCTAAGTTTAAAAGAGCTCCATCAGTTATATATATATATGTTAGTAATCACAATTAAACTTAAAAGCTAAATAAAACATTCACTGTAAGGAAAATGCTTTGCAAATGGCAAACAGTAAGACGAGATGAAGTTGGAATTACTTTATGTTGGTCCATCCACTGAAATGATGAATCTCGTGTTAACTTGCGACCAACCTAATATACAAGTTGGTGACAAATGAGAGGAAAACCAACATAAATGTTTTAACAGGGTGTTTTTCGCTCCACACTACAGTTCCACAGCTGCTTGCCATGAATTGCAACAGCGTGTGAAACTGCAGGGATGAACATCGTTCTTCCATGTAATGTTTTTGCCTAGTATGTCATAGCACAGGTGTTTAGATTTGATTGGTTGAAGGCAACAGCATATTATTGATATAATTTTTGTACTCTGTGATCTACCAAAGGAGTATTTAGCTTGAATTCCTTGCCTGCTCATTTATTCCACAGACGGAAAGACATATTACGAATCCTGCTGTTGCTGGTGGTGCACTGTTTATTGCTCACCACAGTAATAAAGTGCATGGCCCCGTTTTCTTTTTTTTAAGATGCTATTCTTCAGTGAATGCAGGAGGTGCTCACTTTAATGGACGTTGTAAGACTATAATGGTCAGTTTTGTCTTTGTGTACTGGAAACCCTCCAGCAAATTAATAGGGGACATTATCCTGCAACTCAATTCCTTGGATGAACACAATGGCAATGCATCATAGACTGTATATAAAAGATGGTATCACTGATTGGTTTGTGAAGCACTGGTTTAAAGGGGTACCAACCATTTACCATAGAAACCCAACTACAGATGAGCAAATGATTGAATGTAAAGCAGTATAAGAGTTTACCTTTACACTCTGCATCCACTCGACACTCTCAGCACGAGAGTTTATTTAACTACAAGACACACAAGTCTGTTTTGCAACTCCCACACTGAAACATGTTCTTCGATTTGAGGTCCTTAACAACTAAAAAAAGCATCACAGGAGATACTAATAAAATGTTGTATTTTAAAATCATTTCAAGCATCAAATAGTCGAACTGACCTGTCCTTCTCCAACACTGTGTGTGTCAATAATGGTGACCACACCGGGGTTGTGTGGGCTGCGACGGCTTGCACTGTGAGATGTGCCCTCCTCGTCTGGAGTGCTTGCTGGTATGGTGCCTGCTAGCTGGGTCACAACTTTACCAACCATCGTCAGACCGGTTTTTAAAGTCTGAGGAAGAAAGAAAAAAAAAATATAATACACACCCGATCTTATATATTCCCAAGCAATATATTCTACATCTATGTGATAGATTTGGTTTGGTTTGCAGTGCGCATACGTGCTTCTGTGCATGGGTGCGTGTATACAGCATGTTCACTTGAAGCCTGCTGATAGCTCGCAGTGCTGATGACTTAGAGCCATAGAAGACACGTGCGTGCGTAGGAGGCTCCTCTGTGTCCGCTTAAGGCCCAGCCAGGGTGTCTGCCTCAAACACACCTCTGTGGCTCGATTGAGGGAAATGGATAGTGCTGCTTAAGTGGAGTCTATCTCACCTACTACACTGCCTTACTCTAATGGAGTCCAGTGTGTGTGACTGTGTGTTTGTGTGTGTGTAAGCGCCAAAGGGGCCCCGGAGAGCCTAATCAGGCATTCAGACTAGGCGGCCCTGTCAATACAGTGTGGCGCCTTGCATATGTTGGGTCTGGGGATCACCCGCTGTCTCTCTTTGCCACTTGACCAGACACACTAACAGTGGATGCTACGTGCATGCACTGGGGTGTGTGTGAGTGTGTAAAATGCAAGAAGAGCCATCAATTATTAAGTGAGGCGTTTGGCTCCTAATTGATCAACACTAATGTGTTTTCTAATCACTGCAGTTGTGGAGTTCTTAGTAGTCCAAACAGGAGTTATTGATTTCCTAGCGCAAAGGGGGGGTTGTGGAGGAAGATCATGCCTCAGGGCTCACAACACTTACGCACAAAGAGCTGATGTTAATATCTAAAAACGATACAGCCTAATTTTTATGTGAACGGTCTTTCTTAATTATACACCCAGGAATGACAGGCAACAGGACTTTTGTGCTACATAAATTGCCTGTAAGACAGAAAATTCAGAACAGCCCAGTCGGTCAGCGCCACTGCTTTCTCCCTCTCTTTTTTATCTTTTTTATAAACAAAAGCCATTATACTTTAATGCTGCCCCCGCCCTCCTCCTTTTCTGTTCCCATGTCTCTGGATGTCAGCACTAAGAGCCAGCGTGTCGCGCCACAAGCCAAAGGGAGATACCTTGTCATCCATATTGAGATATATGGTCCTAAACGAGGAGAGGGCGGGCAAGCAGACTGCCTGTCTGCATATCAATACCCCCTGCAATTGTCAACCCATCACCATGCTGCTAATCTGTTAGAAAGACAGTTGTCTTTTTGATGTATAGCCTTGTTACCCCACTAATGAGTCATCTTCACACTAGCTGTGAGATCCACTTGCTCTTTGGAATCAATTAGCCCTTCTTCTGTGACCAAGTGGAGAAACAGACTAGAACCATATGAGGAGCTAGTTAGTCTGCACGTGTTAGCAAGTTGCTTTATTGGCCCAGGAATTTATTTCACCTGGTATCAAAGAGAGCTGCTGGCTGTTAGTGAGACACTTCCCCATGATGCTGACTGAAACAAGACCAATGAAGAGAAACAGATTATAGTGGGAACCGGGAGATCGGCAGGTTGATGAAGTGTCTCATAAGCTTAGCCACAGTCGGCCAGGCGGCACAGGTGGATCCAATGTCAGCACATTTACAGATGGTGCCGGCAGAGCTGGAAATACCATCTTCTGTGTCGTTTTATCTGAGTTTCAAGCTTACCGTGGGACGTTCAGACTGATTATAGCCATATTGTGAGAACTTGAGTATAGTTTTTAATGTAGTTTTACATGTTCATAAGAACTCACATCTATCTAATAACTGTTCCAGAGCAGCGTCTCAGTTGTTTCACTATCTAGAACCATTAATTTTAGCTCAAGAATTCTTGGTTGCTCCCAATCTGAGCATGTATGGACTTTGAGAGGAGATAATGTAATGTTCTTTTAATGGCTATTAAGTCACCATCCGAAATACACTTTAAAAAAATAATAGACAGGCATGTTCTCCTGTGCGTTTCTTCTATGTTCACGCCTATCTTGCACATATAAATAAAGTGGTGACACATTCGGAATACTTCTCCTGAACACAGAGCTTTGGAGAATGTCATTTAGGATGTTATTTATTAGGATTTATTTATTTATTTATTTATTTATTGAAGAAGAAGAAAAATTAAGAATCTCTATGAGAGAGAAAGATAACACATGTAGAGAAAAACGGTTAAATGTGTGTCTGTACCATCACTTACTTTGGCAGCGTTGATCACTGTGGCGGTATAAGACTGTGCATTGTCACCACAGGCTCCTCCACGAGACTGGTGACATCTTATCAACTGGAAAAAAGGTAGATTTACTAATAAACACAAGACGTATAGCGGACGTCCAAGGGAGATTAACGGAGAGGGAAATTTGTGAGAATTAACCCAGATTCAGGCATTTAAAAGGCTTCCCTCTTCACTCTTTAGAGGAAATTGGTTTTGTCGTCAAAGACAGGCTGCACGACCAAACAGTCTGCTCTGATTTAATTTCAAATACAATATCGCTGGAATAGCTCTGTCCCAGTATTACTCTCGAAAAACTAGATTTGGTCATTTCTGAAAATCCGTAGGCAGTCACACAAACATCAGCCCCATCTGTCAATTACTTGAGTGGGCCAGCACCAAAACACTACTTCACATTAAAAGTATTACAGAATGCACAATAGAACATTCTGGTTTTTGTAAATACTTAACAATCCCATTAAACAGAAAACTCCAGTACATCTGCTGATTTTCAAAATGTTATCATCTCTAGTGGACTCTTCTTGGAATGAGTTGTTTATCCAGACAGATTAAAGAGGCAGAAAATAGATAAAATGCATTTTTTGGATTGTAAATATGTCGCTTCTCTGATAAGGCACTTCTGCACTGGATGAATATGTGTGTATGTGCAGACTACCTTGTTCTCAGCATAGGCTAGCCAACGGCTTCCCAGAGCTATTGGATTGAGGCTGGGGCCGGGGCAGGGATAGCAGCCTGGAAAGACACAATGACGGCCATAAAACAGTGAGGACAGAGACATACAGAAACAGATATGAAATAACAAAGAAAAACAGGAATGCAGACAAACCAACTCATGCTCTTTTACTGCTTTTTTCAGGTCAATTTACCTTTTAAACCGACTACATTTATTTATTTCAAAAAAAGGGAAACTTCTGGTTGTTTCTTTTTGCAACAATGGAAGCATTTCTAATAATGGAGACAGCTGGTGCTTCAGTTCAGTCCCTGCCACTTAAAAACTTACAATTCATCTCACCGTCAATAAGAGCAGGCTTACAGTCAAACAGAATATTTAGAGTGGTGTGGCTGTGGATTATGTTAATTGAAGAATCGACTCCAATTTTACAACTCATAAGAACATTTTGCACAAATTAATCAATACAAGTGTGGTTAAGTGACATTATTAAGACAGTCTATACCAGGGGTCGGCAACCCTAGGGTTAACTGATGGCACAGCCATAGCTGGACTGGCCATCGGGCATACCGGGCATTTGCTCGGTGGCCCGATGATTTTCTTTTTTTTTTTCTTTTTGGTGGATTGGCCAGAAGCTGGTCGGTGTGTAAAAATAACTCAGTTGTTTGGTGTTGGCTATGGCGGAGCTTCCACAGATTCAGTAAAATTAACAAGTGGTGGAGGCCAGCAGGTGGATGAGGGAAGGGGAGGCAGGAGGAGGAGAGACCCGAGGCAGCCGCTGGTCGGAGCGTCAGGTGAACTGAACTTCAGGTAAGAAGTTAATGACCTGCAGTCTATCTGGGTCAGATATAAACCAAGTTTAGGTGGAGTTTATTTTCGTTGTGCTGACTTTTTACAGTCAGTTACAATAACTCGTACTGCGTGCTAGCTAGCATGACGGAATTTATATACTGCTGGGCGGGTGCTATGATTTTATTGATAGTGAACTTTACTAACTAACCTTATGAATAAAATAGAGTTGCCAACCGTCCCGTACAAACGGAATCGTCCGGCATTCAGAGAAATTATTACGCGTTTCGTGTTGAGCTGAGAAGGAACACAGTTTGTCCCGGACTTCAGCCAGGATGGAAAAAGACACAAAGCTGGAGTTATTGTGTCTTTGCTGCACAGCTGTCTCTTCTCCTCTCATTCTCTCCCCTCTCTCTCCTGTTTCTACTTCAATCATGAAACTGATCAATGATCAGCTGATCAGCTTTTCTCTCTTGTTTGTTTATCGCTCACTTTGTGCCAGAAAGAGGAAACCAGCGGATGTCGCGCTAAACAACAGCAGCACGTTTAAGCTTGATCAGCTGTTGTTAGAATGTATTTAATAATAATTTCTAGTATCAGCTGATGTTTGCTGGAGCCACAGCTGTAAAGCTGTCATGATATCGGTTTGGATATGTGGTGAGAGGGAAACATGAAGATGAAACCAGGAGATGTCCTTACTGAATCATCAGAGCTGAACAGGTGATGGAGAAACAGGTTTACCTTTTAGGTGACATGAATGAGTTGAAGGGAAGTTATGAACTGTTTCTGAGAGACAAATAACACCAGGATCCTTTTCTACGTAGCTGACAGCTGGTAACTGTGCAGGGGCGGGTCTAGCAAAGTTTTGCCAGGGGGCCAGGTAGGGCATTAACAGGGAAAGGGGGGCACAAAGAAATACTTTCTTATTCTCATTTAAAATGTCTGGCTGTTATTAAATAATTATCTGAAGCTTACAACCAAAGTTTTTATCTGACGTAAAATGAATAGAAATCATACATTTACCAACAAGACAGTGTACATCACTGTCACAACAGCGTTTGTTTTCATTCAAAGGCTTTATGGCTTTAATACCTGGGGGGCCGGTCTTTAGTCAAAATGCATCCATAGACCTGAGACACAATGCATTTTTGGGACTTTCAGGTGTATGGACCAATGTTTTATTTTCTGATCAAACCAGAAATCTTTAATGAGCAGCTAGATTTGTCTGGCATTAACTGGCTGAGTTAATGCCAGTTAATGCCACATCGAAGCAGCTAGAATCCACAGCTGTGCATGTTCATGGAGCTGCATTTTCACCTGCTGGACATCACTACCTGACAAGTTTAACTGTCTTCAGAACATTGCAGAGGCCTTATTGACAGTATTTGGCTCTACATATCTGTGTGAGCAGATTTTCTCTCACATGAGTGTCCTCAGGTAGCTGTCTGAATGTTGGACACTTGGAGACCTGTGTCTCTGAGTGGGAGACCAGAGATCACATTAACATGTGTGTCTCTGTATTAACAAACATGCCATATTGGCCCAGTTTATTTTTCTTATCATTGTTGTGAGGAGACCATAAATAGCATTTGTATTTTCTGTTGTACAGTTCATTTGCTGTTATGGAGTTCTTGTTATGAATAAAAAGTGTCTTTTTTTTGTTTCAAAATAGCTGATAACTATTCGCTGATAGCTGCCAACATCTGTGAACAAATATAATTCTATAAAGTGGTTCTATATAATGGAGGAAATTTTAAATGGCACTCGCCATCAGAAAGGTTGCCTACCCCTGGTCTATACCTTTTTGAAACAATCTCTTATTTGAGCTACTTTGGTAAGTAACCTCATGACTAAAAGTCTGCCATAAAACAGGAACTCCTCCCTGGAGAGTGTCTGAAATGATCTTAAACCGTGTGTTTGTGGGGAGGTTTCTTGTTTTGGAAAATAAATGGGAGTCTGATGAGGGTGACGTGTCTATATGCGTGTGTGTGTGTGTGTGTGTGTGTGTGTGTGTGTATGTGTGTGTGCGTGTGTGTGCGTGCGTGTGCGTGCGTGCGTGTGCGTCCGTGCGTGTGTGTGTGTGCGCACACCCAGGATGACCTAATGGAGACTGTGGTACCCAATAAAATTGAAGATGGCTCCTCTGGTGATTGACCAACACAATAACCCTTATGGGGATATACACAAACACACACACATAAATGAGAAATAAAACTCTTCACAAACACAAAAATCACATATTTTTCTCTTTTTACCGATGTAGAAGTAAACAACGGCACAAATGGAACAAAGTGTTTTAACCAATACCATATCTGACAGGAGCTTGCTCTTCAAGACAGAATCAACCAAAACCAGGCCTCCATGTGACCGTAAACAGAATGAGGAAATTATGGATTTCATCATAAATATCTTTAAATGTAAGCAGATACAGACAGTGACAGTCTCTCCTTCCCAGTATGGTAAACACACAAAGCAGCAAAATGCTGATCCAATGATGATCTTTTAAAAAGGTAGGTGTTTGTCTCACACGTGCACAAACATGCAAACACACTTAGCTAATGTAAGTGCACAGAGGTGTGGGGGAAATGGCTTGCTGACAATAATTTATTGCTCAGGGAGCAGATGAGGTGGAGGCAGTCGATACTTTAGCGTACTGTGTTGGGGAAGGAGCCGATAGGAGGGTCGGTGGGAGTTTTAGGTAAGCCACAAGTGTTGCTGGTAATGCCAGAGAAGGTTTTCTTTGCCCCTCCAAGGCCAAGCAAGTCAGAAAGTGTCTGACATCCTGGGTGGAGAGCATGTGACTAAACCAGGGGAGGGAAAAGACATGGATGGATCGGCTGATCCTTCTTCTCCGATATTCCTAGTTTTTAGAAAGTTCTTTTTCCTTCCTGAACATACAGGCCGGGTTTTCAGCCAAGCCAGCGAAATCCTTTCTGTGAGCCACAAGATACTTAGTCTAAACTATCTGTTGCAATAAAAAAAACAACAACATTTGAAAAATCCTGCAAAAACTTTACTTTACAATATAAAGAAGGTCAGCTTGTTTTTGAACAGGTGTTATTAAAAGAAAATTGAAATTCTTCTTTTCACAAGAACGTGAAAAGTCACTTTCTTATAGTCCAAAAGTGCACAAGCACACCTAGTCAGTGTGCATGAGGACAATAATGCACGTGTTTATACAGGTCTTAAGGTCAAAATATCTGAATGGCTGTTGCATCATTTTGCCATTACACTAAATGTTTGGTTGCTGGCTGCTTCATCCCACTATTATGATTCAAATTAATAAAGGACTCATCTGAAATCTAATTAGCTGAAGTATTTTCTCTAATGTGCCCACATAAAGAAAACATTTTGTACAAGCAGTTTCATAAAAGCTCAACCCAAGCAAAAACAGTAAAATAAAAACCCCACGTTCAGGGAAATAAATTGTAAAAATACATGATGAAGAAGAAAAAGCTGAATGTGATTTTACAGAGATAGAAAACACAAACTAATGAACACTGAATACAAACTGTTGATAGTGGAAATTCAGAAGCTCTACTCTCAAGGGATTTCACCTGCTACAAGCAAAAAAGAACAGGAATCGTTTTAACAGAAGAACACATGAAGAAAACCAGTACTCTCCAATTTTGCCACTGTGGCATGCAAATACAGGTTGCAAAAGACAACCTTTGTGTTTGAAAAGACTTCTGCGACAACGCTGCATAGCAGCACCAAACACTTCCATGAGCAGTGTGTGTGGACAGCATCATGTTTGAGGCTGGGCCTGAATGCCTTGGAAGCATTTATGAAACAATGAACTCAAAAGTATTATTAAGAAATATACATGTGAAGGTCAGGGCAGCAGCACATGACCAAGTGTGTTTTACTTAAAATTTCCAGAACTGATAAACAGTAAGTCAATTAAAGACTAACGTTGAGGGCCACAGCTCAAAAACTTGCTTTCAGTTACACTTTATCAGAAAGGGAATACTTTTGGTTTCAAACACATATGAAAAGTAGTCGTCGTCTTGTTTATGAATCCTCAACGTTTCCACACGCACTTTTTGTAAAAACACATTAGGGACTAAGACTGTGATCATTATGAGTCGTCCCATTCAAAAGCCAAGCAGGACTGAGCAGAGGGGAAAGAAAGTGTGTTTCTGGGGCTGAGCGAGCACCAGCTAGGAGCGCACATACCACTCGATGCAAAGCAAGAACATAAACAAGGGACAAACACTAAGTGCTCATGAAAACATGACATGCCCACCATCACATCCCCGGAGAAGAAGAGCACATGCAGAGGTAGAATTGCTCATCCAAAGCAGATCTCCCCACATCACAGGACCCTTTGTTTACTGCTTTTATGGCCAAAACAGACCAAACGATGTTATGAAGAGGAGGCCCCTGCATTCAGAAACGATTAATAACTATTGAATATGTTTGGTTTCCTGCTGCCCAGACGCTGATAGGGAAGGCAGGCAGACAAAGAGGAGACACATTAAAGCCAGCCAGTAAGGTCAGTTTACTCCAGTCAATGACTTAAGTAGACAGCAATGGCCTTGTAATACAGTCTGGCATTTCTTTCACAGACTCCCCGAGCAGAGACGGCAGGTACAGCCGGGAGGATGCGAGAGCTGTGTCGTAAACAGTGTTCCTGTGCTGAGCTTCAAATGAAGGCTCTCACCATCTTGTCTTGATAAAAGCAGTTTAGTCACAATGCGATGCTTAAGAGGATTCCACCCCAGCAGGTCTTGGTGGCTTGTATTATAATCAATGATGTGCCTTGTATTTGTTTGGGTTGTGTGATCCGGGCATGACAGACTCGCTGATCATGTTTGGAAAGATTAAGTTTGAAGAAAGAATTTTACGTGACTGGCACTGTTTGTTTGTGCTACTACACAAAGTACAGGACTGGGGTTTGGCCCCGTGTTTGATAAATACATATTTCTACAATAAAATAATGACAGGCCACATGTGACAACAATCATTCTTGTTTTTGATGTGAAAAGCAATTGATTTCTGTAACCTATTAAAACATCTCTCTCTTTTTTTGCCAGATTATGTAGCAGGCTGAATGAATTGAAAGAAGACGTATTCTGTGCATTTTATGTTTGTCATTTCTTGTCGTTCTCAGAGAGTAGCTCTGCATGATTCACAGTCGAAAAAAGCAGCACCTATTTGCCTTATGTTGGGTTAGTGCAGCCGCTCGGGTCACCTCAGCCCCAGGTGAACCCAGGTGAGCTCTGTCCTCACAGCTAGAGCCCAGTTGAGCATACACAGCAGGAGAAACCAGAGCAACCAGAGAAGGGACAACCACTCTCTATTGCAAAGCCAGGAGCAGAAATGTTTCTCATTGAGTACGTGTACATTTTCCAACTTTGCTATTTAAAATTTTTGCCATGTTCAATATGAACAATTACCCCTGGAGCAGTAAATAAGCATTATTGGACTCGTGTGTAATTTTCTTACTTGTAACAAAGAACTTCTTGGTGAACGTGCAGCTGTCAAACGCTGCAATCTTCTCTTGTAGGCTCACAACAAGAATACTGTGAGAAGGAAAAAACATATTAATGTGACTACATGACATAACTCTTTTAAATGCATTTACTTATTTTGTTTAGCCGGACTCACTGTTTGTTGCAGTAGAGATCATAGATAGGCGTCTTGAACTGAATTGATTTAACCATTTCCCCCGTCCTTAGCGAATACAGGTCAGCGCAGCAGTAGGGGGGGCTCGTCCTGGAGAAAAGAAAAAAAAAAGGGCAACATTTTTAAACACCATTCATTTTAAAGTGTCTGAAAACTTTATGAATTGATAATCTAGTAACCACTGATAAAACACTGGGACTTCAGACTTTCACCCAAACACTTCACTTTTTCCATTTGTAACTAAAATTTAAATTGTGTCATGTCTCTGAAAGTAAAGCACAGGCTAAGTAATAATATGCTTAAAAAACCACAGTTGACTCTTCCAGCAAAACACACCTGATATTCTTTGTGCAATGAAAGTTATTGCTTTTTCAAAAACGGTAGGTTTCTCTTCTTTCTCCTTTCAGTCCCATTCATCCCTTCATCACGGTTGCCTAGGTGACCCTCTAATGTATTTACTAGCGAGGTCATATGTCAATCAACAATCTTCTCTCTCATTGGTAGTCTCATCATCCGCTCATCAGTCATGGGTCCCACCCACTTCTCATCGGCCATAGTTATTTTGTCTGAAGTCACTTCCAGCGTGTGTGCAGTTTAACAGGTTTCCAACAGACACGCACTTTGCAAGTAATTAACAGAATTACATCTGCAGGAATTCTGTTCTTTGATCAAAAGTCCTGTTTTCTACTTTAATTTTGTGATTTTGGTGGTCAGTTTGTATCATTTTATCACTAGACTTGTCTAAACAGATCTACTTTTGGGAGACCAGCAATGTATGCATCTGCGTCTCCTCAGGAGGCATTCGGGCACTGTTGTGAGCTTTAGCTCACGCGTGTTTTGGGAGCGCTCACAGACCAATCACACAATCGTTGTGATTACGTGTATGAATGTAAGAAAACAAACTTGAAGCACAAAAATTTTATTTATTTCCCGATGTCCCACTGCCCTGCACCTTCTGGGAATCCAGAGTAAAGGGGAGTAACATGAAGGGCAAAAGGGGAAATGCTTTGTCATGAAACACATTTACTAGAAGCCCTTCTATCAACACAGCAAAGAAGAGGGGTGCGTAAGGGAGCTTATCCAACAGCAGGCAACGGCTGCTAGAACAGGAAAATTTAGACATAAATCTTAATCAAGAGACTCCCCTCCACTACCCCCCGTCCCTTGTGCCCCTTCTCTGTCTCTGCGAGGAACGCCTCTACTGCTCTTCCATTCTCTGTCAACCTTGGCAGGGCCTGCGGTGCCGTGTTGGCTGAGGATTCAGGGGTGAACTGTAGTGTTAGTTTTGTTTTTTGAGCCATAGGACGAAGTGCTTTCAACAGTCCATTTAGTCTGCTTGTGCATACTAAGTGTAGATACATACCTCATCAGTCTCAGCATGGATACTTTTTGGACAAATGGAAGGCAGTGATTCTAAAATATAACAATGACTTTCATGGCAGATTAAAGGGAAACAATGTGATATAAAACTTCACATTTTGTTGAATGGAGTAAAAAAACAAAAAAAAACAAAAACATGTTACAGAGAAGCACAAAAACAGCTGCACACTAGCACTGATTATATCAACATTGTGAAAGTTAGGTGAAGAAGGAAAGTCGACATGATCGATAACGTCCCTTACTGATGACTAGAGCCAGTGGAAGACACCATTAGGAAGTGGCTTCAACAGCAGACAGCTACTACCAAGTAACAGCAACTCCCACCGAGGGAAATCTGGACATTATTCAAATGAAGACATCATTATGGGAAGACCTTCATCCATTAGAAGAGACAGATGACCTCAGCCACGTTGAATATTCCAGCAGCACACCCTGTTCCGCTGACCGACTCCTGTGTCAAGGTCTGTCTGTTGTGCCAGTCTTCACTATTGCTTTTCTTCTTTGTCTGCCACTCGGATTCAAAACTATCGCACGAAATAAACCCACTGTGTAATATAGCAAAGGCAAACCATGGAAAACATGCATGACATTCTCAGGTGACCCAAAAAAACCTCAAACATTTACAGATCAGGAACAGCATCTAGTGTGATACCTCTAAAGTGCCTGTTTATGAGAGTCAGTGGGTCACAGCCAGCAAGGGCTTTTAATTTGTTATAACCCTTTACTGACATGAGAGCTTTGATGCATCACAACAACACAATCTACAGCCACTAATCATGCAACATGTTCGCAATGACTAGTAATGCTGACATCCTAATGTTTACTACAACCACCAGATCAGTTTAGATGTTAGCATCCTAACACCAACCTATCAGCACCAAGTTCAACTGCAGGTGAGCCTTACATCCTTTTTGTTGGATGAAAAGTAAGGAAACAATGTTCACAAGACTAGAATAGATGTAGAAAATATAATGGTAATATTCAGAGACTTGCTGTGATCTTTCACTGGTGCCCAAAAACTGCAGTGATGATGGTGTGTTACAATAAAAAGAATCAATAATCAAATGCAAGTATAATCAAATATGTCTCTGTGAGCACAGGCCCTCAGAAAATGCCCACCCTTTATTTGATGGACCAACATACCTTGTTACCAAACAACAGAGCAGATGCATCAAGGCAAAATCTGAGCATAGAGTCAATTCTGTGCCGACTGATCCAGCATTTTTTTGTTAGATTCCTCTGCAGCAACACCTTCATCACTCTAGTCTTAGTAAAGTAAACAAGGCTGACGCATTTTTGGCACAATGCTTTTGGCACTCTGAATCCATACCACGTTTTCCAATGCAGGAAGTGCTTAATGGACCTGGTGATAGAGCACCCAACTTGTCTTTACCCCAAACAGCCTTTTCTTCACCCTCCCCCCTCATTTCTTCCACCCTGGTTTCCATGGTTCTTATGTACACTCTCGCTGTATTTGTGTGTTTCACATGTCTTGTGACTACTGGGCCATCATTTCAACTTGAAAAATCCTGCAGACTGATATTTGTTGAAGATGTGTTGAAGATGGAAGAATCTCAACAACTTGTTCATTATGACAAGCTGGAGTGTCGCAGAGATTAAAAATGTAGATGATGTCTTTTTCACAAACTTATCTAGCCTTAGCTTTTTTTATGTTATACAGTGTATCCAGAAAGTATCCAGTGCTTCACTTAATCCACTTAATCTTTTACAACTAGTAATGGCTGTAAAAGTAGCAGAAGTGGTAGTAGCAGTAACGGAATTTCCCAAATATGGAATAAGTAAAGTTTTTCTATTTCATAAGTGGTGTTTTAGGAACACAATCCTGTGGAACACTCTGTCAACATCTGTTTAAAAATCAGCTTGGACACCACAGACACAAACACGACTTCACCACTCACTGCTAACACACATATGCACGCACACACTCGCATATGCACATGTGTTAGGTAAGATCAGAAGCACTAATTTGACATGCACGTTTTTTTTCTTAACACAAACAAAGGGAGGAACACACACCCAGAGATTCAAAATGAAATAACTGCTGCAACAATACCCAGCAACTATCTTGATGACTGATACAAGAGTGAAACTCTAAGGGAACATTATGTGTTACACGTCCACACACGCTTACGCACAAACATTTATACACACAGGTACATACTAACGTTCTTTTGTATATTTCCCAAGCTAAACAGCAAAGGCGCCAAGTGAGAAGTTGGGTCACAACCTAAGCCCAGATTTTAAACACTGTCTCAAGACTAAGTGTGGACTGTGTTTTTCTGCCTGGATGCTAACCCAGCTAATCCAAGTGTGTTCGTCCCTCCAGTGGCTCCTGCCCCTTTAGGAAGATAGAAGATGTGCCGTAGAAAAAGTTTCTAAGAATCCCCGTTTCATTTTTCCATCCTGACAGTTAATGTCTCCGTCAACATTTCAATGGTGCTCGCCCTGCAAGTACAGCGACCAATACCAATCAAGAATACTGGCATTAAGATTAATCCAAAAATTTCACTCAACGATAATTTACTTTCAGGCGGCTGCATCATTGATTTCAGCATTATCAGAGTCCGATCAATCCAATTCAAAGCTCTATCCCGAAAAATGGGCCCCTGGAATTGATTCAAAGGGACAATGATAACCCACTGTTATAGAATCAAAATGGCACAGGGTTCAATTGTTTTGCTTTTGCAGTATTTTAACAAATGACCTAGTTCTAATGGAGGCAATGTGGGGTCAGATGTAATAAGATTTCCTGATGCCGGGGACACTGGGGCGTAGGTTGAAAGCAAGGCTAAATCACAATTATCATTATGGATCATGGCGGGATGTCAGTCCTTGCACATGTTAAGGTGACGCCGAGCACCATTGCCCAGCTCAGTAACAGGCCTATTATGATGGCCCTATTAGATCAATGTGTCAATTACTATTACTCAAACTGGCCCTTGGGTCTGAAAGGATATAAAATGAGGGAGATGGAGGAAAAGAGGCTTGGCTCATTTACTTCCTGTGACAGGACAAGAAGCTACTCCAAAAATTAAGGAGAAAATGTAAAGGGCTTGTCAGATACAGAACTTGTAAACGGCAAAATGGTAACAGAACATGGTTAGGGAGAGAGAAACTACATTTCTGTTAAATTCGTCTGTTGTGGGATACGATGGCATAAAGAGGACCTTGTATCTTGGAGGACTTGAGTGTCAAACTTTAGTCTTTTTACGATCCAATCAGACTGCCAACCTCAGACAACCTCATGTACTTCTTGTGAAACTGAGTGAACACAGTCAAACAGGATTTGTTCTGTGGGGAACATTGGGAACATCTACATTTAACATCACTGAGGTATTTTAAACCAAAAATGTCAACATGATTGTCCAGGCTTTAAGTCTGGGGAAGAATGGCACAGCAACCAATTTACCAATGTTTCTATCAAAGGACAGCCATCATTAGTGATGCTAAAATGGTATGTTCAAAATAGCATTTTAGTCCGTAAGAAATGTATCTTCTTTAAGAAAATAGTGTCACCATTGAAACTACAGTACAGCCCGGGACGGTCCAGACTTGGAATTTTCTGAATTTAAATTGCTGTGGGCATAAAACAAGTACAGGGCAGACTTGCTGAATGCATAACTACTTCAGATGGTCTTACAGTAAATGCTGTCTGCTTGGGTCATTTTTGTCTTCTACTACTCTGCACAGTGCCACATTTATAAGTGTGCATTTTAATTTCAGAAACACAATGGTTTACAACGGTCATTAGGTGCTATTATGGATGGCACGTGTCTTATTATTGTGTCATTACTTCCTCCTTGATGAAACATATTAACATCTGTTAGTTTAATTTTCACTTTTCCTCTGTTTGAGGCAATCTGCACACATCTTTCCATGAATGTGAACTTAACCCGGGAGATCAAAACCACAAGATTTCATGTGACTGTAGAAAGCATACGATGGAAGCCATAGAGGGAATTAAAAAGAAGGCAAATAAATTAATTTACAAGGAAGGGACGTCACCACATTTCCTACTGCTGCAAAGTTTTACAAGGTCCCCAAATATAGACGACAATTACATAGTGTGGAAATGCTACACAAATACAAGCTTGGTTTGGGAAGCTGAGTCTGCTTCTGCTGAAAGAAAGAACTCTGATGCTCCAACTGCAGACTGTAAAACTTCTGAGGAATGGGAATCGTAATCTCACTTTTAAATATTAAAACCAGAAATTTAGGATCAGCATTGCCAACAGACAGCAGTTTATGCCAACACTGAACAAGTACTCAGAGTTCTCCTCAGACGTTTATTCTAGGCAGGATAGAAAAGTGTTCTTGAAAATAAACTCTCTTAGAAGCTACAGTTTCCACTGCTATTGTTGTAAAGGAAAAGAATTACAGGTAAATTGGGATAAATTTTAATTTAGATATCTTTTAAAAAATGTCCAGCTGTTTGCTTCTATTAAGGAAATTACTGTTTGCATTACAAGCTTTCATAAACGATACATTTTAATATGCCAAAGATGTATTTTTGTCCTAAATAAGGACTCATTTGCATACACTTCCAGTAGCATAATCTGAACACTGGACAAAGTGTGACTCATTGTTGACACAGAAATACAGATTTCTACAGAGGAAGTTTTTGATTCCATTTTTTGATTACTACATAAATCAGAGCATGCTATTAAACAGCAGTCCCACTAATTGTCCCAGTCAGACCACGATTGGTTGGAGACCAACCAGTCTCGCCACCAGTCGACCAGCACAATTGCCTTGTCATGCAAAGTGGTCAAGCAGAGGGTGTTGTACACTCAGCCTTTGGGTGACTACTTGTAATCAATTATCAAATGCTAAAAGATTTTATGTAATCACTGGACAATCACTGATTTTTCCTAGCCTCACGCATGTCCTGTTTTTAAGCTAGCATGACTAAGACATGTTATTTGATGTACAGATATTTAAATGAGATATTATCAAATGTGCAAAAAAAAAAAATTAAATTACAAGAAACAAACACTTAAATATGTTTATTTGTTTGTTTTTTTTAATTTGTATTTTCCACTATTCAGAGAGTAGTGGTGCTGTAGGAACAGCCTAGAATGTTCTAGTTCACAAAAAATTAGGAAAACAATATAAAATATTTTTGGCCTATTGTATCTCAACCAAAATCTTGGACTAGCATAGGACTTGCACTAGCCTCCACGTACATACGCACCCCATTTACAATTGTAGTCAGAAGTTTATGACTTTAAATATGACTTTAAAAAAAAAGAATTGGGTGCACAATTTGAATTTATTTAGGATGTTCTCCAATTTACACATGGTCAAGTACACATACAGGCTCAAACATATACATACACTTAAAACTTTTAATTATTCATGCTGAAGGTTCTACAGTGTCTTTTAACTTGACAAGGCCAAAGCTTATTCTCGTTAATGATCAAGATCATGGATGATTACAACTTGCAGTTTCCGTTTTTTGTAGTTTTTCTCTTTCCAAAGAGTCCAAAGTGAGTTTTACTTGACCAAGACAGAAGCCCCTGGTCGAAAATCAACACCCTAAAGCTCAATTGAAAATTGCAGCTGCCCATATGGCCAAGCCAAATGCCTTCTGGAAAGGACATTTTATTTACAGAGAAGACAAAGATTGACCTATCTGGCCACAATGACAAGAGGTATGTTTGGAGAAGTAAAGGTGAAGCTTTCAAACAGAAGAACATAGTACCAACTGTCCAGCATGGTGGTGATAGCATTATGCTGTTTTGTTGCCAGTGGTACTGGTACATTGCAAGAGGACTGCCTCCAAATTCTTTAATTTCACTTCAAATCAACAGCTTGATTTGGAGCTGTTGATTAAACCATACAACTGGGTGGTCCAACGTGAGAATGACTCCAAAAACACATCAAAACTGGTCTTTAAAGGGGTAACGCAGGCTAACACTAAGATTCTGGAATGGCCTTCCCAAACCAGTTCCCAACCAGTTTAAATGAGCTCTGCCAATTCTGGCAAGAAGAGTGGTCAAATAACCTGCTAGAATTACGCCAGAAAATTGTTAATGGCTACCAAAAGCACACTTGATAAGGGACACTTAACCAAATGTTATTGGGTGTATATGTATATATATATTTGAGCCTGTATGTATACTTATGACCCTGTATGGAGTTAAAGAAATAGACAATACATACAATAATTCTAACAGTTCAAAGCAATCATTAAAACTCTCAAATTACCATAACATTTGTCCCCATGATGAGTTTATGTAAAATTCTGTATTTATGAAATCAAAGGGAAAGAAAAGAAAAACTGCAGTGCAACTTTTTTTCTCTACTCCTCCTTATTTGTTTTCTCTTATAACTCTTATTGGCTCTCTGCTGAAACCCAGAGCTCCCCTTCTCCACACACAAACACTAGCCACATCAGAGCCTACTGGGGGCCTGGGGGAGCCACAGTGATTCCGGCAGGCTGGAGGCATTAGCAGGAAAGTAATTAGGGTAAAAAGTTCAACCACAGCTCCATGTCTGCAGAGCTGCCAGAAATACATTTCCTTCACTATTTAATACTTCACATAATAATAAGAATAATTGCCAGCATTTTGAAAACAAACTACCCTGTGTTTGTCCATGTGTATTCATGTACAGGCTTTTACTCATTGTTAGCGTTTATGTGTTAAAGCATTCTGCATTAGAGTGAAAAGTGCAGCTAAATAGATAACAAACCCATTAAATCTGACTATACTAGCTACAAAACATTTTTTTAAAAAGCCTCATACAAGTTTGTGACTCAAAGATATCTAACATTAAAAGCACAACAATGGGGAAAAATCAACATGGGATTTATGTATATGCACCCCATAAATTCAGCTTATTCTTTCTTTGACAGCAGTGAAGTGGGTATTAATATTCATTACCCAAACCATGGCTTGCATTAGATCCCATTTTAACCTCATGTGCCAATTTTCTGTCTATGTTAAGTGGAAGCACTTGACACAAGAAACATCTGGTCATACAGCAGTTCTTTCTTCTGCTTTGACATCTTAAAGCTATATAAGAAATGTGACATATCAACTTAGGCTTGAGGCCAGTGTTCAACATTTACATTTTTCAGAGCAAAACTTTTCATGACTATTTCATCAGCTCTAAAGACAAAATTCACTTGCTAGCATTAAGTAAAATATATTTAGTGCAATAACTCAACAACTAAAAATTAACTTTTAAATCTTTATTGCTCTGCAACCGATAGATCAATAGAAAAGCCCGTGTGCCCTATTAGTCATAAAGGCACAGGACTCCTTGTTAAGGCAGTGACAATGAGCTGCTGGAGGCATGTAAATTCAATTCAATTTTATTTATATAGCGCCAAATCACAACAACAGTCGCCTCAAGGCGCTTTATATTGTAAGGTGGACCCTATGATAATAAAATAAATGCATCACAATTGGGATGTAATAGGGGCTGGTGCAATCTCCACTTACCAAAAGTAGTACAGGAAAGGGAATCATAGCCAAATTATTGGATTCATAAATATCTGTACAAAATTTCAAAGTAATCTAGAAGGTGGCTGCAGGGAAGGACATGCTGGGGAGATTATGTCACTCAGTCGTTATTAGTATATTTCAGCCTGGGCCGAAGTGGTTGACAGAGATTGCCATCTCTAGAGCCCCATGTTTATCATGGATGCAATTTTTGTTATCTTCTAATCGGATTATGTAATCAGAAAGTATGTCTCCCCCAACATCTCATGGCAGCTTCAAAGTCAAGTCATTTCTGGACCTCTTCTAAATATCGGTAGACATGAGACTTCCCCAACTTCATAAAAGTTTTTACTCACAGCCATAAAAAGGCATCTGATTATTTTTGCCCAGTTAAGCCTTAATCTAAGACTGATAGCGAGCCCTCCAACAGTGGGTGTTACTTAACAGCTAACATCTGGAGAAAATTACAATAGTATTGCAATATACTTCAATCTAGAGGAAAGGAAAAGTTTAAACTTTAGTAAAATAAAATATTAATTGCTTTGACCACAGGGGCCTGGCTTAAAGAATGAGGCTGTGGTATAAGTTTGAAAAGTCATTACTAATCATTCAGCCTGTCGGCTGTGTTTATATGCACCACTTCCAGTACTACTGAGTATAATCTGACTTCCTATTTGAAGGAGGAAAACTGGCGAGGCAGAACACATTTTCGACAGACATAAAGCAGACATGGAAGTCAAAATAAACGTTCCACAGTGAAGCCTGAGCCCCTGAGCTCTGCCTATGCACTGCACAAGTATGTATGTGTGTCCACATGTGGGGCAATGAAAAAAGGGGAAGTGAAAGAGCAGATTACAGCTACTCTCATTTCCACGCAGGAGCATGACAAAAGTGTCAGGGAACAATTTGATCAAAATGGTTTTCTCAGTGGAGAACATGACATTCCTTTCCACAAATTGAAGGCAAATTTTGCCAGCCAGGGCAAAAGGAGGACTGTGGATTGTCCTCTGGGCTGACACGGTGTCTAAATACTCCGATCATCTTGAACACAATTGATACGGCTTCACGGCAATTTTGATGCAGGACAAATTACACACGTTCACAGCAGGATCCACCCTCCAGCTAGGATTGGACAGCACATGTTTGTGCGCATGGTCATGGTGTGACAGTGAAGAATACCATAACCTCATGGTGGATAAAAAGCATCACTTCTCCAAATCCCTTAATCTGGTGGCTTGTTTTATACAAATGCTTCACGATTTCCATTTAATACACTTTAGAAAAAGGATACATCCGGTGCACAGAGCAAAACCTGTCATGAAAATGCACTGAAACACTTAGTGCTTAGTGCTTCAATGGGCTTTTGCCATCAAAAGTGTTTGTGTGGGCTAAGTGGAATTTGTTGCCTCCAACCATGTAGTTAATAACCTGTGATATTTCACTAAAGGATTTAAAGCAGATTAAATGCAAATGTGCAGGAGGATGAAATTGTGTTTGCTGTACATTTACTTTGGATTTTGCATGGCACTTACTGTCAGTGTGAGTGGTGGGAGGAGGCAAGCTTCACCCAACCCTCTGCGTAGCTTTTTAGGTTTGTTTTTAAAGTAACACTGCACCATGAAACAGCACCTTATGCCTTATGGGAAATTAGAGTTAGGTAGTAGAAACTGAAATCAAAGCACATCAGCTTGCACCGATAATTTGCATAGTTTGATGCCTCAATGTTTCAAGATTAAAACTATATCAATTTGTCATGTGTTTTCACATTTATTGTGCAAGCATGGCTTATTTGCTTGCCCAATCTCAACAGGAAACACTGGTCAATCACTTAAAAATAGGGTTAAAAGGAGCCATATTTATAAAGGTGACTACTTAGGGTCATGTGTGTTGTGCATGTTGTCTCTGAACAGCAGAGTAATGTGATCAACCGATCATATTAGATGAGGAAAATGTTGCCTTGGTAACCATAAAAATGGACATGTGGCTAATGTCATGAAAAGGTCACTTCTAAAACAGACCATGATTTTTTTTTCCAAGCCCCTAACTAAGTGCTTTTGTTGGCCAATTAAGCTGTAACCAATAACAATGACATCAATTTAAAAAATAAACAAAAAGAAAAACAACTTTGAATGACTTTTAATAACCACATGTGATACACAAACTCTAGTCTCTTTGATTACCATCTTGGATGTATGCTCACTGTTGTTCCTTTGATTACCTCACCTGCTGTTTAAGGGCTTTTTGGTAGGAAAGCTTTTAACCATCTGTCCTTTAAAGGTGTAAGTATGCAATGTATACGACACATGGACACATCTACAGTGGCACTAAAATCCATCCGTCTCGTGCCTTTAGACAATAAATGCATTAGTACCTAAGTATTATTATCATGTTTAATTTTTGCATATCAAGTAAAAACAAAATACATCATATTATATATACATTTTTTTAATTAAAAAATAAGACATCTTTTCTTGCAGTCAAGTTAGCTGTCGACTGACAATTATAGATTTAAAGTGAACTGATGATTCTGTTGTTCCAACACTAGTACCAGACATTTTCAGCCCCACCAGCAACACATAAAATACTTATTTGTAATATAAATAAATAACCTACACAGCCTAGTGTGTAGCATTATTTTAGAAGAAACACAATCAGCAGCGATGCACAAGAGGAGAGAGCAGTGGTGCAATGCATCCGCCTTTTGAAATTGGTGCTCTCAATATAATAAAAAGGGCTGCTTGAGGTGGGCATTCAGGATGTAGAGCACTGTTTATTGTTTGACATACTGCACAAGCCTTCAAAAAAGTCTGTCCATGGCCTCAGTGGTGACTGTTCATCCATGTGTATTAACTAGAGTCTAGAAATAGGCCATGCAGTATTAATTCGGATGGTGAAAGAAGTCTATATTGAGGGGACCACATCCTCTCAGCATGTGGAGATGTTGTGAGGGGGTAGATGGAGGTTGGAAATGTCACTCCAGAGAACAAAGCACACTTATTCATCACTGAACTTTTGCCCAAGATATGTGTGCACTCAAACACCCGCAAACAGTTAAGTCGCCTCGGTCTTTCCCATAAAATTTCACTGAGAATCACTTTGAGAATGCTAATACCTGTGGATGTAATTAAAACGACTGAAAATAATAACAACAGCTAGTAGGGGAAGGAAATGTAAATCCTCTCCAGAAATGTGAGCAGACATACACACCAAGGTCTGCAAGGGCACCAGCAGTCTTTACTAATTCCTAAAGCCCACTGGCACTGGTACAGAGTGAAAGGGACGCATATGTAGCTTTACTGTCAAGAAAATCACTGGATCCATACATTGTTTGGACTTTACATATAATCCTTTCCATTGATAAAATTATGTTGAGTGTGCCTGGCTGGAAATCCACAAGTACAGCGCTTTAGCACACATGCTTTTTCCCTTCTCTGGTTTTCCTTTAATTTGCAAATCTTGTAATCTAAGCCTAGAGCTGACTGAACCGACTTCTAAACCAGCACTGCTATAGCAGCCAAGAGTCCAATCTGTTTTCCATTTAAGTGTCAGGACGGCATCCTTTTTGGTGGTTAACAAAAGCTGTTATTTCAAAATGATTATATGCTAAAAATTGTGCGAGGACCTTAGTAAGTTTATGAACAGGCCCGATGGAAAGTACAGCGCCGCACCCGGAAGCTTTTTTCCTTCTCGTCTTTGACCAAAGTGTTATTTACCAAGCACTTCTGTAGAGGGAAGGACCAGGCTGTGCCATTCAGCCAGAGGTCAGGGTTTCTGCTTTTCAACACAGTACATGTTTTCAGCATTAGTGTTGAACGACGCCCGGGTGATTCGCCAAACCGTCAAAACGCTGCCTGTCTCAGTGTCAGTGAGGACATAGGAAAAGCAGAAGCAATGGCAATGGCGTCAGAGAGACAGTGGCGGCAGTTCCTGGAAAACATCAAGAAGGTGGTCTCCATCAAGACCCAGCTGAAGACAGACTTCCTTATTTCATTTCCTGGGGAGGATATATTGAGTTAAATTTTGTGTTGCTCTGGAAGAGCAGCATAAGTAAGTGGAAGAGGGGGAAAGAAGGGAGGGCACGAACTGGGTATAGAGAAGGGAGTGCAAGATGCCTCAGGGTCTGTCACTTTTTAAGTAAGTTTTCTTGCACTAAACAAAGTCATGACATTCTCAGGCCTAACCCTAACAATCCCAGGCTTCTGCACATCTGCTCCATCACCCTTCTCCCAGCCTGTGGGGCATTCAGGTACTGCTCGCATTCCAGTCAACTGCCACTAACAGTCACTAAGCCCACATCGGTGGCTCACCTCAAGTTGCATGTGAAGGGTTCATAACAAACTGTTGGGTGTCCTTTGATGCCTCTTATTTTTAAAAATGACTTTCAGATGGAAAGTGTGTTGTCCTTCATAACATCACCGAGAGTAAAACACTATTGGCAGGTTTTAAAGAAAGGACAGCTAAATCCCACGAGACACAGGTTGCTTTAGTTTCTCACTTTCCAGTAAGTGCACTTTTAATTAGAGCTCCCTTGAAAGTATTTGCCCGTTATGCTCTGTCTTTACTAGGCAAAGATAGAGCTTAACAGGCATCTAGTCTTGTCCTGGTATTTAAGTTTAAGACAATATTACAGCACGTCATTTTTTGCCCCTCCACTAGTTAAGCTGTCAGTCAGAGCTCAACTTATCGCATAGAATAGCACAACATTATAGCAGAAAGATGTGAGTCTATAATTTATCACTTATAAACGGAGGGGACGCAAAGTCACTATTTTGCATTGCAGTTTATGGGTGACCGACAGGAAGTGATGTCAGTTTTATAACGAAGCATGAACTCACCCAGAGGACCCCGTGCTCTTGCAGACCCCAAGGAGGGGCCTCTTGTCAGCAAAACTGTCCAGCTTTACAGGACCTGAGGAGGAAGAGGAGTCAGAGGAAGAGCCAGATGAGAAACAGCAGAATCTGCACACAACAAAGAGAGACATTCTTTACCAAACATGTGAGGGCTCGAGCACTCCCCACCCTCATACAACAGGCAGGCTATTACCATGGCAGGAAACGTGCTGATTACATTACTATGGTTGCCCCATAATCCAATTATGGTTGCAAAATATTTTTTGATAAATGGAGATTTTGTTTTCCATCCAAAACATGGAATCACTTAATTTAAAGACTTTGTTTGCTAGTTTCTACTGATTTTCTTCTGTAAACTTGAGCTTAAAGAATAAATGAAGCTTGATGTAAAATCATTTTTAAAAAAAATAATTTTTGTTCCTCCACAAAAAGTTAATGAAACTCAAAAATGATGAAGATATCTTATTGAAAACGCAAGTGGAAGTCCAGTGGGCATGTGAAAAATGAAGAGAAATCATGCTGCATTAAGTATTACTGATCCCATATTTTTCCCTGACTGTCTCATTTTTGAAGTTTGGCAAAGGATAAGGGGACTGAGTGGATGGGGGTGCTTAGACTGAAGAAGATGTTACCCTTTAGAGAACTGTAATTTGAGGGTTGACAGTAATCAGCCCAAGTTCCTGTGGTATGGCATGAGAGCAAATGTGCCTTCCCTACCAGCCTTTAACACTACCAACAGGATCCTTCTCTCCTTTCATGTTTCTGTCATCAGTCAAGATATTGAGCCGGAACATAAATATGCTCCTTGGAGACTTGGTGAATGGCACATTTAACTAAAAAAAATAAAACATTCTGGGAAGATGCATAGAGTAACTTTGATTTGATTACTATTGCAATGAACAGCAACAGACACAAGTGTATGTTTAAATAATGCTACGACATCGCCCGAAACATCAGGCAACATATTAAACTGCAGGGAATTTCCTCTATCGGGATCAAGCTCTATTGTGAAGACATACAAAGCAACATCCACTGAAAAACAGCATGAAGACCACAGTATCTCCTCAATGCTCATTTGTTATCAGACAGAGAAGTCATTGCTTCATTTTCCATAACGACAAAAGATCATAGGTTGGAAACGAGATGTGGATAAACGGGTTTACTTCCTTTGGAAAACCAGCTTTTCCTTCTCTATTCCAGGAAAGAGGAACCTTGCCTTATTATAATCAACACCTATTTTCAGGGCTTTACGAGTCCACCCACCCACAGCCTCGTATCCCAGACAATTGGCCTTTTAATGGCTCGTCACAGTGCAACACTGTTTGCACCCTAACAGATTGCAATCAGTGTCCTTCCCTGCAGTGGTACAATTCATATTTATTTTCTGCTGAGAGAATTACTCCCCTCATGTGTCGGGGCTATCTGCTGCTTCTTATTACTGTGGTTTGCTTTTATCCACTTCCAGCACTCCTCAAAAGCTGCCATTGTGTGTTGTTGAAATCTGCCAAAAGACTGGAACATAGACGGCGAACACAAAGACGATTTTCTCACCGAAAAAAAAGCCACAAACCATCTTTCACAGAACCGATTGACACCTGCAGAGATTAAATTTAAACGTCATGCCTGTAAAGAGTCTAATCAGTGGAACAACTCGACCATTTGCACCCTGACTTTGAGAATATGTGAACTGCAATTAATACTGTAGTCAACCTTTGACTGGTGGGACCAGTGCCACATTTGTTTGTCATTACTGGGACTATTTCACTTTGAAAAGACATTACAAATGAAATGAAATGCTTTAACGTTGTTTGTAATTCAGTTCATATAAAAGAGCATTAGGTAAGCAGATCAAATGTGCATTCACAGAACATCATGGGAATTTTGTCCTTACAAAGAAAGGAATCTGAAAGTACTGTGCAATATACTAATTCACAAAAATTCTCATTTTCCTCCTGCATTGTATTTTTCATTTGGACCACACTACATTACTCACAAAAGCAATTCCTAACATGAGTCAAAAGTCAACCTTTCAGTGAGAAAATCACAAAATGCTGATTTTGAAAGCTTCTATTACACTTTCCAAATCTGCGAGTCCACTTTAGGGTGAGTGACAGATAGTAAGAGAGGGGGTCCGTGCAGGAGGGTCATGTCTGCGTGCCAGTCTGTTTTTTGTCCATGAGGAATTTACATTACAACGCCCTAATTATGCATATGCATGCATCCAGGTGGTGGATATGGAAGCATTTCACACGTCACTTGGTGAAGCCACAGACTTGTTATCCAGGTGCTGTTTGGTCACTTGAGATGCCAGACTGCAGTTCCTACACAGGTGGTTTCCGTGCTGTACTTAAAGTTCATCTCAGGTTGAAGTTAGGCAGCCTGTGTGATCTCAGCTTTTAGATTAAGAACTACGAGCTTTCTATTGTTGCCCTGCGACAAATTGGCAACCTGTTCAGGGCGTACCCCGCCTGTGGCCCCATTTTAGGCTCCAGCTCAAGACCCTGAATTTGATTAGAGGACGAAAATGTTTTTCATTCTACTTCCTTTTTTTTTTTAATAATATTCACAATTTTTTCTGAAATAAAGGTATCAAAAAATCAAAATTAATAATGAACATTGATTCTTTTTCAATGTTTGCTAAAAGAAGATTTTCTGTGGCATCATTTTGTAGCAATCATCCTTGTCAGATTACCGTGGCACGTGTGTAGCATTAATGATATAATAATGACGCAAATACAAAACTTAAATTTGATCAAAATGCACTTGGGATGCCCTCTGTTTGGCTAAAATCTTCATGACAAAAGGACACCAATGTCTGCACTACTAGTAATATGGACTACTGACTGAGAGCGGGCTAACAGTAATCGTAGATTTACGACAACATTAGGATGAGGAACCAAGGAGCACTCTTTAATTTTAATGATATAGCACCACTTAAAATGCCCACAACCCAAAACTGCATTAGAATAGGCCATCCGAAATTTAATTTTAAGTGTTGACCTTGGATGCTGAAATCAAGTTAACCAGAGTGTTTTTTTTTCCAGGACAGACATTTATGCTGAAAAGACACTTCAGAAGACTTGCAAAGGAAAAATGTTTAAATGAACTTCCTCCACATCCCTGTGTGGTTTCAGAAGAGACAGAAAAAATCTCAGACAGCATCTGAATGTGGCACGACACGAGCTGAGATTTTATCTAGTACAAGATACAAGTTTGTGTTCTCTGATAGTTTCATAGTTGAATGCAACTTCTTCTGAAACAGATATGTAGATGTGGAACTTTAATACCACTGATACCATAAAAAAAAGCTACGTAATGATCAGCAGCACTGATGGATGGAAAACACTGAATGTCTCATAATTTCAATCATGCAGTGTGTTTTTGGGAAACCTAAGGTCCTGATACCCACGCAGATGTTACTTTTGATGCGTAACACACAGCTTAACACTGTTGTAGACTTAAATAGCCTTGGAAAGCAAAGACGCTCCATGACAGTAGCAGCCTCCTCTACCAGGCCAATGTCGGCTGCACACTGCAAAACACCATAAATAGCCCGAGCACAGAATACAAATCCCACAGCACATTACCCAAAAGATCCTGCCTCAGCAGCACCGATACAAGAACCGACAACAAATCTTGTTAGCATCACCTGGCAATGATTTTAATGCCGTATAATCATTTCATTACTACTGTATAATTATTCAAGCAAGAATATGCAATATGTGCTTAACTGTAGGTAGGTACATATTATATTGAAGTAAAGGTACTGAAAATACTCACTGTTATGAGGAGCTGGCAGAATGCGAGCAGCTCGCACTGGACCGTGTCGCACTGAGAAAAGCTCTTGAGCTTCTCCTGCCAGCTGAAAAAAATATATATATTAGACTTGAAAGTAACAGAAGTTCACAAATCAGCACAATAAAAGAGGTATTTTTACTCAGTAGTACAGACCAGAATTAAAAAATCAAAAACAAAACGTATTTAGGTATTAGGCCGCTCCGAGATCTTTATGTCCGGCCACATGGGGAACTGTTTCAAAACACATGTTGCTTTAAAAGCATGCAATTTCTTGTCTTTTTTTTTTTTATTTTTTTTTTTACCAATGATCCGATCTGTTCACACTGTAAGAAAAACAACACTTTTTCTCACCGTGTAAAACTACTTTTCATAGAAAATACCAGGGTGAGGTAGGGAGGGAGAACGGGGAACATCCACATGGTGGTCTGGTTGTTAAGCTCCAGCCAAACCACGAAGTAAAATCCACCAAGCACAAAATAAAAGTCCCAGTGGCATCACAACACAAATGAGCTGACTCCACTTACAGAGCCAACAAGGAGAGGTTGGGGATGTGGGTTAATGCCAAGTGGGCAGCAGCCCATAATGCCTCTGTAGCAGAACACAAGAAACAGCCAGTGCATCTTAAAATAATTCAGAATCATCTTTGATTTCTGATTTATTGCACATAATGGAATGATGGGAGACCTGTACCTGAATGTTTCATTAACCTTTATTATTTCCACGGTGTCTGTCATCTTTAGCAGTTTTTGGATTTATGCTGTAAATTATGTTTCCATAATTTCATTTTTCATCCACTACTTCAGGTACTGAATTCTTAATTAACACCCTCATGACTTCGTTGCCAAGATTTTGTGTGACACTATCTTAAAAAAATTAAATAAACAATAAAAAAAAAATCAGAATTTTCAGCTACTATATAATCTTTGGAGGGAACATTTTGCATTATGGACAATGGGAACAATGGGAACAATGGGGACGATAGGTTCAATGTAAATTTCTGTATTTTTTGTTAATTATGGCAAATGATTCTTTTTTTCACTTACGTCTGCAACTCTTATCACATTTTTAATGAATCTGAGCACACCGAAAAATGTAATGGTCAAAATTGTAATTTTGTTTTGACCTGACAATGGCAGCATCATTAGTGCAGCAACAGCACTAACCACAAAATAGGGTTCAGTCTGACTTTGAGAGTGAAAAGTGGACAGTGGGAAGGATAAATAAAATATTTTACTCTACCATGAGTCATGCTCACAAATTAATAAAACACACTTAAATGTGTGTAAATGACCGCAGTAATTCAATTTTCCCATTACAAATATGCAGTGTATTGTAGTTTTTCCTTAATAAAGTCAAGGCTGATATTTTCATTTAATTTGTTTCACATGCATTTTATTTCTTTTAGTTGCATAAATATTTGATGATATCTTAGGTCATTTCCCACCCAGAAATATGAACCACATGGAGTGAAATAGCAGACTTAATTTAATAAATTAAAAGGTAAACAAAACATTTGGAAATGCCAGTTTTAGTTTCAAGTCTAAATTTTCAGCAGGTTTATCAGCAGCTTCCCAGGCATGGATTAAGCCTAGTCCAAGTCTAAAAGAAAAATTCAATGAATATGGAAAGAAGTTATGGTCTAGAAGTCAGCTTAATTCATGTCTGGGGAAACTGAGCCTAAGGGAGTTGTTGGGGAGACTCCCAACCTCAGTATTTAAAAATCCCTGCCCGGGTGTACGACGGAGTTTCATTAGAAATGTTCTGATGTTTGTGCCAATACCTAAATTGTAAATACATAAAATTTACAACAATGCATTAAAAAAATAACCCTAAGACTCTGACATCATCAATTTATAAAAGGTTTTTTAATACTAAATGTTAGAGACACATTTTGAGAATAATAAAAACTCAATCATTATTTCATTTTTACTTCATCTTCCACTCTGATTGTCTACTTGAGCCATTTGAGTACATGAACACACAATCTGTTCAGTACTAAAAACAGTCAAACAGTCCAACTTATATAGTGTAGCCAATTATTTACTGAAAAAACACACCACAATACATAAAAAATTATTAGAGAAATAAAAACTACATTTCCAGCAGCTGTTTGTTCATATGTTTGACTGTTGCACAGTTGATGTGTAAGGGCAGTGAGCTTGTCTGTTTCTCACTGCCATCATCATCTGCCTTCACTGAATAAACATGTTCATTCTACCACATTTGCACAGACTTGAAATTACATTTACAGATAAACAGTAAGAATAATAGAGTTGAACTTAGAGTAGATTTTTAAGTTTGCTGCATTTCTGGTCTTTATTACGGAGCAAATTTAACCACAGTGAAAAGCACTTTAATGTGTGTGTGTGTGTGTGTGTGTGTGTGTGTGTGTGTGTGTGTGTGTGTGTGTGTGAGAGAGAGAGAGAGAGAGAGAGAGTGAGAGTGTGTGTGTGTGTGTGTGTGTGTGTGTGTGTGTGTGTGTGTGTGTGTGTGTGTGTGTCCAGCTGGGTTTAGTCTTCATCCATTTATATGTGATGCCAGTATATTGGTTCCTGGCAGTGTCTGGTATATGTAATGGCACATTGTTCTAAGCATACAATGCCCCACTTTTCTTTCTCTTTTATGCATTAAATTACAGTGAACCCTGCATTATCACTTTACTAGTGCTTTAATCTGTTTGTTTTAAGTCTTTAAACCCATCTGAGGGGATGATCGCTCTTTTGTGCAATTAGTAGCCTTTTCAAAGTGGCGGATTTGGAGCCGTGTTTTTATTCAAAGTGCTTGAAGCCCAGCTGCGGTAGATTAACACTGAAGACACGGGCAGGTTATACAAGCACTGATAGCAGGAGTAAAAGGAGGTTGGCAGCAGGGTACGATTCCTATGCAGGCAAATGGTCCTGCAAGGGGGAATAATGGAATTTGCTGGATTAAAATGAGAAGAGGGGATGGCTGGAGGTTAATGCGGCGGGTTATTGTGCATTACCCCACTGCTCATCCTCGCCTTACATGGCTCTATATGACATCCACTGCCATCAACAACATACCCAGTATTACATTAGTGGCCAGCGTATGCAATATGCCAAATTGCTTTTTCAAACTTGTTTTCCCTGCATATTATTCATTATATTCATTTCATTTGTGGCACATAATGTTTTTGTGAAATCACAGTGTCTGCTCTTCTGTTTTAATCTCTCAAATGTAATGCCTTAAGCTGTGAACAGATATCTGGGCCATATTCACAAGTGGATACTCTCACGAATACAGCGCTGGACATATTGGGGGTTTGGAGCGAGGAGGTGCCTGACAGTAGCAGGTGCTTGGTCTTCCATAACACACACCACTGAGGTGATGGACACACAGAATGGTGAACTGCTTATGATGCAGATCTGCAACGCAAATTGAAATGTGCCACTCTGTTTTCTCTTCATAATGTAAGGACCAGATCTGAACCCTCAGTCACCTGTCTGTCGACACTGACGATGCTGAGTAAGGATCACCAGTTTGGAGAGCACATCTGTGCAACTCCAATAAAACATAATAGAATATAAAGCACCTTTAGGAATGCTGTTGAAAATGTAAAAGTTTACATTAAGTGCTGCTCATCAAAATCCATGTGTGCATCCTTAAACCCTAATAAATATGCGGAGCGTCTTTCCTTCTCAGGAAAATTCAGCAAAACCATATTTAAGCATTTGAAATAAAGCATTATTTAGATTTATTATAAGTAATAGTCTGTCTCTTTACTGATTTAGCACCATATTGCTGCATAGTGTAGCACAATACCATAATAATAGAAGAGAACCGTACATAACCAGGACTGAAAGAGACCTCACAGAAGAAAGGTACATGGATTGAATGCAGGTTCATTACTTCACACCGTGTCAGCTTGGCTGGCGGTCATGTGTAGGTTCAAACAAGATGGCGTGAGGCTGGAATAAAATCTATCCATCAACTGGTGGGCTTTATTATTGGTTACACCAACACACACTAAAAACCAACCACTCTAAAAGCAACTGGCTTCCTTTTATACTCTACCCATTCAGGTGAGCATCGGGAATTACCCACGTCGGGGGTTAGCAAACCAAACGAGAAAACAAACATCCACATAAGCAAACATCAAACCATAATACAACACATGGAAGACATATTTCTATTCATACAAAGTCCGATAAATAATTCAATAACATATATACGGCAATCAATTATATATAAATTAGAAACACCTTAACCAAAACCTCCCCCACCTGGGCCATTGGTTTACTCCAGGAGCTCATAAGCAGGTGACTGAGCTGCTTTTACTCATTCACTCCACAACTTGCAAAGGAAGCAAGCAGGAAAAGGTGCGTACTGCTAACACACTTACTAACACACAAATACATGTACAGGAATTTAGGTTTACCAAAACAAATGATAAATTGTGAACAGCTCCAACTCAGGTTCTTTTTCGTGACACAGGTAGGATGACCAGTCCCCCTCTGTCCACAAACAGTCACTTAAATACTAACCTGATAAAGAATCACCAAACCATACATATGTTTCTTTTTTTTTATGTTGGTTTAAAAATACAAATCCTCAAGCGAATAAAAATACAGGTAAGGGTAATGGAACCCCTGGTCTCCATTACACACCACTTTTCCATTCGGAAATCATTATGAATATTTCTGTATGTGTGCTCGGTATGCTTTTAAAATTTTCAGCAGTCAAAACTGATTTAAAATTAAGGTGGCTGTGCTCTAGATGGTGAGTGGGTGATCTACAAGTTGGAAGGTCAGTGGATTGATCCCCGGCTCCCCCGGTCCATGTGTCAGATACTGAACTTTAAGTTGCATTTGATGCATCCATAGGGGTGTGAGCGTGTATGTTTAAATGCGCTTAAGTATAGTTAAAAGCACTGCATGAACATCTGTGTGATTGGGTGAATGAGACTTGTGGTAGAAAGCACTTTGCTTCAGTGCTCATGTGCAACAATCTGAGAGTCCCACCACGATGTGTTATGTATTTTAAAATAAAGTAGTTTTTTTACTGTAGATTTACATATTATATAGTCACTGAGGGGAAGGGGGGGGGCAGTTTAAAACAGGCCAATATTATCGTCTGCTTATCTATCAGTGTCAGCATTTACAATGCCCGACAAATGAAAATTAATAAGTAAAGTGATGGGAGAGATGAGTGCTGATGTTGCATAGTTTGTCCACTCTGCGACTTCTCTTGTGTGTGGAAAACCACAAACACAATCATCAAAGCAGAGAGTAATTGAACAAATAATTAACTACACAGAACAAATGTTTTTTTATTTATGAAATTAGTTCATGGTTTGAGTTTGTGGAGGGAAAAAAAAATAAATAAGCACACCTATATTAGACCCTAGAGTTTTCAAATGAAGATTAACATTTGAATTTTAGTGTTGGTCTAATAAATGCTATTTTAGTCAAGCTCTAATAAACAGGATTTGTTAGTGGACAATGATAAGCCTTGGGAAGGCACATAAATTCAAACTGATTAAAGCATAAATAACCCTACACAGCTATGGCGCTATGGCAGATTAAACAGATTGTATTAGACCTCTCCTTCTGTGTAACTTACATATCAGTGTCTGGATTACAAAAACTCCCCGTGTCCATTCATGTATTAATATTTGTTAAATATAGGAGAGGGTTTTTAACCCTTTTTGTAAGATGGCTCCAACTCCTCGACACATCCACTCACACTCTGAACAGGCATTTTACTTTAGCATTTCATCAACACAATCGCAGACAATTAGTCTATGACAGTCTGCCTCTTATCACGCAGTGCTCGGTAACACCTCTCCAGTGTGAGGTGACGGTAATCTACATCACCTGAACACCTCTGTCAGTATCCATACAACCAGTCAGAGTCCCCACCTCATGAGTCTGTGAAAGCATGTGTGTAAAAGTGTGTTCGTACTCTGGTGAGCCATTACAGAGGGTGTTGGCTTAGCAACTGTCACAAACACTTCACAGCCACTCAAAAGGCAGAGAGCAAGGCACCTTAGGTGCTTACTTAAAAAGCCTGTGAAAAAAACATAACCCATAAACATCCTGGAAACTCTGAAAACTTAAAAGGAAAACAATAGAAAAGGAAAGTGTGTAATAACAGGCCAGGCTTTGCTGCAGAACTGGTGTCAGTTGCAACAGAAAGGCAGAGAAGGCTATTTTACCGTGTGTGTGTAGCATTGCTAAAACAGCTGTAATCCTTTCCTCCACAATGCAACAGAAAGTCTGCTCACAACACGAGATTTGCCACATCATTCTGGTCAATGTGTGTGATCACGAATAAAGTAAGAGTGTGTCTTTTTAGCCGTGGCCTGTGGATGTTTATAAAGAGACTGATTAAGGACTTTGGTGTGTTTAGATCTCACAGGATGTATGTGAAGTTTGCATATTTCTGTGACAGCCTCCACATGAAAGGCGATACTTGGTGAGCGAAGCCTTCGCAGTGTTGTGGATAATTTGTTAAGTTACAAAGCTGACAAAATCTTCTAATGATTTTCCAAGTTTGACTTTGAAGAAGTCTTTTTTGTAAAGACTAAATAACTTGCCCATTCTGCTGGGTGAGGGCTCTACGAGGTTTAACACTGTCCAAGTTACAAAAACATATTTGAAGACAAGAACTACTTTTCCACCAACATTCTGTAAAAAGAAATACGAGCCAAACAGAACACTTTTGCCCTAAACAACATTTTAGTTTGACTAGTTTTGCCACAGATAATTAATATCTGTGACACAGAGCCGTCCTACAGATAACAGAGGTCACATTAATCCATATCTTGTCAATCAGTAGCATGTCATAACATGGCGGCTTATCAATAGGTCTCCACCTTGTGGCTACACTCAACATGACATTGCAGTGCGGCTGAACTGCAGGGATCACTCACAATACATTTCTAAATTGTCCTGGACACACAATATAACCAACTACATTGTTACACTCTTCTTAAAACATCATTAATTAATATACTCATTATTTTTTATCATAATATTAATAATATTATTTGATAATTGTTACAATTGTTAAATTCATATTATTATGATTAGTACTTGATTAATATTGTAATTATGTATCCTTCACTTACTGAACTGCACAATCACAATTTACTCACTAGTCTTATTGTAATGTGTCAGTACCATGTGTATTCTTATGTCAACTAGGTGTGAAAGTAAATTTTGTTACTTTAAAAAAAAAAAAATCATAGGTTTCCACAGTCTTGATACATATTGTAATAATGTGAGTACATGAATTTTGATAAGTGGACATGTAGGAGAGTTTCAGCAGTAGCTAACAGTTGTAATGGACTGATTCCCACACTGTTAAAAAGACTCAACCCTGAAGCAAAGAAGGCGCGGGTCAGTGCCAGGCTTTTTAAACCTGTGATAAACACAGACACTGAAAGAACGGCATTAGGTGTTGAATCTCTTTTGCAATCTATTCTGTACTGCAAGAGAATTTTTGAAGTGGCTACACTTGCCAGTGAAGATGTGTGTCAATCACTGCCACTGCTGTGTGAGTTTCTACTCTTTTTTTCATTTTCTCCATAACCTTTACTCACACAAAGGTGGACATGCTTAACAGAGCACTCAGACATGATACGAACTCTGAGAACCGCTACTATTTGTATCAAAGAACAGATAACATGGTCAACATCGCCGGCTAGTGGACACGGACCTACACTGCAATACACTCTAGACTTTAAAGGATGAATTGATGATTAGGTTAGATCCAGGTTAGCCACAGGGATTCATAAGAATATATTTAGTTGTTTAACTTTATTTTAGTAAGTTTAGTAATATTTTCTAACCTACTTGAGTCATTTTATTTCATTCTTGCTTCTTGTGTGCATTTTAAAGTATGTGACTATAGTTGTGTACAGTTTCACAATCTTTTCATCCATGAAGATAAAGATATAAAATATTCAAAACATTTTCTTAAGAATTTAAATCAATTCAATTAGCAAGATAACTAAAAGCAAACACTGTGAAAAAAAAGAAAAAAGAAATGCTTTCCAACACAGCTATCGTGACAGTACATTACAGTAGAATAAATGGACGCCGCTGGTACTTAAATTTTAACAAGCTAGCACTTCATTCAAGTGAATTGCCAGCAAGTATTTTGGCTAAAGCAAGTCACAAACTAATATGCATTTTTTAGTCAGGTCCTGTCAGGTCCAGGAGTACCAAATGTTCATAGCCAAAGCCCAGCACAGTTTATTTCCTCCAACTGCAAAGGCATAACAAATGCTGACAAACTGAAGTGATCACAGTTCTGAAAAGTTAAGGCAGAAAAGGATCAAGTAAAAAAGGATGAGTTCGCAGTTTTAAGGACCAATTAGATGCAACTTACAGATACGCTCCAGATCTGCATTCCATCAGTATAGCCAATCATGAGGCAGAGTGGAGGGTCAGTAGTGCCACTGTGCATCTCCATAAACTCTGGGTTGCGTGCAGTGTCTTTGCAAACAGAAAATGTGTAAAGAGCAATAGTAAATAACAGTAAAGTTAAAACTTGTAACACTGTTACAATACATTGTTGGAAACGCATAATGCATTATAGACTTTTTAAAGTTTTAAATTAGTAGATCAGTGTATACACAGAGGATGACTATGGCTTTTCAATATTTGAGCCATGAGTTCATACCATTAATGTCAGCTTTCTCAAATCGAACCCAAATGATTTTCTCTTTCTCATCAGTGGGTGGAGCCCCAGTATATGCCTGTAGAAAGAAAGAAGGCAAAACAGAACAGATACAGCAAAAACATAAACAACACTGAGGAATAATACTAAAGAATGTAAGACCTATCTACAAGACTGTATTTGCATTTCCTGGTTTCTAATCGATGTACATCGAGTATCAATAAAACAGTGATATTTAGCATTTATATTTAGCATTTGTTTTCAGTTTGGTTTTTCAATGTTGTATGCAAATTTTCTAATTGCTAATAATGTTGTTGTCTATTCAGTAAAAAATGAAAAAAAAAAAAGTAAAAGTAGAGGAAAGTTACCTGAGGCACTACATCCTGCAGAAAGGTCACAACACTCTCCATGTAAGACTGTTCCCTGTAAAAACAAAAAGCTCATCACAAATGTGCAGAATGCATTGAGAATTACACCGTAACATTAATGCACAGGGTTTTACAAAAACAAAGCAAGAGTAAGTATCAAATGGATGTACAGTCAAGAATAGCCCCTCATTTCTTTACATTTTGCTTTCAAAGAGCTGGATTTTTTTGTAATTTTTTGAAGTGTTCTTGAGCAGTAGTTCGCCCGTCTTTCTAGGGGTCCTTCAGTGTTTTTCCAAAGAGCTTTGACCTGAAAACATGATCTCAGTGGAGTGTGGAGTGTGTCCTCAATAAAATGGAGAAGGCTGAAATATGCCAGAATACACAAAAACTGGACTGAAAATCAACAGCAACAGCTGTTACTGAGTGAATAATCCAAATGTTAAATTCTTGATATGTTAAAAGGCAAAGAACAGTGTATCACAGTGACCAGTGGTGTTGCAAATCTTGTCTGGACCTCAAAATAACTGAAGTAATGTTGGATCATCTTGTCAGAAAATGAAACAAAAAGGAGCGAGTAAACAAAGAAGAGCTTTGGAATATCCTTAAATAAAAGTGCTAATGCCAAATATTGATTATAAAGCTTGTGAGAATTGTACAAAGTTTGTTTTTGCCATATATGTTTACACGTTTCAATAAATCGCTGCATCCATTTTAATAGCAAAATACCAAGTGATGAGGGGTGGCTTAAGATTTTCTACAGTACTGTGTGAAAACATTTAAAGGAGACCCAATTCATGAGATCACATGAATCATCGAACATCCAAGTACATCAAGTACACTGTTTCTTATCCTTGGTATTTAGAAATACAGCACATGTGTTTACTAATAGATGACAAAGATTTGTCCTTACGTAGCAGCTTGTGCTCGCACCAAAACCCCTCCAGCACAGCGACTCGGTCTGCGTGGAGAGTCCGAGGCCATTTTGTCCTTTTGGTTTGATATTCTGAAAAGATAAAAAGAGACATTTAGCAAACTGGACTAACTTGACCTGACAAACAAACTGAATGTCGAATGTAAACACTGACATGAAATAAGCAGTTACAATGCGAGAAAAGATGAAGTAGATTTAGGTTTTTAATCTAGATGGTAAAATCCAGCAGAATGTCGATTGTACAATATCGATTCCTACATAAATATTCAAGGTTAGTTTTTTGCTTCTTTGCTTAGTTCAAAAAGCATTTTTAAATTACAAAGGTCAGAACAACAAAGTCTAGTAACAATAATAACAATGAAACCATAGCCAAAAGGCACTGTGCTTATTTATCCTACCAAAACAATAAAAACACACTGAATCATGCAAATGTAATTTTAAATGTGTACAATGTTGTGTTTTCAGTAGACTGATGGCTGTGACAGCCAATTGAAAATGAGAAATCCCTTTTTTCCCCAAACAGAAATTAGTGTTTTCTAAAACTATACTTTATTAGGATCAAAAACAACAAAAAAGAACATCAACAGTGTTTTTCCTGTTTCAGAACAGGCATTTGGTTTGGAACTGAACACAGCATTTTGTTGTATTATTTAAGGAAATCTATGCATTACATTTCATGCTGGTGTTATAAATAGTTTTCAAGTTTAAAATCCTACATGATCATCGCACCACTCATTCAGTACCAAAACATTTTATTTTTCAAGATTAAAGCTTTTAAATTATGACCATCATTTTTATACATGCTCATGCGACACATTATGGTAGGGGGACTACATGGCTTAAACTATAAACATTCTTGTTGTTAGGAAACAACGCCAACCAAGCTATTTTTCTGCTAAATTCAAACTTGAATTGTCATATGGACAAGAACTACTTTTTATTGACAGCTTATGAGTCTAGGAGATAAAAGCATACCACACCCTCCTCCAATATCTTTTCAAAGCAGTATGGACTGCAGAGAACCCCTATTGATGAACAAATGACACTGCAAGAGATTCTAAGACCACCCGGGCTAATGTAGACAAGCATCCCTGGGACTTAACACAGACAGGAAGTAGTATATGAACTGATATAGTAAGTATACCAGTTCATATACTACAACAAGTTAATGGTAAACTAGTACCTGGACATAAAGCAGGTAAAATAAGTATTGAACCCGTCACCAATTTCAAAGGTGCTATAGACATGAAATTCTTACAAGATGCTGTTAACAACCCATCCAATCCATACATGCAAAGAAATCAAACTATAGTTGTCCATAAATTAGTGTAATAATGAGAAAACACATTGTTTTTCAAGTTTTGAACACATGAAAAAAGGGAGGTCCAGCAGTTTTTAAGCATACGTCACTGGCACGATTCATATAACTGAAGTTAGGATGAATGGAAAAATGTGCCAAGACATTCTTGATAAAATTCTGCAGCCATTTACCAGGATGATAAAGATAAAATAAGGCTGAAAGTTTAAGAAAGACAATGATCCCAAACACGCAGTCAAGGAAACTCTGAATTGGTTTCAGAGAAAGAAAATAAAGCTGCTAGAATGCCCAGACCTGAATCCGAATGAAAATCTATAGAAAGAAGCTCAGAGTTCATAGACGGGGCCCACGAAACCTTTAGAATTTGAAGACTGTCTGTATGGAAAAATGAGCCAAAATCACACTTGAGCAATGCAAGTTTCTCCAGACAGGAGGTGTCTTGAAGCTGTCATCACCAACAAAGGCTTTTGTACAAAGACTAAAATAAATTTCAGTAAAACGCGTTCAATACTTTTTCCTTGTGTCATTTCTCATTATTACATATAACTTTATGAACATATATGGTTTGATTTCTTTGTATGTGTGACTCGGATGGGTTGTTGCCAACATCTAGTGAGAACCTCATCTCAATAGCACCTTTAGGAATATATTTACTTTGAAAATTGGTGTGCAATACTTATTTCACCCACTGTATGTTTGATATGTTAACATTAGTAAAGACATGTTGATTAAGTTTTTGTCATCACTGGAGATTTACAGAAAAAAAAAATTCTCTTAATGTTCCTCTACTAACAAGTGTATCACCCATGTCTAACACACGGAATTGGAAATCTTGCAATGGAGGCCTCCTGACCTGGAGGCATATACATCATACAACATACTTACATTAATTTCTGCATGGACGATAATATTTTTAGTATACTCAAATGCAAAACCATGGATGAACAGTGAAGTCAAATGGCTGCCCTGGGCCAGAAGACGCTGCCTTGAAATCGGGCAAGCCCTAAGCCTCCACTATTGCCAGAGCAAAACCTTGTCATTAGTAATAGTTCGTATAGTACATCTGAAACTGACCTACGAATCAATCAACCATAAAAAAGAGACCTAACTTACTCAAGACATGAACCACTATTTATATATAATAGAACACTGACAATTTTAAATTTATTCTTTAGCTACTTTGTTACTTGTAGCCTGTCAAAACACAAACAAACAAAAAACTATTTGTTCCCATTGCTTTACTCAATCTACACAAAATGTGAAAGATAACACTGTTTGACAGGCATTATGAAGGGGTTTGGAGTAGAGCCTCTACTCCACGTCAAAAGGAGCCAGCTAAGGCTGTCATCTCCAAGGTAAGGTGTTCCACATGTCCTACCAGGAGGTAGGGCTGTGCGATATGAGGAGAATCCAATATTGCAATATTTTTTGGCTATATCACAATACACTTATATATATATATATATATATATATATATATATATATATATATATACATATACATATATACATATACATATATACATATACATATATACATATACATATATACATATACATATACATATATATATATATATATATATATATATATATATATATATATATATATATACACACACACATACATACATACATACATACATATATATATACACATATGGCAATATGTTTAAATAACCTCAGAAAACAAATGGTATTTGTAACCATATAGTGCCTAACATCACACTGCTGTACTACTCAGATCGACCGTTCCATGTATATTACAAAAAATCAGAATGAATAGAAATATTTTATTTTAGCCAATTTTTTTAACCATCAGTTGCACAAAGAGGTTTCTCACAAATGACAATACTGTCACAGTATTTCTCTCACTGTGGTCAAGACTAGAAATTAAAAAGGTGCTCTTTTGTGCTTCCAACATATAAAAAAATTTAAAATAAAAAATTTGACCTCAAACCTTTTTTTTTTTTGGTGTGTGGGGAGACGTTGACATGCGGAGTTTAAAACAGTCTTAATTTTGCAGTGGAATAAATTCCTGGTACTGCTACTTTTAGTGGCAACAGTTTTATGGCATGTTTCGCAAAATTACCACATTTTGTTCACACAGAAAACTAAAACAGGCCTCAGCTGCCTTACCTAAGTTGATGAGCATTTTCTCTTATAACAATAAAAAACAAATTCTTTCAAAAGGGTAGTTGGAAAATCTAGCACTGAAAGCAGAAATTCAGTGCAACTAAAGTAAATACACCAAGCAGAACAGACGTATTAGTTAAAAAACCTGTAATCAGTGAATCTAAGATAAAAACACCTATAAAACCCAGAATATAAATGGGGTTGGTGCAAAATCTGAGCTTCTGGGAGAGCACAGCCAGTAAGATCTGACAGTGTTCTGACAGTAAACTTACAGAACAGAAGTATGAGGATTTCAAAGTGTTGTCTTATACCTTGTACACTTCGGCAAAAGATATAACATGGTCTTATATCTTATATAGACAGCTAACATTTATAGATCCTACCATGAATTCCCATGGATAGTCCAAATCAGCCGGTAAAACAATAGGACACACACTCTTCCACACATCCTAAGCAACCTGTGGAATTATTCCACAGAATTATATTCTGTGATTATATAATTGCAGCTGGGGAATTATATTTCAAAGCTAACCTCTGAGCACCAACAGGATCTGAGGAGCTGGACATGGTGGCAATGGATACAGCTGCCACCATGAATTTGAACCAGAGAGCCTGGGGCAGCTATATGCCACGATAATACTGAAGCAGCTGTTTGCTATGCCCCTAGTCAGACAAATACATTCTAGGTCATTTATTTAGACTGCAAACTATGTATACTACACATGGTAATACCAGTGCCTCGACCCTGACACAAACTGACTTGGCGAAATGAAGCATCCCTATAAACTAATGACACAGGGTCTTTATGCATTTAGCCACTTAGTACACCACATTCAGTTATCCTTGTTTTGTCTCTGCAAGCATTCCAAGCAACAACCGGAGCTAATAAGACCACTCGAAAACCGTTATCATCACGCAGGGCAAAAGCTCGTGTAGCGGTAGAGACAAAGCTACATACAGTAAACAACATGCCTGAGAAGCTTGACATTCCTAGCCTCCGTTACATACACGAAACTCTTATTCTGCGAGCTAGTACCACTAGCAGCTAGCGGACCCATTCGGGTAACAACTGTAACAGCTGTCAAGGGAACACAACACAGCCATTGGCTAACGCGAAAGTTATCTCAGTAGATAACATACGGCTAACATAGCTAGCTAGCATTAGCTGATAAAAGTCCCTTAAAGTGTTGGAAGAATAGAGTTAAAACCCAGCAGCTGGAGATACATTTGTCATGTTCAATAAAGCATTATGTTTTATAGCTAGCAGCTATAGTTACGAACCGAGGAGCTGAGTGCTGACAGTCTCCTTGTGTATACACTTCGTTGTGCTCTGAAGCTCTCTGCAAAAAACAGTCAAAACACAAACAGACTAGATTTGCGGAACTGTGTTGTGTCATTGAAAGCCAATCAGATCACGGATACGTTCTCGTCAAACCAATCAAACAACAGCAAAGGCGGAAACAATGATTACGTCGCATTACAAATAAAGCCTTTACAACTTAATAGTCATTGTTAACCTCCAAGTGTCTTTAATTTACACTTGGAGACTTCAGAGACTTGAAGTGTCTGTAGTTAAGCAATCAAAAATACTTAGGACTAGTGATAGTGTAGTGAAAAGTAATGCTTCGTGAAACACTAAAACATTTGAAGCAGTTGTGCACGAACTGTATTGAGGTTTCAAAACAATCCGACACAAACAAGCTTTGCACAATTCTAAACAAAGCTACAAATTAGACCAGACTATCAGTAATTATGATCAACACGCTTAGAGAAATCCCCGTTTGTTTATTGTGATAACAATAAATATGTAAAAATTGTGTGTTTTTGTTTTCTGTTCTGTGTCCTGTTCTTTTTGTATATGTGTGTGTTTATTTGCTGCTGATACAACCAAATTTCCCCTTGTGGGACAATTAAAGGATTATTATATTCTATTCTAACAACATAGGTTTTGTGGCTTTGATTGTTACTTACTTTGTATATACGTATCATGTGAATATGGAACAAAGATCCACGTCCTCATCACCGGAAGCCTCCACCTGGTGGGAGGAGCTCTCAAACACCTGGACCCAGCTTCCTCTAAGTTATTAAATAAAAATGTATTAAAACCTCTGAGTAACGGTTCTTCTGCTGAGCCTGGTTCTTCCGGAGGTTTCTTCCTGTTAAAAGGGAGTTTTTCCTTCCCACTGTCGCCAAAGTGCTTGCTCATAGGGGGTCATATGATTGTTGGGTTTTTCTCTGTATCTATGAAGCGCCTTGAGGCGACTTTTGCTGTGATTTGGCGCTATATAAATAAAATTGAATTGAATTGAATTGAATTCTACCTTTTTGAATCTATGCCATGAAGAATTAAGACTTTTTTTCAAGTGGACATGAAACACTACATGTGTTTAAGGTACAGTCACTAAGTTTTTGAGGTTATTTAATAGAAAAAAATGATATTGTGGTCATGAATATACATAGATTAGTGTCCAATTAGTCTTCAAAAAAATTCAGTCACTCATACAAACTTATAATTAGTCCATTAAAAACAGAAAATGTGACGGAGGAGCAAGGTGGCTACCACAAACTGCAAACTTGCTCCTATGTAATTTTATAAACAAGTGGAAAAAGAGCAGGCTCAACAAGCACTTTCACTTGTGTGACAGCTGAGACCTGAGTCTGGGAACCACCCCTGGTAGGCAGGGCTGGGATTTCCCCTTTTATAAGCACAGGTGCAGGCGATTAGTTGATCTCTTGTGTGAATCTGGAGCTGTGTGAATGCTTGGTGATGGTGATGATGATTATCATTATTATTATTATTATTATTATTTTATCAACAGAAAGAATAATAATATTAGGAAAAAGATTTATTATATTTTTATTATATTTTTTAATAAATGGTTTGAAAAAGAATCCTTCCCTCTCACAATTAGCAACTAACAGTAAATCACTGTTATATATAAGCTCTCTCTTGTCTTACTTCTCTCCATCATCTTTGCTATTCCTTTGAAAAAAGTGAGGCTCCATAAATGTTAAAGAGTTAAGTATTACTTCTCAGTTGCAGTGAACAGATAGAATAAAATGGTAAAATTAAACAGACGAAAGTACAAGAGAAACAATTTAACATAAACTAGTGACACACTCCGGGGCGTGATCAACCCTGGCAGGGCCTCCTTGGATGAGGGTGTCTATTGATAATGGCCGAAACACCCGATGAATCCAAGGTCCACTACTGATGATGTGTCCCAAATCTTAATATGATAATCTAGATCAGATCTCTAATCCCAAAAAAATGGCAGATTAGCTTGTGTAAAAGACCAAAAGTTGAGGCACACAACGATGTGTGCTGCTGGTAAAGTTTCTGCGCTGCCTTTCCTCATAACAGCCATCCTTCAAGATTCTCTCCATTAAAGCAATGCAATATTGGGGACTATAACATCTAGTCCTTTTACTGAATCTCTCTATATATCTATATATAATCACTATATAACTGTTAGTTATATAGTAGACATTTATTAAACAGCTAAGAATATTTTACAAATTTTCAACCAGGAATGAATGCAGAAAGATGAAGGCATCCGTGTAGAGTGTGCCAATGTGCAGGTGGCTGTCAGTATATTTAAAAGAATAAAAGACAGAAGGAAGTATGTTGCAAGGCACTTTGTTTTGCCTTGCTGTCTTGCTTCTCTTTATGGGACACTGTTGTTTGATACTGAAGAAAATGTTAAAAAGTGATCTCTCACTTCATGTAGGCTCAGGAGGTAGAGTCTGCTCTGACCCTTCCTGTAGAGAGCATTAGTGTTGTGGCTTCAGTCCAGTTTATGATTCAAGTAAACACCCAGGTACCTATACGAGTCCACTATCTCAATGTCCACTCCCTGGATGTTCACCAGTGTCAGTGTGGTGGGTCTGCATCTCCGGAAGTAAAGTAAGTAAGTAAGTCAAAGTTTATTAATGTTGTCAGTGTTTTGTTTTATGTCATGGTTAAGGAGTTGTTCTCGGTTGTATCTCACGTTTAGTTTAGTTCAGGTTCCATGTGTCATTCTGTCTCTCAGTGTCAGGTCTGCGTTTTGGTGTAGTGTTCTCGTTTCCTGTTTTATTGTGAAGGTCTGCGTCTCATGTGAGGGTGTTCAGTTTTACCTCTGTCTCGTCTGGTTGATTATTCCCAGCTGTGTTCCCCACCTGTGTGTAATCTCCCTGTGTTTCTCTGTGTGTATTTAAGTCGCGTCTTCTGTCTTTGTGGTTGCTGGTCCGTCTGTGCATCCACAATGTTCCACTCGTGTGTCTGGTGTTAGTATTTTAGTTTTGTAAATAGTCTCGTCAAGTAGCAATCGGGTATTTTGTTCACCTTGTACATATTTTTCACTGCAGCAGCCTAGTAGGCGTGAGAAGCCATTTTTTGTTGATTAAGTTTTCTCCTGTTTTTTGTTAGAAAGTTAGGTAAGTGGATTGTCTTTTGGTTGGTGTTTATTTTGTGTAGGAAAGCATAGGGACCAGTAGGGAGTTTTGTTTGTTATTTTTGGCACTGCTCACAGCTGAAGCAAATAAATGGCTGCTTAGCATTTTAGAAGATATTGTTGTTGGTGTACTTAGTTGGGTGGTGTGTGAGTGGGCCAACTTCTTGTTGCGTTCATACACGCCTAGACAAAGAACGTAACAATTAATATAGCACTTTTCACAGACATATGTCACAAAGTGCTTCACAAGAAAAGGTAACAAAACATAGTACAGTCATAAATACATCATAAAAACCCTGGTATAATTAAACGCTTTTTGAAATAAAAATGTCTTTAGCTGTCTCTACCAAGTCCAGACACCGTATAAATAGAGGAAGTGCATTCCACAGTCTGGGTGCAACAGCTTGGAAAGATTGGTCCCCTTGAGTTCTGAAGTGAGTGTGGGACCTCTAAAAGGTTTTGATTTGATGAGGCATGTATACCAAACAAAATACGAATCAAATCAGCAATATAGGAAGGGGTCTGTCCCTGTAGTGCTTTGAAGGTTAAAACTAAAATTTTAAAATGGAACCTAAATCTGATTGGTAGCCAGTATAGTGACTTTAAAACAGGACTTATATGAATTAAATGAGTAGTATAACTGACTGTCATCAGCAAAAAGATGATAAGATACATCAGGAAACTGCCGTATTATCTGGCCTAAAGGAAAAATGTATACTAAGAACAAAATAGGTCCCAGCACGGAGCTCTGAGGAACTCCACACAGCAGCTCTGTAGATTCAGACATAATCTGGTTTGCAGACACACTAAAACTCCTATCAGATATACAGGATGAAAACCACTCTAGAACAGCGGCAGACATGCCAACCAGGTCTCTCAGTCTGTTAGTCAGGTATGATTAACTGAATCAAAGAAGAAACTGACTGCACTCCATGAGCATGGCAACACAAATGAGCCAGCTGCTAATGAATGAGACACACTCATTCATATCTGCCCTGAGTAAGGCTAGTCACTCAGAATGGGTAACTCAAGGCTGGCCAGTCCTGATCCCCAAGGATCCCCAGAATCCAACAACCAGCCAATAACCTGGCTCAGCACAACATGTCAGGCATTATAGCAGCTAAGATGAACAGGCATATGGCTTAATACATGAGTGGGGCCCAGAAAGTAATTGGCAGAAACACCAAGTTGTTACAATCTCTGTGGGAAAGATTAGTCTCTGATCCAAGTCCACTTGCATCTGCCAATCCCTGGCGTCCTTCAGTGGGCCCAGGTCCAGGGTTGAAGGGCTAGTCCTCGGCTTGTCCCCCTCCCGGACAAATGCTGATGAAAACTGACGCTCCTCTTGGTTCGCGAAAGGTTGAGCGTCGATGGATTTTCTCTTGCACTCAACTTTCTCGGCTAGACACCTGAGGACCTAATTGTGTCTCCATGTGTATCTGCCCTGAGTAAGGCTAGTCACTCAGAATGGGTAACTCAAGGCTGGCCAGTCCTGATCCCCAAGGATCCCCAGAATCCAACAACCAGCCAATAACCTGCCTCAGCACAACATGTCAGGCATTATAGCAGCTAAGATGAACAGGCATGTGGCTTAATACATGAGTGGGGCCCAGAAAGTAATTGGCAGAAACACCAGAGGTGCAAAACATCAGCTAATGGTAGACAGAGCAGTTAACCGGGAGTGTAAGACCAGACTGACCAACCTGTGCACCACCTGGACTGACAACAAGAAAGCCTAAGACTCAATGCCTCACATGTGGATCCTGGAATGCCTAGGACTATACAAAAAGACAAAAGAGAGAGAAGGACTGTAAGAACTGAGGAGACTGTACTACCAGAAGGCAACATTGCAGACATCAAGGACAGTTACAAGTACCTAGGAATCCCAAAGGCAATTGGCAACCATGAAGAGGCCACTAGGAAAACTGCAACCACCAAATACCTGCAGAGGATAAGGCAAGTCCCGAGGAGTCAGCTGAATGGGAAGAACAAGATCTGGGTGATTGGAACCTGCTGTTGATCAGGTACCCTGCTGGATCAGATACATCTGACCCCCAGTGTTCATGGGGGTTAGGGAACCACCCATAAATAGCTGAAATCTTAAAATTATTGAGAACCCTCTAAAAATGCTTATAACTGCCTTTTTTAATAGTTCAAATACCAGATATAACTCTATCATCCTAAAACACTTTAATATAATTTCAAAGTCATCTTACAAGAGATCTCTCTTATCAGATCTCTTCAACGCTTCATTGTCCCAGTTGTGCATCCCACCAAGCTTAAAGTCGGCCACAATTGTCCGACTACCCAACATAAGCAGCCTCAATGACTACCAACCAGCTACCAACTCAAAGACAGCTTTCGCAAAGAGCGATAGTCCTAATCAATGCTAACAGCTGACCTGATTGACTACCTCCCTAGACGTTCAAATGTTGAAAATGAAATTATTAATTGATCGGATATTCTTCGTGTGTGTTCTGTGTTCTAGTAAACACAAACTACATTTTTTTTTATCGTAAGGGTGTTAATGATTCAGTAAAAGGACTAGATGTTACAATCCCTGATAATGCATTGCTTTAAGTGGAGAAAATCTTGAGGGATGGCTGTAGGAGAGAGCAGAGAGGAGAGCCACAGGGGGGTGCCTGACCTGGCATCCCACATCTCCCTGCCAGATTGGGCTATACGCTCTACCTCCCCACTGCCTCCCAGAAAAGGGAAGAAGAGCACAGGGGAGAAGTGCGAAACATTTTTCCTTTTCTTTTTTCTTTCATTCCTCCTTTAGGTTTCACTACCATGAGGTTAACTGCACAGTCCCCAGGAGGCCCTGAGACAGCTGTATCAGTCAAGCAGCAAAATTTCTAATGTTAGGTTTTCTACCCTTTTGACGCCCTCTATTGAGGCAGGCCCACCACGGGTTGATCAATCCTGGGCCTGTGTCTTGCGGTTAGGCTTAGTTGGCCAAGTAATGTCAGCCCTGTTGTTAGACAACAACCTGGACCTCAATACCACCAAGACAAAAGAACTGGTAGTCGATTTCAGAAGGAGCTGCAGCCTGTCAGCATCAACGGGGAGTGTGTGGAAAGGGTCTCCAGTTTTCTCCAGTTCCTGGGTGTGCACATAGACACAGACCTCCAATGGAGCTCATCTCTGTGGTTTTAAAGAAGGCCCAATAGCGTCTCCACTTTCTGAGAATCCTCAGAAAAATGGACCTGAAGAAGGAGCTGCTGACCGTCTTCTACCGCTGCTCCATTGAAAGTGTGCTGACATATTGCATCGGTGTGTGGTTTTCCAGCTGCACCACAACACACAGAAAGGTACTCCAGAGGGTCATTAATATGGCCCCAAAAATCATTGGACATCCTTTTCCCTCCCTGAAGGACCTGTACAGCACTCGCTGTCTCAAGAGGGCACGCAGCATCCTACGGGACTGTACACACCCAGGACACCGGGTGTTTAAGCTGCTGCCATCTGGCAGGAGGTTCAGGCTGCTGAGGTCCCGAACAAATACACTCAAGGACAGCTTTTACAACAGGGCAATAGCCCTAATCAATGCAAACAGCTGACCTGATTGGTTGTGTTGTATGTAGTGCTGACGTGGGACAGTTTTCCAATTTCATTGTACCATTATACTATGTATGACTATGCAATGACAATAAAGAGTTATTTCATCTTATCTTTAGCCACAGCCAGTGACTGGTCCGCTCAGCAGTGTTAGCTAATTCTCTTATAGCCTGCCGTTGCGCCTGTCCTCTGATCCCAATCTCTCTAAGTAGTTTTACTGTTGTACTGGCAACAAAGCCCCTGCACCCCACTTCCACCAGGCGCACCTTGATCTTCCAGCCTCTGTCCTCTGCCTCAGCTGCCAAGTTGGCACACTGCAGCTTCTTATGCTCAAATGCTTCCTCAATTGCATCCTCCCACTATACCGTCAGCTCAGTGACGTACGCAAGTTTTTGGGTGTAAGCCCAAAGGACGAGGTCTGGTCGCAGAGTAGTTGTTACAATCTCTGTGGGAAAGATTAGTCTCTGATCCAAGTCCACTTGCATCTGCCAATCCCTGGCGACCTTCAGCGGGCCCAAGTCCAGGGTTGAAGGGCTAGTCCTCGGCTTGTCCCCCTCCCAGACAAATGCTGATGAAAACTGACGCTCCTCTTGGTTCGCGAAAGGTTGAGCGTCGATGGATTTTCTCTTGCACTCAACTTTCTCGGCTAGACACCTGAGGACCTAATTGTGTCTCCATGTGTATCTGCCCTGAGTAAGGCTAGTCCTACAACCAACCAAGATGTGCTTCAGTGTTGCTGGGACTGTACACAGGGCTGTACACAGCGTGCGTGGACTTCCCCTGTGCAGAAGGCAACTACAAATGTTGTACATGCTAAATAAACAGAAAAAAAGATCCCTGTTGTCTTTGCTTAATGTCTGGTTTTAGTCTTGACAATCCACATTGCTGGCATTGCACCTTTCAACATGTTTGTGGGTAGGTTTGAATGCTCCGGGTGTAAGTGGTGCCACTCAGCCTCTACTGCAGATGTGTCACAAGTTAATCTAGTAGTAGGCTATGGCACTTGGCCACAGGTGGCAGTAGTGGACTGAACTCCATTTGAGACTGCTCCAGCTGCTATGTGACAGTCAGTAGAGCTGCTACAAATTGATCATGTGCAAGTTTTGGAAATTAAATTATGAATATTCTTAACTTAGCTTTAAAACAAATGAACAAAAAAATTCTAACTCATCTCAACACTAAAAAAACAAAGACAAACCAAATGACACATCTGAGTCACTCACTTTCTTAAATCCACTCACTCTCACAAGCTCTACTCAATCACACTGGCTCTGTTTATTACTAATCACTGTGTAACTGCTGTAAATTCACAGTAACTCCCATCTCCTTACAAGTGTTTGTTAAATTAACCACACTTATACAGACTAATTTATAACTATCAACTCTCTCCAGCCATGTTGATGAATTACCTATATTGGCTAAAATGTTCATTTCCAGAGAAAAGACACAGGTAGACTATGCTAACAGGATGTGATGTTACAACATTAGTGAAATATTCATGTGTCATATGTTTGTTCAAGACCTATTTCTTTGTTATGGATAAAAATATTAAGATCATGATGAACAATGGGAGTGGTGATTTCCATAACTTTGTGTATATAATTTGGCATTTCCTACTGAGGGAACTAAAGCTTTGATTGCTCACTTAAAGGAAAACATAGAAGAGGGACAGCATGTGACTTGTCCAGTCAGAGGATGCCAAAGTGTGTAAAATCTACATTTACCTCCCATATGTGTAGAAAACACAAACGTTTAGAAAATGTGATTTGTGGTTCAAACAAAGATACTCAGAGAGTCCAACTACAAGTGCCACCATACAGGAAGGTGCCAGTGTATCAGATACAGAAGACCCTGGTATGGATGGGTCTAATTTCAGAGACATGTATCTCAGAAATGTATGTGTGTTTTACATTAAACTATAGGGACAGCATCTTCTGCCAGCATCTACCATTCAAACCATTGTTGAAGAAATACGAAATATACATGAATTGGGACAGATGTATACATTGAATAGACTAAGCTGATGAACAGAATCAACTTTTTGGGGATTTACTTAATTGGATGATTGAGCATGCGTCACGATACTCTTGGCTTGTTTAGTTTCATGTTCTGTTGCTTCCACACTAATACACTAGCTAACACAACCATATAGGTTCAGCCAGTAAGACATTCAAACCCTTGTTATTAAAGGTTTTCATTAGTTGTTGTTTTTTTGTTTGTTTTTATTAAATTCTCAGGTTCCTCCTGCTTCGCTGCTGAGACATTCAGGTTGAGCATTGACAAGAAGATTGTCAACAACCGCATCACAACCCTCACCTCTGCCATCTGCCTAATGGTTGGCAGTTACTACTGCTTTGACATACATTACCCTGTGGAACTACAGTAAAATTTCTTTTATTATTGATTTATTTTTGTGCTTATCAAACTTAGCATATGTTGATGAAAACTTGTTCCTGGAATTTCTTCAATTCAGATTTTCTTTCAGTTATAGAAAAAAAGTTTCATTCTCTATATTTGCATTTGGATAATTTGAAAAAGCAATATTATACGTGTACTGATATTTATGTTGTGAGAAGAGCACCAATAACACTTTGGGGTTTTCAAGTTATGGTAAAGGTGTCTGAATTGTCGGCTACAGGTAATGTATGATAATGTATGCTCAACTTACAACACTGGTTTTCCACAGTTTGAACAGAACTTGTAAGAATTCAGTAATTCTTTACTGTTGCTGTCATTGAGTTAATTAGTAACTATTTGTGATGCCTTGAGTAAAAATGTAAACGTTTGATGTTCACAACATCAAAGATGATAAATAAAATATTTTCTTGGACATTTAAAGTGGAGATTTTTGTGTTACATTTAGGAATTTGAATAAATTCATGGTTTGTGTATTAAGCTTACAGAGTAGAACGATTAAAAGCACTCTAGTCTAAAAAAGGTTCTGTATCATCCGATAACAGCAACTGAACTGCTAAGCAAGCTGAATATTTTACTTACAAAATATTTGACTGCATGAAATAAAGTAGTTGATCATTGATACTACGAATTGAACAGTGAAAGGTGATCATATTTCATGAGGTAAACACTCATGATAGTTTGTGATGTCATATTAAATTATAAAGTAAAATGGAAAAAATGATTTATTCAAACAAAATAATTTCATGAAGCATTGAGTCTAAAAGCAAAAGAACTAAGACCCTTTAAGTGATAGTAGTTGAAAATGTTTCGCTATAATACACCGTACACAAACGTTTGTAACACATTTCAGGTGAATTTCACTCTGTACAGCTACAACGGAGAAAAAGGCGAAACATTTTTATCAAAGGCGCAGCTAAATAAAGCGACAATATTTCACAGTAGTACAACAACCTTATTATACACGTTTTGTTTGTTTATATATTAATTTTTATTCATTCATTTAAATATTTTTATTTATTTTTTTCCCTGCATGAACGTGATTTCTTTTCAATTTTTTTTAAACGGACGGCCTGACTCAGTTAATTTTAACAAAGGAAATAAGCAAACTTAATTAACGTGATGAATTTTCTTTATGGCTTTCAGTTATTGATACTTATTGTTTATAAAGAGACGAATTAATGATTAAAAACACATTACATATTACAATAATACAATAATTAAAATACTTATGGGTCGAAACTGTGAAACTAAATGAGAATTATTATTTTTAAAAATCTGATAATTATAGGAAACTTATTCTGAATAAATAAAGCATAAATGTTTATCCTGGTAGTCAAGGTGATGAGGATGACGTGTAGAGCGGCAGGTATAAAAGCAGAAGCCAACAATCGAATTTGGTTTTCACATGAGAGTGCTAGCAGGAGGTTAGTTTGATAGCGCTGTGAAAACCTGTTTGCAAAACTTTGCAAACGACTCCCAAAGTTTCAAAGCTTTGAAGGAAGGACGATCCAAGCACCCAAAAATGAGCTCCAGTGGAGTACGGCGTGAGCAGTACCTGCTCTCCATTGGTGTCACCCGTATTCTTGATGAGCGCTATGGTAAAGCTTAGTAAGCTAATAAGTATAATAGAATATTTAAGCAAACAAATACACCTTAGACTGGCCTTTTATTACTTTAAAGCGAGTAAGATTTCACGAGTGTGAACATTTCAGGTGAAATATGTCAAACTTTAGAAAAATCAATTTTGGGCATTTTTTTTTGAAAAATGCTACCCCCCCCTCACTCAATTTAATGCACGCGCCATGGAAACGACGTCAGTTATTAGAACCTGCGGGAGGCTGACGTCAGTGCGGTCATGCTGGAGTCCCGTTTCTGTATGTGGAGGGTTTGAGTTTACATGTTTTGGCAACTGGCCCTGAATTAGACGATAAAGTTAATAAATTACGAACCTGTATAGAAGCATGATGGAGCTGTGAGAGTTCACAGAGGCACTCGTTGAGCTTATAGAGCTGGCAATATTAAATAAAAAAGATATAGCCTAATTTCGAGGGAGATTATGGAGTCATGTGGACATGTGACCAAATTTGATCTTATGTGCAAAATCAGTTATGGCTACTGCGAGATGCTGAATTAAGTATATCATATTTATGTGAGTGCATTGTGTATTGCCGTGTCTGTACAGGTGTCCAGATGTATGTTATGTGCTCGGTGAGAAATTGAAACTGTGTGCATGCAATAAGCAGGTTGGAGGTTTCTCACCTGACTTTAGCGGTTTTATTTTCAAGAGATTGATGTTTAAATAAAATAAGAACAAGTGCTGAACATGAATTCATTATTAAACATCACTGAAACTCTACGCAGCCTTACTGACAATGTGTCCACAATTCTCAAACATTATGGATTACATTCATTTATCATGAAATGTTGTTCACAGTCACCAAGAACACACAAAGTTATTCTTTACTATGAGCTGTAAATTTTTAATTTACATGCAGCTAAAATGTGAATTTTGCAAATGATTTCTATCAGCAGGACATTTTTACTGTTTAAACATGCTAACAAGCAGAGTTTGGTGGTGTGGTCTTTGGTTTAAAACATGAAATTTAGTCATTCACAGTGCAAAACCATTTTTCTCACCTTCTACCAATCTTAATGCTTTCATAAAGAATGAGTTCTGCTGTGGGCCTCTCATTGCCTGTGTGTAGAAATAGCATATGATGATATGAAGCCATGTTTTGACATTTAAATCCGTAATTTGTCTGATTATGTCACGATTAACACAGAGGACCTTTTTGTTTTCTCGTAGCTGAGCTGGTGAGTTCTGTCAGCGTACGCCAGATGTTCGTCACCAACCTGAGAAACCGTCCTTTGAGCCCCAGCCATGTGGACTCGATGGAAAATCTGGTTCTCTCATTATACCACAACCTGGTTACGGGGACGAAGGCGTTTCCTTATATTGCCTTCAGGGGATTCTTTAACAAACTGCAGCTGAGGACACCTTTCACCCATGTGCCAGAGAGTCAGAGGGAGAACAACACGCCATCTCCTCCTACCGACTCACCAGCTGGTTTAATGGTGCTGCCTGCAGGGTCCCACCTCCATTCACGGTTGCTCACACCTCTACTTCCAGAGAAGGCAGATCTTTCTGTCCTGAAGGCAGACCGGAGGAACTGCGTCTGCACCCTGCATGTCGACGGCCGCACCATCACCAGAGTCATTTCCACTGTGTACTGCACAGAGGAGAGGGAAATGACAAATCGCTGGAGAGTTACAGACTACACCTCTGACGGCAGAGTAATCATGTCGGTGCTCTGCCAGTTTCTGAAGAGGTTTACACAGGGTGCAAAGAGGAAGCCTGCAGAGGAGGAGAGCAGCAGCAGGAGCCCCCCTCCACCAAGGAAACGTCTCCGGCTGTGATCAGTAATGAAGCCTTTCCTGGACATATAGCATATGGATGTTACATATGGATGTTTCCTCGTGCTTTGGAGCAAACTTTCGAACTCCTCATGTCTGCGCTGTGTCTGGAAAGGCTGGAAACATCTCTCCATCTTACACAGAGACCATCACCATCACGGCTCGTCTGAGGAGTTATTTCTGTACATATGTATATAGTTTTCTTTTTTTTATTGAGATACACAGGTCAGCGTTTTCAGTGCGTCTTGCACTTTTCTTTATTTCTTGGTGCTGGCCTGTGTGTTTGATATGACTGCAAGGAATAGAAGACTGACTGTATTATATAATCTGCGCAAAAATGAACCAATAATCCATGAAGACGGTGCAAAGTGTAAATTATCATCTGCTGCATCTCAGACATTGGCGAGAATGAACAATGTGGTAAGTAAAAAGTAAAGTTTTGTCTCTAAAATGATGTCCCAAAATATTAGAAAACATCTAGTCCAGCCTAGAAGTAATAAATGCATGAAGTAGTTTTTCAGCATCACTCTGAGACAGGATATTTCTTATTTTAGAGATATTACACAAAGATTGGAATTGGAAGAAATCAATTCTAGATATTTGTCTAATATGTGCATTGAAGGACATGTCCTGGTCAAAAATGACTCCAAGGTTCCTCACAGTGTTACTGGAGGCCAAGGTAATGCCATCCAGAGTAAGGATCTGCTTAGATACCATATTTCTAAGATTTTCAGGGCCGAGTACAATAACCTCAGTTTGATCTGAATTAAGAAGCAGAAAGTTTGCGGCCATCCAGGTCTTTATGTCTTTAAGACATTCCTGCAGTTTAACTAATTGGTGTGTGTTATCAGGCTTCATGGATAAATAAAGTTGGGTGTCCTCTGCATAGCAGTGCAAATGTATGCTATGTCTTCTAATGATGCTGCCTAAGGGAAGCATTTAAAATGTAAACAGAATTGGTCCTAGCATATCCATAATTAACCTTAGTGTGTGAAGAGGACTCTCCATTTACACGAACAAATTGGAGTCTATTAGATAGATATGATACAAACTACTGCAGAAATCAATACCTACAGGATGCTCTAATAGCTTTAATAAAATATTATGGTCAACAGTATCGAACGGTGCACTGAGGCCATGAGAAGATGATGTGTAACCTTCACTAAAGCTGTTTCTGTGCTGTGATTGGTCTGAAATCTGACTGAAAGTGTTCAAATAAGCCATTCCTCTGCAGATGATCTGTTAGCTTTTTTAAAATTATTTTTTCAAGAATTTTTGAGGTAAAAGGAAGGTTGGAGATAACTAGCTAAGACAGCAGGGTCAAGAGATGGCTTTGTAAATCAGTGTTTGGGTTTTTTGTGTGACTATGTACAGAAGAGAAGTCTGAACAGACCAACGGCCTGCCAGAGAAATCCTCCTCCAAGCGCTCCGCTTCTCCATCCGTGGAGCTGGAGCTCAACGCTGGCCGGCTGCAGTTTGACGGTCTACCTCTGGGGGCTGGAGCTGCAGGCCCTGGTCTACGAGTGGCCCAGGTACGACTATTGGACCGCAGAACCAGCAGCAGGCCAAGCAGCCGACCTGGGACTCCAAATTCCAACACTTCATCCACCCCAACCCCCTCAGAGGAGCAGAATGATGGAGAGGAGGAGGCAGCAGAGCCCGAGGATGAAGTTCAGGGTGCAGAGCTCGAGCGTTCTACAGTTTCTGCTCCGACCCTGTGACTCCTCAAGAGGCCCTTTCAGCTCCTAATAGCAGCTGCTATGGAGAGAAACCCCACTCAATTTCAGCTGGATTCAGGATGTCATCGCTCTCCAGTGCAGTATCATGCGACACCTATCCATCAAACAGAAGGCCTCGTCAACAGAGTGGGACTTTGAGAAGCAAATACACAATCAAGTGGACCATCAGAGGACATGAAAACTCAGGCCTCATTAGAAAGGACTTCTTCCCCTGATGCCTGCTCTAAAGCTTGCAGTACACCCAGTGACTCCCAGGGGGCCTCTCTTTCCAAGGACAGCCCATCAGGGCTAGTTCTTTGCAAATGCACCGTGACACCATGTCAGAACTGTAGGAAACCTAATGGACCTCTGGAATTGGTTCAGCCTCCCAGAGCCAATGGACCTGTAGACTGTAACAGTGCCTCAGATTCCTGCAGGCAGGCTGAGCTACAGAACAGACTGAAGCCTGGGAAAACGCCATCAGACTCAGCTTCTGCCTCTGCACTGGTGAACCACATAGGAACAGAAATGGTTAAGAAGGAACCCGAGAGCTCTGTAAATGCATGTGCTCAACAGAACTGCCCCACTGCCCCACGATATGGCCCCACAGTGGCCATCAGAACCACAGGAGCCAGACAGAGCCCCAGGAGGAGTGTATGAGCACCGATGAAAAGCCCTCCTTCTCAATCACCAGCAGTTCCTTCACAGATGCACCATCTAGAGGCAGCCAGGAGCACGACTCAGTGAAGTTTGGTTCAGCACCTACTCCAGGTACACATCATCAGAAATGTCAAAGCTGCAGTCTTAATGTTTCACTTTATACAGCTAATGATAATAATAATAATAATAATGATAATAATAATAATAATAATAATAATGATAATAATGATACTACTACTAATAATAATGATAATAATAATAATTTATTTTAACAATACTTTAAAGTGTAAGAGATAATGTACAGTAGCTATAGTGATTATGAGGGCCCCACCCTGGAGCCAGGCCTGGGGAGGGAGCTCAAAGGAGTCTAACCAGAGACTGTTTTAGCCCATGCAGCCTGGCTGTGTACAGGCTAAAGAGATGATATGGGCCCACCCCCCATGTGCTCACCACTTGGAGGAGGTGTTGTGGGGGTTTTGTGCAGTGTGTGTCGGTTGGCAGTAAAGGGTGACTGCCTTTATGTACATGGGATGATCATTTTGTTTTGGTATTGAGAATTGCATAATTCTATTGTATTAGTACTGACTAGTAAATTTCTGGGATGGTGACAGATGAAGTGTGAATCCATTGCCACTGCCATGGTACCAATAGTATTACAGTGCAGTATTAGTGACACAGCACGAGTTAAATCTAAGCACAAAAACAGCCTTTAGTGTTTTCTCTGGAAGTTTTAAGTACAAGTTAAAACATAACACTGTAGTTTAACAGTAATTAAAGTAAACTAAACTTGTAATTCTAAAGTCATCATACAGGCTTGTTGTTTCCGCCTATAGTACTAACTAGTGCTGCAACAATTCATTGAGTAATTTGATTACAAGAAATACTCCTGCTGTTTCATTTAATGCATGACTCTTTATAGCTTGTCACGTAGAGCTTGTTAACTTAACACTGATGTCAGATCAGTTTCTTTCACCAGCGGATGCAAAAGTATCAGATTGGATGTTGTTTGGTCAGTGAATTATTTATTTAGGTTACCGAAACTAAGACAAAACACAGCATTTTTATTTGGTACAGACTGCTCAGGTGGGAAGCTGACTTTGTATCTGACGTCTCTTTACATTTACTTGCCACAGACTGGACAGAGCCGTGTCAGGTGACAACATACGTGTTAGTATGTTTCAAAGGGGACAGTAAATCATGGGTGGACTATTGACAGGTTTTAAAAACCAAAATCACTGACATGGGCGAGTCCGTATCGATCAGAGGTTCTGAATGTCAGTTTTGATTCATTTTCGATGTGATAGGAGAGAGGTCCAGATAAACGACTGGCATTAACTGGGAAAAAAGTGGACATTGTTGTGGTCAGAAATGACTTCTGATGGCAGTGCTTCTGTCAGTTCACTGTAACTCTTCATGCAGTAGACACACCAGTAAGATGTGCTGTTGATTTTTATTGGGATCCCTGACTCCCAAAAAACCAAACGCACTCATGATAGTTAAAGGAGATGAAATAATGTTGCAACGAGTCCTCATGACTCTTTGAAGTGTGTTAAATGAAGTCGTTTTGTAGAAATTTTGCAAGTGTATCACTTTGTGAATCAACCAGTTGGAGTGACTTTTGGACACTGTAACACTTACACAGCTGGGCCGTCATATTCAATGTCAGTTTGTCTCTTTTGTTCTCCTTTCCCTCAGACATAAAGGCTGCTCCTGCACTGATGGACTCACTGCTGCCCAACACACTGTCCTCCATCACCAACCTGTCCAGCTGCATGAAGGATGGAAAAGAGGTGTGTGACTATGCACAGAAAAGAGAACAGAAGTCTGAACAGAACAACGGCCTGCCAGAGAAATCCTCCTCCAAGCGCTGCGCTTCTCCATCCGTGGAGCTGGAGCTCAACGCTGGCCGGCTGCAGTTTGACGATCTACCTCTGGGGGCTGGAGCTGCAGGCCCTGGTCTACGAGTGGCCCAGGTACGATTGTTGGACCGCAGAACCAGCAGCAGGCCAAGCAGCCGACCTGGGACTCCAAATTCCAACACTTCATCCACCCCAACCCCCTCAGAGGAGCAGAACGATGGAGAGGAGGAGGCAGCAGAGCCCGAGGATGAAGTTCAGGGTGCAGAGCTCGAGCGTTCTACAGTTTCTGCTCCGACCCTGTGACTCCTCAAGAGGCCCTTTCAGCTCCTAATAGCGGCTGCTATGGAGAGAAACCCCACTCAATTTCAGCTGGATTCAGGATGTCATCGCTCTCCAGTGCAGTATCATGTGACACCTATCCATCAAACAGAAGGCCTCATCAACAGAGTGGGACTTTGAGAAGCAAATACACAATCAAGTGGACCATCAGAGGACATGAAAACTCAGGCCTCATTAGAAAGGACTTCTTCCCCTGATGCCTGCTCTAAAGCTTGCAGTACACCCAGTGACTCCCAGGGGGCCTCTCTTTCCAAGGACAGCCCATCAGGGCTAGTTCTTTGCAAATGCACCGTGACACCATGTCAGAACTGTAGGAAACCTAATGGACCTCTGGAATTGGTTCAGCCTCCCAGAGCCAATGGACCTGTAGACTGTAACAGTGCCTCAGATTCCTGCAGGCAGGCTGAGCTACAGAACAGACTGAAGCCTGGGAAAACGCCATCAGACTCAGCTTCTGCCTCTGCACTGGTGAACCACATAGGAACAGAAATGGTTAAGAAGGAACCCGAGAGCTCTGTAAATGCATGTGCTCAACAGAACTGCCCCACTGCCCCCACGATATGGCCCCACAGTGGCCATCAGAACCACAGGAGCCAGACAGAGCCCCAGGAGGAGTGTATGAGCACCGATGAAAAGCCCTCCTTCTCAATCACCAGCAGTTCCTTCACAGATGCACCATCTAGAGGCAGCCAGGAGCACGACTCAGTAAAGTTTGGTTCAGCACCTACTCCAGGTACACATCATCAGAAATGTCAAAGCTGCAGTCTTAATGTTTCACTTTATACAGCTAATGATAATAATGATACTATAATCGAATAATTATTATATTACTCTCTCCTCATTATACATGTAAATGGGGGCCATGGGGTGTATGAGAGAACATTTAATTTAAGGCTTTAGCAACATTATTTTACACATTTAAATCAATATAAATACATTTTTAACGTTAAAGAAATTGTGTTAATAGTCATGCTGTTCGGCTGAATTATTATTATTATTATCATCATCTCCACTATCATAACGTCTGTTTTGTGCAGCAGGAAACATTGCATTAAAGCATAGAGAAGGCCTCAGAACTGAGAATGGTTATATGCTCACCTTTCTTCACTGCAGGCACTACATGCTTGTTTGAAGGCTTATACACATTCACTAGCACACTTTAACACACATGCACACAGACCAACTCTACTTCATCCAGGAGCTGCAATACTGTCAGAACTCTTTTTTTTCCCCTTATAATGTAAGAAAGAACTCCAAGAAGATGGGAAGAAGGCCATTTTATTTTATGCTTTAGTCTAGGATACATGGGATGCATAGCTTATTTTATTTGGCAGGTCACTTAAAATTCTTATTCCGTTATTTCTACTTTTAATAATTTATCTGTTTTTTGTCTTTAGGACAAGAAAGTGGAACTGTGATTTTGATATGGGATGTAAATACAATGAAAGAGTTGAGCTTTTTGGCAGATAATGTATATAGTTAAACTGTCAAAACAAGTGGGAACAAATGAGAAGTTCATTTTGAAAGACCTGAGTTTTCTCTCTTTTGAATATTTACTATTGCTATTGATCCTGTGCACTTTTTTCCTTTATAGTGAACTATCAAAAACTAGTCCTTCTCTTATCTCATCTCATCAGTTTGTCTGTTTTTCTTCTCCTTTCCCTCAGACATAAAGGCTGCTCCTGCACTGATGGACTCACTGCTGCCCAACACACTGTCCTCCATCACCAACCTGTCCAGCTGCATGAAGGATGGAAAAGAGGAGGATGGGGGTGAGTTTGTCACTCTGTGGCCACATGTGACAATTTAAGAGCCTTTGTATTGCTGTGTTCTGCTATGAAGCACACGAAGATGTAATTAGCTTCTAGCGGTTGTGTTTGTGTTTTTGTGCACGGATCGAGCTGGACAAACTGGATGCAGAGATGATCGAGCTCTTGGCCAATCAGAGGATCCAGCAGCTCTTTGCTCCCAAAGTGCCCAGTACTCAACCTCCCCCCACCACCAGCACTACCCCAAAAACCTCAGCACCCCACCCAAACAGTAAGACACCTTTGCACTACAATTTAGTCTGTTTACTTGTCAAGAAGTCAGTTTTTCTGCTGTTTGATTGCTGTTTTGTTCTAATTATTAAAACCTACACTCTCCTCCTTCCAGGTCAGAAAAAGGTGCAAGCCCGAGCGGTCTTTTACCCTCTGACAGGAAAAGGAGCAGCTGTCAGCATGTGCTATAGGACGTTACACATAGGATCAGGTAGGACATTCTGTCGCTGTGACTTTGACCCTGCTGCGTTCTGTGCCCTGGCTCTGAGCAACTCTTAGGTTTCACCTTTGATGGGGAAAGGTTCACGTAGGAGAATACAATTAAAGCTGCTCTGATGTACTTTTATAAAATCATACCAGTTCACCAAACTCCAGTTAAGCATGTTTGATTTAGGTTATATTCTTGCCTTGTGACTAAAGTTTAGTAAGACAGAAGTGCAACATAGGTAGGGCCCCATTATACCTGCTGTGTGGTGCCTGGCAAATGTCACCATACAGCAAAATTGATGTTACATGTTGTAAGCTGTCATCTCTGCTGGTCATACATACACTTCTCCATTTTTATAATCTGGTGTGTTGTTCCATTGCTGCTGCAGCTGGGTTAAAGTCTGTTTTTAATGGCATTCTAACATCATATCAGTGCAGAAGTTCAGAGATTCACAGGTTATACAGAGGGAGATGTTGAAACTTGGCAAAAACTTTGAAATTCCTTGGCTTCCAACTTTGACTTCTTCTCCTTCTATACCAACGCTGAATTGGAGGACTGGATATAGCTGTGTGATGGTATTACCGGTGACACGCAAAGCTGCCAACACAGCAGGTATACCAGGGCTCCTGGTTTGGTGTCTTGGACCTGAGCTAATCACTCCTACAGATATAAAAATGGGAAGTGATGCAGAAGCAGTGTGTGGAAAAACTAACAACACGCCATGATTCATTAGCTTGCAGAACCACCAGACATTCTTGTGTAGGTTTGCTGATGTGCTTGGAGTCATTGCACTGCCTGATCCTAGGTGAATTTTTTGGGACTTTACCTCCTGGGAATATTTTGCAGCTGTCTTGAACGTTTTCCACTTGAATAGTGAATAATCCTTCTCATGGTACAATTGTGAGCGTGTTTGGGACTGGCTTTATGCCACTTCAAATGCTGACGTGCAGCACTCATTTATTCTTTAAGACATCTTTCCTCTTTGGCATTATGTTGACACACACCAGAATGCTTCTGAGTTTATAGAGGTGGTCACCCATGCTGATAATCAGTTAATCAATTGCGTTTGATTAGCAGTATGTACCTGCTACTTGCCATCTTTATTTCTATGGAAGCAGTAAGGGTTTGCTTAGTGTTTCATACACTAATTCTGCATTTTGGCTTAGTTTTTGTCAAATACATGACAGTGTAATGTCATATTTTATAGTTCATCTGAGGTTGTATTTCAAGACCTGGGAAGACCCAGATGATTTTCATTTTGTCCTAATATGTAAACCTTGACAGAAGGTATCCTTTTAACCATGACTGTACTTCTGTACGACAGGCAGCAATACACGACAGAGTATAATATAATAATATATTGAGCCTGTACTAGCTCCCAATCTCTGCATTAGTCAGTTTGAGTGATAGTTGATACCTTCATCTTTAAATCGGAATATTTTAAGCAAGTTGTCTGTGAAAGTAAGTTGTTAGACCTGTGAGGGTTACAACAGGACCATGTGGAATAAAAACTATTGGACAAAAACACAATATGTCACATTGGAGTGCAGGACATTAAAATACATTTTGACACATCAATATTGCAGAAAAAAAATCCATGTTGCAAATCTATATTCTTTGTGTTGTGGGAAAGGGTGTTTAAGTCTTTAACTGTTTCTTTTAGGTGCTGACATGGATGTGTGCCTTACAAACTACGGTCACTGCAACTACATATCGGGGAAACATGCCTGTATTTTCTATGATGAGGTAAGGCCTTTAAACTACATCACTCTGCAGAGTGCTCCTGTGGTTGTTAGTGACCAAGATGTAAATTGTGTGTGTGTGTTTGTCGTCCTTCAGAATACAAAGCATTATGAGCTTCTGAACTATAGCGAGCATGGCACCACAGTGGATAATGTCCTGTACTCATGCGATTACATGTAATTAGTTTGTGCAATATAGTGAACCAATGACAAGAAAACTTTTCACCTTCTTGCTGTAATTCATACCTTACAGTAGCCTATGAAATGTGATGAGCTATGTGTGCTTATTCTTAAGTGAATAACATTAGCTTACTATATAAATAAAATAAATAAGTGAACATCATCATTAGCTGTCTTCAGTCAGCCCATGTTATTGGACTGCAGCTGCTGGCTCTTGTTCTGCTCAGAGTCCCAGTGAGCTCATTGTATTGTATTCTCATTGTTGGAGAACTGCACATGAACCAGTTCTCCATCTGTTGTAGGTTCTGGTCAGAGTGCCAGCTTGAAGTGCAGGGGAAAAAACAAACCAGTTTGGTGTTGGAGTTCTTCTCCATCCATAATGGCGATCTAGCCAGCGAGCCTGCTGGTAGAGAAAACACAAAATGGGAAAGAATGGGCTGGCTTATTATTAGCTATTGCAATTTTAAAGTAAAAGTAAGGATGTAGTAAACTTACAGTACAGTGGTAAACTTGGTGCATATGGCATTGTAGCAATCAAAAAGGTAAATAAATAAAGTGCTAAAATGAGCAGTCAGATATACTTGTTCTGTGGCAGACCACGTTATGTAAAATCTGAATGTTGCTCGTATCACATATAGCTTCCAGTCTTAATCTGTTATAAAAGATCATTTGGACAGCTGTTTAATTAGTAAAGAGCTGCAGTGTGAAACAGCATTAAATCAAATTTCTCTGAAACTGCTTATAGATGATGAGTGTAAAACATGTTTGCCACAGTTCAGCTTTCCACATGTTTTTAGTCTTATTTTCAAAGCAAAGTGTTAATTTTTGTGGATAAAATGTAATCAGTGAAATCTTTTCATGGTTACATTGTCTTTACATTAATGGAGTTTACCGTGACACTAGTCTGTACAGACGTCTTTCTCAGACCTGCTGTCTTTCTTCTTTGCGTAGGTCGCAGTAAGAAACGGGAAGAGGATGAGGGAGCCAACTCCGTGGTGGGGTTGTTGCCAGTAGGTGGAGTGATGAGTAGCCAACGTCAGGGTGGTGCTGAGCCGTCTTGTAGCTGCAAAGCGAGTAGCTCCAGTCTAATTGGAGGCAGCGGGGCAGGCTGGGAGGGCACGGCCCTGCTCCACCATGGCAGCTACATCAAACTGGGCTGCCTCCAATTTGTCTTTAGCATCACTGAGTTTGCCAGTAAGCAGCCCAAAGAGGAGCAGGCCACTACACCTGCTGCCAGTTGCACAAGCACCAGCAGCAGCAGCAGCAGCAGTGTCATCAGCACCACCCTCACCACCACCGCTAACACCTCCACACCACCACCACCCAGCACCGCCGCAACGAGCGGCTTTTCCAACCAGGATGAGGCTGACTCTGAGACTGTACCTCCCCACCAAGTGCCCGTACTGCGTTCTAACTCTGTTCCATAATCCGCACAGGAAGCCCCGCCCTCCCTCTTATTTTGCACCTTCTGTGTCACAATGAAGGGAAAGCTGCACAGCTGGTTGGTCAACAGGGAAAAGTTCTTTTTTGCTTGTTTGTTTTAATGGTTTATATCTTTGCATGAACTTCAAGTATTATTGACAGTCTTTTTTTTTTATTTTAAATGACGTAACCTTGTGTTCACTTCAGACCGTTAGGACTTTGAGCAAACATTACTTCCTTGCGCTCAATCTTTGTTTTTGCCAGTATAAGTTATGTATGGTGTAACCTTTTTGTCAGTCAGCCCATTTAGCACAAACATTTTTTTTTTTTTTCCTTTGTAGTATTGAATTCCATACATTCTAATTTCTTTTGCTGCTTTTGCACCACAGGTAGCTATATATGTATGAAAACATACATGCTTATACACTATAACATGTATATATAATGTAAATACATTTTAATTCAGTGCCTCTCGATTGGAGAAACATTGGATTTCATGTAGATTTGCCATTTTTTGGTTTTTAACTGTACATTGAATTTGTGATACTGTGTAGAGTACCAGACGTTTTGTGATAAAACTTGTTCTTAGTCTGTACTTTCCGCTGTAGTCCATCTGTAAATACCGTATAGTTTTAGCACTCATTTTAACATCTTGTGCTGCTGTGTATATAAGCACTCTTTGTCTGTACCTGCTTGTCTGTTCAAACCTGTAAATACAGAAAGATTTTCTAAGAACAAACTCAGTGTTTATGCCTGTTATTTTCAGCCTTGTTCTACTTCCACTTTGAGCTCTAGTTTGGTTTTCACTTTCTGAGACAGCAAGTTCAGTACTGACAGGGGCGGATCTACAGGGGTGGGCATGTGCCACCCTAAAATAATCTCTTGCCACACCCTAGCTGTTTGCTTATGACAATGTTGTTTATTAAAATAAGCTAACATTAACACTTTGAGCTGCAATTAACATTGTAGCTAGGCTCTAAAAAAATGAATATATTGCATAGTGTTACCCTCCCTCTCCTATTAAAAAATGGTTCAGCCCTGCTTTATTTCTTGTTGTCAGTAGCAACCAATGCCTATGCTTTTGCCGAGCACATTTTCTTTATCAATGAGGTCGGTGCGGAGACGGACCTGCTCTTCATACTGTTCGGTCAGCATCCTCACAGTGAAAAAGAAGTAAAAACGGACAAAGTGATAACGTGCTCTGTGAAAAGCAGACTGTGGCTTGGAACAGAAATAAACAGAGATGTGTTTTGTTTACTTTCTGTACCTCATGGTTGTTTAATTCAAAAATGCAGGAAGCAGCAACAGAGGCAAATACAATTATTAAGGTGTCACACGTTAGGGCTCGCACAAAGTTGGTGCATTAACTGTTTAGAAATGACAGTCCTTTTCAGAGGCTCAAAACTAACTGGACACCCTGATAGGATTTTAAATAAAATGATCATTTTTAAAACTTTGATGAAAATCTTTGGCAGTCAGTGACTGAGTGAGGTCTAGATGCTTTGTCGGAACTTTACTGCAGCCGCTGTCGGTTTGTTTGTCGGTCTCTCTGCCTTCGGTTTTGTCTTTGGTACAGTTATGTGCAAAGTAATAGCAGTGTGTTTAAAACAACAGAGGAAAAGTTCCATGTTCCTAATAGCATTTATTTCCATATACAAACCGGATTCCAAAAAAGTTGGGACACTAAACAAATTGTGAATAAAAACTGAATGCAATGATGTGGAGATGGCAAATGTCAATATTCCATTCAGAATAGAACGTAGGTGACAGATCAAAAGTTTAATCCGAGAAAATGTATCAGTTTAAAGGAAAAATATGTTGATTCAAAATTTCATGGTGTCAACAAATCCCAAAAAAGTTGGGACAAGTAGCAATAAGAGGCTGGAAAAAGTAAATTTGAGCATAACGAAGAGCTGGAAGACCAATTAACACTAATTAGGTTAATTGGCAACATGATTAGGTATAAAAAGAGCTTCTCAGAGTGGCAGTGTCTCAGAAGCCAAGATGGGTAGAGGATCACCAATTCCCACAATGTTGCGCAGAAAGATAGTGGAGCAATATCAGAAAGGTGTTACCCAGCGAAAAATTGCAAAGACTTTGCAGTTATCATCATCAACTGTGCATAACATCATCCGAAGATTCAGAGAATCTGGAACAATCTCTGTGCGTAAGGGTCAAGGGCGTAAACCCATACTGGACGCCCGTGATCTCCGGGCCCTTAAACGACACTGCACCACAAACAGGAATGCTACTGTAAAGGAAATCACAGAATGGACTCAGGAATACTTCCAGAAACCATTGTCAGTGAACACAATCCACTGTGCCATCCGCCGTTGCCAGCTGAAACTCTACAGTGCAAAGAAGAAGCCATTTCTAAGCAAGATCCACAAGCTCAGGCGTTTTCACTGGGCCAGGGATCATGTAAAATGGAGTGTGGCAAAATGGAAGACTGTTCTGTGGTCAGACGAGTCACGATTTGAAGTTCTTTTTGGAAATGTGGGACGCCATGTCATCCAGACCAAAGAGGACAAGGACAACCCAAGTTGTTATCAACGCTCAGTTCAGAAGCCTGCGTCTCTGATGGTATGGGGTTGCATGAGTGCGTGTGGCATGGGCAGCTTGCATGTCTGGAAAGGCACCATCAATGCAGAAAAATATATTCAGGTTCTAGAACAACATATGCTCCCATCCAGACGTCATCTCTTTCAGGGAAGACCCTGCATTTTTCAACAAGATAATGCCAGACCACATTCTGCATCAATCACAACATCATGGCTGCGTAGGAGAAGGATCCTGGTACTGAAATGGCCAGTCTGCAGTCCAGATCTTTCACCTATAGAGAACATTTGGCGCATCATAAAGAGGAAGGTGCGACAAAGAAGGCCCAAGACGATTGAACAGTTAGAGGCCTGTATTAGACACGAATGGGAGAGCATTCCTATTGCTAAACTTGAGAAACTGGTCCCCAGACGTCTGTTGAGTGTTGTAAGAAGAAGGGGAGATGCCACACAGTGGTGAAAATGGCCTTGTCCCAACTTTTTGGGGATTTGTTGACACCATGACATTTTGAATCACCATATTTTTCCCTTCAGATGATAAATTTTCTCAGTTTCAACTTTTGTTCCGTGATTTATGTTCTATTCTGAATAAAATGTTGACATTTGCCATCTCCACATCATTGCATTCAGTTTTTATTCACAATTTGTTTAGTGTTCCAACTTTTTTGGTTTGTAAATACTTACGCTATTGTGTACTTCACACACATGGAGAGATACCAAACTGCCTTTCATTGTTCTTGTAACAGTGATAATAAAAAGCTATTCTGTTCTATTGGTGGTTGCAGCTTTCCTAGCAGCCTCTTCATGGTTTCCATTTGCCTGTGGTATCCCCAGGTACTTGCAGCTGTCCTCTATGTCTGCAATGTTGCCTTCTGGTAGTTCGATCCCCTCAGTTCTGACTACCTTCCCTCTCTTTGTTACCATCCGACTACACTTCTCCAGTCTGAACGACATTCCAATGTCATTGCTGGATTTCCTTTTGATGTGGATCAGTGAATCGATGTCTCGTTCACTCTTGGCATACAGCTTGATGTCATCCATGTACAGGAGGTGGCTGACCCACACTTGATGGTGACTTGTACTATGGGCTTGAAGTTGGCCTCTAGTTTTGTCCGCCACATCCCCATTGATTTCCTGATGAAGGCTCTTAGGGTCATGTTGATCTTGTATAGTTCTAGGCATCCCAGATACCGTGTGTGAGGCATTAAGTCATAGGCCTTTTTATAATCTATCCAGGCAGTGCACAGGTTGGTCAGTTTGGTCTTGCAGTCTCGGCTGATTGCTCGGTCTAGCAGTAGCTGGTGTTTTGCACCTCTGGTATTCTTGCCCATCCCTTTCTGTGCCCCACTCATGTATTGACCCATGTGCCTGTTCATCTTAGCTGCTATGATGCCTGACAGGAGCTTCCACGTGGTGCTGAGGCAGGTTATTGGTCGGTAGTTGGATGGGACCGGTCCCTTCTGGTGGTCCTTGAGGATCAGGACTGTCTGGCCTTCGGTTAGCCATTCTGGGTGTCTCTCGTCAACTAGCAGCTGGTTCATTTGTGCTGCCAGATGTTCGTGGAGTGCAGTCAGCTTGTTCAGCCAGTAGGCTTGAACCATGTCGGGGTCTGGTGCTGTCCAACTCTTCATACTGGAGACCCTTTCGTGGATGTCTGCCGCTAAGATGGTTACTGGACCCTGTTCAGGGAGGTCACTGTGGTCTGCCCTCAGATCCACTAGCCACTGAGCATTGCCGTTATGGGTTGCGTCCTTCTCCCATATGGTCTTCCAGTATTGCTCCGTCGCCAGCCTTGGTGGTGCTGTTCTCATATTGTTCCTCTGCCACTGAGAGTACACCTTGGCTGGTTCTGTGGAGAACAGCTCGTTTATTCTCCTGCCTTCTATCTGTCTGGTGTACTTCTTTAAGCGGCTGGCCAAGGCTGTGAGTCGTTGCTTGGCAGTTTCCAAGGCCTCAGGTATGGACAGCTTGCTGTACTTCTTAGGCACCTTCTTCATTGCACCTTTCTGCAACTCCGATAGTTGGCTGACCTCCATCCGTGTTACCTTGATCTTAGCCTCTAGTCTCCTTCTCCATGGAGGGTACTGCCCCTTGTGGCTGTTCAACTTGTAGCCAAGCATCTCACTGATCACTGCTGCCGTATTGTAGTTCAGAATCAGCTTGTTAGTCTCGGTAATCGTGGCTGTAGGTATCATCTGTAGTGCTGCATTAACATAATCTAGCAGACGTCCTGAGGGTACTTCATGTAGTCTTGGTAACCGGCTACGGGGGATCCAGGTTTCAAGCTTGGCCATGATCCTATTTTTCAGGTCAGTTCCTCTCGCACTCAATGATCCTTCTTCTATCGCAGTTGGGGCTTGGTACCCAATCACGGGTGGGGGTGATGATATCTATCTATCTATCTATCTATCTATCTATCTATCTATCTATCTATCTATCTATCTATCTATCTATCTATCTATCTATCTGTGTATGGGTGTGTGTATGGGTGTGTATGTGATGTGTATTTGCATGTATGTAGCTATTATTCGCATCCCTGATGTCATCAGTGCCAGAGCCCAGCTTCCATCATGCTCCTGAATGTGTAGCCACTTTTATACACTCCATGAAAACTGCTGCACACTATGACCCTAATGACCTTCCACATAACAAAGAGGAGGTTGTCGTCCCGTAGACAACTCATCGCTTCTCTTTCTGATTTATTTATTTATATAACCATTATTTCAAGATTTTGGAAAACAGTTATCCAAGTATAAATGGTAGCCTTTTCCACTAAACCGAAGTACATTGGATCTATTACTGATATATAACTGAGCCTCTTTTATAACGAAAGGGGTGCCAATGGTGTTCTGTCTGGGAGTGAGACCTTGGACTAGATCTCTGTCATTGACAGGCAGTTACTTACTGGGGCTTTATATCTTCCATCATTGTGGAAACAGATCACAGAGTCACATCAAATTTTGTCAGCATAAGACATTCTAGATTAAGTTGAGTTTGAAATCTAAATGGTTTGCACAACAGAACCTTAATACAAAAAACTTGGAAGAGCAGAATGTGTAAAAGCTGTGTGGCTGCAGTTTTGGTGGGGACAAAGGATCCTGAGGGTTCATCTCGGCTATTTCAATTTTACAATAACTATGATGTAATAACCTTCCTGTCAGTTTGTCTTTTAGATTATGTGACCCATGGGTAGAGTTTGGAAAAGAGTCGATTTAGCCTAGTGTATTTAAGGACCTTTCACTTTTACCTCTTACTTCTCTCTAACTCTCCTCATCCTCTATTCTAAACATCCTGCTGTTTAATCCCGTGTTTTTTAGCAGTTGCAGACATATCCAACTTCCAATCCAACTTTATTTATATAGCACTTTTAAAAACAACAAAGTTGACCAAAGTGCTTTCCAATAATAAAACAGAGATAGCAGTTAAAAACCATACATTAAGCATACAATGAAATCAATAAACAAAATAAATATATAATTGAAAAGAAGATAAAAATAAATCAGTGTATATATTAAATATTAAAACATGAGTAAAATAAACAATAAGATATACAATGAATAAGATTAACAAAGTAAAAAGATTAAGAGTGACCAACAGCTGACTAAAAACTGACTACAAACTGACTCTGATAATACTCCTAAAAAGCCTTTGAAAAAAACTGTGTTTTTAAAAGTGATTTAAACATTTCAAGTGTTGGGGCCAACCTAATATGGAGGGGCAGTTGTTCCATAGTTTGGGGGCCACAACAGCGAAAGCTCGGTCCCCCCGGTGTTTCAGTCTCGACATGGGGACAGCAAGGAGCGACTGGTCAGATGATCTGAGAGACCTTTGTGGAGTGTATTGGTGTAAAAGGTCTGACAGGTAAGAAGGAGCCAGGCCATTTAAGACTTTAAAAGCAAGCAATAAAATTTTAAAATGAATTCTAAAATGGACAGGCAACCAGTGTAAGGAGGCAAGAACAGGGGTAATGTGCTCATGTTTGCGTGTCCCTGTCAACAGGCGAGCAGCAGCATTCTGGACCATTTGCAAGCGTGATAGTGAAGCCTGATCAATACCAATATAAAGTCCATTACAATAATCAAGGCGAGTGGTCACAAATGCGTGCAAAACTCTCTCCAAGTCACAAAAAGAAATAAAAGGTTTTACTTTAGAGAGCTGACTCAACTGAAAAAAGCTTTTCCTCACCACTGTATTTACTTGTTTGTCCATTTTAAGAGCTGTGTCAAATTTTACTCCAAGGTTGGTGACAATTGATTTGACACACGATGTAAGAGGACCCAAGTCAGATGGAGGGACACCAGGTCCATTCGGCCCAAATATAATGACTTCAGTCTTCTTTTCATTAAAGTTTAAAAAATTCAGAGCCAGCCATGCTCTGATATCCTTAAGACATTCTAAAATAGGCCTGAGGGGGTTAAGGTCATTGTGTTTCAGGGGGAGATAAATTTGACAATCATCTGCATAAAAATGAAATGAGACTTTATGTTTTTTAATAATATGGCCAAGGGGAAGTAAATAAATACTAAAAAGAAGGGGCCCAAGGATGGATCCTTGAGGTACACCACATGGGAGGGGGGCGGAAGATGAATGAAATTTACCAAGTGAGACAGAAAAACTTCTATCAGAGAGGTATGACTTAAACCACTCCAAGGCAGTGCCTCTAATTCCAACATGATGTTCTAGACGATAAATCAAAATATTGTGATCTACTGTATCAAAAGCTGCTGTGAGATCCAAAAGCACAAGTAAGACAGACTTCCCAGAGTCAGCAGTTAGTAAGATATCATTAAAAACTCTCAAAAGTGCAGTCTCTGTGCTGTGAAGTGTTTTAAAACCAGATTGAAAGACCTCAAAAATGTTTTGACTCTCTAAAAAAGTCTGCAGCTGTGAGCACACTTCTTTTTCTAAAATTTTAGAAACAAAAGGAAGCTTTGAAATAGGTCTGAAATTACTCAACAAAGAGGCATCCAAGCCAGGGCGTTTCAGCAGAGGCTGGACCACTGCCTGTTTAAAAATTACAGGTACATGGCCTAAAGTCAGGCTGCTGTTTATAAGCCTTTGAAATATGTGGGAGGATGTACCACATCTATAGGAGCTGCTTTAGGAGACTCTGGAATTTATGAACTGAATATTAAATTGTTTGTTAGTCAAACAGAAGTTTGTCAGTGATTGAAGTTCATTAGCACTGAAAACTGTTTAGGCCAATATTTGGCATAAAGCTGACTATTTTGGGGTACCTTAACAGCTAGACATAAGTCCATCCATTGGTTGACTAATTTACTATGTTAGTTCATCTTTTTTTCAAGACAGAGAGTAGTGATTGGTTCTGATTTCAATGCACATGAAGCTGAAGGGAGAAGAGGAGATGAGGAGTTGTTGGGTAGTAATGGTGTGAAGGAGAAATGCAGATGTTAGTGGATTTTGCAAAAAGCATGGAAATGGCTGTGGTGAACATGTCAAGATCAAAAGTGTTGTAAACAACTTGGGCAGGACTCAAATGTAGGACTTCAAACAGTAGTAACAATACAATTCAAGTGATTACACATGAATCTCTGAGAGTTTCTTGACGCTTCTCTCCAAACACATTTCAAGATTGTGTGTTTCCAAATTGTGACAGCTCACTCATCAGTGAAACCAGATCTGAGCACAAAGAGAGGCAGGTGAGTTTCAGTCAAAGGAAAGTGGGAAAAACATATGATGCAGGAGCCGGGCTTCACTAACTGTGGCAGCAGCAACAATCCAGCAAAGACTGATGCTCAGATGCACTAACAAAGTCATCAGTCTCAGGTGAGTGATCATCCACAGGTGTGTGGAAACCTAGATAAAGTCCAGACAAGGCACAAAAACCAGCACAATGTATAAACACGCACACACAGAGACAGGAATAAGAGAGGAAGTGAGGAAGAGAGTGAACGAGGGGCAAGGATTAAATGGTGGAAGTTGAAAAGGGAAGAATTTTGTGCAAAGTTCATGAAGGAGTAGGCTCTGTAACGCTAAGGGAAACTGCCTACAAGGTCTATCATTGAGATGGAAGAAAGGAGACAAAAATCTTAGTAATGGAATAAAGAAGTACAGGAAAATATTCAAAGGAGGAGGCTGGCAAAGAAAAGTAGGATAGTCAGAGAGATGAAAGAAGTAGACAGGAGTACTGAGAGGCTAGTGTTATGGCAAATACCCTGAAAAAAAGGGATTGGCCATCGCTTGGATTTATGTAAGCATCTTGCGTGTATTTAACACAATTGCCTCATGCTGTAAAGTTAAGTGTAACTATATAGTGTAGATACTACATGATATATGCAGAGAGGGTATATTAAATTGTTCATATTGTGTTCAAGCGAAGTAAGTCAATAATATAGCAATGTTAAATCTTGCGACACCGCACATGATTTTGGCTCGCGCACTTTGGATCATGGTTTGAGGAAGGCATCCATCTCATTCAAGTTGAGCAGCTGCCTCTACTTTTTTGTTGGAATACCAAAAAAAAGGAAAATGGGCGGTTGTTACATTTACAAAAGTCTAACTTGTAATTTGAACAAAATAGTTTCATGTTTCTATGGTGAACGTAATTAAATCATATAGGATCTGTATGAAATTCAACAACTTAATTTGATCTCGTTAAGATGACATGATACAGTCTAGTAAGAGTGGTTAGTTGTTGGATTCATGAAATTCACAAGATCACACGAGATTTCAAACTGCAGGGAAATCACTGGAGTCATAAGAGGCAGACAACTACACACACACACCACGTGTATGCTATCGCTATTTATTGTGGTTGAGCCTGTCAAGGACAAAAACGTACTGAAAATTATGCATCAAGCCTTGAAATTATAGCTTTCCTACTTTTGCTAAGCCTGGATTGGTGGCATGGTCGTTAGTGCTGTTGCCCCACAGCAAGAAGGTCTTGGGTTCAAATCCACAATCTGGTTAGTTTGCACCGTGTTCTCTCTGGGTATTCTGGTTTCCTCCCACAGTTAAAAGCCATGTGGTTATTAGAGTTTGGTGAATGTGAGTGCAAATGGTTGTCTGTCTCTATGTGATAGACTGGTGAGCTGTCCAGGGTGTACCCTGCCTCTTAATCTATCACTTCGGGGTTATGCCCTAGACCCCCTGCAACCTAGAGGAAGGAAGTTGTTGTAAATCCATTCAATTTTTATGTTAACCAGACTCCAGACTTTGTTGAACAATATGTTAATATGAAGACAACATGTAGTATTTAAGTAACCAAGTAGTATTGGGGTAAAAGTTATTAAATAGTGCTGGAATAAAATGACAAAATTGTGAAGGATTAAAATATTCCAAGAGCTCAATTTACTTCATCTTAACATGTTTCAGTCGTGCTTTATCAACACAAAACGCTCAGGTTTATTGAATATGAAGAAGTTGTGTTGATTTAACTCAGTTGTTTAAGTTTCTGCCAAAGCAAAACAATTGTGTGCAACCAATGTCCACTGTTGAATTAAGTAAATCTAACATGCTCTTTTTTTCAGTGTACAGAAGCAAAGGAAAAGGCTTATAGTGAAATGCATGCAAGGCTGGAAACTACTGCAGGAGAAAAAGACTTGTATGACTGCATTTGATTGGCTAGGCAGAAGAAACAATATGCAGCAGTTAGTGTGATTAAGGATAGAGATGGAAATGCACAAATGAGTAAAGAGAGTGTGCTGAGAAGGTAGGCATTCTTTGAGGAGCTGATGAAAAATAAAAATGAGAGGGAGAGGAGGATGGATGGAAGTTATTGAATCATAAATTTCAGAGGACTGGTAAGGAAAAAAGTGAAAGCAGCTATGAACAGGAAGAACGCAAACAACAACAAACACTGTTTGTAAACGTGTCCTGGAGTTTATGCAGGTTGTTGTGGAAGTTTTCCATTAAATAAAGCCTGCAGATGAGCGGTGAGCGGTAGCTAACATTCTTTAATCAAAACACACAGAACAGAAAACCAAGCTTGTGGAGAGCCTGCATGACCACGGGGCAGGGTCAGCAGAGTCTCACTGAGCCTAGCATGGCTCTCAGTTAAATACCTTCTCCAGGAACAAAAGGCAGTACACAGCTGTTTCACACCTTAAGGTTCACACTCCCTTGCTACCTCCCAGAGTCCTCAAAGAGACAAAAGATCGGAGTTGTCTGCTTCCCCCAACTTCCTAAATAAACCCCCACCATTTGTCTTACAGTATGGGTGTCAGACATGTTAAAATCCAGTGGCACCAAGGCATTATACAATAAAATAATGTGATTAGTACATAAGTAAAAGAAATTTCTACACAATCCCACCCTTTGATTCTTAAATCAAGAATCACATTAATACCAGAATTTCTTTCCTGACATTCTGTATATCACATCAACATTATTGTACACTTAAAGGAGTTTCACACTGTGTATCCTCACTTCACTGTTCTCCCACCACCCTTAGTTCATCTTTAATCCTCCCCACAATCTAAGCTCTCACATGCAAATGGCAACAACAATGATACAGAGGAAAGGTCTTCTCCATAGTGTCAAAGTACTTTGCATGGCAAAGTGAAAAAGCATTGGATGGTCATTCCCAGTCCCCGGTCATGGCTCCTGGTGTCTGTGCCATTTACAGAGTCATAATTCCAACGCTGATCTCCCTCTGCACTGTCACTTTTGGAGCTTGGCACGCTCTCTTCATCCCTCGATTTCTGTTCCAACGCGGCTGTAGATTAGGAGCAGAGCAAGTCGTACACTCCTGTAGTCTTCCTCAACGTCAACGTAGAAATCTCTTTCATTTTATTTAAGATTTTGCTGTTCAAAATCTTCTCGTGACAATCCTTTGGAAGCCCAGTGGTGCAGCCCACTGTCGTTTGTCTGCTGTCCTGCAGATGGTCCCTGCTTCTCGCTGGTCCTGTTGAAGCGTTCTCTCCCAGTCGTGGTCTGTATCTGCGTCAATCCTTCCATATCTCTCATGTCACGGTCTCTGCAATTTAAAAATGAAAGCTTCCACGGAAAACCCTCTTTTGCCCTATGTCAGCTTAGCACAATTAGACATGCACAATGAAGTTGTGCATTGTCTCTTAAAAATTCCCAGGGATTCTCCCCTGGAGTAGTTTCACTCCAGGCCCTGTCTTAAGAAAAGGTAAAACATTAGCCAGCGGTGTGTCCTGCTGTAAATCATGTGATTGGATCATATGATTAGCCCTCTGCTGTGGAAAAATAGATGTTAGCGCAGCGCATCTGTATGCACACTTTCTCACAGTGACCTCTGCACTGTAAACAATACAAGGTCATGAATAACACACTGCTGGTAAATTCAAAGACACAGAAAGTGGCAGTTAAAAGGTTAAGTCAGCACGGCCCAAAAGCCCCTACAACCTGTTGCTGTCACCTTTCTGCTCCTGTGAAAAGAAACATACATACATACATCCACCCTTTTGTCAGGTCAAGGTGGAGGTGCAATCTTGCATACTGGTGTCAAGTCAGTAAAAGCTTTTGTCAGTCCAGTCAGTCCCAATTTTTTTTATTTGCTGACAGTAGAACCTCTCGTGATGCAATAAGTTTCTACTGCCAGCAATGATGTCATTTCAAAAAAAGAAAAAAAGAATTTAGACTGGATTACCTCGCTGAATCCTTTTTGGCAGGGACTTGTTTTCTGATTGTCCCAAATAAGTGGCTTTCTCCCGAGCCCATTTTAATTTTTTGGAGAAACTCACTTGCGATTGTTCAACATGTTGTGTAGCGCTTTCGGTCCCGATCTTGCAGGCCTGCTTCAAAAGAGAAAATTGCCAAACAAAAATCTCAGTGCACTGTTAAAAATCAAAACAATATGAAGGCCTCTTTTTAGAAGTTGTCAAAGCATGCTCTCTTAGAATGATAGATCCAAACAAAACTAATTGGCAGTTTCAAAGTGGTACCAAAGGAAAATGCAAAATCCCCAAAACTTTCATCCACCAGTCACACCTCACACAACAATATTCTATTAGATAATGAGTTTTGTTTTCCCCCATGTAACCAGATGTGTGTTATGATAAGACCTCCCCCACACATCAGAAACAAGAAACTCAATAATCTATTAGTCTCCACTCATCTGACCCCCCTGCAGCATTCTGTTCACCCCTGCAATGATTCAATCATCCTTCCCCAAAATAATATTAGTTCACTAGTCTATGTATCACTTCTTAACCTACTAAGTGAACCGGACAAGATGATGGTAAGCAATGCTATTTGGTCTTCATGAGCTTCATTGCATGTGTGTATGTGTTAGTAGGATTAATGCATTTTTCTGTTTGTGTAATTTTTGTGTACCTCTCCTCTTTGCGGTGCTCCAGACACTTTTCAATTCTCCACGCAAGGCAGTCGTTTTTTCTTCCCAGTTTCCTAAACCCAAATTTCATTCCCACACTAAAACAGCCATGTTCTCCCCTGCTCCTTCCACTGTGGTCTCATCTCATCTCTCCCCCTTGCAGCAGTCCAGTGAGTCAGTTGTCTTTCAGCTTTGTCCTGTGTTTTCCACTGTCTCATCTTGCCATTTTGCTCCAAAAGTGGCAAATGTCCAACTCAGACAGTCTTTTCAAAGGTCCATTCACACACAGTGAAGTTGCAGCTCGTTGGAAATGCACATCCATCCATCCAGTCATGATGATGCCATTTTTCTCCTTGCTGCTGCTGTCTTGCACAGCTGCTGCTGCTGCTGCTGGAACTTTTCTTCACTGCTCAGGACACTGCTGTGAGCTCCTGATATCCATCTCGTTGTTCTGGAACTGCATTTCTAGTTTTCAGGGAGAGATTCTTGGAGCTTGTGTTCTCAGGGTGACAAACACATGGAAGTTAAGCTGTAAAACCATTCAACCAAAACTTGGCTTGAGTGTTTCTAATGATGTTAACCTATAATTTCTTCCGACTGCTGCACGTGGAAAATTGATCCGGGTCTGTTCCTCACCTGCAAGTGACACACTGAGACATTTTGATCATTGTTCTCATTGCTTAAAACAACACATCTCCCTTCTCTGGCTCTGAACTCCCCTTTCTTAAAAACCCAGAAAGATTGTAGTTGTTCTACTCTCTTCCTATTTTATTGCTTATTTTCCTTTTTTGCTTATTTTCATCAACAAGTCTGCGAAATTTTTGTGTGTCCACCCTAGGGGAGCTGGTGGCCTGCAGTACCACCCTCTCCCGCTAGTTGGAAACAACTTTTACACACATTTCTACACTCCTCTCCTTTTTCCCCCCCCTTGTTTTGTTCCCCATTTTCAACATTTTGAACCCCATTTTTCTGTTTTTTTTTTTTTTTACACACACAGCAACTTTTCCCACACAACCATTCTCTTTCATCTCACAACATACTTTTACCCACAGTTCTTAACATACAGTCACACATTGAGTTTTGTCCCTGGCCGCCTGGTGGAACGTCTGCCGCAGTCGCCTCTCGAGCCGCTAATCCGGCTCCGCTGACTGCCCCTGGAATCTAGATTCTCTATTACTACACGAGGCGTCCCCCGTGAGGTTCCTTGCCTTCTACGGACCAAGGAACGAACACCGCCACCCCCAGTCTCCTTTGAAGAAGTTAGGATCTTTTAGAAGATGCTAGGGATGTCACTCCGTGATTCTACACGAAGACTCCCTCGGAGCTCTTGCCCTGGAAGGTCGTAACACACCTTCTTGGGCTCCCCGAAGGCTGCAACACGCTCACCTCCTCGGCCAGACACAAAACTCTCGTGACTTGTTACAAGTTAGCTATCACTCACCCATCTGCAGGAGTCCCTCAAAGTCGATGGTCTCGGTGGTTGCTGAAACACGCGGCTCCGTGACTCCTCCATTTCCTTTGCTTCAACAGCCGGTAGGACAAAGGTACCTTTTCCCTCAGGGGTGATCAGCCTGTCCACGGAACCGTTGTTCAGCGACCACACGGACCATCCTGCTCACAGCGCCATTCTGTTGTGGAAGTTTTCCATTAAATAAAGCCTGCAGATGAGCGGTGAGCGGTAGCTAACATTCTTTAATCAAAACACACAGAACAGAAAACCAAGCTTGTGGAGACTCTGCTGACCCTGCCCCGTGGTCATGCAGGCTCTCCACAAGCTTGGTTTTTTTTACAGAGCTACTGCTGTAAGTAAGCCTAACAGCTTCCAGATCATTTATTCTGGCAATATGGCAAGAAGGTCATCACTGCTTCAAGCACTGTCTTTATGATCTGGTCAGAGAGCAAGGACATCAAGCAGTCCTCTGCCCTTGAAGAAAAGACATCTGCCCAAGATGAAGAAACTTCCTCTCCAGAAAATGAGGGGACAATCGCCAAAGAGGCTGACTGCATCACCACTGATGATGAGTACTAGCCAGTGCCTGAATCCTCTTCTTTGGGGGAGGATTGGGGTTGGGGGGCATGGAGGTGGAGGCCAAGCAGCTGATGGAAAAGAACATAGGAGCATTTTCTGAGACCGAGGAGCCGGTGACTGAGTGGATCCCTCATGAAAGGAAAACCATGTGGGCCCACCACTGAAGAGAGACTGCTCTACAATCCAGTACCCACTGGTATCAAACCAGGGCTCACCCTGTATGCAGTTTCCTGCATTAGCAGCCTGAGATCTACTTTTGACTTTTTTATAACAAAGGAGATCTTTTAGCTGCTGTACACCCTTCCAAACCTGCACAGGAGGCGAAGGTGTGAGAATTGGAGGATTATAGAAGAAGTGGAGATGTGAGCCTAAACCAGAATAAAGCAATAGAGCTTTGGAGTGTGATGTCACGGGAGGTGGGCCACGCCCCCTTCCTCCATGACAGTAGGCAAGACACAGGATACAGCTTCAGCTATGGTTCGTACGTGTTGTGTTGTCAGTTGCAACGTTTGATCACACGATCGTGAAGCAAAAAGCTGGATAATGGGCTTTCTTTTCATCGTTTTCCATCCTGGAGGCAACGTGAGGGATCCCATGTATCCGATATTACTAAACAAAGACGTCAGGCTTGCATTGCAGCGGTGAGACGAGCGGATCGAGTTCTGTGCAATCCCCAGCTTTTTGTTGGTTTGCTCTCCGCATCTTCTTTCCGGTGAGTTCTAAATTAATTCATATCACTCTTAAAAGGCTTTTAGTGTTATTTTCAATGCGCTGAGGTCACAGATAATGAGATAAAACATGCTAATGTGTGATGCTGCAGAACCACGTCATGTCATCATGTCGACTGAGTAGCTTATGATTTAGCATTATTGCAGGCAAAGCAGCATATGAAATGGATGTAACAAATCCAGACTGGGCACCAACACTGCTCATGGGCCTCTAAAAACATACTAAATTGCTCTCATTGTACACTAATCCGCACATAACTTCCAGATGAATCACACACCTGTCATTGGAATATTGGTGTACATTTACCTTATGTGTATGCACTAATTTTATCTTACAGGCTTTTGTTATCCAACTGCAGAGTCTGAAGGTGTGCCACGTGCAGAAGTGATCGATGAAGATCTGACAGAAGACCAACAACAAAATCACCATGTCATGGAGGCAGTGGACAGCAGTTGTGTTGGACAAGTGGAGGCTGAGGTACCAGCTGCAAATATGGACAGTGACGATCGGACAGACAGCATCACGGAAGCTAAAGGGCAGACGAAGTATTGTGTGTGCAATGAACAGGGCAGAGCAGAAAAAAACACAACACTGCTTGATAAGATTGTTAAGGTTTGCTGTGTTTTGGTGAATATGTGCCCCAGTGTGGTTGTCAAACCAGCGCCAAATGAAACTTGCTCTTGTTGAGTATTCATAAAGCTGTTGTGTTGCATGTGTAGTTCATTGTAAATAATTGTACTTTGTGTGAAGTAGTTTCAATAAAACAGAAAAGAACAGTATATTTGTTTGTTTGTTTTTTATTCTTGATCTGTTCACATGTACTTAGCAAGTACATAAAAATGAAATGCAAACTATTTACATGGCAACACACAGCTGGCATCAATCTTGAACCACAAAATGAAACATTACAGGCTATTTAGAGCAGCATGTTGTTTGGAGAAGTATTTCCCAACAAGTTCAGAAAGACACACTTTAAGAAAGAAGTCTTGTGCTTGCTTTAAACGTGGTTCCCAGAAATCCACTTCAGGGAAGATGCGTATCACAGCAAGGTCTCTCTGTGTCCACACAACGAGGTCACAGTGGTTGGCGCCGGTAACAAAGATTTGTGTTTGTACCTGACAGTAGTGTATCCAGTAATGGTGACAAATCCTCCAGCGTTGCAATAGGAATCTGCCTTTTTTGCGATCGCCTCCTTTTGCCTCTCAAAGGCAAAAGGAGGGTGTGTTTATGTTTTCATCAAGACCACGTTTTTGGGCAGCTGCTGAGGAGAAGTCAATGTTATGTGCAACCTCGGGCTGTATCCTGGTCATATTTCCGGGCAGTACCCAATATGCTGGCTCGTCTGTTACAGTTCTGGTGCCTCTGATACGCACTGTAGCCTCGACTTTAAACAAAAGAGCAGCGACATGGGTGCAGGTCTCTGCAACTCCTGCCATGCATGTGCAGTGAACAGCCTCAACCCTCCCATTGGTGCTCACAATGACCCATGGCTGTAATGCAGTTTCATTCAGTCGTTGTTAGTGCAGTACCTGAAACACACAAAAACCACTTTTAATAAAAAGTCTGTAATGAACCAAGGCTAATATAGATGGGTTGACTGTACGTGCAAATCAGAAACTGTAACAAGGAAGTTGTTTAGAAAGTTATCAAGTTCAAACCGACTCACCTTTGTCTTAACGACAACGTACTCGCAGCGTGGAGGCATAAAGATGGACAAATCTTGCACCCAGCCATTCGTGAATTGGATGTGGGCCTCCAGGGATTTATAATTCTTAAACTGGTTTGCTGTGTATGCGCTGACTCCACAGACAAGGTATGCGAAGATATCGGGATAGGACAAAGGCGGTAGATCGTCTGGGTTTCCACTCCACTTCCTTATTTCATACGGGTCCACATTACCGATGCACGGAATTTTTTCAAAGTACCGTCTCTTGGCGTCTGGGCGCAATCGGTCGCGATACTGCCCTTTGTCTTTTGCGCTGATTTTGAGCATGTTTCTGGCAGTCCCGATTCCAACACTCCAACACTGTGCGCTTATTTTGCTTTCTAGCCTACTGACATGGTGCCGCGATCCCACAATGCACTGCGGCGTGACGTCAACTCCAAAGCCCTATACATAGCATGTTGGATGACAACACTGGAAGTTCTCAGGAAGTGAAAAAATGGCATGGGGTTCAGACTCCAACTGACGGAGGAGCTTAGAGGACAACTGTAGCAGCTGCCGGTAATAAACCAGTCCTCATAAAAGAACAGTGCTCTTTAATGAATTCAGCACAGACTTACATCGAAGAGGTAGCAGTGACACACATCAGTTATCCATCTAACTATATTCTAACTCTTAACTTTTACCGACTCTGCTTTACTCTTATTTTGCGACACCACCCTCTAGTGGTGCAATATGATATAAACATTACAGAACACAACAACAACGTCTTTACTTCGGTCACCTTGGCAGAGGAACTCCTCAGATGAAAATTGGCACAGGGGAAACAACCCAGAGCTCCCTCCCCAGCTCCTCCAGTTGCAACAGAGGAAGATTTTGTTTTCTGTCTTTGGCTTCACCAAAACTACCACGGCGATATCCCACATGCCAAAGCAACGGAGGAATGTGCTTCTTTTGACAGCAACACACAAGGAACCAGTCAGTGATGGGGAATAAAGGATGCGTGAAAGCAAAGAGCAATCCTGGACTACAATAGGCACAAGTATTGCTTGGATAACTTAGAGGGTGTTGGCACCTGGAGTTGTAGAAGGAAAACTATCTGATGGCTGCTGGTTCTTTTCTCCAATCTCCTGGATGTCTTGGGATAGTCAAAGTCAAAGTCAATTTTATTTGTCAATTCTGCCACATGTACAGGACATACAGAGAATAGAAATTTCGTTACTCTCAAACCCAAATGAACATTTAAATATAAGAGAGTGATTAAAAATGCAAGTAAAATAATTAAAAAGTAAAAATTTAAATAAATACAGTACAATTTTACATATAACAAAAAAAAGCTATACAATATACAATATACAATATTCAGGTAAGGGTAAATGACATTGAGTGTAAACCAGGCAAGGTAGTGCAAATAGGCAAATAGTGCAAATGGAGATTTGGTAATGTACGGTAGGAGATAGTGTAACAACAAAGTCTTATGAGGTAATGGCAGTCCAATGCTCCACAAAGTGACTAATAACTGGTGCAGGCCAGTGAGTGAGTCAGAGAGTGTGTGTGTGTGTGTGACAGAGTTCAGTGAGACCGTGGAGGAGAGAGGGGAGAGGGGGTAGAATCGGGAGGGAGTTAAGCTTCCTGACAGCCTGATGGATGAAGCTGTCCTTCAGTCTGCTGGTCCTGGCCTGGAGACTCCGCAGTCTCCTCCCTGACGGCAGCAGCTTGAAGAAGCTTTGCATTGGGTGCGTGGGATCAGCCGCTATGCAAAGGGCTTTTTTAGTGAGACAGGTGCTGTAAATGTCCTGGAGGGAGGGGAGAGAGACACCAATGATCCTCTCTGCAGCTCTCACTATGCGTTGGAGGGTTCTATGACAGGACGCATTGCAGGCTCCAAACCACACAGTGATGCAGCTCGACAGGATGCTCTCGATGGTGCCTCTGTAGAAAGTGTACATGATGGGGGCTGGTGCTCCTGCTCTTCTTAGTTTGCGGAGAAAGAAGAGACGCTGCTGTGATTTCTTGGCCAGTGCTGTGGTGTTGTACGTCCAGGAGAGATCCTCTGTGATGTGCACACCCAAGAACTTAGTGCTGCTCACTCTCTCCACAGACGCTCCGTCAATGGTCAGAGGAGCATGTTGGGTGTGCATTCTCCTGAAGTCCACAACAATCTCCTTCGTCTTCTCCACATTCAGAGAGAGATTGTTGTCAACACACCACGTGGCCAGGCGTCTCACCTCACTTCTGTAGTCGGTCTCATCCCTGTTGCTAATGAGACCCACCACCGTTGTGTCGTCCGCAAACTTGATGAAGAGGTTGGAGCTGTATGATGGAGTGCAGTCATGGGTCAGCAGAGTGAAGAGGAGGGGGCTCAGCACACATCCCTGCGGGGCCCCCGTGTTTAAAATGATGGTGCTGGATGTATTACTGCCGACCCGTACTGCTTGAGGTCTTCCGGTGAGGAAATCCAACAGCCAGTTGCACAGAGAGGTGTTAAGCCCCAACTGGACCAGTTTTTGAGTGAGCTGTTGGGGGATTATAGTGTTGAATGCTGAACTGAAATCTATGAACAGCATTCGAACATATGAGTCTTTTTTGTCCAGGTGTGTGAGTGCTGAGTGGAGTGCAGTGGAGATAGCATCATCGGTTGAGCGGTTGGGCCGATACGCAAACTGGAAGGGATCCAGGGAGGGGGGCAGGACAGTCTTGATGTGTTGCATGACTAGTCGTTCGAAGCACTTCATCAGGATGGGAGTAAGTGCAACAGGACAGTAGTCATTAAAGCAGGAGGGAGATGACTTTTTTGGAACCGGAATGATTGTGGTGGCTTTAAAACATGTGGGGACGACAGCCTGGATAAGTGATATATTGAAGATGTCTGTGAAGACATCAGTGAGTTCCACTGCACAGTCTCTCAGTACACGACCAGGAATGTTGTCAGGACCCGGAGCTTTACGTGCATTGATCCTACTGAGGGATCTCCTCACGCTGTCCGGAGACAGAGTCATCACCTAGTCACCAGGAGGGGGTGGGGTCTTCTGTGCAGTGGTGCTGTTTTGGACTTCAAAGCGAGCAAAGAAAGTGTTCAGCTCGTTCAGCAGGGGGATAGTGCTATCACAGGTCTGTGGTGGGGGCTTGTAATCTGTGATGGTCTGAATGCCCCGCCACAGGCTCCGTGAGTCTCTGCTGTCTTTGAAGTGATGAGATATTTTCCTGGAGTACTGTCTCTTAGCCTCTCTGATACCACGGGAAAGGTTGGCCCTAGCTGTCCTCAGGCTCGCCTCGTCTCCATCTCTGAAGGCAACATTCCGAGCTTTCAGCAGCCTGTAGACCTCTCCTGTCATCCATGGTTTTTGATTGGCCCGGACAGTTATGGTTTTCGTGACTGTTACATCCTCAATACACTTGTTGATGTAGGCAGTAACAGTCTCTGCGTACTCCTGGAGGTCAGTGGTGTTGTTATAGGTGGCAGCCTGCTTAAACATGTTCCAGTCTGTGATGTTAAAACAGTCCTGTAAAGCCTCTGAAGCCCCTTCTGGCCACACTTGTATCCGCTTACGAACTGGTTTGGTGACTTTAACGAGCGGTCTGTAAGCAGGCATTAGCATGACAGTGATATGGTCTGAGGCGCCGAGGTAGGGGAGGGGAAAAGCTTTGTAAGCTCCTCTCCGGGTGGTGTAAACAAAGTCCAGTGTGTTATTTCCCCTTGTTGGAAAGTCTATGTGTTGTTGTATTTTTGGAAACACGCACTTTAAGTCTGCATGATTGAAATCCCCAGCCAGGATGAGAAAAGCATCAGGATGGGCTGTCTGCTGCTCACTGATGTGCTGGTACAGTTCATTCAGTGCCTCGTTCCTGTTGTTGACATTGGAGGAGGGAGGGATGTACACAGCGCACAGTAGTATGGCTGTATATTCCCTCGGTAGATAGAATGGCCGGCACTTAATAACCATAAGCTCCAGCACTGGTGAGCAGTGTTTGCAGACCGCAACAGCATCGCGACACCAGGCATCATTGATGTAAACACAAAGTCCTCCCCCGCGGGTCTTACCTCCCGCGACGATGACTCTGTCAGCACGGTAGCATGTTAGCTGGTTGAGCTGAATGGCACGGTCCGGGACACTGTCGCTGAGCCATGTTTCCGTGAACACAAAAGCACAGCAGTCCTTTACATTCCTTTGAGATGAACGTAGCAGTCGGATGTCGTCCAGTTGTCGTCCAGGCAGGATACGATGCCTTTGTCCCGCCGGAAACAACTTCACTGAAGTGGGGGACTCCTCTACACCCTACAAATGAAGAGTGATCCTGGAAGAGCTGGGGCACATGCTGGTGACCTCAACAACTGCAAGACACCCTTCTCCTTAATTCTCAGCCACTTCTGCCATTGATCTCAAGATACAGTAGTGTGAATCAGAGTGTGACCCACACCCCACCAACAAAATGAGAACGTGCAAAAGGCGCACCTCCAGGATTGGAACAGCAGCCCCTTGCACCAGGTGTAGAAAGTGTGCTTACAAAAACCACTCTAATGTGGTTAGCACATCTTGCTGCTAATGAGGATGCACACAGAAGCACACACTGGAATATAAATTTTGATCATTTTATTGGTCATTTCAGTGGTTATTTGGTCATTAAATTGCCTTTCTGGCCACTAACACACCATTTGTGATTTTCTTTTTGGCCATTCATTCACCCCCCCCCCCAATAATACATAATCTGACTGGTATTTAAAGGGTATAATATCTGAATTTGAATTATATTTTGGTTTTCATGACTAGGACTGGTGCTAATTTAAAAAAATCAAGTCAATGAAAGTAGAAAAATGTTTTAATATATATTAATTTTATAGTATTTGGTAAACATAAACAGGGGGTGGCCATTTTTGGCCACGAACAAGCTGAGAGGGAGTTTTTTTGTTTTTCTGTCACTGCACAAAAAAACAAAGATGCATAAAACTCAGTGATACTTTTAATTATTGCTATGCATCTAACCTCCATCATGGTTAGAAAATAAATCAGATGGCATGTTTTATTTAGAAAAAAATTGGGGATTTTATGCTTTTATCCCTATGTAAATCATTAAAATTATGTGATTTAACTGGTATTTAAAGGGTTAAAATTCTGAATTTGAATGAAATTTTGATTTTCATGAACAGCACTGATGCTAATCTAAAAAATCAAGTCAAAAAAACTGGAAATTTTTCTTAATATATATGAATTTTATAGCATTTTGTAAACATAAACAGGGGGTGGCCATTTTTGGCCACGAACAAGCTGAGAGGGAGTTTTTTTGTTTTTCTGTCACTGCACAAAAAAACAAAGATGCATAAAACTCATTGATACTGTTAATTATTGCTATGCATCTAACCTCCATCATGGTTAGAAAATAAATCAGATGGCATGTGTTATTTGGAAAAAAATTGGGGTTTTATGATTTTTTCCATTTATGAGTTCCTAGGATTATGTGATCTAACTGGTATTTAAAGGGTTAAAATTCTGAATTTGAATGAAATTTTGATTTTCATGAACAGCACTGATGCTAATCTAAAAAATCAAGTCAAAAAAAGTGGAATTTTTTCTTAATATATATGAATTTTATAGCATTTTGTAAAAGTAAACAGGGGGTGGCCATTTTTGTCCACGAACAAGCTGAGAGGGAGTTTTCATGTTTTTGCTCTACAAGCACAAAAATAACAATGCATTATAATCAATGTTGATGTGAATCAATTACATGCCCCAGACTCTACTATTAATAATACAAGAAATTTCAGTAGCAATGCAATAATATAAAATTGCGAGATTTGAGGTTGTCTTCCAGCTAGTGGACAAACAAACTGGTGTTTAAAGGGTTAAAAATTAAAAAAGTAATAACTATTTTATATTTAGGAAAAGAACTGAAGTTAGTTAAAAGCTTTATGCAGAAAAAATGGCAAAAAAACTGTCAGGAGTTTTCCTGCAGTGCAACTCAGGTCGGAATAAATGACACTCAGACAGGTTTGCAGGTTTAACGTGCACCCTCTGCTTAGAGGGTTTCTTTTAATTTAGTCAATGCGGAGGGGCTACATTTTCCCTCCCACGTGGGACATTTAGTTTTCTTTTGGATTTCTCCATCTACATGCACTAATTTGTCCGGCGCCTGGACATTCTCTCTCTAACCACTGCTCGTCAGCAGTGAGTTTTGAAGCTTCGTTACCCATTTTAATCCTTTACAACTACACAACTGCGGCACCTTCTCTGGCACGAGAATCGAGAGAGGTAGTTGACACGGCCTTCTACTTTCAAGCTATTCTTGAAAGCGGTGTCAGCTTTACGTGATGAAACACGACCTTTTTCTCTCTTCACCCGTACTTGGGTGGCCTACAGTAAACAAATTAGTGGAATAGTTCAGCCTCCTTATTGTGCTGTAAAATCAACTTATTCCACCAACAAAAATAAAACAATAAATACCTTTATACGCGCGCTACCTTTACCCACTACGGGGGAGCTACCAGTCCCAGACGAGCTCTTTCCTATCGAAAAGCAGAGCGTCTGTGGAAGTCCACTGGTCTGACTGTCCATCGTGAGCACTTTAAAGAACTACTTTACCTATATAATGAGTCAGTCAAAGAGGCTAGATCCTCTTACTTCAATAATCTTATAAATCGCCATAAAAATAATTCAAGAATTCTATTTGATACCATCAACAGTATTGTTTCTCCTCCAACCCAGCATGCTCTGTTGCTTTCTGATGATGATTGTAATACTTTCCTAAATTACTTTGTAAATAAGGTGATGGACTTGAAATCCAAAATTTCCTCAAGTACCTCCCCTTATGAAGACACCCCTTGCTGTCTTGGATCATTTACCTCCTTTTCTCCAATCACACTAAATGACTTAATTATAGTTTTAGGTAATATGAAATCCTCATCATGCTCTGTAGATATATTACCTCACTCTGTTCTCTCTGGGTCTATCACCAGCATTGGTCCCACTTTACTATCCATCATCAATTGTTCACTGAGGCAAGGCTGTGTTCCATCTTATTTTAAACATGCTGAGGTAACTGCTCTGTTAAAAAAACAGAACCTTGATCCTAGCTCTACTAGTAATTACCGACCTATCTCAAAATTGCCATTTTTAAGTAAATTACTTGAAAAAATTGTTGAAAATCAGTTCAGGTCTCTATTATGTAAACTACACATCCTTGACCCTTTTCAGTCTGGCTTTCAAAAGCAGCACTCTACAGAGACCGCTCTCCTAAGAGTCTATAATGATCTGTTAATGGCATCTGACGCAGGGAATTGTTCTGTGATCATCTTGCTTGATCTTAGTGCTGCCTTTGACACAATCGATCACAAAATCCTACTTAACAGGCTCAAGGTTTTGGCTGGTATATCTGGCTCTGCCCTAGACTGGTTTTCTTCCTACTTATCAGACAGGACCTTTTCTGTTAGGACTGACAGGTTCACCTCTGACATTGCTGCCCTGACCTGTGGTGTCCCACAGGGTTCAGTTTTAGGTCCATTACTATTTTCTTTTTATATGCTTCCTTTAGCTCAGGGGTGGGCAATTCCAGGCCCCGAGGGCCGGTGTCCCTGCAGGTTTTAGATCTCACCTTGGGTCAACACACCTGAATCACATGATTAGTTCGTTACCAGGCCTCTGGAGAACATCAGGACATGTTGAGGAGATAATTTAGCCATTTAAATCAGCTGTGTTGGTTCAAGGACACATGTAAAACCTGCAGGGACACCGGCCCTCGGTGCCCACCCCTGCTTTAGCTGGTATCATTCAATCTTTCAGCGACCTGTCTTATCATTTTTATGCTGATGACATTCAGCTCCATATGTCTTTTAAGCCTCACCAGCTGGATAGGCTGTCCACCCTAGTCCAGTGCTTAACCCAGGTTTCTGATTGGCTTTCAAGCAACTACCTTGTCCTAAATACTAACAAGACAGAGACCATGATCATAGCTCCTCCTGAGCTACATTCTAGAATCAGTCAGGTTCTTGCCTCCTTCTGTCCATCTGTCAAGTCAAATATTCGAAATCTCGGAGTAATATTTGACTCTTCTCTGGGCCTCGACTCTCATGTAAAATCTTTGTCTCGTTCCTGTTTCTATCATTTAAGAAACATATCTAAACTGCGACATATGGTTTCTTCAGCTGAACTGCAAAAACTAATTCATGCATTTGTGTCATCACGCTTGTTTTAACATACAGAGCACTAAATGGCCAGGCCCCAGATTATTTATCCAAGCTTCTTATAAAATACACTTCTGCTCGTCATCTCCGCTCACAGACTCAGAGTCTCTTAGTTGTTCCCCGTACACGACTTAAGACAAAAGGGGACAGAGCCTTTCAGTCTGTTGCACCAAGGCTGTGGAACAATTTACCACTACAGTTACGTTTGCTTGACTCTGTGGATTGTTTTAAAAAACAGTTAAAAACCTTTCTGTTTAAACAAGCCTTTTGTTGATCTCTTCATATTTTATATTTTTACATTATTTACATGTGATCTTTTATATTGTGTACATTGTCTATTGATTTTATTGTTTATTTATGTACAGCGCTTTGTGATGGTCTATCTGTGAAAAGCGCTTAATAAATAAAGTTTACTTTACTTATTTTATTTTAAAATGCTACCAGCCCCTCTCGGGCGAGCCTACTACGATTTTTCGCAACGTGTTTCAGAGTGTCAATATTCACCTGTTTGCTGATTAACTGCCGGGTTGTCAGGTCCCCCTCATCGACCCCCACCGTCGTGGACCACTTTTAAGAACGCTGGCCAGAACCCGAATTTCACGCTTCTGGTCTTTATCCTGTACCTGGACAGGAGCTGTCGACAGACTTCAGCGCGGGCTTCTCACGACGTCAGGACTCGATGAGGTTTTCCCGTGGGGTCACACAAAAGTGTTATGTCCCATCCGGCTCGAAGGACCAAGAAATGTCAGGAGTTTTCCTGCAGTGCAACTCAGGTCGGAATAAATGACACTCAGACAGGTTTGCAGGTTTAACGTGCACACGGGTGAGAACTCAGCGGAGACTCACACCCTGGAACAGTTGTCAGGCTTTATTTATACTCAAGCATATTTGTGTAGCATGTCCTTCTCAGAGACGTACAGGAAGAGATAAAATAGAACTGTGCTGCGTGCAGGCTTCCTATTGAACAGAGCGTAACTTCTCTATTTAAGCTGAATACTAAAAGAACAAACACAGCTAGATAATGAAATGTACTTTTAAGCATAACATAATAACAATCCTAAAATCCTAATAAAATCCCTTGACAAAAACATAAAAATAATAAAAATTGCAGACCTAATCTTTTGGTGGTCACTTTTGGCCACGAACAAGCTGAAAGGGTAGTGATTTTGAACAAGCCCAGAGGGTTAATATAGACAGGGGTGCACATAAGTGGTCCGCAGGTGCACATTCGCTGTCAAAATGAAAGACGCGCACCAGATAAGAAGTTGCAACAGGCGTTTGCGTACATAAGATTTTCTGGAGGACGACAGACATTCGTTTCGAACTCCTAAAGATGTCGAAGAAGCAAGCTCCTTTAAGCAATTACTTCGGTGTTCCTCCACCTCCAAAGAAATGTCAGAAGGAGTTGGAACCGCAAAAGAAGCGCGTATTCTCGGAAAAGTGGTTGCAGGAGGTCAGCTGGCTTCAAACAAATGATGAACGCACAGAGATGTGGTGCAGAATATGTAAGATACTGGTTGTTGGACTATTTGGACCTGGCTTATGTTATTTTGTAATTTTGAGTCAATAAAGCTGCTTTTGAGTTTTACTTTCACCTTGTCTTCCAAGTCTTGCACTTTGTGTCATAAAGTGAAAGTTCACCCAAGGAGTGGACCCAAATGCAGACATCAAAATGGGGAGGAAACTATTTACAAAAGTGTATATTTAGTAACAGAGAACCTGAGACAGATTAGAAATGGCTATGGGGAAGGGGCGACTGGAGCTGAGAAGTGTTGCCCAAGGGAACTGAATCATGGAAGGGTGAGAGCAGAGGAGCAAAAGGGATCCTGTAACAGATGGAAGGAGTTATTGTATGGGTAAGGAACAGTCAACTGAGAGTCTTTTGGTGGTTTATTCTCCTTACTTTGAATTCAATTCAATTCAATTCAATTTTATTTATATAGCGCCAAATCACAACAGCAGTCACCTTAAGGCGCTTTATATTGTACAGTAGATACAGAGAAAAACCCAACAATCATATGACCCCTGTTAAGGTTCAAATATTGAGGGGAATCCAAAAATAACCACAGATCCGGGCTGGTGCAATTAGACGACATTTTAATGTACACACGTGCGGAGTCCAAACACTGTGCAGTGTTGAACTATCTTACAATAGTCAGAACAAAGACTTTATAGGGTTGGCAGTCTGCCTCAATACAGCATACGTCACTCCAAAACCACAAACGTTCAGTTAACAACTTTTAACATAGTTTTAAAAAAGAACATTGTCTTCGGCTCGACCCCAGGTGCTTCCTGTCACCATCCTGCCCAGGCTTATCTTCTGGAACATCAGGTCCACGTTCTGCACAAACTGTCACTCATGCAGGCAGTTTTGCAGTCGCAAGCAAAACATAATTAAACTCTTACCTACATAAATGAGTCTAATACTGTGTGTGTGTATGTGGGTGTCAGTTTCTGCTGCCCTTTATTTCACCCTTCACTTCCTCAGCTAAACCTTGTAACCTTTCCACCAGACAGAAGGCCAGCATGTACACAACTGAAACTATGTGTGTGTATGTGTGTAATAATCTTGACTGATATATAAAATATATAAAACAAATGTTTCAATCTAATACAACTACTTAAAGCTTAATCAAAGCTTAATCAAAGATAAATGCATAAAAGATAATAGCATCATTGAAACTGCTCCTCAGAGTTACTTGCACTGAGACTCTGCTTTCGGTTTCACTTCTGCAAAGCACGCCATCTCCTGTCAGCCTGCAACTCAGTTTCTCCCCCACTGAAGACTCCAGTGTAAGAATATAAAAACATTCAAAAGCCTTTAAAATTATAGATTCAACTCAACAGTTTAAAGTGGTTCTTCTTGGACCTGTAATAAAAACTTAATTGGGTGCCAATATGTTCAAACATCTAAATGCAATATCAATATTCATAATTAATGGAATAGTAATAATGATCATAAAAAATAGCAGCAAATAATAGCAGTAAAATATTTCTACTCTTCACACCCCCTATGAGCAAGGACTTTGGCGACAGTGGGAAGGAAAAACTCCCTTTTAACAGGAAGAAACCTCCGGCAGAACCAGGCTCAGGGAGGGGCGGGGCCATCTGCTGCAATTGGTTGGGGTGAGAGAAGGAAGACAGGATAAAGACATGCTGTGGAAGAGAGACAGAGATTAATAACAGATATGATTCGATGCAGAGAGGTCTATTAACACATAGTGAGTGAGAAAGGTGACTGGAAAGGAAAAACTCAGTGCATCATGGGAATCCCCGGCAGCCTACGTCTATTGCAGCATAACTAAGAGAGGATTCAGGGTCACCTGGTCCAGCCCTAACTATATGCTTTAGCAAAAAGGAAAGTTTGAAGCCTAATCTTGAAAGTAGAGATAGTGTCTGTCTCCTGAATCCAAACTGGAAGCTGGTTCCACAGAAGAGGGGCCTGAAAACTGAAGGCTCTGCCTCCCATTCTACTTTTAAATACTCTAGGAACAACAAGTAGGCCTGCAGAGTGAGAGCGAAGTGCTCTAATAGGGTGATATGGTACTACAAGGTCATTAAGATAAGATGGGGCCTGATTATTTAAGACCTTGTATGTGAGGAGCAGGATTTTGAATTCAATTCTGGATTTAACAAGAAGCCAATGAAGGGAAGCCAATACAGGAGAAATCTGCTCTCTCTTTCTAGTCTCTGTCAGGACTCTTGCTGCAGCATTTTGGATTAGCTGAAGGCTTTTCAGTGAGTTTTTAGGACATCCTGATAATAAAGAATTACAGTAGTCCAGCCTGGAAGTAATGAATGCATGAACTAGTTTTTCAGCGTCACTCTGAGACAGGATATTTCTAATTTTAGAAATGTTGTGCAAAGAATTGGTCCTAGCACTGAACCCTGTGGAACACCATAATTGACCTTAGTGTGTGAAGAGGACTCTCCATTTACATGCACAAATTGGAGTCTATTAGATAGATATGATACAAACCACTGCAGTGCAGTACCTGTAATACCTACAGCATGTTCTAATCGCTCTAATAGGATATTATGATCAACAGTATCGAACGCTGCACTGAGGTCTAGCAGGACAAGCACAGAGATGAGTCCACTGTCAGAGGCCATAAGAAGATCATTTGTAACCTTCACTAAAGCTGTTTCTGTGCTGTGATGAGCTCTGAAACCTGACTGAAACTCTTCAAATAAGCCATTCCTCTGCAGATGATCTGTTAGCTGTTTGACAACTACTCTTTCAAGGATGTTTGATATGAAAGGAAGGTTGGAGATTGGCCTATAATTAGCTAAGACAGCTGGGTCTAGAGATGGCTTTTTAAGTAAAGGTTTAACTACAGCCACCTTGAAGGCCTGTGGTACATAGCCGATTATTAGAGATAGGTTGATCATATTTAAGATCGAAGCATTAATTAATGGCAGGACTTCTTTGAGCAGTTTTGTAGGAATGGGGTCTAAAAGACACGTTGATGGTTTGGAGGAATTAATTATTGAAGTTAACTCAGAAAGATCAATTGGAGAAAAAGAGTCTAACTTAACATCAATGGTACTAAAAGTAGCTGTAGATAATATTACATCTGTGGGATGATTATTGGTAATTTTTTCTCTAACGATTAAAATTTTATTTGTGAAGAAGTTCATGAAGTCATTACTAGTTAACGTTAAAGGGATTGTTGGCTCAGTAGAGCTCTGACTTTTTGTCAGCCTGGCTACAGTGCTGAAGAGAAACCTGGGGTTGTTCTTATTTTCTTCAATCAGTGACGAATAGTAAGATGTTCTGGCTTTGCGGAGGGCTTTCTTATAAAGCAGCAAACTATTTCTCCAGGCTAAATTTGCAGGTCTGGGCGAGAAGGCTAAACAGATGTCCAGTATATGGACATAATTACCTCTAAACATAGGGGAGAACAGGGTTACACAAGGAAACAAATAAAAAATGTTTTTACTGAAGAGCTACCTATAGTTTACCACTGTGGAGGGCAGGTTGCACAGGTTTAAGTAGCTCTCCAGCTGATTCCTTGCAGATGAGGCCCAGGTGAGATGCAGGAAGCTCCACCCCAAAGGGATGGACAGGAGACCAGCAGCCAGAGGTGAAAAAACCCCCCCAGACACTCCCACGGACCATGACACTTTGGGTCCATTTCCTTGACAGTGGATTTGTAAGGCACTCTACCTCTCTTACTAATGACACTAATTTTTAATTCAGGTCTTGTGTAATTTGGCAAACTTTCTTCCTATTTTCCTTACTTAAGGATGGCTGTTTGATAGTCACCCTCTCAAGGCTGACCATTTTATTGTGACCATTTGTGATGAGGCTTTGATGAGCACTAGATGGTTTAATGGCCAGTTGGATCTCACAGGTCCCATATCAGATCCTTCTTTGATTTATTTTATTTTTCTAAATGAAATGATGATGATACTGTTAATCTACTGTACTGTTAAAACAATCCTCTGAATATGGTCAAGTCCAAGGACTGGTCCGAAAATGACTGGAAAAACAATTTCTAAAGAATGGCACCAATGACAATGTCCAAAGAAAAAATCTGAAGGAGCTGTATGCTGAAAATTTACACAAATTTATGATTCCGAGTGTATATATATGTAATTATAGGCACATACAAAAAAAGCTGTATGTAGCTGTAAGTGGCTTTAAAAAACATTGTTGTCTCTGCCATGATAATATCTTTGATATGATTTACTTTTAAACTCAAATGTTGTATGTACTTCACAAACAACTACACTGTAGTTACCATACCAGCTTTATTTTATAAGCACTTTAACATAGAATTAGGGTTCACAAAGTGCTGTACATATACAAATAGCATAAACAAAACAAATAAAATAAGATAAAATAAAATGAATAACTAAATGAATAAAATACAATAAAACATGTTAAAACAAATTGAGTCAAACCCTTAAAAGAGTGCCAAAGGCTTCAGCAAATAAATATGTTTTAACAAGAGTTTAAAACTCAGAAAGAGAAGAGGCTTGCCTAACGTGCACGGGCAGATCATTCCACAACTTTACGCCACTTGACACAACTTTTTACTATTTATGTAAGTATCTGGGTGCTTCACATTATCAGCTCCAGAGCTTTATTGGTCCACCTGACAACTTACACCAGTTTAGTCTAGCCCACTGTTAATTATACACCGAACTACACACCTGAATGCAGTCAGGCTGATTTCATCCTGGCTACATTCCTGTTTCCTGTCCTGTTTCCTCACTTGTTGCCAAATTGTTGCACTGGACTCATTACTCAACCTTGGCTCCCTCGCTTGCTTACTCACTGTTTTTGCAAGTTCTGTCATATAATGCTCTGCACACGTGTCCAGGCTACCGTGTTGTTTGACAGGACGATCTGGTCAAAAGATGGATGAGCAGACACAGATCCCGTAAGGAAGGCTTTCCCCAGTCAAGAAGCACTCGTCAGTGAGCATGATAAAGCCCTAAACTATCTCAATGACTTGTAAGACACCATCCTCCAGCAGTTTGCCGAAAAAAATGGAATGCTTCGAAACCTTTGCTGGCAGTGTTGTACACTCCATCTTCGCCTCAGTTGTTGCCTGAGCATTGAACTATGTTAGCTAAACTGGCTCCTCAAATTAGTAAATTGACTCTGATTTTCTCTGTGACTTTAACTCGCTTGTTTTGTCCTGCGTGCAGAAGCCTTGGTGCTATCCTGAGAGAGTGATCGGAGAGAGATTCTGTGGAGGAGATATCACTTGTTAGATTGCTCAAAAACACATATGTGTGGATTTGAGGATGTGCAGTTTTTGGTCTGTTGGTCCTGTGAAAGACTGAAAACCTGTTTAGGTGGCTGGAATATACTGCAGCCCTGTGACCCTAAGATGAATAAGCAGTTAACAAAAAGGACGCATACATGCATAGTTAACAGTTTGGTAGATAATGGAACAATTACATCCAGTGATTGTGTTGTTATTGTAAGTTACCAGTCAGTTGCTCTGACCAACTAGAATATCTGTTCTATTACATCTCCCTTTTTATCTGCATTTCTTCATCCTGCCTCACTGGACGCAGGGCAATGACACTGAAATCTGTCATTACAAACAACCTCATTCCATGCAATCTCAAAAACCAATACATAATAATTTTGGACTTGCTTAACTTTACAGAAGCCGTTTATATTTTCATGTTGATAGCAAAAGTTAATTTTAGAAGGTATTGACAATTATTTAGCTTTAATTCAATTTGAACTCTGTGAGGTCAAAGGAATTTACACTGAGTATACACAGGTAACCAGTCTGTCACAGGGAGAACATACAGATGAGATGTGTATCTCACTTCACTGGTATGTACTTTGATCTGTGTGTTTATTGACATCTGTGTGTGAGTATTCAGTTCAGTGTGTGTGTGTGTGTCTGTGTGTGTGTGAGGTTGTAAGTATATGAAATAATTGGTAAATCTGTACAGAGTTTCCATCCTTTAGAACTATAAATTAAATCAGTGTGCATGGGAATTTTTTTTATTTTTTATTTATTTTTTTACTTTTATTAATTTGCTGTACGATTTACTGGTTACTTTTTACATTAATGTAAAAATTGTTGCATTTTTGTGTTTTCTTTCCTCCCCAGACTGAGGAGGGTCAGGAGTGACCTTGGTTGTAATATGTTGTAATATTGTTGTCTTCTTTTTTTTAATTCCTTGAAAATCAGTCTCTCTTTCCACATTTTGCAGATAAAACCTCATAATTCCAACCAGAAAATTGGCTTTTAGAATTAGTTTCTATCTTAATGTTAAAAAAAAAGAAATAAAAAGAAGAAAAAGAAATTACACATTTAATATTCATCCAGCTTTTCAATTGTGTGACTTTTACATATGACTGCTACACTTCTGGCATGGCAGATCCATCTGTATGTGTGCGGAGAGTTGTCTGTAAGTCAAGAATTCATTACCCCTGAGCTCAGACTCAGACTGTTTCTTTATACTCAGATGAAGAAAATCACTGTGGTAAACATTTATGTTTTTTTCACAAGTTCTCATAAGTAGTTCATATTTGAGCTCTGTAAAAAATAAAATGTTATCTGTAACTGGGAACAGCTGCAATTACTCATCTTATGCTTTGCCTAGCAAACCCTTACATCAACTGCAGAAAGGAGCTAAAAACAAACAAACAAGAAATAACATTGTGGGAGTAACTAGTAACTATAAGCCAGAGTGACATGCCTGAAACTCACAGTACAACCTTAACAGGGGATATTTGAATTAGCTGTGAGCCTACACAGGTTTGCTGCTTGTTGAAGTCCAGAACAGACTTGAGCCTGTTCAGTTCTGTAAAATAAAAATCTTTGGACAGATAAAACCAAGATTAACTTGTGCCAGAATGAATGAAACAGGTCATGATCTGAAGCATACCAGATTATCTGTCAAAGATGGTGGAAAGGTTACTTTAGGTGCTGTGGCAGAGGCATGTGCGGCTGCCGGTGGAACCAGGTCACTAGTGTTTAAGGATAATTTTAATGGTTATGTCAGTCACCTAATCTCAGATCATGATTTTCAGTTTCTGAAGTCAACAGGACCAACAAATAAGCACGATGAACAACTGAAGGTGGCTGCAGTAAATGCCTTGAAGAGCAAGGGAGGAAGTCCAGCATTTGCTGATGTCCATGGCTTCTTCAGACAGTCATTGATATTAAGGATTTTCATCCAAGTATTAGAAATGGTCCTCATCATTAAAATGATGTGAGATTACGCAATTATTTTTGAGTCTTTGAAAACCAGCATCTTTTTATAAAAAGTGCTGTACTTCCTAAACACGAAATGGAATTAAAGCTGAAAGTCTGCCTTGAATCATGTGTTGATTGTTTTATTTTAAATAAAACCACTGTGGTGGTTTAAAGAGAAAAAGTTTTTAAAAATGTGTCTTGTCCAACAAATTTTAGACCTATCTGTACCTCATGCAACCCACATGTCTTATGTTAACAATTAGACATTTAAAATTCTGATTTGTTTTGCTGATTTTGAAATATTTTGCTTGTTATATACAATGTTTTCCAAGGCTTTTTAGGAGTAGTACCAGAGTCAGGTTATAGTCAGTTTTAGTGAGCTTTTGGTCGTTCTTTATTTTTGTTAATTTTATTTTTATTTATTGTATATTTTAATGTCTATTTTACTCATATTTTAATATTTAACATTTACTGATTTATATTTATCTTTTTTCATTTATGTATTTTACTATGGTTTTTAACTTTTATCTCTGTTTTCTACTGGAAATCACTTTAGTCAACCATGTTGTTTTTAAAGTGCTCGATAAATGAAGTTGGATTGGAATGCTGTGAAAGTATTGGACCACTGGACATTTAATTACTGGTCATTACTTTGCTTGCAGGGAGCCAGACCTTCTTGCATTTTTAAACATGATCTTGAGCAGTAACTCCCCAAAGCTTCTAAAGTTCTTTTAAATTTTTTCTTTGGACATTAGCTACATTTTCACTCATTTTTAAAATGTTAGATCAACCAACAGTTCAGTTGATCCATCTAACATTTGCTGAAACCCCATCATAAATGGTCTCTGTTTGAGGGCACCTGTCAAGAAGCTTTTCTTAAGGAAGGCAGGCAGGAAGAAAAGCCTGATGAATGCCAAGTTACACAAGAAGTGGACTGAAAATCAGTGGCAGCAGGTCTTATAGAGGGATGAATCGGAATGAGAATTTTTAGGTTCAGATTGCCATCAGTATGTGCAAATGAGGTCGGGAGAGAGGCAACAGTGAGTGTTATGATTATCTCTAAAACACAGTGGAGGTTGTTTCACAGATGGGGGCTGGATTTTAGCCAGTGCTCTTGGGAATCTTGTCAACACTGATGACATTTTAAACACAGAAAAATACTGTCAGATTTTGATCCACCATGCAGTCCCAATAGGGAAGCATCTGATTGGCAACTGCTTCATTTTTCTGTATAGCAGTGATCCCAAACACACTACCAGTGCAGTAAAAGCCCACCTGGATAGAAAAATACACACTAGAAGACTATCAGTGATGGACTGGCCTCCCCAGTCTAGATTATTGAAGCAGTCTGGGATCATATCAACAGAGAATAGAATAAAAGGCAGCCAACATAAAAAAGAGCATCTTTGAATGTTCTTCAAGAAGACTAGAGACCCAGAATATTATCAACATCATTAAACACTAGTGACCTGGTTCCACTAGAAGGAAGCAGGAATTCCAAAACAGGTGTGCTTAAGAGAGTTTGGGCGGGTTTGAAGAATAAAGGAAATGCCAAATGTCAACTTTCAAGCTTGTTAAAATTGTACAAACTCTGTTTTTGCCTTATATACTGTAGTTCTTATCCAATCTTATCCATGCACTATGGAGGGCGTAATTGGAATTAGCTAATGTTGAGCTAACAAAGTAAGTGAGATTAAACTGAAAGGCAGAACTGGTTGACCTCAGTGAGAAAGGTGTTACCTTATATTAGAAGGATGGAAATGATAGGCATACTGTACATAACTGCAAAACTGAGGGCAAAGAGAGGGAGGCTTTCAGGTCTGGCATCAGACTGAACTTAGGTGCAATATCTCTTTATAACCAACATAAGCTAATTATTGGATGATTTTCTGCTAAAACCATATTCATATGTGCAAGTTTGTTTTACAAATGAGAGATCAACACCGAATGGGTGAATGATGTTTTCAGTATGGATGAAAACAGTAAAATGGCTTGTGTGTCATTAGTTAAAACAGAGTTTATTCTTAACGCTGAACAAATTTTAGGGTAAAAATATATATAAATCCAAAACGGCACAAAAAGAATCCCAATGTTGTACTTGCTGCATTTTTACATGCCACAGTTTAGCATATGTTGCTCATTGTGCATTCGCTCTTGTGACTCTCGTCCTCGATACAATGTAGCATCTCAAAAGGGTTTAGTTCTCAAAACATGAGGTACACTACAAACAGCAAAGTCTACCATCACCTTTTATTCGACATAATGAATGAGTCAATTGAATCACTGACCAACATAAATACTCATCTTGGTTTACACACACAGATACACAAAGATAGAGTGAGAGGAAACCATTCAGCATGAGTTGTTGTGATGTAATTACTTTTCATTTGATGTGAAAAATTATTCAAAGTCAATGAGATGGAAAGTGTTCTGCAGTCTATCACAGGAACTGGCATTGTTTACTTCCCCTCCAGCTCATCATTTGCTCTATCTCGCAGTCACAATTATTCTCTCTGTCTTACTGTCACACACATTCCACTACAGTGTATCACATGCCTCATTTAACTAGACACCATGTGCGCATGCATGTGCGCAAACCCTTATGTTTCTGCTGCTGTATTGTGTTTTTTGTCTATTTGTTTTCATTTGGATGTCACTTGGTGTTGGGATGCATCTGTTAGAAGATAAATCTCCCTCATGCTGAGCTGTACTAACAAACATCATTGTGTTGTGCATTCTTTTAAATCCTATTTAAACCTGGAATGAGCTTTTGATATGTGTTTGTGTGTGTGTGGACATCTTATTTGGATCAAGACAACTGTATGAAAATACATTTTACTGTAAACGCAGCATTGTGTCCTCTAATTTCAAATCATCGATAGGCTGGTTTGGATAAAGACTGTGACCACATCCTTCCTGTTTTGTGAAATGTCTCTGCACTACATCATGGGTAAAATTTGGTTGTTTGGCTGGGTGCAGTGAGGGACAAGTGAAGGCCCTGAAAACCCGTTCCTTAACTTTCATGTTACATTTGACAAAGTCACACTGTTTTTTAGAATAATTAATTAAATCGGTGCAGTCCTGACGCATGTGACATATGTCTAATCACCACCATTTAATAGCATTTTAATTTACAATCTGACATTTGTAGAATTGTTAGCTTATGTTCCATCACTTTTTTATTCAGTACTGGATTTTTTCTTCGTGTCAAAGTAAAAAAAAAAAGAATAATTCATGTTAACTTTAATTTCCACATCTAACATGCTCCAGTGGAGGTTATGGACAGAGTTTCAGAATAAATTCACCTTTTTTCTGACAATATGCTGTAAGAGCACTACAGATTCTCAGGTGAGGGAATACGTCTCATAAAGGCAAAAAACAAAGGTTCGCCATAACTCACAGTGTCAGAATTGTATTACCACAGGGAGTTTACATGCATTCAGTTTGTGATGCAAAACAATACATGGCTGCCTAGTCTGCATTTACACTGCTGGTATTAATTGTATACAGATATATTTTTGGGGTAATTTCAGTAAAATGACTGGATATTCACTTTGATTGCATTGTTACAGATGTCATCTTTATTTTAAATTTGTCAAGTTTAAAAGTTCACATGTATAATGTGAAACTGTAATGTTCAAAAAGGAAAGAACAACAGCAAAAAAACATCACATAATATTGGAAATGTTGGTTTTGCCAAAACGTCTTTTAGATTTTTGCTTGTTGAAGAATTATTTTAGTGTAGAATCTACCCTTTCAATGGTTGTTGTGTTGTTGTGATTTGGCGCTGTATAAATAAAATTGAATTGAATAGTCCACGTCTAGATATTAGCCAGGTGTTTAAGTAAAGATCACTCAACTCATCTTAACTCTAATATCCTTTGTAAAGGAAAAGAGACACATTTACGAAAGCAAAATGCTTTGCTCTGGTTGCATACACCGAAGCTATATGCAATAAATATGTTTCTATTCATTGTAGTGAACTGGAGTGGCACTTTGACTTCTTCTCTATATGGAATGGCACCAGTACAATAGTGCTTTTCTAGTTTTACAGGCCATCAGAGTGCTTTTATACAACAAGCTGTTTATTTGACCTTTACTGACTCCTACGATGATTTGAAATCATCGTTAACCTAACGTGTACATCTTTGGACTGTGTGGCACAGCTGGAGTACCCAGAGGAACCCCACACATGTACAACATGCCACACACAGTCAGCTAGAATATTTCAACCAAATGTAATTTGGTTGCCGCAGTAACCCCTAACTAATGGCAGATGTACATCTACTTTGTTTTAAGAATATTTTTATTTCCCTTTTTCCCTGTCAAATTAAAGTACTAGTTCAATTACTGGTTACATCTTTTATCAAAAAACATTTGCACATTATCTATATAACCAGGTGCACTGTGATGCAGAAAACTTGTAGGCCCACGTCACACTAAATATCTAATTATGGTTATCGTGAGAACAAGACTGTTGAATGTGGAGACGATACATAAATGAAAACAGCGCTGTGGCTGCACTCTCCTACACAGAAATACTTTCTTACACATTTCTTGTCAAATCTGCAGTGTTAGCTGTGGTCCACCTGATGGCAGTGTGACTCCAACCCTGGGACTTCAGCTGAATCCTCTGTCTTTGTTCTGCTGCCAATTTCTCATCTTCTGTTGTCCCCACCGCCCCTCACTCCCCCACCCCATTTACAACGCGTATGAGAGGAAAGAAAAAGAGAGAAAAAAATGTATCCCCAGGTCAAAATAAATAGCCTTTCACAGTTAATTTAATTGACTATTTTGTACAAAATCGAGGTAATTCCGCCTCGGCTGCAATAGCAAACAAGAATAGCATTGCCTTGGCAATCAGTTACCACGCAAACATAGAGAAAGGCTTTAATCTGCTTTTATCACAGAGGAGCCACGGCTGAAGTTTGTTAGACACTGTGAGGCACCTGTTTTCTTAATTGTTGTAACATCTCTGCAGCAAAAAAAAAAAAAAGAAAAAAAAAAGACGCTCTCAGTGGAGCAAAGGTTAAAGAAAAACATGTAAAATAGCATTCAGGAGTTAGAGAACAAAACAGAGTAAAGGCCAAAAGGACAATAAAAACTCTGTTTGTATGTACAGGTCAAGAAAGCTTCAGTTCCCTCATCTAGTGCTGGTCTGTTTCCATAACTATGGATTAATGCTGTAAAACCTCAGGGGGAAATGGTTGAAGGAGAGGAAATGATCTTTTATGTTTTGTTGCATTTTTGGGCAAAATTGTGAAATTACCTCTTTGTGTAATTTTAGAGGTTCAGAGTTCAGGTCACTGTCCAGAGTGCTCCATCTCCTCCACTCTAACTTCTTAATCATCTTTCTCTCCTACTGGCTGGGTGTGTGTGTTTGTATGTGTGTGTGTCCCTCAGTGTCTGCCTGTGAAACAGAGAGCATGTCCGTTGGAGGTGTTGCTGTTCTCGCCTGTCCTGCTACCTCCAGCTGCGCGTCTACCGCCCCCCGCAGGCTGGCCACGGTTACCCCACGCTGACCTGTTTAATTGTCTGCCTGTCCCAGGGCCCACCAGTGAGCGAATGTGCGTGTTCCCACTGCGTCGAGGAGGACACGTGCACATATGCACACTCACAAGCTAGACACAAGAAGTGAGTGCATTACGATGTGGAGAAAACCACAGTGTCTCAATCAGATACTGTCAAGCACGCTATAAGTGTGTGTCCCATTAAAATGTGGTTATATCAAAGAGCCTCTCTCAAGTCTGCCTATTGTTTTAAGGCTGCTGAAACAAGTGCACACATCCCACCCGCAGATTTACAAACTGCAGCTTCACACCAGCAACTAGAGAAACAACCATTACACAGAGTGTTAAGTCTGCACTTGCTTCTTCTAAATCTTTTTTTTAGTAATAGACGTGCTGCATCTTGATTTGCCACTACATACAAATCAGTTTCTATCTTTAATCATGCACATGGTATCGATTTCTTAATCCAAAAAAATTAGAATAGAATAAATGTATCTTAAGGTATTTATCTGCATGTTTAGAAGATGACCAACCACACAGTGAACCATTGTGCCAACATCATTTCAATGCACATGCCATAAAATCCCTTTGCATATTAACAAGAACTGGTTGTACAAACGAAATCCCTGAAATTAGCTTGAGATCATCTTGCCTGGTTGGACTGATTGCAGATGTTACCAGACTGAGATCCCTGAGCTCCATGCACTCTTTAAATGTTTTTCTGGTGAGTTCATACGTTTCTAGTCTTATTTAAAACAACATAATGCTTATTTTGTGACATTTGTTTGTCATTACTGTCTGAAAAGACAATAAAATCTATGGTTATGACTGAAAAGTTATCTACTATGTGAGCATGAAGCGCAGCTTGTTAATAAACACTTTGCTCATGGTTTCAAATATTTAACGTCAAAAACTGATGTGTGACATCAGAAAGACTGTGTTCACACTTCAAAGTTAACATTTTGTAACCTTTTTTTTTGCATTATGAGTTTATTATTTTGGTTTAGTAAAATATGCCACCAACTTGCAGAAAAAAATTACAACACTAACCTTCCTGTGACAGAAGGTTTGGTTCTCACAGAGCTCTGATCTTAATATCATTGAGTAAGTCTGGGATTATATAAGACAACACAGGGTACCTGCCACTAAGGACCAGACTCTTGGGATAAATAGGTGAACGTAAAAATGGACCTTTATTTGAGTTTGAATCCAAAATGCATGAGATCAGAGATCTAACAGAAAATAACAGGGATCCCCCGTCGTCTAAAAAACATGAACATACAAGAGAAGAGAGCAAACTCTGACAAAGGACAGATTGGACTTATAAACACACGTGTTCTTCCACTGAACCTCCAACCTAACAGCCGAGTGCCACCATCGCCTCTTACCTGGGAGATTCCTGCAGTTTATTTCTGGAAAACGAGGGGAAGCTTGATGGAATCTTCTCCACCAACATTTCCTCTAAATGGTTAAGAACAAGACTCTGTTTGACATTTCTTCTTTTTATAGTTGGAGTCAGAATTCTCATTTTTATGTCAGATATACAGACTTTTACAATTCATGCGTTTGGATAGTGTTAAAGCCTAAAAAAGGGATGTGGCTGCGTTGATGGGAACCTGTAGCTGACTGCTCTCTGTTAGGAATAACCTTTGCTAATTGCAGTCTCTGAAGTGGACCTCCTGGCAGTGTTTGTACTGCTTCCTCCTTTTGGAGCATTTCTAATTGAATAATTTCAAAACAGCAAATGTTTGCTCACTTCTTGGTGAATGAAAATGTATTTCTGTTAGTATGTTTCTTACCACTAATCACCACATATCTGCGTCTGTGTATTTGACCTGTACAGTTTATCCTTGTGTCTTGCTAACCAAAAATCAAAAATTAAACATGGCGGCAGAGTACAGAACCCAAAGGTGACTGTTTTTTATTTACAGTCTATGACATTAACAGTACCTCAGTATTCACTGGTCAGCCATGTTTTGAGAAGGGCAACAGGAAGATTTTGGATCTGCTCTACATACTGAATTTACTCATGGCTGAGATGAGATATCACATATAGAAGTGATGATATCCAGATGTAGTCTGATATGGTCATTCCCATCCCAGTGTCTCCTTCAGCAGTTATACTCGCAGTAACATGTTAATTCCACTAAACCAAGGTGAAAGTTTTTTACTCTTTTGGTTGGACAAGAGACAAATCTTCTGAACAAAACTTTTATTCAAAAGACTAATAAAAATAGCTTTAAATGCCACAGAAAATCACAAGGAGACATATAGTATAGATTAATATGAAATCCATACTTTTTGTCATGGTGGAGGAGTGGATACTTTCCAGCGTGTCTGTGAAGTGGGAGCTGCGAGGGATTTCATATTGTGCTCTCAGTTGCGGATCATAGATGCTCAGCCACCCCAGGGCAACATGGGGCATCAGGATGAACTACAGGCCAAGGGAGGGAGGCTGATGTGTTTCTTAACTGTGTGTGTATATATCTATATATGTATGTGTGTCTGTGTATGTGGAGGCTATTAGTGGGAGGTGTGTGACTTGGGGGGTGGTAGCGGTTGCGGTAGGGTGGATACTGAGAGATGGTGTGTGTGTGTGTGTTTGCACTTCCATGCCAGCCCCCAGGCCGGCCCCATAGTAATTACACACTCCAGTGGCTGGACTGGGAGGGAAATTGAAGGCCTGGGCAGGAGGCCCCAGCTGCCTCACTCTCCCTCACCATCAGCCTGCTGCTGATTGAGCTTGCCTAACACACACACACACTCACAAATGTACACATGCACACACACACGCATGCACGCACACACACTTTGGAGACAGCCATGCCTGCACATGCACACTTGTGCTCTATTTCACTTTTGCATACACAAACACTGTCTCACTCTCTCTTTCACCAATCCTCAGAGGAAACTCGGCTTTGTGTTGCGGTAATGAGATTCTCACACACCCGGCCCTATTTACCAGCCCAGGCCAGTAAAGGGTGGGACTGAGTGAGTGAGGGGTTGGTTTTCATGTGTGTGCGTGCAGGCGCACAGTGTGTGTGATTGAAGGTTGTAGTGTGAGCTCATCCAGCCAGCTCGTTTTCATGATGATGACATTCTCAGATTCAAAAATGTTCCTTCTCTTCCATCATCCAGACTGAGGAGGTTCAGGTGGTGTGGTTTAAAAAAAAGAGGATGGGACATGATTTTCAGAAATACATTTTTAAAGAGAAGAAGAGAAAAAGAACAACAACATGGCTTTCTGGAATTACCCTGCTACGTTTTTCTTTGGAGAAATGTGTCCATATCCATCATGTGTCAGTTAAAAAGGCTCTGGCCTGCACCCAAGCTCTGTCATTCCTGATCAAGATAGTTAGGTATGGTGGAGGGGAAGGGTTGAGGTGAATTCAGGTTGTTTGTTTCACAGCCAAATTGGCATTTGTAACCCATCCATCTCTATCTTTGTCTGTCACACCTACACTTGTGCCAGCTTTCTCCACTACACTCTCCAGCCAGTTACTTTTTATATATTTCTGGTAATGTTTTGTATGTTTATTTCAGATTATTTTTTATAATTAAATGTCTTCTTCATATTTATTTTGACTAAACATGGTCATTATACTTTTACACTGTATTCGTGAATGCCATCTCGAAATGTCATCACCTCTTTCAATTTTGCTCTGCAAATGGGTGTGATGCCAATGACTGGCTGGTTCATCCAGGCCATGTCCACACTAATACGCTTTCGTTTGAAAACGCATCTTTTACTCTCTATTTTGGTCCACACTGAGACGGCGTTTTTGGTCAAGGAAAACGCTGCGTTTTGAAAACGCTCTCCAAAGCGGATACATTTGAAAACGCCGTTTTCACGTGGCAGTGTACACTGTGGACCCGGAGCCTTTCGAAAACGATGACGGACTTTAGTCATATGATGCAGTCATGTGACCAATTAAACCAAGATAGCGAAAGGGCCATTACACAGCAGCTGTTTTGTTTGCTCTCAGTTTTGACAGCCCTATTAAAGATTAATATCAGTCTGTACATGCTCCAGATAGCTTTTCTTCAAATTCTTTAATTCTCACTCGCTTTTGCAACTTTGTACTTTTGTGTTACTCGCAGCAACAACTCCACCTCATTGTTAGTCCATTTAAAAAACTCGGTGCTTTTCCTCGACATTTTGCTGCGATGTTCCAAAGTAAATAAACGGCAGACAGAAATGAGGCAGGTCGAATCTTCTTGCGTTTCACGCATGCGCAGTACTGGAACATAAGCATTGTCAGACGTTTCAGTGTGGATGAACAACTGTTCTGAAACCACTGAAAACGATAGTGTGGACACGGAGCGTTTTTAGACGAAAACACCATTTTCAAGTTTATCCGGGTTAGCGTAGACGTAGCCCCAAACAGAAGAATTAGAAACAAACCAATGGAAAAAAGAATAAGATGAAGTAAGATAATGTTGTAAGTGCAACAACATTAATTTAATTGATCTGAATAGTAAATAATTGTGTGGGCTTGATTGAACTGATTATACAGCATTGCACATGTGGACTTATTAATTTGAATACATGTGAGAAACAGAAAGACATAAAGTTCATAAAAGAACAATGTTAAAGTGTTTGTATATGTATGTTGTGTTAAGCTACTTGGGGATAAGAAAGTCTGATAGTTCGTCAGTCAGGGTGAAGACTATACATGACACGTCCAACTTTACAAGAAGGGTTTCGTTTTTGGTTAAATGGTGATTTATAAAGAAGATTTCTGGTATCAATAGATGTGCCTGTGTCATGTGACTATTTCACTTTCACGTCTAGCACAGTTACTCTACTGCATATCCAGAACAGTGATACATTGCTGCATCTTTTTAAGTTGCACTAAATATATAAATGTTATCTCACAATGTCAATTTTGAAGCTGCTCATCTTCAAACAAGTGAAAGACATTTCCTGGTTCTTGACAAGATTTCTTGTCTGTTGTTAGATTTTACGTTGGTAATCTGTTGCATACCTGTGTTCATCAATAAATTACATCAATAAAAGCAAAAATGTACATAAACAATGTAAAGATAGGAGGGGCCCCATCTGGCTGAAATTGGCCACAACCATCTGCGCCCCCGGCCTATGGACCAGGTTAAACTTAAAGGGCTGCAAAGCCAGATACCACTGGGTGCATAGGCATCTTTCATGCGGTGGAGCCAGTACAGTGGGGCATGGTCTAAGCAGAAGGTGATTGAGTGTCCCAGGAGGTAATATTGAAAAGAGTTTTTTTTCACCTGCATAAACTGCGCCGCTTCATCCCCTGGACCAGATCCGGGGCACCCTTTTGGGTGAGGTTGGTTAAGTGGCTGGTCAGGTCCACGAACCCAGCCACGAACTGACGGTAATACCCGGACAGCCACAGGAACCGCCTCACCTCCTTTTTGGTCTTGGGATGCGGGCAGGATGCAATGACGGCCATTTTCTCCACCTGTGGACGCACCTGCCAGCCTTCCAAGTGGTAGCCCAAATACTGTACCTTCCACCGTCCAACTGCACACTTCTTCAGGTTGACCGTGAGCCCCGTCTGCCTCAGGGACTTCAGAACCGCAGCGACCCACTGCACATGCTCCGCCCAGATATCACCGTAGATGATAATATCATCCAGGTAGGCAGCAGCATATGCAGCGTGTGCTCGCAGTACCCAGTTCATGAGGCGCTGGAAAGTGGCAGGGGCTGCAAACAAGCCGTGCGGCCGGGCAAGGGAGGGAACACATCTGCAAAATGCTGTTGCAATACAGATGGTTTTCACAATGGAGGGAGGTGGGAATGGTGGAATCTGGCACCTCTGGCCCCAACTCATCTCTTTCCTTAACCAGGCTCACCAGAGAAGTGGTTTCAGCCTCTCTCCATGCTTTAAGAGATTGAGGTAATATCTGTGTAGCTCCTCCCCTGTCCAACCGTACCACTTCATAGTCAACATCACCTACCCGCTGTGTGCCCACGAAGGGTCCTTGCCACTTGACGAGTACTTTTGAGCTTGAAGAACAAAACAATATAAGCACTTTGGTGAAAATTGCCTGAGTCTAGCCGCTCTGTTGTACAGGCGCTGCTGATATTCCCGTGACAGCTTCCCATAAGTGTGCAGCCTGCTGGCAGGTCCAGGATGTACTGAATCTCATTTTTGGCTGGGCTTGGACCTTCCGCCCAGTTTTCTTTAATAAGGTCCAGCACCCCCCCTGGCTTCCTGCTGAGCAGCACACGGTAGAGGCCTGGGGCACCTCCACTTCAAACAACCGAGGGTCTTACAAGCAATCCCAATTGTGTTCATCCTTGTGAATGAACTTACAAATCATGGACTTCTGATTCATCCGCTCCACCAACCTGATAGTCTGAGGGTGGTAGACGCTGGTCCGAACAGATTTAACACCCAATATTTCATACATTTCCTTTAGTGACATGAACAATGTGCCCATGAACAATACGAAGCCCGGGTAGGTCCGCATTGCTTCAGGGCGCCACAAGTGACCACGATTCTCTATCATTTGGTCAAAGGCTGGGCGTAAGGTGTCGTCATGGACTGCTCCAGTGGAAAATCTTCCATGGGGCAAATCACCGGAGGCAGCGGGATCTCCCTTGAAGGCCTGGAGCACATACCACATACCACTGGGCCTGGAGCCAGTGCAGCTGAGCTTTGTTTGCCGCTGCCTGCTTCTGATGCATTGCAGCAAATCTCTGCCAGCATTTGCGTTAGCAGGTACAGCGGCTGCGCATGCTGCGCGAGCTGCGTGGGCTACAGTTCTGACATGACCACCACCAATGCAAACAGACGAGGACCCACATTCAGACTGTGTTTTTCTCATTTATTGGTTGTGCATATAGTGCTTTCCCCTGCAACGGACCCAAAAACTACACCCCTGCCACATATACAAATACAAAGCCATCATTGCCACCATCATTCTTTTACCGTTATGCCTACATACGCACGCTGTAAGCTAGCTGCTAAGGAATAGCCTGTGAAGACAATGATGCAATTAGCCATTAAAGAGCAATGTATTAAAGTTGTATATACAAATTCAGATTAATGTTAAGTGTCCTCTGTGTCTGCTGGGTGTGTAAAGAACTCTTTCTCTTTTCTAAATGTTAGTAAGTCTATACCGCTGTTTATCAAAGCCTCCTTTATGCAAGGTTTAAGTCTGTTGAAGTAAAATGTAATCTGTCAAGAATTTACACCAATGGATGTAAAATGTAGTTCTCTAAACATTTTTTTATTGTCTGACATAGAAAATAAGCATGTGGTTAGATTTAATGATATAGTATACAAGCTTAAAGTTTTTAATATTTTCACTGAATATAAAAAAGCAGAAACTACATATGCTCCATGTTTGCTGGTCTCGCCCCACAACAGAGCCTGTCACTTCTACTGAGTACATGGCTGTGATAAAGTCACTTCATTGCCTTCCTTCTCCTCCTCCTGTATTCCTTCTGCTGGCTCTTTACATGTGATGGGGGGCGGGGGGTGCTGAGTGGGGAGTAAAGAGGGTGTGCAGTGTGGACGAGGCAGATTGTGTTTGTGTGTCAGAGGCCGTGGTGTTAGCGGAGGAGGAGAGGGAGGCTGTCTCTTTGAGGATTCGGCCCGCTCGCTTCGCCTCGTCTCGCCTGCCTGGCTCTTTGAAGCTGTTCGATGACCGCACAGGGCAACATCACCACAGGTGGGGGGGTGGGGAGAGATCGGATGGTGTTGGTGTTGTTGTTGGTGGTGGGGAGGTATGGAAGCCTGTCATTTGTATACAGCTGTTTCTTTCATCTTGTCCAGCTCCCCTCCTCCTCCTCCTCCTGCTCGTCTGTCTCTTCCTCTACTCTATCCTCTTGTATTCCTCTGTTGCAGTTGCTTTGCTCCATTTCTAAGACCCCTTCAAGCTCTTTAAAGGAGTCATGTGTTGGAGCTGGGCACACAGGCCGGCAGCCAGGCGAGCTGAAGCAGGTTGCAAGAAGCGGAAATAATCGCGAAAGGCATCAATACAATGGCTATCATTAAGATCAAATGAAAGAGTTGGTATGAAGTTGGATCTATTTCTTGAGCGCTGGCTGTCTCATTCTGATTTTCTCTGTATCACACTGTGAATATCTTCTGCTTCTTATTGTCGATTCATAGCAGCAAACAGAAAGATTTGTTGCATCTGTTCTGCTGCTGGAGTCTCATTCTAGTATGGTCAGTAAACCATGTGACAATTATTGTCTTTATAATGTGGATATATTTACTAGCAATGAGTAGCAATGAAATGTTGAACATTTGGGTGGTGTGATGCACTTTTTATTTTTGTGGATAGTCAGTTCATATAATCACTCACACACAGTCATTTACATATATGTTCACACTCGGACACCAAGTGGAATTCTATCAACCAATTGGAGAATATTAACAATACTTAGTGACAAAAGTCAGTTGGACCAAAACACTGTGATGAAATAAAACCGTGTGCGTAGGTCATTATTTATTTATTTTTTCCATCTATACACCTGTGTTCCATGCTGGTAATATTAAACTGCTGGTTAATCAGTTCTCTTTGTAGTTCAGTTCTTTCTTTTATGAGCTGGGAATTCAATACGTTCTTAGATTGTTACATAATTACATTGTATAATTTTAAATATAATTTCATATAAAACTTCCATCCTTCCATTCAAAACCTTCCAGTTATCCATTTCATGATTTTGGTTGGGCTGGAGTCAGTTATATGACGAGAAATTGGGGACACACTGGATGGGCTACCAATCTATCAGGGTGTACCTGCCTCCTGCCCTATGGCATAGTATGGCCAAAAAGTCATATACCAAGAAGCAGGCATACCATCGCCTTGATATGCTCCATTGATGTGTAGTTTGTGTCACATACAAAATGACATCATGGGACTTTCGGTCATGTTGCTATAACAACCCCACACACTTTAGGTGGTACTCAAGTGTAATGAAAACAACTGAAGAGTGAGTGGAGCAAATTATTTTACAGAAGTTTAGATTTTTACAACCCCTGAAATCCCAGTAAGACATTAGTTCACCATCGGTGCTTTTATAATCATTCAGTTTTCAATATATAAGGACGGATTCAATTCAGTTCAGTTTTATTTAAACAGAGCCACAGTCGCCTTAAGGTGCTTTATATTGTAAGGTGGACCCAACAATAATACAATATGACAGAGACAACGTTTACGTTGCAAATATTTTATCAGCTCTGGAAAAAAAAATCTGTCACCATATTTGTGATTATGAACAATAATAAAGCTCTCAGGCTTTCAGCAAGTTTCCCCACATTGGAAACATTCAAGTATTCGGTCACATTAGGAATCTTGGAGACGATGTGAATATCAGACAGGACAAGGCAGAAATGATTTTGAGACTCTAAAACGGAACTAAATGTATTTTAAAGTGTGTTTTAAACACTTAACAAAGGAAATCTGTTCACAGATTGAGATTCAGTCATTAAACTATTATAGTGCAGTATCAGACAACATTTTAATGGTACAATGTCTTAAATTCAGCATTACCACTAACTTAGTCATGGTGGGTTTACTGGATCCACCCATGTGTTCTCTGAGTTAAACTATAGCTTAACCTTCACTATTTACATTCGAGCAGTAAAACATCTCTGCTGTGGTTGTAAGACAGCCATCGTCTATCAGTGAAACTGACAAATTACAAATGGTTAACCTGGGGAACATTAAAAGCATTTTCCTGTATATCTCATTAAGCATTTGCAAGCAATGGCAAAAATAATGACATTTTCCATAATAAAACAGTGATGTTATTACACATCCCATCAGTACGTTAAATGTTTACTGAATAGATTTTCCAAAAATTAACTGCAAAGAAAAAATGTTTAATTGAATTCACAAAAATTAAAATCAAATGTAAATTTGGTTTTTAGCTTCATTTAATTATAAAAGATATATATTTTATACCAAAGTTTATATTGTCTATAATGATGACTGTCTGAATGATGCAGCCCAGCCCCTCGTCCCATTCTTTGAGATGATACTCACTGACACACATTTATGTCCTTTGGTCCACAGGATGAAAATAGAGGCCTGCTCTTTATTTGCTTGTCATTGTTAATGGTGGTATTGAAGCTTTCTTTCTCTACATAAGCACATGGTTAACTCAGGGTGAACATACTCAGATCTGATTGGACTAAATCTAATCAGCTGATCTGGAGTGGAAAAACTTGCAGGAATAGGGTCCAGGGCCTCTGTGTGTACGTTGTCCAGGTGGGCTATAAATGTCTGGTTTCTAACTGTGATGCATGGTGTCAAAGAAAGAGATACTGTTTACATGTGCAAATCAGACACAATTATGATAGCACATAGTTTTAGATTTCAGTTATGTTTTTGTAAACTCTAATGTATATGGTGCCCTTAAATTTTCACTACATTTATTTTTATGTATTAATAACATTTATTTACCCCCTCCATATTACATATAAAATGTGATACTACTACAGCTGCTATAGCTAATAATAATAATGATGCAGCTGCCTTTTAAAAAAAATTCTAATGCATGTTCAAATGCGAATATAACGCTCTCCACTAACTACTGACCACTGCTTTGACTCTGATTAAAGTCACTTATATGCTTAATGTTTCACCTGGAGTGTAACATGTTGTTTACACTCAGCTAGGAAAGCTGAGTGAAAAAGAACAACACTGAGCTAATTTTTCCAAAAAAGGTAACTAATATTATCTTTGTTCTGATAAATGTCTCACTGTCTCTGTATGCAACCTAGAGAAACGGTAAGCACAGAGCTTCTGGATAATCTTATAGTCCTTCCACTGAAGCCCTTGACAATCCCCTCTGTTCTCACTGAAATGCACGCAGACCGGATATGCCTCAATGTGTTGCTACACCAATTAGCAGCAATTAACACTAGACCACTGAGCACCTGCGTTTGGAGCTCTGGCATCTGGGTTGCATTATCAGAAGTATGTTGTTGAATTATAAGAATAAATGCTGGAACACTGAAGCCATTCCACTGGGCTCTTGTCTATCCCTCAAGGGCCTCCATGTTTTTCTCAGCTACAACATGCAGCCTTTTTCTTTGGTACCGTAAAGAATGCCAAGGTGGACTTTCCAATCCTAATCACTGGATGTACCGCCCTTGTCATTTAAAGGCCAACTAAGCATCAGTGAAGCATCTATTCTTTTACATGAATGAGCTCCACCACCTCAGTGCCTGTCTGCTGGCTGTGTTGTTGTAAATGATTGTTTTGCATTGAGTTTCCTGAGTCTCCGGGACGAGTTGAGAGACTGTTCTATACAAACAGGCCAATCTGTTGTTATTTCAGCGGTGACGCCTGGCTCGCCAGACACAGAGGGCGGGATATTGATCGGCTGTCGCTGGGCATGCAAAGCAGCAATCTGAAGGAGACACTAGAAAGACAGCGCAGGCAGTGTGGAGAGGCAAGAGCAGCTCATATAAAACAAGAGCAAGAGAGGTGGAGACGCTTGAGAGTGTGGTGGAGAATACTGACTTGTAAAAGATAGAGTTCAGGCTGTGCTGAGCAAGGTTTGCACATACAAATGCTGTTGAGTTAGTCCTTTGTGGCTGAACGTCTGCTGTTTTTCTTTTCTTTTTCTTTTTTGTTTGCTGTAATCGTCCATCGTCCTCTCTCTGTGGTATAATACATTTGCAGCACAATTACACAATATTGATTGATCTGGGCAATCATTCAAAATGTTACCAACATTACCTTTAGAGCCTCTAACGGACTCATTTTTTGTCATCTTAGTCAACCTGAAAAACAAATTCCTTTAGTAGCTGTAATAAAGAAAGACATCCTTCATACTGCATCAAAAATTAAGTGGATGGACTGAAATGATGGAAATGGGGCGGGTGCAGATGAGGCTGAGCTGTATACAAGGTCTGGTCCTCTAAAGTCATTTTAGTTTTCGGATAATGTCAGTTGTGTAGCTCTTAGGCCAAAGCCAGAGCTTCAGCTGTTTGGCATATAGACCAGCTACAGTTCAGGGAGTATAGGAAGTATCAATAGCAACAAGAACAGATGTCAGCAGCAGTAAGTTGAGTTTTGTTGAGTGGATATTACTTTGTAGCAGTGAAAAATCAGCAGTGTCCCAAACAGCTACTTCATGGCTCTCATCCTCCAAGGAGAAAACATTTATCAGTCAGTCACGCAGTAAATAGTTAGAAATGATTTCTCTAGACTTGACCACTCAAGTCACATTCATGTATTTGCATACAAACTCAAACAGTGTTTTCTATTTTATACAACAGCACTTTATCACAGGCCACTTCTTCCCACAGTATAGATGCTGGGATTGAACCAGTGATTGTAAACAACTTGCTCTACCTCCTAAGCACTGGTAACTCTTTAACTTTGAGAGTTAGAGCATTTATGTCTTCCTTTTGAAAATTAATTAACACAGGTTAATATATTAGAAATCAGAGGTTAATATTACAGATAACTGTAATATAGATTTTTAGGAAATCTAGTTCAGTTCTCAGCAGTCCGACTTGGTCCAAAAGCCACCTGACCCCACCAATGAAACCACAAACAAATGCTGTCAGACGCAGAAAATACAGAAATACAACATCAATATGTGAAATTACTGAAAAACAAATACAGAACATATTTGCTTATACTGATGGTGCACCACATTCCTACACATTAAACAAATTAATGTCAGCTGGATGTGAAGTCCTGCTTTTACAACAATCTAGTTGGTAGTTGGTTTTAGCATTTAAGATGTAAAACCTGCTCCTTAGCTGACCATCGAGGAAAACGAAGACAGCAAAAGTTCAAAAAGCTCCTTAGAATATACAAATATTAATATTAATGCAAACTTGTCTTTTAATCTTTTATTATGCACCGAGGTTATAAACCATCATCTGCAATAATTTTACAGAGCAGTGTTCTAATAGAAGACTGCAATATTAGCTGCTTCCAGAAGGGATGAAAATAAGCTTGAATTATAAAATATATGTATTTCAAAGATGAAAACAAAAGATTGCAAAACATCAAATAAATAAATGATAATAAAATAATGCGTTTTTATGTATCATTCAGAAAAGCTCCCATCATCAGTGAATAGGTTTTCAGCGTCTTTTCAAAGCAGTGTATATTTTGTATGTTTACTATACGGCTCCTTGTATATTGATGCAAGCCTTTCTACATATCGAAGTCCTAAGCTGAATAATAGAATATACAATAATTTTGCTGACAGTTTGTCTTTTAACTAATTATTAATTACTGTATTTTCTCCTAGAGTTTTATGCCTCCTACAAGTTAAACTAGCAAGTTGCACAGATCCCTGAATTAAGATATAGTGTATAATCTGTATAATAAGTATAATCAAGCATTTCAATAAACTGGCCAGACTGGCCCTGCATAGCTGTTGTCTAATTTACTCTTCTGACCCACATCCTCACATCCTGTAAAACCAGGCTGAAATTCATTGCTGCAGTGTAAACACTGTGAAGGTGTTAAATTACAGCAAGAAACCAGCTGGGACTGTATTTCACACCTTGTCCCATCATACTGACAACCAATAACATACACAAATGTGCAGGATCTGGCTCCGTTTATGCCAATCATAACCATGTAATTATAAACACTGGAAAAAAGTTGAAGTGAACACAGGAGACGCTGAGGGCCGAACCAAATTGATAGCGTGATCTGTTTATTCCACACTATTACCAATACTGCTATAACTTCTGCTCCTCATTGGATTTTTCTTTATGGTCAACTCAAGCTGAAATATATAACTAGTTTGTTTTTTCATTTCCAGAGCTTGTTGCTCATAATTTACCTGCAACTCAACAAAAAAAGAAGGACTGAAAAGTGGCCAGTGGAATGTTTCACCTTTAATATTTATTTAAATATTTACTATTACATTATTTTTTTAATTTTTAAATCCCCTTGTATAAAAAAGTTTGCATGAATAAAAAGTATGTGGGCTGATGACCAGAGCTGGAGTTTTCCAGGTTTGTACAGCCGGCACACTCTGCAGCATTGCAAATAATTCCTCACATCCAACCTCATCTTAGGCACACAAGCACATGTAACCATTTATGTTTCATGTCTTCCAAGGTGGCCAGATAAGCGACGTTGTGGTAATGGTGTCTAAAGAGAGGATACATTTTGCCTGTCGTAGTCCGAGATATCGCTTCGGTAAGACAGTTCCATCTGCTTCCTTCCTTAATGTTTGATGGTGAGCCACCAGGCTGTCTGGAATTGCTCGCAATATTATGAATGTTGCCCAGTCATGGAATTTGACATTATTGTGTAAATCCATGTAAAAATATTTTGATTAATATATTTTGAGGCAAAAATATCAAAGTGAACCAGGTATTATGTTCAGTTACTTCCCATCGAAACAGGAAGGAAACACGTAAGAAAATAAAAAATGTTAACAATTTTAACAATGATAACACTTAAATAAACCATAATAATACGAATCCAAAGCAAGAATCTCCTGAAGCTGGTCACAAATAAAGAAATCCTTGGACCCATGTTATTCCTCCACTTCTGTGGTTGGTTTTTGTAAACAGTATCGGACCATTTAAATCAGTTCTGATACAAATAATTTAATGTAGCTGTGATTATTGATTATCCAATACCCCATATTTAAGCAGGTCACCATTAATCTGCCCCTGGGGTACATGTAAACCAGGAGGACTTGAAGGTTTTAAAGTATTTCCACATAATCTTGTTTCATATTTGTGTTTTTAAAGCCATGCTGAAGCTAAATTATTTTAAGAATGTATCTTTTGAAAATGTGTAATGTAAATCACATTGCACAGCGTGATTACATTCTGGAGACTTATCATCATGCAAAATATGCAGCAACTCTGAAACTTTGTTTCATAAAATACATGAAATAACAATACCTTTTCACTGTAAGCGTTCTATAACAGAATCTATCGCTGATCTCGAGTCAAGATCAGAGCCATTTAAGCTTTAGCTCCAATCAGAGGTTAAATCTTAAAAGTTAAAACATAACTGTTCATATGCAACACGCGTGGACCCAGGGCATTTTGTTCTCATATGCACATTACAACTGACTGAGACTTTTCCTGCAAAACATACAATAAGCATTAGTTCAACAGCTTGCTATTGGCGCACTGACGATGAAACGCATGCAACTGAAGCAAATATCAGTTCTGTTAACAGTGGCTATAGCCAGGGACCCCCTCCTCCCCCCAAAACCAAAAGCAGACTGTTTGAAATTTAAAATAGAGGATGTATTTGCCAGCCAGGGACGACGCTTGTTCCTTTAGGACAAACCAGAGACATAAAACACTTCATAAATTGATTTGTAAAAATGTCTCCTTTAAAGATAACTCGCTAATACTAATGTACAGATGTACACTGCAGACTTCCACCATTTTCTCCTCAGCAAGTAAATATGAAAACCACCCAGGGGACTAAGTTGTGTGTACCACGCTGTAAGAGGCTCCCACTGGGCTATAATCTGATCAATGTTGTGAAAACAATTCTGATAATGCTGCAGAATTAAACCGATGAGACCCCCTGTGGACTGTTACATTTGAAACCAATGGCTTACCGGCCTGGGCTAATGACTCGGTTTCTACTTAGATTGACTGAGAAAATGGGCTTGAATAGTACTTAAGGGAGCCCTTAATATTGAATGCATTGGGAACTAATTAGCTGCGCTAAAATACTATGCATTGTACAGCGCAGTCGCTTTGCAGGACCATAAGTTTGTTTGATAGGATGGATACGGACTCTAAGTCTCCATTATGTGCTGCACACCAGAGATGTTCGTAGAATGATTTCATTTAATAGATTCTAAAAATAAACACATTGGGAACATTCTCTGATTGGTGTTGTTAGAGTTGAATTTAAGAAGTTTCTGCATTACAAGCTGAAGAGTATGTAACAGTACAGTAGCTATCCTTTTGCAGTTACAATCAAAACGTTTTTCATCATATCAGTGCTTCAAGATTAACGTGTAAATAGTTAAATACCTGACTTACAGTGGTTCAGAAACAACAAACTAACGATAGTAATCCAGCAAACATTCGTGTAGTTTGGTCTTTGCTTTCGTATCACCTGTTGAGCAGACTGCCTAACACATCATTACCACTTCTTGTGCTTTTAACATTTTTTCTAAGCTAATATTTTATGGTTTTGTATACTTTGTTTATTCCAAAACATCATTTAAATATGACACTTTTAATAAAACAAACCATAGATATTTAAATATATATGGAATAAGTTACAGAAAGCTGATGTTTTATTCTCAGTTTGATTTGTGGCAAAGGCTTTCATAAAATATTCATTGTGTTCGTATAAATATGTTCATCTGCGGGACAGATGGTGGCACTCTTCTGTCATTTTGTCATAAAAACCTTGATGCACCTCGTGCTTTTTGTACGAGACACCGCCGCCTGATTTTCACTGTGAATTTATCTGCAATCAATCCGTCTGCTCAGCTGTAAACACTGCACTTCAAAAACCCCAACTCATACAAGATTGTCTGTGTTTAAGAGTTAATAGTACTAAATCATAGCATTCATCTGTCCATCTCAATCACTCTCTCAAAATGTCTATGAATAAAACATGGACTCTATTCTACCAAGAAATGAGTGATGAGCGGTCACGATCTAATGTTAAAGGTCGCGGGCCTGCATCTCTTCCTATTGGCTGAACCTCCTCTCACGAGCACATGTGTGGGATCAATACTGATAGCAAACATAGCTGGTATCATGGTGACAATTATAGGTTTAGAGACTGAGCATTCTCGCATTCAACAGGCTGTCCAGATGCGTTTGGTCCAACAGCCTGAGCTGGGTGATTTGGTCGAGGCATCAATACAGACAGCTACACTGTAATTTTCATTACTGAAAATCCCGACTGTGGGTTATATCACTACATACAACTATTTAGAACTAAAATGTAGCTAAATACTTGTGTTTTGTTGAATATGTGGGTCAAATAAAACCCTGACAAGACTGTGTGATAATACTTTGTATTTATGTATGCATCAATAACAACAATCATTACTCAAGCAAACTACTATAAATTATTGTATTATCATTGTTATTACTATTGTATTTTACTATTAAATTTCTGATGTTTGAATTACAATGAATAAAAGATGTTTTACTGTTTGTATTACAGTCTACACTATAATATATTCATTAATGTCAAAGTGTATTTCATGGCTAGATCGAGAATCTAGGATTGTGCCAAAATCCACACATAACAACAAAATACAAAAAGTGACTAATAGCCTTGAGTTTGAAATTGAATTTGAGTGTGTGCCACTGTACACACACAATAATATAATGTTGAAGCACAGTACGTATCACTCTGATAATCCATCAAGCGGTACGGCTTCGTAGCTTAGCAAAGTCGTACTAAAACATTTTGACAGACTTTTAGGCGCCGTGTACCACATAACATCGGTTCGAGGTCAGTAAACACAACCAGAATTCATACAAAAGACGCACCGGATTATAAGGCGCACTGTTGATTTTTGAGAAAATTAAAGGATTTTAAGTGCGCCTCATAGTCCGAAAAATATGGTAATATAAAAGCAAAGTAATCAGTCTTTAATTTCGCTTTTACCTATTTTTTTAAAAATATTTTTAAAAAGTAAATAATCTTTGATCATATAGTTTACTGTACCTCACCTTTGTGTGTGAATGGATGCTCATATAAACCTACAAACAACAAAATAACTTATTCTATCCTCAGTCAATGCAGGCTAAATTGAGAAAGGGCTGGATTTGACTAGTGATGTTCAATTTCATGGCACATGTCATGTTGGTTTTCACCTGAGATTGCATTTAAAGTCACATTGTATAAGATGACCCTCTGGCATTTTTAAGCAGTAGCAGAGTTGGCAGCACTTTCGCGTGACCAGTATCTTTGCAGCGTGAACCTGAAGAGATGAACAGGGAAGAAATAACCATTCTCACTTCAGAGATAAATTAAGGTCATTGGATCCTAATTGTTCTGCATGCTAATATTATTAGATTCATTATTAGGCGTGATTAATATTAACAGGTATCTTTTCTTTCAGTTTTTTTTTTTAGCCCAGAAAGAGAAATCCCAGGTCAGTGTTTGTGGCTGTTTCTTGTTTGCTTTTAGATCACAAATAATTTTTGGCATGTTTAACAACACGGCTAAATGCTAGTAGTATTGCTTCTATACAAAGCAATATGCTATGTAGCATAGTAAGGTTATAAAAAATAGTAAATAGGCAGGTTATGATACAGATAGGAATATACCGCCATATAGCTGTTTCTTTTGAAGCTTATTAAAAACTCTAGATTTCTCTCATCTTTTATAACGCTCCCTCCTTGCCGTCTTTCCGTCCTCTGCTAAGTGTTTTTGACGGTTGCAAGCTAACAAAGGCTGTCCACTGGTATCTCTGGTGGGAAATCACCAGCGCTAACGGCTTTTTTTTTGCAGTTTTTGTGTACACGCGCTGATGTACTTCTTCTCTTTTCAAATCAAATCGGATTTAGTGTCGTAAAATTTCTGCCAAACTGGTGGCAGAAATTAAAGTTATATAAGCAACATTTAAATGCTTGCAAGTTAATACTCAGGATATTTAATATTGCTAATTATATCATTAAATATTTAAACTGATGCCTCTTAAAACTGTACTTTTGTGTGAATGGTTACAACTGAGGGTAGCACAGTGGTGCAGTAGTCTCTCAATAAGGAGATTCATGTTCTCCCTGTGCCTGCATGGATGCTCTGCCTTCCTACATGCAGAGGCATTTTCAAACCACCTCAGATCACTTAAAATACAGTAGAAACTTACACACCTTCCACTACTGTTCGACTGTATATATGCTGAGGAAAATATACAAAATGTTATTTTAGAAAACAAAATGATGTCATTATTCATAAAATGAAAATATGAGTTTCTATTTGATTTGTTTTCTATGAGAATGTGCTCAAACAGTACAGGCTGGTCAGCAGTAACACAAATACATAAGTAGCTTGTGATGCAATAATTATAACAAACTGAATTATAATTATAACAATTATAACAAACTGAAACACACTGGGCATATTATTAAAGATACTGGTATTAAAACCAGTACTGTGTGCCGACCACATTAAATTAAAACAGTGTTGTTACAGTAAGGTTTGTGACTGTGTGTTTGGAGGTTTACCTTCACAGACTTTTTCTCATCCACCTACTGTAGTTTCTGACTTCATGATTCTGTTTATGTGTGTAAGATGCACTCTCACCACTGCTAACCTTTTACTTAAAAACATGAATGTGGGAGAATGAGTGACTCAACGCGTAATCCACTTTGCTCTTCATGGTGGAGACAGTCAGGATTTCTTACTCTACAACACTAAATAAATACTGTGGGAGTTAAAGAGGTTTAATAGGATTTCAGCCCTCAAATGACAAACACCGCTGTCAGACAGAGCTAGCTCTCAGTTGTCTATTTCCACATCCAATAGACACAAAGCAACATTACTGTAGCACTTATTTAGAGGGGCGTTCCTGGCCAAGTGACAAACTTTCTATGTTTCTTTTTTTTGTAGTTTATACAGTTGTTCTATAATAGCATTTTTACTGAAATATGGTTACTGTGCTGTGACTAGCCGCACAAAATAATGAACAAAAATGAGCTAAAATGAGTTGGAACTCTTACTCTGGGTTAAGCCAGCGAATACAAGACTAAAGTTTGGCCATCCTACACAACCAATGGCAAATCTTATTATGGAGCTCTCTACATAGTTACACATGTTACTTTTTGTGCAGTTTTTGCTCAGACACATTTCTCCAGACACATTTTAACAGCAAAACTGTAACAGTCCAAGGTCTTTGACCCAGTTGTTCGATTTTTTTCTGGACTTTTCTCACTTCTTTGGATTCAAGTATATTTTTGTTTATTAAGTTCAGTGTCTCACTTCTGTTTCTAAGTTTGTTATTTATATTTTTTGGTTTCTTGTTTGATTATGTTCTTCGTGTCTCCCTATTTGTTTACCTTCTGACTCTCCAACACTCAACATCTTTAAAACCCGTCTGAAAACACATCTTTACTCACGAGCTTTTAATTGTGACAGAGTTTTTATTTTCTTCTTTGTCTGTGTTTGTTCTACTTTTTATTTTTTTTTACTATGTACAGCACTTTGGTCAACCTGTGTTGTTTTTAAATGTGCTTATAAATAAATTGATTGATTTTAGTCCACTTAGTCCTAATTTTCCCATCTGTGTAAATATTCTTTGCCTCCCTCTGTTGGTTTTTGTTGCCTTTATACCAGCAAATAAAGCTGTGACTTTGAGTGAGACCCATTCTGGGTTCACACTTTGCCACACACCTGTTTCATGACAACAACGAACATTTAAGTTGTAAATATTTTATGAGTTTTATCAAGAGTTCAAAACTTCAGTAACTGGTTCAGATATTTTTGTTATAAAAAATATCAAAGTGCTGTAGAAACTGGAAATTATATCTTCTGAAGAACAACATTTAACAAAGGAACTATTTATATAGCAGGATGTTAAGTTGATAGAAAATAAAATTTCACATAGTGTATGGTGTCAATAACAGATTTTCCTTTCCTGCAGGATTAGGACAACTGCTTTTTTCTTCATGGTTTCACATTCCACTACACTTTCATCATTTTGAGCAATAGCCCAACTAGATTAAACTCTATGTAGCCGCAGCAGCAGCTGTGGTTGTACTGTGCATACGCAGAAATGGCATTCACATTTTAATTTTACGAGTAATTGATGTCATCCATATTCAAGCTGGTTTAAGCAGGTTGAAATCTCTCTTTTTGTAATCAAAAATAATCCGAGGACCCACTGTTGACCCAATGTCAAAATCCCGCACCGTGTTGAAGAATGTCCGTACAATGAACCGGCCCTGCTGGCTGGCAGTGCTTGTTTGGCTGAGTAGCTCCAATCCCAGTAAAGTGATACAGAGAAGATATGGCTCCTAATGTATCATAAACTCTTGACAAGGCCCCAGTTTCCTCCTAGGCAAAAGGAAAAGGGATTCGCGGTCCGAGCATTTCCAGAGATCATAGCATTTGAATAATATGAGTTGAAGGCACCTTTCTTAGTGAGCTGAAGAGATTAAAAATTGCCAAACGTGTAAACGTCTTTAAGAAGCTGAGGCTCACTGATAAAACATGATGCGTGCCTCAGAGGTTGAGAGGAAGGCGGGCAAAGCGGGCGGAGGGAAACACATGGACTTTGGCAAATGTGGTCTCAACAGGATGTTCTGGGCTGGGTTATACCTTCACTTTGACTGCTAGCCTTTTTACGGTTGCTGGTAAGCCTTCAATTAAATGACGGCTACCTTTTTCAAGTCGCTAATCCTCTTACAGTTTGGAACCCTACCCTTTGCCATGTGGAAAATACACACACACACAGATGTGCTGTGTTTTTATGGGTGAGTGTGTGTGTGTGAGAGAGAGCACTGAGTCTTCTTCACCCTCGTGTTGCCTGTCTTGCAGTCCTCCTGCCTTCTGGTACCTTCTTAAGTTGACAAAAGAGGCTGTTCTTGTCACAAACTTAGCCTGAAGTCTGCATGAAAAAAATAAAAGTGTGAGTCTTTGTAGCAAACCTGATACTGGGTCATACATAAAACATGCTGCCAAGACTACATCATTTGCATATAGTCTTCTTTTTAACAGAATTTAAATTATAATGAAAAATAAAGCACAGATTGTATTTATTTAGTTAAATTATAATTTATATGTGCAGTTGCTATGTAGAAAGTAATAAGCTAATTAGAAAAATGGAGTGGAAACATGAACATCCAAAGGCAATAAAAGCTTCATGAAATATGTTATTGTTATCTCATTGGTTTAATTCATGGACAGAACAGACAGGTACAGGTTTCAGGTGATTTTTTCATGTTTCTGGAGCTCCAGATGCCATAAATGCAGAAGAAGGTTTGTAGTATAATGCAAGGCAAATATGCAATGCATGCAGGGAGTGTGTGCAAATGTGTACCGCGTGTTTGAAAACTGAGCTTTACAGCATAAAATCTACTGAAACAAGATGTCACTATAAAGACTATTATTAGTGTTCCACTAAAGCATTTGAGGACAAGAGCATTCAAAAGGAGAAAGCTACTGCAATAAACCCAAATTTTCCAAACCCTCTGACCAGGTTAGGAGACAGCTGGAGAAACTACACCAGAGCAAGGCTACTGTCCTGTGCTAACCAGCTGTTTGTGATCTCAAACATCCTGTCTAGTTACTAAAGAAGCTGACACCATAAGAGCTTAATGATTATTAACCAGCTGCCCTCACATCACGTTATTAACATACAGGAGAAACTGTAGTGTGGTGATTTATTTATACTCTTCTTATTTTCTTGGGTTTTTGGGGGGATATTTGTCCCACTTAACATGTCTCAGATCATCAAACAAATTTTAATATTGGAAAAAAACTAACTAGAATATTTTTGGAAAGCTGGGTTCAATTTCACTAGCCAAACCCAGGCCTGATAATCTGATGAATCAAGAAATCTCTTAAATTGAACACGTCTTTCAAATTGAAATAGCCTAAAAGAGCTCAACAACACATCATACACAAATCTAAGCAGCTGAGAAACAAAGTCATTGACATGTATCAGTCTGGAAAAGGTTACAAAGCCATATCAAAGGCTTTCTGACTTAAGCAGAGAGCAATTATCCACAAATGGAAAAAAACTAGGAACAGCAGTGAACCTTCAGGAGTGCCATCAAAATTATATTAATGACTCATCCAGGAGATCATGAAAGAAGCCAGAACAACATCTAAAGACCTACAGCCTCTCTTTCCTCAGTTAAGGTCAGTGCTCAAAATTCAACAACGAGCAAGAGACTGGATAAAAATGGCTTCCATGAGAGTCTCGAAGAGAAAAACACTGCTGACGACAAACCAAAACAAAAACACAAAGGCTTGTCTCACATTTACCAAAAACAAATGTAAAACAAGACTTCTGGGAAAATAGTTTTCACAAGTAGAACTTTCCTTTTTGATATAGCACATAGTTAAGACTGGATCAAGTGAACCAGAAACCTCCCTTAGTTACACTGCAACAGGCTTAGGCTGCTCAGGGCTTCCCATAATGCACTGAATATTCCTTCACTCACCTTTTTCACTCACTGTGTCTTTCAGAATCAGAGAAACTTTATTAATCCCAGAGGGATACTGAAAGGAGTTTATACACCACTCTGCATTTAATCATTAGCCTCTCCCTGAGCCTGGTTCTGCCGGAGATTTCTTCCTGTTAAAAGGGAATTTTTCCTTCCTACAGTCTAGTGTCTCTAATTAGTAAATCTATGTTTTCTAGTAGAGGGGTAACAAATTGTTCTGCTTATTTAGAAAAAGAAACATCGGCTTCATTTAAATGCAGGAACACAGAAGAACCCTGGTGTCCCAGTTTTCCACTGAGACTTGACCACACCTTACATTTGTGGATCAGTGTAACCCTTCCAGCAATAAATCTGTCTCAAAACCCCACCCGGGGTTAGCCAATCTGTGTTTAAGTGTTATGCACACAAATTTAAAGTTTTGTGAGTGAAAAGAAACTCACAAATATTTTTGAAGCTTTTTGATGGAGAATTTGATCAAATTTCTGAAGCTGAACTTTGAAAATTGTGCATAAATGTTCCGTATTTATTCAGGTTTGGATGTACACATTTTTAAAATAGTTTTTCATGTGATCAAATTACTTTGTATTTGTGTTTGGATTGAAAGACATTTGTGCGACCTTAAAAGTTTCACACAAGTCACCTTTGTAAATCTGAATTTACACTCTTGATCATACCTTCTGGAACAGCTGTGAGGCATATTTCTCACCATACAACTTGGCGGTCAGTATTTACCTAAGGATACTTTGGTACACAAACTGGAGAATCCTGGGGATTGAACCACCAACTGCTGATTAGTAGATGATGTGCTCTTCCTCCTGAACCACAGCCACCCCAAAAAGCACATGAAAATCTCATCTTCATCTTTAATTTTTCTGAAGGGTCTTCCACATGTTTTCAAGTGGGTCTTGCATCCAGGCAGAGTTCTAAGAATTTATTGCAATCAACAGTTTCAGTTTTATGATCAAGAAGGATTTGGATATGGACTGTAGGCTGGATAGGTGACTTTAAATTAAATCTATGTGTGTTCTGAGAATTTTGCAGTGTATCATAAGCAAATTCTAGATTTGCAATGGCCAAATCAAGAAAAGAGCTACTGACATATAAAATAGTGTCTTTTGCATTAAAATGTACATTGCAGTTTTGGGTGGCAGAGATAACAAAAGAGGTCCAAGAATAGATCCTTGTGGAACGCCTAGGACCCTTGGAGACTACTGTCTGAGAAAGGTAAGAGAAAGGTAATCATGACACCATTTGAGGGACTGTTTATCTAATAATTTTGAGGTTGAATTTTCTAATAAAATAAATCTACTTGATGGAGCTACTGAATCAAATGCTTTTTTATTAGATCTATGAAAAGTGCAGATTATTATTAAGGGATTCAGCAGTATTGACATGTACTGCAGCTGTTGTTGTTGTGACATGACATGATTGAAAACCTGACTGCACTAACTGTAACACTTTAAATTCCAGATATACTTTTCATAACAATAACATCTATTTATTTACCTTTACACAACAGATGTGTAGAATTATCCATATATTTTTTGTGTTAAAGTAGTTTTTGGACTCACTTATTATTAATTCAGCCCTACACACCCACTGTGTAATTTGGCTGGATAAATTTGCAGGATAAATTTTTTTTAGACCACGAGTCATTTTTCCGATTTATTTTTTTGATGCAAAAAAACCAGATCCAACCAGTCAGACCCCTGCATTTGTCAACAAATGCACTCAAGGCTCAAAAAGCCCACCAGTACTGAACATAGAAACAGTAAAATAATACTCTTTTACCTCGGACACAAAGCTGGACACTGCTCCAGGTTAATCGGCTCTCTGAAATTAGTTCTCTGCCTCTTTAGATGTGGTGCCAACTCTGCTAACAAGAGTTCAAACTGCCCCACTGACATCCTGAAATATGTACAAAGAGGTTGGGATACAGCTTCAACTCCTCAATCAAACCATGAAAGTCTCCCTGCTGCCTTCCCAGTGGCACAGGAACAGGCATTAACACTGACATGCTTGGCAGAAATAAAATGACACATAGCATTGCATAACTGACACAAAAACACAAACAGCAACAATTAAAATTTAACACATACACACATACACAACAATGCACACAAACAGAGTGATGACATATACATATACATAAATGTCTTACTGGCTATGTACTCTCTGTATTCCTGCAATACTGTATCTGCATACAACCTTATAATAATCCCTTTGAATACCTTTATATATTAGAGACAGCTGTGCCTCACCGAAACTATTGATCAGGATGAGGCACAGACGTCTGCAAAAGGAGGATGTTCCTGCTATAATCAGCCAACAGTGAGTATTGATTTGCCAGTGTCAGGCCACTCCGAGGACACAGTCAGAGTCATGGGCAATTAATGATCTCCATGCTACAGCAGTGTGTCCTCTCTGCTTCTCCCTCGTTCCCCTCTATCAGCATCAGGGAATTAAAATCTATTGTAATGGGTTTATTGACATGGTAAATATGCATCTGCATTTGCAATACTTGGAGCGTGCAAGCATATTAGTAAATACATAATGTAGAGGATTGTTTGGATACGGAAAATATAATCAGTTCTAAACAAGCATATTCTCTTCTACAGTCTGTTAGAGAGCATATAACATGAAACATGAAAAGACAGTCAAATATTATTTGGTCTCTGACCTCAGAGAAAAGGAGTGCAGGTTGTTGGACTGAATACTTCTTTTGGACAATGTAGTTGTTAATTTCCAAAGAAAGAATAATAACGATTGTTTTGGTTTGTTGGCTTTTAAAAATGTGAATAACCTGGAGTGCAATGTTTCAATTAAAAAACTGAATGTGATAAACTCTGTCAAACTAGATCTATGTGATATTTAGGGGTGGGTTCAATCCCTGGGTCCCCATGCCAAATATCCTTGGGCAAGATACTAACCCCAAGTTGCTCTCCAGTGCATCCATTGGAGTATGAATACGCGTGAATGTTAATTAGAAAGCACTTAAAAGCATAAGGAAAACAAGTGAATGGGTGGATGTGGCATGTTGTATAAGGCACTTTGAGTGATCTGGGAGAGTAGAAAAGCGCTATGTAAGAATCAGTCCATTTACCATTACCATATTTATAATGTATTTCCCATTATATACCAGTTCTTTTTAAATTAAATTAAATATTTTATGTCTCTAAACGAAAAACTGGTAAAATGGTCAGAGAGTAAACCATTTTGCTGGATTGTCTCTGTGAACATTGTGTATGTTAAGAACATAGACTATGTAAAGTCTGTGCTTTATATCCTTTAGAGATGCATGGTTATGGTTTACTTAAAAACAGATCTCAGTTAAGTGACTAATTACGCTTTGTAGTGAATCAAATGAAAAGAACGATACCACATTGTTATGGTCAATGGTTATGGCTACAGCCTGCTGTCAGATTAACTGAAGTTAGTGAAAATCAACTAGTCTGCCTCCGGCCTTCTTCTGCTTTGAGTTTTATAGGAAATTATGACCTTTGCAATTTTTGTTATTTTTATTTTATTTGGTATCAGTTTAATCAAGATTATTGTATTTATTGCTCTTAGCAAAGCAATAGTAGACGAAGAAAATGGTAAATGGACTGGTTCTTATATAGAGCTTTTCTACTCTATCTGAGCACTCAAAGCGCTTTACACAACTAATTCATTCACCCAATCACAAGTACTTTTTCTGTTAAGGTCGCCCTATATTTCTATCATTCATATTCCGATAGATGCATCAGCATCAGAGAGCGTGAACATGATTAGTATCTTGCCCAAGGATATTTGGCATGCAGACTGGAGCAGACTGGGATTGAACCACTAACCTTCCAGTTACTAGCTGACCTACTCTACCACCTGAGCTACATATGCCTTTCCTCCATAGAACCTATGTTGAGAGACATAGTTCAGTTTTATTCAGTTTTATTTATACAATGCCAATTCAAAACAACAGTCACGTCAAATGCTTTATATTATAAGGTAAAGATCCTGCAATATAAAAAAGAAACCCCAACAACCCCCATGGGAAAGCACTTGGTGACCGTGGGAAGGAAACAATCCCTTTTAAGAGGGAAAAATCTCGGGCAGAACCAGGCTCAGGGAGAAGCAGCCATCCACCCTGACTGGTTGGGGTTAGAGGAAAGAGAAAAGACCAGACAGACACAGGATAAAAGCCAAACTATGGGAGAAAGAACCAAAGTTTAATAATTGCTAATGATTAAAATGTATTGTTTAAAAAAATGTTTTTATGTGATTAAAATTCCCACAAACCCTTTCTCATATCGTTGTGGAGGTTTTTGCCACTTCTTTGTTTTTCTAGGAGAATGGAAGTGTCAGGAGACAAAGACACTTTATGTATGTCACCATTCAGTCACATCATTTAGCACATTCTACTTTATCAAGTTTTATAATTTAAGCAAAAAAAAGTCTTAGTTGTTTTTCCAGGTTGTTTATGAACAAATTGAAAACATTCATTAGAACAAATACATTGAAAATCACCCTTGCACTTAAAGGAACTTTGCATACATTCACATACAGTGTCAGTGGGCCCTGGGTCCTTTATATGTGCAGCTGTGGCTCAGGTGGAAGATCAGAATATCTACCAATGGGAACGCTAGTGGTCCAATCCCTGGCTCCTCCATAAGCCAAATTCTCCTTGGGCAGACATTGATACATGTGTCAGAGTGTGTTTTTGTGAATGTTAGAAAGTCCTTAGGCATATATAAAAGGACTGTATCTATGTGAAGGAGACCTGCAGTAAAAAGGGTCTTGAGTACCACTCCGTTTACCATATGCTACATGTTTGCCCTAAGCACAAAATTGCAGGGCACAGTCACTTTGCCTAGTTCAAAGCTGTCATGGTTAAAGAAATGCTGATGAAAATAAGATTTCTGTAATGACCAATCAACACAAAAGGAGGAAAAACATTATCTGTCAATATCTGTGGAAGCCTCTCAGAATAGCAGGCCTATCTGGAACATAGTGATTTACTGTCCAATTTTCAATGGCCTCTGTATCCGTTTCAATCAAATCTCCAATATTAACACAAGGCAATAATTTCTTCTGCTTTATTACAAATGTAGCCCTCCTTTTCGATAAATCAGCCTGCAGAAGCTGGTATTATTCACAGTGGAAATCAGGCATATTTTATACAGACTGAGTCACAGTCAAAATGAACCATTATTTCAGCTTAATGTTCTATCGTTCTGTGAGAGAACCACTTGAGTCTTCTTTCTGCAGTGTTCTTTTTCCTTTATCGTCAAAGTAAAACTTTGCTCAAAGCTTTTTCAACCATTCACACAGGTAGCAGATAGCTAGTATAACTGGACAGATAAGTCTGGTAAAAAACTGCAAATGTAATAATAGTATGAGGATTTGCAGAACACTACTGGATTTTTTTTGACTCTGTAAGAATGCCTTAAGCCTGTGGACGATACACCAGCAGGTCATCCAGCAGACTAGCTTTGAATGTTACCTTACTATTCGTTCGAGTGTTTGCAACTGACAAACTAAATGTCTTTGATTTATTTTTCTCAAAGCAGAAGAATAGAACTGTAAATGAAACGATCCAAATTGCAAACAGTTTTAAAGTTTTTTTTTTCAAGATTTCACATTGTTTAGTTTTTACAATTTGGTTTTAATTTATCAAGATAAGAATGGTTGCAACCATTAGTCCTGCAAGCAAATGTGGTTTAGTTAAAAAGCTGAACTGAGTTCATTAAATGTAATGAGTTTTAAGAGTAATGATGCGTTTGAGCATTCCCAGTAAATTTGTAAAAGTTTCGATGTGTACCACCAGGAAGTTGTCCTGGAACAACCATTAAAGTACTAGATTCCAACAATTTGACTGATGTTACTGTTGAACAAATGATGCCCAAGTAGCACGCAATGATGAAATCTGTACCCTGGTTTTGAGTCCTAGCTTGGCTTGCATATCTATGTGCAGGTGTAGCTTGATTCTTCAACATCTCATACATTTAATTCTCTTCCATAAGATGTGAATGAATACAGTTTGTAATTGAGTTTTTCATTTAATCATTTATACGATTAAATCATCATCTACATTAACAATTTTGCTTTAAGTGCTGCCGTTTAATTTGGCACCTTGAATTCACATTGTTTTCTAAATGAGGTCTGACTAATAACATCCTTTTCTCTGCTAATAAAGAGCAAAAAATACACCTGAAAAAATTTAGCGGACTGGCCCTTTAAGGTCAGCTCCTTACCCATTTCTGATTTTTCTGAATGTTTTTAGATTTAAATGTTCCTGTTTGACAACAAACTAGACTGTGGTCTTATACGAAGAGCTAATGTCAAATGTATGATGCTAGGATATAGCATACAAAGAAAAAAGGAAGCAGTCATGCTGGATATGACAGATAAAATGCTTCTTTCAAGTCTAATATGTTAAGAATTAAGCACTCTTCACTATTGGACTATTAGCTTGTAATATGCACTACGTGTATATGTTTTGTCTCTGCAATTTAAAAATAAAGCAATGTCACTCTATATCATGCTTAAAGCTATAGAACTGTGCGTTTAGTAGGAATGTGTAGCATTTACGGCGTGACATGAGACACACCACAATCCCAGGATTAGAGTGAGAATCCCACATAGAAAAGTAAAACACATTAATAGAAAGTCACTTAAAGGTCTATCCATCATGTCAGAATGAAAGAAGAAACATTAGGAACAAATGACATCATCAGAACTTGTCCTAACCTCATTCATGTCCTGTTACAGTGACTTGATCAACAGTTGTATCACTATGTCTCAGCCCAGTTACTGATGGCTCTCTCTCAAACGCTGCCTATCTCATTACTGTAATGAACTTTATAATTACCTACACCCCCTCCGAGAAGAATGAAGGCCATTAAGACACTGGGATTGGCTTTTATATCATTTACTTAGCCCAGGACACTAACCAGCAGCCATTTTCCAGCTCAATAAACCCCCACATCCTTCAAGCTGTTGACAACACTTTCTTTCTTTCCTCCGACTGGCAGGACTCTCGGTGCAAAACAGAGTGACACAAAGCTTTACTGCAGACTTTTGACCGTCTTAGACTCACTCGCTGAGGTCCCTCCACAGCTAACCTTGAAATTCAGGTTCATAATATTTTGGCATTCAAAAGAGGTCATATTGGTGGTCAAGCAGTTAATGCAAAATATTGTGAGTGAAAAGTCTCACAGCTGAGTTCTACCATCACACCAGCTGTTTGCCTGACTACTAAACCGCTCATTAACTAGTGTAGGTTAATGAGTGGTTATGAGGTGGTGATCTTAGGAGAAAAGTTTCCTCTTTTATTTTGTTCTGGCTTGGGTTGTTATAGTTATCTTGCAAAGTCAACACCTTTGTTTCACCACCTATAGTGTTACTGAAAAATAGCTGTCCTCATCTATGCCTTCCTCATCACCATAAATGTGCTAAGACAGTGGGAGGCAAAGAGTGCGTGAAACAAAAGGGCCTCTGATAATAACTAAATGCAAAATGAAAAAGGCCTACAGTGACTTTCAAAACTGCTAGGTTGACTTGTTTTTACAGTAACTGCATGTTGTTATTGTGAATACTTTTAAAATAAAAAGAAGCAGAATTTTTGTAAACTCTGTTTTCTTACTGTTACACCTTTGCAACAGTCAGCTTGTAGCTCGGCTAATGCTTGCAACCATATTACTTTGTAAATTTGGTAATTTGGTCCCAGTCCTATTTATTACCAAGCTTTTGGAATTACATATTGTCATTATGTCAGAGTAACTAAGCAAAAGTATTGATATAAACATTAAAAAAAAGTCATAAAAGAAACTGTTTTTCATATGTCAGCAATATTAAAATCATCATGTCAGATTAATACAAAGAGCTACTGAGGAGCTCGTCTGAAGATGTTAACATTTGCTATAAGAACGGAGCAAAGACAGCGAACAAATCCGAGAGATTGAAAGCTGAAAAGTGAAGAGATGGGATATAGTTTTCACAGAAGCATTGGTTACATGTACATCTAAGCCTACCCTGTATGCTGGATTATAGAGTTTTACAATATGACAATAATAACAAAGTCTTCATTAGACTAATAGTTAGACATATTAAAACAAACCTCCTCTCATTGCCTTGTCACTGTGAAACAAGCACTAACAAGTAGTACAAGCAACACTTTGAAGGCATCCATGTAAGACCATTATATCAATCAGCAATTAGCATCCATGCTGTTCGAATCTAACAAGGAAAAAAAAGCCTTGAATATTAACTTAATAATTATAAAATTGATCATACAATTTTTCTATATGCATATCAATTGAAACTAGCGACAAACATAACCATGCTTGTTTGCATTTTATTATGGAATATTAAAGCTGTTTTACAATAGTGGTCTTAAATGAGCACAAAATAGATTGCGAAAATAGATTTGAATTTCAAACTAATGACATGCTGATTCATAACTCATCTTGCATGTAATCTCTATGACTGTATAACAAGAAGTGAAAACAGGTAATGAGCAAATATATATATATATATATATGTACATATGTATGCAACTTTGATTTTGCGTTTTTATAATTCTATCTGTATATATCAACACTGTTGATAGGTGTTAAAGCTCTTAGACTATAGCATTAAAGACAGACTATGACCTCTACTTTTAACAAAGCAGGTTGAACATTATCAACACAAAAGCAGTAGTGTTGCTCTATAATTCTCCCCTACTGGCCGTGGAAATGAAGACCAAAAAGTCGAATTTCATCCAGCACCTGCTTGTACTTGGCAGACTGCACATACAGAACCTATTTGTGAATGCATTGTGTTTGGTTGGGATTAATTAACACTTATAATGTAGTGGGGAATCAGGCAAGTCAGGCTTGTGTTATAATAGTGTTTTGGCTTGCAATGCTGGACAAAGACTTTGCTTCAGAGGTGTTTTATATGTGTGTCAAAGAGAGAAGGCGGCCTACTGCACTACATTGTACGCTATCATGCTGAAACATATGGACAGACAGGTTCTTTGTCACTACTGTAAGGGCATGTTTGACATGGTTTGATGCAGAGCACCAGACAAACACAAAAGCACTATCCTCCTCACTTGATGTCAACCTGTCACTCTGTCAAGGCTGCGAGTGTGCCTGAGAGGGTGTGTATGAATCTCTTTGAGTTAGTGTCCACTAGTAGTGCAGACCTCAGTTAAGCTGACTTCCTCTTGCTTATACTTTTGCATAAGTGCAATACCTTAACTATATGTTTTAGCACTCTGCCATAGCAATATATGAAAACACGTCAAGCCAATCCACAATTCTGTGGTTATACAATATGTTCACAACCCTGTAGTGTGTTAAAGAACTTAATATAATTAATAAACTTTTGGGTTACGTGATGACTTTGTGTATTAAACAAAAGGGGAGTGTTTTTCAGGTAATTTATGCTCTTTTTTTTAACATTTTTCTGACTTGGTCATTGCATGCACATTCCCACTGATGGAGTGACTTGTGCAGTACCTTGACATCACCTATGGGTGTCTCTCTTTTTCTTTAGAAGCCGTCTTCCCAAGCAGCTGCACCCCGTCTGCACCGTTGGCAGGAATGACCAAGTGTATGTCTTTGAGACAGAGAAGCCACCTGTACAGAGTAAAAACGTTATAAATGCTATATGAGTGTGCAATTTACTACAAAAATACGTTTTTGGGAGGAACTAAATATTTATGTGAACATGGAAGCAGACTTATGAGTGTGTGGCATGGAATCAAACGTACTGGAAGAAATAAAATTATCCAAATATAATGATCCAAATATTACCCAAGAATTAATTGAAGTTTTCTAGGTGAGTTTACTGTTGTAGGCTTGTCAGATCCTGCTTTGCTCCCTATAATAAAGTGGGATTGCCCATATGTGAAATTGTTTTAGTCTGGAGTGCCATGCTTGTTATCTGAAGCAACTGGAATTCAAATGCGTAACTTATCTAATCTTTTACTTTTACATGTCTCATTGATCGATAACATTTTAGAGAAGACTTCTATAATACATCAGAAACATGTCATTATTTTGTTCAAAGACTCCCAGTTTCCAGATTTCCCCATTTGGACATCTCAGTGACATCATCTTTTTCATAGGTACAAAGGAATATATAAATCCACAAATCAAGCTAAATAGACATTAATGCTTCCAGTAAACGCATGCTCTATATAGTATTTTTTGTTTTTGAAAAAATGCATTGTTCATTATTCATGCTCATGATCAAGCCTCCAGTACGAAATAATACGTGATTTGAGCTTTCTGTCTGTGCTCTGTCTTTCTTTCTCTCTCTCTCTCTCTCTCTCTCTCTCTCTCTCTCTCACACACACACACAGACACACACACACACACACACACACACACACAAGCACAGAAATCGTTATAGGCTTAGTAGTAGTTCTTCCAATCATGCTATTTGTGTATCTTGGTAGATAACGATAATACAAAGAAGAAAGAGAGAGTTTAATGCTCCACAGTAGGTGACTTAATCCAACATCGTGGCTCCATTTCTTCCCTTACTTAATTACTACTTATTTATATGAGGACACCTGGAGGATATAGTATAACTTTAATATTTACTTGATTTCTGCATTTGTAGTGTATCTAACTACTATTGTTTTTATTTTCATATTATTAAAACTGTTGTCTGTCCTATTCACCAGCATTACTTTGAAGACTGGATCACATACATCACTCCAAAAATCAAAGTTAAATATTGTTCTTTATTTTTTTCTAAGCAGCATTTATAGAATAAATATATATAAGAGCTAGCTTGGGTACATACAATGCAATATTCTAGAAACGTGTCTTTGAGAAAAGAGGATGAATCAATATGAATTCTGATATTTTTATTCGTTTTTTAAATTTCACTTTTATTTGGTAAATGGGTTGAAAATTAATCAAGTCATTATTAATTCAACAGTGTTTTGATAGATGCAGGGATTAGGAGGTGACGCTTCACCGATGGCCAGTGAGGTATTTATGCATTACTTTCATACACCTTCATTCATCTTCCATTCTAAAGGATGTTTCAATACTTCAAATTTCACACACCGTATCAGTATGTAATTAAATGTGTTTTTATATATTTTACAGATGCAAAAAATGTATTGTTATATGTTACATATTGTTGTGTTTTACGCTTTTTTTTCTGTAAATGTAGCCACTGTTCTTTAAAGCAGATAATTGTTACATTTCCTTTGTTCTATACTGGTCATGTTAGGATTTGGAAAGTGTTTTTTTTCTAATTCAAAGGACTGAAATAGGTAAATGGAACAGAAGTTAACATGATTTGGAGCTGTGTATTTCCTGGACGGTTGTAAAAGTCTGATTCAAAGACAGATTTCATGAGTTAACCAAATACTGTCTCTCTTTATACATCTCATACAAAGCTAACAGGTTGCTTGGATTCTTTCCATTAATATTTTATGCATTGAAATGAAATGAGTGGCAGGTCTCAATAAATACAAACTTTCTCATAACTGGATATAATGATAAGAAAGGAATGGCAGCAGTGAGGGCAGCTTCTGATCTTTTCCTCCAGAGGAAAAGAAGAATTTAAAATATACAGTAAACATGTTATTGTATTTGGTTACTGCAAATTAAAAAGCAGTTGTAACTAAACAGTTATTGTTGTAGCTGTAACCTTTCAGTCCTGATGGGAAGACTTTGAACTGTGACAACACATTATTAAGCAGGTTGTTGGTGTGCGGGGCCAATCTCCACCACCTTTTGTTCCAATCTGTCCACTGAAGCAAAGGACCCCCTCATTTCCTTGGAAATTGCTGGCTACTGCACTTAAAGAGTATTTTAGTGCTAGAAGTTGTAGATGGAGACCTGAGATGGATGTTGATTTGGGGTTAAAAGAGGCTAGAGGTTTGGCTGTTGTCAGTATCAGGCTGGCTCTTGGACAAACTACCCGAGACAGTTTGTGACATCTAGTCCCGCCTCATCTCTCTCTCACTTTGTTGAGTTACTTTAATGAATTCTGTGTGGATGATTCTAACCAAGAGGGGCGTAAGGTAAGATTGAGCATGGTGGGGTTTTATGGCTGTCATTACCATCTACCCTTCTAAGACAGAACTGGAGTGTGAGGTTTTTCCTGATTCTTTATAATTGATCAACATCCCTGTCTAGAAAGACAATGTCTGATAGACTGTTTAAGTCGGCGGTTAAATTGCTTTACCATGACAAGCTGAGATTTTATCAGTGTTACGTTTTTGGATTAAAAAATCTGAACGAAAGAATGAATTACTTCTAAAATGTAATAGTTTTTTTCTGCTAATCTTTGCTTAGCAATGTAACTTTAAACAGCCAAAGAAACTTCACATGGTGTTGGTCAAAGTTCAGCAAGACCCAGTAAACACGTATGAAAGGGCTGACCGATTAATTCTGCTTTCTTGAGGCTGTAGCACATGGCTATTCTTAATTGGTGGGATTGTTTGTTTAGTTAATTTGGATAATGAATTGATTAACTTCAATTCTCAAGAAATTTGCCCTCTAATTTCCTTATTTATTGCATCTCTTTCTGTTGCATGTACCATACTGAGTGGCTCAGGGTGTGTCTATGTTTCACTGAGAGGCATGGAAAGCCCCACTCATGGAATAGGGTGGCATAGTGTGCAGCAGGTAGCACTGTCACGTTGGCCATGGGTGTCAGGTAGCTAAAATACTTGTAGACAAGTAGACTGAATAAGGTTCTGTATGGATGTATGGTTAAACTAAAAAGACTAGAAAAGCATTATATAAATGCAAATATTTGAATGCATCAAAGTAGTTTTTTTTTTTTTTGGAAGATAATTACTTGATATGATTAGCCAGTGCCATCCACTGATGCAAAAATGTACCATCTATTCTATCCACTTAAAGCTGCAGCATTTCTTAAAGTCTTGGCAAGATGGAATTCAAAGGATATGCTCAGTTTGGTAGTCGTTAACTAGTGCGAGAAACCTTGCGGTGGTATGATTTACATGTTTATCCCAGTAATGCATCTCTGTTATTTCAGATGTCTGTTTGTACAATTCTTTCTAAAGAGCAAGTTAATAAACTTGTACTTTGAAACAACAAATGCATGTTCTGCACGGATTTCATTTCCTTTCAAATCATGACAGTGGTAACATGTTTTCATTCAATTTCACTGTAAAATATTCACACTGAATTTTACTGAATAATAATTCATAAAACTTGATTGATGTTTTTGTTTCTCTTAATGCAGCTCAAGCTACTGTTCAAGTTTGGAACGGAATTGTGGTTATATTTAAAAAAATTGTACTGAAATGACATGAAAGTGTGCATTCATTAAATATGATTCTTTGCCTTCACTGTGTCTTTTTCTTTTCTCTGTTCAGAGGTTAATATGAGGGCGCAAGCTTCCCTGAGCTGATGTAACAATTCATCAGCAATAATTTGAAGCACACATTAAGCACAAATCTATATGTGAAGTAGCATAGATTTATTTTTCACAAAGAAAAAAGTAAAACGGTGTGCACATAAAAATAAGTATGACTAGTTAAATCAGCCTTTTCGATCACAGATCATGAGGCCCAGTGTAAGACTTAAACAGATAAAAACAGCTGTTTAAATGACCTTTGCAATGAACTAAAACTATGGTCTTTCAGGAAGTATAACTTAAGCACATGATGATATGAAGGACACACACAACAGCTGACCTGATTTTTGAACATTTCATGGTAGTTTTATCTTGCAGGAAAAAAATTAGGAATGGCATATTGCAAAATTGCTTGGTAGTCTATAATAATCTCCAACCCCCTCCCCATTTTTTGTTCTTAGGTCTCCAGGTACACTTATACTGCACATAAGGATTTTAAAAAAAGAGACTATTATAGCATTTTTGTCACTGCACGTGCACATGAAGTTAGTAGGGGAGGTATTTGTGGCTCCAACCACCTACCAGCTTGTGACAGCTGTTTGTGAAGGACCACAAAATAGATCCAAATAATCCAAATAAGTGACAACAAAACCCTGCATTATTGTGAAAAGAGCCAGGTTGAAATTGATATCGATAGGTTTGGAGGATTTATGTTTTTCTTCATGTGAAATCTTTGAAATTACTTTTTCTGTTGCACTCATGAAGCCACTTTCAGTACATACCATTCTAGTGGACAGATATCTTTTATGGACAGGCTGTGAAAGAAAATAAATCCAGTTACTTGTAATTTCATGGAGAGATGGAGAGAATGAACACATTCATGTGAAGTGAAGGAATTTGTGCTAGGGTGGATTTTTACACTGAAAATGAGGTTTTACAAACAACCTTTATACAGAATATTTAAATAAATGGCAAAAATGAACTAAATTATCTATGGAAATATTGGAAAAAACCCTTTCATGCCATGTCAAGTTTGGCTTAGGAACAACCTTCGGGGGCCATTGAGCCCAGACTCCCAGCAGATGGACAGGACAGTTAACATAGTCGTTTGAGTGAGTGTTAAACCTTGTGTTGAGAGAAATACTACTAAAAGAGTTTCGGACACCAAACATGACACAAGGTATACTCCACATACAACAATGGAAAAATGGAATATGTAGAGGTATTTTTCCCATTTTCCACATGTTTGTTTCCTGGTCAGTTTGTTTATGTAAGATACCTGAACAACAGCGAGGGCTTCATGGGTGCCAGACCCTAAAAATGCAGTTAAGTGGGGAACTATAGCTAACAAAATGCCACAGCAAAAAAGGGTTAATTTTGTGTGAAAGCATATCTAAGTTATTTTTATATGTTCTATATACACAAAGATTCAGTATGAATATTGAAACGACATAAAGTGAAGTCCTAATGACGACAAATCTACAAAGTGGCATCTTTTTAATCTATATTTAGAGCCAGTGTAAGCAGAAATTTGAATTCTACTGAAATTCAATTTAAATTAGAACATGGTATGTCTAAATCAGAAATGATACTGACATGTGGGATGTACAAACATCTGCTTTGATGCCCCAGAGTTAGAATATCAGATTTAATACACTGTGGCAAGCTATACAATGCAAATAATATATACAAATTTAGTAGATTACCTGCCTTAAAAACAAGAAAACACAAATATTTCACAAATCTGTCAAAAACTGTATTTTTTTTATTAAGCAAATAAAAAACTAAATTGTTTAGTTTTTGTTTTTATTTTATTTTTGTTTCTAAATTGTTTTTATCCCTGAATTTGAGCTGATATGCTGACATCTCTGAGAAGTCAGAAATTAATTACTGTAGTTATAAGCACTATACTTATCATCTGCTCTATTACTTCCTTGATTATGCTCACTACTAATGTTTTTTCTGTACTTCACCTCACAAAAGTCAGTGGAACAACGTGTGATGACAGAACAAACAAGGCTAACATCCATGACCTTTGCAACTGCAGGGCTTCCCAGAAATCCTCCCTCGGGACACAAGAATACAAACTCAACTCCTTCTGTAACCATTTGGAGGCTGAAATCTACTTAATAAGTACAAGTTGCCAGTCCATCACAGCACTACCAGAGAGTCAGAGAGTTTTCCTAACAATAAAAAAAAACAACACTTTTTGTAAAAGTATCCCAAAACTGAAGAAAGTTTTTTGTTCACGTTAAACTAGCAACATCCTTACCATAGCGCTGTCACTGTAAACACCATGAACAGCTTGTTAGGGAGTAAACCAAGGTTGGATGGCTCGGCCATAATCATATCAAAATATCAATTTACGTTAAAAATGTAAATTAGTCTCACAGACAGACTAAAAACATATTATTTTTTACCTCAAGGCTCAATTGAAAGAAAAACAAGGAACAGAATGGACAAGACAAGAAAAGAAAAAAGAAAACGCATCTCAGCTTGTCATCAATAAGACGGACTTCTTAAATTCTGAACCCTGCTGCTAAGTAGCCTTATGATTCTTCCAGGCTTGAAAAGGAAACTGCTTAAATATCTGTTTCTCCACCTGAAATGTGGAGCCCGCCACTGAGTCAAATTTAAGATGTTGTGCTGGCAACTGCTCTGTCTTGAAATATTGCACAGTCCAGGAGAGACAGAAAGAGAGAGAAAAAAAATGGGAAGAGATTAAACCGGGAGAACGGAAAAAATAAGGGTGTGGGTATAGAGAGTGTGACATAGAAGGAGAGATACAGGTGGAGGGTCCCAGCACAAAGCACATAGCTGCAGGAGAGGCTTATGCTTTAGATGGCCATGTCAGAATGCAATGCACTCGCTGCTGGTTTTATCTCTCTCATGCCTCCTCCTCCTCTCCTATCACTGTCCTCCTCCTCTTCTTCTTTCCTTCTCTGTGGTGCCTTTCCATCTGCATTCTAGTCCTCCCTTCTATTTCTCTCACACCTCCTCCCTCAGCTCCCTTTGTTTTCTGCTTCTTTTCCTACAATGCCATATTTTCATACATGCACAGGAGTATGGAGACAGCAACACCACTGAGCATATTGGTGCACCTCTCTGTCTTCCTATCTGTGTTTCTCTCTCCAGCGTGCACACACACACACACACACACACACACACACACACACACACACACACACACACACACACAACACCTCGGTGTGAAAATTGAAATAATGATAATGTATCCCTCAGTCTGCATCAAAGTATTGCCACTTCAAAAAAATGCCGGCAGGCATGAAATGCAAACGTGAAACAGATGGATTGAGCGGGAGGAAGGAGAAAGGAAGTGTGTGTGTGTGTGTATCTTCTTCTTTTTTTTTTTGCTTTGACCATCCTCCTTTTGCTTTGTGCCTAAGCACACAGTTTTGTGTGTGTGTGTTACTTTGTGGAGGACAGTTGCTGCACGTTAGTCAGGGTTGATGTAAGCATTTGGAAGGACATGCCTGTATGTGTATGTGTGCGAAGTAAGAGGTGATATTTGGGGTTTTGACAGCAGGTTTTCAGTTTGTGTGTGTTGTCACCGAGTATGTGCCACCTGATTAAGACTGTTGCAGTTACGACTGGACTTCCTCATTTGTCAGTAGTAAAAAAGCATCTGTGTTATTTCTCCATTACTTTCTGTTAACCGCTTTGTTTCAGCTCTGTGTCCACCGTCACAAATCCTAAATGCACAAAACTATTGCCACTTATCTGGAGTAAGCTTTAGCAGAGTTTTACATAACAACACCAATTATTGCTTGCTGAATTTGTAAAGGAGCGGTATTCCACAATGATAACATATTCCCTGCAGACAGAAACATATGGTGGGTCACTCATCACAAACTAAAGGACTTTATCATTTTTTTGTGGTGTACAGTACCATGGAGCTTTTTTATTAGTAATGGTAAAATGGAGAGTGACACCGATGAACACATCAGTGTGTTTTCTGTAACAGTTCAGGTGTTATACTTCTTCTGTTATACAATAAAGATGGAGCTGAACTTAAGACAAAGCATTTTGGTATATCAGTAGTTCTATGTTCCAAACCACACCTCTAGTCATGATCTTTAGGTAATGTCTGATAGAATGAGACTATGATGCAAGAGAAAACTATGCATTTCTTTCATCAAGTGCCTGAGCTGTCAAAAGGTGTCCAGAGTAGAAGCTTTGTGCCCAAGCGAGCCAGTTGAGGGGGTTCAGGCATTTTATTAGGATTCTTTCAGCTGAACATATACTAGGCTTGACTTAGACAAAGCCAGAAGAAGCTGTGAAGTGATAAAACTGGACCACCTTGCTCAGCCTGCTGCTAGAACAGCCCTCCCCACACACTCCACTAGGTGTATAGGTTTATAATAATGCTTTGTAGATGGGTTTTGTTCTGGCCAATCTGTATATTTAGTGGATGTCAGTTATACATTTATCTGTTAAGTTCAGTTTCATTATTATGATGCAGGATATTAGCAAGCTGTCCAGCAGCAGTTAAAGGCAGCCTCAAAGTTACATAAACTAAAATGCCATAATAGTGGGAAAATAAACAGGACACGTCTTAAATGGTGGCTTTGCTCTTTTACTCGCAGAATATTCATAGTGAAGAATGAAATGTCTGTGGAGCATAACCTTAATTAGTATCAGCTAGTTAGCTGAGTAATAACTAACTAGCTTGTGGAAAAGCCCCAACACTAAGTGAGAATGACTTAATGATTGTATTTCAAAATAAAAATAAAATAAACAAAACCAAACAGTCAATAGATGTGCAAAGAATGTAAAGCTCAGGCATAGTCCCTGCTTTAAAAAAGCTGAAACGTACTGTTCAGATTTGAACTTATTCAACTGAAATGTTATTTCCTTCAGTAACAGTGAATCATGTCTGTGAAGGTTCGCAGTCATTCAGGTCATTGTAGTCTAAGGAGCTTGGAAAGAAAAGCATCTGGACTTCTTCAAGTTGCTTCAAGCCCTGGACACTCCCACAGGGCTTAAATCTGGGACTCTCCACCATTTCACCCTAGAACTGAAGAAGCTTCTCGGATGAGAGGTGAAACGTCTTCAAGCAACTTAAAGGAGTCCAGACGCTTTTCTTTCCAAGCTCCTTAGACAACACAGAATCATGTTTCATTTAATGACCTCTAACAGTTACTAAGTAACGTCTGAAATTGCTTTCAATAACACCTTTATGAATTCAGGTTTTCTGGGGGTGGGTGTTGAACCAGCATCTATTTAAATTTCAGGACCCAAAGGTTCACAGCAGAATAAAAAGTCTGAATGAGATGATCAATATTATTCGCTTTTTAACATTTTAAGCTTTTGATCTTAACTATATCTAGTCCTGTATTCTGCTCATAAAAGACCTTGAATGTTTTACTTCATATCTATTGGAGCAACTGTGCATTTGCACAACTGTGAAGTTGTTCTTTCAGACCCTTGTGCTCCTTCTTCTTCATTTGGGATTGCCATGTCGATGTAATTAGAGTGCTTGCTATTTGCTTGTGTTGTCAGTGAAGATTTCTACCAGGCTGGACGTTTTGGTACCCAAGTTTGTTTTAGCCTTTTGTGGGCCTAATTAAGAAATGCTGATCTGACTTTGTTCACTTAAATTTCTCCTCGGTTTAAAAACACAGATTTGGCGTACGCGCTACATGTTTGTAGAGTCTGGCAAAAGCAGTGTGAGTATAATAGATTTGTTGTTGCTATTAAATAGCAATGAAGTGCTGAGGTGACCCAGTTGTCTATTTTTCACCAGCATGCACAGACACAAATACATTTCTTTGTTTTTGGTGTACACAGGTCAGTTAGCGCCGTATGGCAGCAGACATAATTAGCGTCTAATCGGCATGATGTTTTGACTGCCGCTGTTTCACAGTTCACTAGCTGTTTGGGCTACCAGCGCTAGTAGCTAGTTACCCCATGCAGGGCAGCAGGTGAATCAGCCAGCAGGGTGCCATCTGTGCAGGTGGATAGAACATCTCTTGCTTTTTTTTAATGTCTTCACCTTAAAATACACTAATTTATGTTAAGGGGGTTTGTTAAATGTGAATGGCTGCACGTCCGTAAAATTTCAGGTGTAGCCTGAGCGTATGCATGTTCACAGTTTCTGTTGAATTTTTAGAAAAGCATAGAATATACAAGGAATGCACGCAAACACACAACAGTACTTGTAAACACAAAGTGCTCAGTGGCGCATTAGTCTCATCTCTGATAATATAACAGTAAAATCACTTAGTTTTCACTGGATTTTAGACTGTTGCTCAGGGACTAACCAGCTGTGTGTGGAAGGTAGACACACATGTAGATAAACACAATATTACTGCATTTGTTAACAATGTGCTTTCAGATTACATTTTGTTTTTCTTGGAATGTATTTATTTTTGCAGCCATTTTCTATTAGAAATAGCCGATTATATCCCTTATTCAAAAATGAAATTATTACATTCCAATAATAGATTGAACCAACGTATAAAAGAAAATTCTCATATCTTTCTGAATCTGTAATGATAACAAAATTATCACATTTTCAAGAGTTCACAAAATGTGAGATTTTATTTTATTTGAATAATATAGAGTCACCTGATAAAACAGAGATTAGGTAAAGTTTTTAGGCAAGTCACTACTAAATGTGCATATATATATTCTGCCATAATTTATATCACATGTTGGCAATTTTGTATGTTTGTTATACTAAAAGAAAACTCTCTGGGGAAAAGACAGATTCTGTGGGCTGCACACATACTAATGTATTCATTATTTGACATTATTTTCCAATGGAAATATGGTCAAACTGGGATTATTTGAATATGAATGACATTTTCACTCAAGATTTCATATTTCCATTCACATATGTAGCTATTTGTATACTCAAGGCACAGTGTAGACATATAAAATACAAGCATCATTTTCATTCAGGAGAAGGAAATCAAACTGAAAGGAGAAATTACTCAAAGGTATCACGGTAGCATTACTGGAGCATTACTGTCTTTTCTAAATAAACTATACATAGAAAATAATTCAGTTTAAGAATAAACGTGAACATACAGTTGGATGACTGTTTAAATCAACAATGATTTCCATTATCACTCACACATTGTAATAAATGCCATCTCAGCCACAGTGATTTACATATAGGTGTGCTGGAAAGGGATGTTGGCACTTTACTCACCACATCTCTACAAAATGTTATCTCCAATTATCGTAGCTCATTTGTTTGGGTTCATGAATATTTTCTTTCTCACATTTATTTAAAATTGAATTTCAGAAGCAAGATGTTTCTTTTCAATAATAGGTACAAGCCAGTGCACACTACCAGTCCAGAAATGAGCAGACAACCTTTGTTACTCGAAAAAGAGAAAAACAAAAGGTCTTTATAAGAACTGCTAGAGGAGGTACAAAGAAAGTGAGTATTAAACTTACACATACATAAAATCTTTGTGTTTTTAAACAGGTATATAACCCTTTTTTAAAAAAATATGTCATTTCTATAATCATACTCAATAATATGTAACATGGTATTTCATAAATAGATAATTTAGTAGACATTTGTACCACAACCAACATCTGGCCTAACTGTAACAAAGTGTAAGGCTGAAACCAAAAGTTTCTTTCATTGTTCTTTGGTCTAACAATTACTTTCTTGACTGCTGATGAAAAGGAAGAATATATCAAAGAAAATTACTCAAAGTAAGGCATTCTTTTGTTTTTAACAGTTGTTTTTAAATATGAATTTAAATACCCAGATTCAGTTAATAAATACTAAAATCTGAAGTCCTCATGCCAAAGTGAACACTGTCGATGACAGACACTTGGATGGATTTTGAAATAGTCTCGTTGTCCACATCAGCATAGCAGAGTTAGATCTGAAAACTGAAAACTGCGGATTTCATGGAAAAAATTATTCAGTTAATACTGATGTAACCTTAAAAAATAGCAGCTCCATCAATGCGACTTAACAGAAATGCTCCGTCCATTTTAGTCATGCTACCTAGCTTTACTCCCATCCAAACTGGTCATGGTGAATGAATGAATAAAAAATAAAATAGTCTTATGTGTGCACACATTGTCATAACTTTTATGTAACAGTATTTTCCCAATACCTAATGTTTCATTTAGCATCATTTACATGCTGTAAGTAGATGTGCATTCACAGCTCCATTTAATGTATGTGATGTTCCACATCATGAACTACTATATATATATCTATATATCTATCTCTCTCTCTATATGAATATATGTGCTGTTTCAGTTTTACATATTGTGTTACATTTGCAGCAGACTGCAGTCGTGGAGTGGCCCAGTACGTAAATCCTGTGGTGTGTGTGTGTGTGTGTGTGTGCATGAGATGGACTGGTCCTGATAGTGTTGTAAGTGCTATACAGTTAAACAATAGTACGCGGTGAGGAAGCACCCGTGCTGAGGGTGTCATATATTACAAGAAAGGCAGCCTCCAAACAAATTACGGCTGTGTCTTTGTGTTGTTCTTAGCCCTCCATCTCTTCCTCTCTCTCTTTCCTAGTGTTATATATTTTCACACCTCACTGAGTCCAGTACACACACACACACACACACACACACACACACACACTGGTGTCTGACTGTATCCCCCGCCCTCCTCTTCCTCTCTGTCGTTCCTTCTCTCCCTCTTCCTCCTTTACTGCATTTTCTTTCTTATTTCTCTTTCTCACTTCATATCACCCTTCTTCACTCACCCTACCTCACTCTCCCCTCTCCTCTCCCGTCTCCCTCCTCCCTTCCCTTCTCTCTTGGGTCATGTTGCAGCAGCTCCAGCAGAAATAATAGGAGCAAAGGCGTGAGGTTGTTATTTGCATAGAAATAGCATGACGCCCCAGGCAGCTTCAGGAGAAGGACACAGAGATCATTTGTCTCAAAATTTTAATGAAAACTTTTGCTGAGGCAGAGATTTCTTTCCCTCTGCCCCCTCCCTGCTCCCCCCCTTTCCTCTCCTTCCCCCGTTCTTATTCTTTCCCGTACCTTCTGTGCCGTCCGATGCTTGCGCTCTCTTCTTCCTTTTCTGTAGTAGCACAGTGTGATGTGAAATTAGATGACACATCACTATTGTGCTGCTCTGCACCACAAGCATGTCAGTCTTACTGGCAGTTTGTCAAACATTGCAGGAAATATGGAAGAACCGAAATGTCTCTGTGGTGAAGACAGTTTCTGTGTGTGTGCCTGAAACACACACACACACACACAGTTAGACTGAACATACAGGATACCATTGAGTATGCGACTTTGGAATTAAAAATGCTTCAAGACTTCGTTAGAAATAACCTAATCTAAACCTAATCTAAACTTAAACCTAAACCTAATAACCTAATCTATTTTTTTCTGTTTTTGTGCAATTTTAAACCATAAAATCAAAATAAATAAATGAATAACTAAATAAAAAAAAATCAATTTGCATATTTTCATTATAGGGGCAAATTTAAAAATAATATGTTTTACGAGATGTTTGTTGATTTTAAAAAAAGCTCATTAATTATGATTACTTAATGGGCTACAGCATTATGCATTTTCATTTTTTATTGGATATATTAACACAAATAAATAAGTCTATCACATAAATAACCTGCTGTGTTTCTGTAGATTATAACTGTCTTGTTTCTCAACAATCACTATTTTTAGCTAGACATAACAGCAGGAATGCATATGACATTTTTGAAATGCCATTGTGGATTAACTACACAGTGCACGGTGTTCAGCTTACTACAAAACTTCAACAAAGTGTACATAGGTGCTCTTTATTACCTCACCTGTGAATATCAGCAAACACAATGAATTCTTTTCATAATAAAAAAGGCTTAAATCCAGTAGACACAAATATTAGACTAAAAACAGTTCTGTAAATGGATTATGATCAGGACCTTGAAACAAACAAACAAACAAGAAAAACATTTATTTATTTACTTTTATATCCAGGTGATGAAGTAAAGAAAATCATAAATTCAACTGCAATTATAGTTATTTTTAGACAGAATATTTGTTTAAATATTAATGCATTTAAATGCATTATTGCATTACTTTCGTTCTCGTGCTCAGCAAGGTTGATGTGACTGCTCTGCTGTCAAGTTGTACGGTTGCCCGAGGCAGGGAGGTTCTGTGCTGGCCTGGCACTGGCTTTCTGGCTGCTCTGCTGATGTGCTCAGACAAGTCGCTGGGCTCAGCGCCAGGCTGAATGCCAACTAGGGTCAAGCCGATATACAAAGCTGATATTAGTCTGTTTGTTTGTTGTAAAAACCAGCTCTGCGTCCTGCATGGCCCCTGCAGAAAACTAAGATCATGACTCCTCACAGCATGAAACAGATGTTGAGATCCAGACCCTGTTTCTGCAAAGTTGCACCATCCAGCCTGCTCTCCATCGGGACCCGAAGAAGCCTAGTCAAACTGATTTTCCATACCTTTGAAGTAAATCCATAACAAACTCTAGGCTGGATCTAAGACATGTTTCTTAAGGTACAGATCTGAACGCGCCAGCTTGGCGTTTTAGTGTGTACTGAGCAAACACAGCTTTGAGGAATTACTCTCATACCAGTAACAAAACAGTATTTTACTCAACTAAATCTGAAATAGAAACAAGATAAATACAGTCAAAGCAACAACAGTGCTGAATGATTTGATGTTTAGATAGATGTACTTAAATAGATGTACTTATCTTCCTAGTCTTCCCCTCACACAAGCACTCTTGATGTAGAACGTCCTTCTAGCTAGCAATGAATGGCTGAGATGAGATTCTATCCATTTATTTCCAGACGCACATCTTTAAATATGACCATTCTGCTTTTCTTTCCAGTACTAACTTAACAGCTTCATGTTGAGCTGATTGTTAACAGGTGTTTATTTTTATTTTTTAACTTGAAGATGTTTTATTCATTATTGTCCTGAGCTCCTTCAGTATGGAACTTCTTGGAGTTGAATATTATTGCAGAACTGTTAACTATCACCTGACTGAACATGGCTGTGTAATTGGCAGACAACATTTGAAGATGTTACATATAGAAGACAATAAAGTCCTAGTACTGTTACTGAAATAACTGTTGTGATCTGGGAACAATGAAACATGGCTAAAACTAGGTTTAATAGTGTAAAGAAAAATGATAATGAAATGTTTATCAGTTTAGTTGTCTGTTTGGACTTTCTGCTTGCTGATTAATTAGGGCTGAATAGAAATTTAATTCAGAGAAAATTTGAACAATCAGATGGTCCTTTATGAGCAGGACTTGAAGACAGTTGAGAAGAACTACCTTTAACCAGAAAGAGACCTCCAGGAAAACCAGGATCCTTGGTACTGTAATAGCCTAGCATCTGGTATGTAAGAGCCAGACTGAGAAAAAACAATGCATAGTTAAGATTCATGTAAGGTTCAACTGAGTGCTGACAGAAATATCTACTAAACTTTTTGTTAGTAAATATGTATACATCGTCATTTCCCTTGGCTAACTATATCGACCGTATAATGTAAGCTAGTGAGGTGCTTGTTTTCTGGTGGAAAATGATGCCTTCATGTTGTGAAATGTAGCGGTGGACTAGTTAACTTATAGCCTTAGTATACGGTAACCTGTAAAAATCTTTGTCTGCAAAGACAAAAGCTTTAAAAGTCAATACATATATGATCTGAGGCAAAGTTACTTGATAGAAATTAAAACAAAATGAACTTGTGATTCTAGACTTGTGGTTAGCACGTCCCGATGAACACTGAGTCTTGATTTTAGTCTTCATTTTAATTTAGGCTTTGTTTTGTTAACTCTAAATAAATACCCAGAAGTGTTACCAAGCTGATGGCTGGTGTTTGGGGGAGGTGTGTACAGTGCAGATGACCTTTGTTATTGTTAGTTCATCACTAATTAAATGAGGCATGACTATACAACCATCTGCAATTTGTGTGTTAACTTTTGCTCTCTTTATCTAACTAAACCTTAAGTGAAAATGTATTGGTTTTAACAACTTATGACCAACCGACAACACAGATTTAACACACAAGTATAAAATCAATGTCAATCTGAATTTTAACTCTGCCACTGAAAAGCAGCTGTGCCTCAGAAAAATGTTTGTGTAACAACAATTCCAACCTTTTCTCTCTCTCTCTCTCTCTCTCTCTCTCTCTCTGTCCCTCTCTCTCTGTCCCCCTCTCTCTCTCTCTCACACACACACACACACACACACACACACACACACACACTTCAATATGCACTCATTTATGCATGCTATCACCCACCTTTACCCCCTGCAGTGCTCGTGAAGGATGCACTACCCATACAGCTGCCACCAAGCGGGAGAGCTGGTGAGTGGGAAAATGGGTGGTGTGGAGTAACCCCACACTGCAAAAGGCCGCTGGGCCATCCTATTGACACCTTAACAACTCTCCACCACCATCAATCCATCCACAACTTCCCCAACTCCGCCCTCTTGACCGACACCTCACAGGGTGCAGGGTTATTCTGAGCCCAGCTGGGGGATGATAGTGATGATCTTGATGATGAGGATGGGTTGAGTGGTGGTGGTGAGGGAGGGGGTGTGATGGGGGGGCAGCTTGACATTCTCTCCAGCCTGCACCTAGGAGAAGAAGCATCAATTTCGTTAACAAATGCATTACAGTCATCTTTATCTGGTTATCACGGCCACAGCTCCACTCAGCCGAGAGCAAACTGGGAGAGAAAAGAGACCTCCCAGAACGAAAGTGGGGGTGGTGGTGTGGGGGGGTCTACAGTAATCTGTGTAAACACATGGTGGCCTCCCTCCTTTCTTCTAGAATATTAATCAAGTTTCAGACAGGCTTGAGAGGCATGTGTGTTTGCCTGTCGATGTGTATGGAGATGGCGAGATCTTCTCTATTTGCCATCTTGCGCTGGTGTACGTGCGTGTGCGCGTCATCATCTCATTCTTCCACCAATTCAAGGTGACCGTGCTGGCTGACGCCTGAGGGCCCCTAGGGCACCACTGACAGCTTTAGGTTCTAGTCAGAGATTTGTAGCCCCACCTATCCTTGTCCTCCCACCAGTACCCATAACACATCAGGGCCATAAAATAAAGCCCCACCCCCACCCTCCCAGGAGTGATGGCCAAAGAGGTTAAAACAAAAGAGGTGACAGATGAGAGCTGGGGTGGTTACAAAAGACGCTCTCCCCATTTGGGACACACAGCCTTATGGAGAAAAAATTTTGACCTTGAAGGTTAAAGGTCAAGAGTCTAAGCAGGTGAGGGGAAAATGAGTTCTGTGGCCTCGATGTCACGCTTTACAGAGATGCTGCTGTCCCAGATGCAAACGTCTAGGCATTAGACAAGATGCACACAAATACAGTGCATTATCACTGCGGTATATAACATATCAACCAATTTCCTAATGATCCCAATCATTACCATTGTTGTTTGTCATTATTCCAATTTACACCATTCGCATTTCACATTACTTCAAGCCATGGCATTATACATGGTACTGTTTTAATATGCACCCTTCTGTCCTGCTGTGTACTTTTGATCTTCGTGTTTTCCACTGTGACAATGAAAGGCTGAGGATGAACTGCAAACATGCACTAGGCCTGTGCACGTATAGATCTACTCAGTGTGATCAGAATTTTATGGAACTTTATCCATAAAAATCATCTAAATCAAATATGGCAAAGCGTTGGTTTAAGAAAATCTTCTTGGGCATGTTCAAAGAAATTCCTGGGCGACTGCTATTTTTAGATCACTCTTCTGAGATGCACTGTGTGCTGTGAGGTTTCTCCACGGACCTCAAACTGAAAAACAGAAAGCAAACAAGGAGAAGGAGCATTCTCATCACTTTTTCAGTATTCATTGAGTTATGCACTTTTAATTAAATTAAATCCTTTGAATGACACTTTTATCACAGGATTCAGCTGTGATCTCATCTAAGTGAGATGCATCAGGTCTTAACTTGCCTTAACTTTGCTATGTACAGTGCCATCATGTACTGACTCAGAGTACTCTGAAAATACTGATTTTTTTTAAATGCATACAATCTTGCCACCTGGCCTGATTTTCCTCCTCGTGACTCCCTGTGTCTACTTCCCAAAAATGATATTCACTTACTGGGATTCAGCATGCATTGCAGAGGTCCAACTATAAGAGGACATTACAGGACTGGAGTGATCTTAAAATAGCAGCAGCACAGTCCAGGGGTCCACATGAAGATGATCTTGAGTGATCAGCCAAATTTAAATCTAAATTTTTAAGCTGAAAATTTGACTTTTTCAATTTGTTTCCCAAAACTTTTGGCAAGCAGAGTGCAATAAAAAAAGTTGATCCACACACACACACACACACACACACACACACACACACACACACACACACTTCCTCCCTCCTCCTTTGTTTATGGTGTGAGGGTATCAGCAATCTCGGCCTGCCTTTCACAGGAGCTGAGGGCTGTGCCAGGGAACAGATGGTGGTGGCTAGGCAGGAGGGCAGCAGGGCACGGAGGCAGCGGGCACAGCAAGAACACTGCCAATCCTGTGGCCTTGGCTGGGTGAGAACAAGCAAAATCCTGATGCAGGGTTTTTTGTTTTTTTTTAAAGTGGAAAAAACACTGATTGTGGTAAGAAAAGTTGCAACAGCAGCACATTCCTGTTGCAAATAGAAGAAAGCCATTTTCTCCTTTGGTTTTTTAGTTGCTGGCAAATTAGTGCATGGTTAGAATTTGCTAATAATAATTAGTGCTAATTTGCTTCCTGATAAAACTGTGTGCACCTAAGAATGCATCCTACCATTTCTATAAGCAGTCACATCATCATTAATCACTAGCACCACAGTTCCACTGGCAGCCACACATGCCCATGCCATTTCCTCCACCATGTTGACAGATGATGTGGTATGCTTCGGCTCATGAGCTGTTCCTTTCCTTTCTCTATATTTTTCTCTTCCTATCTGGTACATTTTATTCTGTTTCTCCTATACAAAGTTTTACAAGAACTGCACAGGCTCCTTTAGATAATTTCAAGTTCTCTTATTCTTGAGCTCATCACATACAATCAGGGCAGCTGGATAGTGCAGTGGTAACACACACCTTTGAAGCGGGACTTGCAAGTTTGGTTCCCATCCAGTAAGGGTCCTGGCTAGACCCCCATTCTAAACAACAAGCCTTGGAGTGGCGCAGCTACGTCTGCAGCCTGTCCGCAGCTCGAACACAAAACATTTCACTGCATGTTGTACTTAGAGATGGATCGATCCGATATTACGTATCGGTACCGGTCCGATACTGACCTAAATTACTGGATCGGATATCGGCGAAAAATAAAAAATGTACTCCGATCCATTAAATATCAAAAAAAGCATCTCACAAAACTTGCAACACGGCGTAACTCGGCTCATAACCGTAGCACGTTGCAGCAGTATGCCTCATGTGATAAAGCAGCTGTGTGTATTTGTAGCCTCGCTACCAAACCAGCATTTCATCTCCGAGGAAGTTATCCCAGAGAGAAGTAAAGCAAATGTGTAAGTTCATCTCTGAATGTTTGTAAAGCGTTCCCATGTTAAGCTTAACAACCGATATATGGAGCGACTGCCTCTCTCTCCCTCTCCTGCCGCTACTTCAATCATGAAACTGCTTAACGATCAGCTGATCGCTTTTCTGTCGCGAGTCCTTATCTCTTCTTTGTTTTTGGCCCACTTCGCGCCAGAAAGAGGAAACCAGCGGCTGAACAACAGCAGCACGTTTAAGCTTGATAAGCTGTTGTTAGAATGTATTTAATATTACTTTCTACACCAGGATCCTTTTCTATGTAGCTGACAGCTGGTAACTGTGCAGGGGCGGATCTAGCAAAGTTTAGCCAGGGGGGCCGATAGGGCATGAACAGGGAAAAGGGGGCACAAAGACATACTTTTCTTTCTTATTCTCATTTAAAATGTCTAGCTTTTAATAAATAATTATCTGAATCTTACACCCAAAGTTTTAATCTGATGTAAAATGTATAGAAGTCCATTACTGTATATAGTAACTGTTAAGTCTAATATACCCTAGTAAGCTATAGTACTTTTTCCTTTGGGAAGGTTCCATCTATGAATTCTGCAATTCTGTAGAAGAAAGATGTTGAATCTAGACAACCATTCGCGCTCACATTCACTCCCACATTCACACCTATGGGCAATTTAGATTAATCAATTAACCTATCCCCACAAACTTTATCGTTTTATTTATTTTATGGAATAATGAGGGGAAAAGTATCAGCTGGAGATCCCTTGAATTTTGTTAAATATAGTTTGAATTTCTATATCTATTTCTCTGTGTGTGTGTGCATGCATGTGTGTGTGTGCTGGTGTGTTTGTGTATGTGTGAGACATTGGTCTATAAGTATCTGGACCAAACCTAAGTGTAACAGGCTGTCTTGTAAATGTTTTTAATGACCTTGACAGAGTTAACAAACAAATGAAACACCAATACATACCAGTGAAATACCCCAGCGGTGTAGCAGAGTCACTTTATCCCCTCAGTGTTTTGTTCAAGGGTTCTTTTATTTTCCTTTGCATTCAGCATCAGTCTGTGTACACCTACTGCAAGATATACCTTGAACCCTTGCTCATTGTAATACACCTGCTCTTTATAATTTAGCTTACCCCATTCATTAACCTCCTAGGACCTGGCGTCCACATATGTGGACATAACATTTTGGGTTGTCTCGACCAAAATACTAAATTTTGCTCTACAAGGGCCTGATATCCACTTACAAGGACGTTATACTGCCACTGTTCTATCAAAAATTAAAACGAATGTCCTCATATGTGGATCTCATTTTATTTCAGGAACAAGAAACAGGTAAAAAAAAAAAGAAGTAATTCTTTGTTTTTACATTCATCAGGTCCCAATCAGCCCAAATAGCAAAGAGAAATTAAAAATGCATGCCATGAAAGAGTTTGGGTCTTAGGAGGTTAATTTTCAGAGTGTCTTTGAATTCTGCCCTGTGTATGCTGATTACTTTAATTTCCACCACCCTTTCATTTTGAACACATTACCTAGTCCATATTGGTACAGATATCCAGCATGATTTTTTCCCATTGAGATCAGATGTTTTTCAAAGTATTCCTTTAATTTCTTTGAGCAGTTTACTGCTGAGAATAAAATCAGCACTCTATACTGCTGTGACATAAGACAACACAGTTTGTGATGGAGTCTGTTGATAGTCTGGGGGGACTGCACACCATCTTTGGAGCTTCCTGAGGGGCTCAATATACATGGGTTTCCATGGACGCCCTCTGTGACCCTTAGCACACAATCCCTCTGTCTTTTGCTGTCACACAGGCTGATGAAATGTTCTTTAATACCCAATCGACTGTATTGACATCCCCTTGGGTAGCAGGATTCCCCCTCAGGGGTGTAGAGTATTGATTTTGGGGAAATGTGGGTCTGTGGTGCCCTCTTGACATGTCCCCAGTCCCACTGCTATTATTGGAAGATTAGTAGGGCTATTACACCTCTCAGGCCAGATGGATGTGACACTGGTAGGAGTAGCAGTCAGATGACCCTCTATGTGAACTTCTTGGAAGAGAATTAGCTGTAGTCATGGATTTGAATTTGAACTTGTCTATTTGTCTACAGACATTAAAGAAATTTCTATAAAGCTAGTAAAATCTGATCCCATGAAACCATCAAAAGAAGTGTATATTAATGATGATGTCAATAAAGACATATTGAACAAGACAAAGACAAAGTCTGTATACTGAGTCCATGAAGGAATTGATCTACTTAGCAAAAACTAGTTGAAAAGATATCGAAAAGAAAAACTTTCTAATAACTAAATGCTGAGATTTAGTTAAAACGTGAAAAATATTTATTAATAAGACATCTAGAAAACAAAATCCCCTCATGTCTAAATTTGTTTGAGAAACAGATTTCATCAATAAACACATAAAATAAAGGGGAGGGAAAATTACCACTCTTGTGCACTGAGCATCACTGAGCCTGTGTTAGTGAGTGAAAACACTGTAAAACAGCAGGTGCGCGTACTCACTGTCTGCAATCAGCATACTACTAAAGTTCACCTTAAGTTTGTCTAAGACACAAAGCTGTATCAGTCAAGCAAAAACAAACAAACAAACAAACAAACAAAAAAAGTAAAGCGAAAACTTCCAAAAAATAAGAGTGTAATTACATCCACCAAGGACGTAGACTGGGGGAAATAATTGTTTGATCACCTGTTAAATTTGTAAATTTGATAATTTAGGAAGTTTCAGATTTTTATGATAGTTTCATTTTAATTGAGAGACATCGACTATTAACCAAAAATCCAGAAAAACACATTGCATAAAAGTTATAAATTGACTTACATATCATTGACCGAAATAATGTTTTGATCCCCAAGCAAATCATGACTCAGTATTTGGTAGAGAAACCCTTGTGTGCAAGCATAGCGTTAAGTGTTTTTCAAGAATTGTGGCTTTAGTATTAATATTTGTTTATTTAATATTTAATTTTCAAATGTAATTGAATTTCTTTTCTATATTCATAACTATTTCTTGGTGGAAGTACTGGCTTGAATTCCAGTTTCTACTATATTTTCTGCAGGCTCTGCTTTCCACATGGAAAGCTGTGTAATGTGTACAATCAACAAGTGTGATAGGTACACTTGATGATCGTGCACATTTTCTCATGTTTAAGCAAAGGCAAGATTTGGACTCAGCACATGGGCAATGGTTTTAATGTGGGACCTTGATCTGATTGCAGAAACACAATTGGCAGCACTTTTGGAAAGGAGAGGCAGAATTAGCTGAGGCCAAGGTATGTAAGGCTGTAGCTCAGATGGTAGAACAGGCCATCTACTGATCGGAAGGGTGGTGGTTTGATCCCTGACTCCCCCAGTCTGCATGCCAAATATCACTGGACAAGCTATTAACCCTAAGTTGCTCTCCGATGCATCCATCAGAGTATGAATCCATGTTAGTTAGCAGAAGAAAGTACTTGTGTGAATGTAGCATGTTGTATTAAGTGCTTTAAGTACTCTGGGAGAGTAGAAAAGTGCTATATAAGAATCAGTCCATTTACCAACTAAAGACTGAGCGGGCAGAGACTTCCAGGCTGTGGAGCCTAACACTACATGCTGCTGACTCTGTTGACTATGTATATATGTATATAGCAGCTGGTTAGCATAGTGGTAAGACTACACGCTGTATCCAGTCCCTAGGCTAGACCCCTCATGCTAGCCTACCTCGGACATGGGCGAGAGACATAAAAAAGAGGCCATACTGGAGGAGCATCCAAATGCAGGAGCAGGACACACAGAAATCATAAAAAAATTAGACATGTACATTTTGCTCCTATTCCTCCTTTGCCCTGCTTGGTTTTGTTGTCCTGCACTCATGTGACTCAGCAGCTGACTGGCTGTTGGCTGCTGAGCAGAAAGACAAGCAGTACTCAGTAAAACAAATGAAGAAAGAAAGAAGGAAATCCTTCACACAGAACCAGACAGTGAGCACAGAAATAGAGGCCACTGGCTACGCAGGAGCATTAGGGCTACATTAAAAAAAAATATAATATTGATTGTTTTGAGAAAAAGTCATAATTGTATTTTGAAAAACAAATTGAAATGCTTTTTTGAGAAAAAAGTCGAAACGGGCAGATGACCAACTTCACAAACATAGAGGGTAAAGCAACTGCAATCTACACATTTGGACTTTTTTCTTGATTACAATTTTTTTTCTCCATTTTTTTCAATTTTAATCTCGAAATTTAAACTTTAGTTTTAAAATGATCAATTTTATATATATATGTGTATATATATATGCAGGGCGTTGTTGGAATGCTACTACGCAAGTAACCCTGGCGGAAGGGGTTACATGAATAGGATGAGGGACCTATGGATTCTTCGATACCCAACATCCACAATGACAGCGAAACGACTAGTAGCTCAGTGTTCCAACATTCGAAAGAAGGTACTGCTCTCACAGCTAGAGATTGACGAGGTACAACATAAATGCTACGGTAAGGGGAGCCAGGACGCCAGGTCAGGGGGGAGATATCCTCACCCCCACCCGAGATTGGGTACCAAGCCCCAAGGAGAAGGTTCGTTGAGTGCGAGAGGAACTGACCTGAAAGATAGGATCATGGCCAAGCTTGAAACCTGAATCCCCCGTAGCCGGTTACCAAGATTACATGAAGTACCCTCAGAAGGTCTGCTAGATGATGTTAATGCAGCACTACAGATGATACCTACAGCCACGATTACCGAGACTAACAAGCTGATTCTGATCTACAATACGGCAGCAGTGATCAGTGAGATGCTTGGCTACAAGTTGAACAGCCAAAAGGGGCAGTACCCTACATGGAGAAGGAGACTAGAGGCTAAGATCAAGGTAGCATGGATGGAGGTCAGCCAACTATCGGAGTTGCAGAAAGGTGCAATGAAGAAGGTGCCTAAGAAGTACAGGAAGCTCGACTCACAGCCTTGGCCAGCCGCTTGAGGAGGTACACCAGACAGATAGAAGGCAGGAGAATAAACCAGCTGTTCTCCACAGAACCAGCCAAGGTGTACTCTCAGTGGCAGAGGAACAATATGAGAACAGCACCACCAAGGCTGGAGACGGAGCAATACTGGAAGAGCATATGGGAGAAGGATGCAACCCATAACGGCAATGCTCAGTGGCTAGTGGATCTGAGGGCAGACCACAGTGACCTCCCTGAACAGGGTCCAGTAACCATCACAGTGGCAGATATCCAAGAAAGGGTCTCCAGTATGAAGAGCTGGACAGCACCAGGCCCTGATATGGTTCACGCCTACTGGCTGAAGAAGCTGACTGCACTCCACGAGCGCCTGGCAGCACAAATGAACCAGCTGCTAGTTGACGAGAGACACCCAGAATGGCTAACCGAAGGCCGGACAGTCATGATCCTCAAGGACCACCAGAAGGGACCGGTCCCCTCCAACTACCGACCAATAACCTGCCTCAGCACCACGTGGAAGCTCCTGTCAGGCATCATAGCAGCTAAGATGAACAGGCACATGGGTCAATACATGAGTGGGGCACAGAAAGGGATGGGCAAGAATACCAGAGGTGCAAAACACCAGCTACTGGCAGACCAAGCAGTCAGCCGAGACTGCAGGACTAGGCTGACCAACCTGTGCACTGCCTGGATTGATTACAAGAAGGCCTATGACTCAATGCCCCACACCTGGATCCTGGAATGCCTAGAACTATATAAGATCAACAGGACCCTGAGAGTGTTTAAACAGAAAGTCACATCATCCTTTACATCATTTCCAGATGGTGCAAAATAATAATTATAATATGCAAAAACTCCATTTGCAGTGCATTTTTATGAACTTTGTGAGAAGGGGAACTTCAGTCATTGATCAGACCCGATTCTCCTGGCAGTATCCAGATTTCACATGTGAAAGCATCAATATATAAAATAAAATACATTTAATACACCTAACTACAAATATTTCTTTTTTCTTTATCTCTTTAAATTTACTCAAAAGTAAAGTACTAGTGAAGCTTTAAGGTATAAAAAATTGGGTAATTGGATCCGTACATTATTCTGTACAATCCATTGAGCATAACAGAAAAGAGGATCATGTGGGTACTAACATGTGGTTAAGATGTGAAAAAACATCAAACTTTATGAGTGTTTTAAAAGAGTCTTAATTTGTGCAGATCATCTAAATGAAACGTATTTGCATTATTTGTCCCTCTTTCTTTTGACCTTCCATAACTTGAGATGGTGAACTGGAATAAACTATACCTCAGCGATTATTGGCACAGCGCTCTGGACTCTGCACCCTGCCCTGTGGAGCTGGGATGACCTCTACAGGAGGGAGGGAGGGGGGGAGGTGCTCTGTGATTGATTAGCTGGCCTGGGAGGACCACCACTCTCCCACTGGCTAGGGCATATGGAGCTGCGTGTCCTATGGACAGCTGCAACCGCAGCACTTGTTCTTGTTCTATATGTGTGCATGTGAAAGAACACCGTCTTGTTATTCCATATTAACATAGTATTCTATTGCACATTACTATGTCACTTTCTAGAATCGCCTGCACTGATAGTTAAGTTATTTATTCTCCAGGATACAGTCATTTATATTACTTCATTAGAATTATTCGATACCATGTCTTGCACTATCCTACTACTGTACATTACTGTATACTACTATTCTTATTGTATATATTGTATATCATCTTATTTATCTGTTCCTCTGTCTCTCCTGCTGCTTTGAGCATGTACATGACAAAAGAATTTCCCTCAGGATAAATAAAGTTATTCTTATTATCTTCTCATCTTATATAACACCTTAGGATCTTTTAGAAAAGTTGCTTCAGGTCTGACTTTACTGCCTGATTGAAAAGGAACCAATTCGTGCATGAAAATACTTTTTCTTTACTGTTACAAACAGGCCAATACATATGAGGATGAATTTATTTCAAGCAGTATTATTAGAGTGTGCATAGAAATATTTCTTAGTAAGCATTCAAATTCAGCCCATTTATTTTCATTATTGTTTGGTCAGTGTCTTTTAATGACAGGCGTCATCAGCTGGCTCAACAATAAACTACAGTTTTACAAAGGGAGAACTCGCTAAACAAAACTGGTAAATGAAGTAACTTAAGGCTGATAACATTCGATGGACAATCTTTATGATCTGCTTTGATCCATTCATGTGCATGGTTCACACAACAAAGATAGAATAATATATCACACATGCCCACATTTTAAAATAAATTAATATATACTCATGTGGGAGAAATAAAATGCATAAAATTCTGCACTTACAGGTCAGGACAATGTTAACATCAGTCAAAGTGATGGTTGGTAGCAGATGAAGCGTTTGAGTTCTGAAGCTGCTTTCTAAAGAAACATATTAAACATATTAGAAGAACATAAATCTGGGTAGCTGGGTCTGATGAATCCTCATTTCTACATAAGCTCAGATAGCATGAGGTTTAAACTTGAACACATTTTGATGGTAAATGTTTGGGCCCTGAACTTTGGGCAGCTAATCATGATATGAATGTTGTCTTTCTGATTGCTGGTTTGGATCATGGACTGGTCATGCTCACAGTTTACCATCTTCAAATGTCTACTTCTGCCAAAATACTGCAGGTCTTTTTTCAAGGTGCTCCTAATGCTCCTATTACTGCTCGAACCACTTTGGACTTTACCTTTCATACCCCTCCAGTTGTTCCTTCAGTCCTTGGTACTTTTCTGTTTTCTCATGCGCCTTCTTCCTCCATAACCTTTATAGGTTAAAAGTATCAGTATCCGTATTGGTATTGGCAATACTGCTCTTAATTTACTTGGTATCAGATCGATACCAAAATTTGCAGTATCGCACACTACTAGTTGGTAGTTTGATCTCTGGTTTCTCCAGTCTGCATTCACAGCTCTCTTTAGATCCTTCCCCAACATTTTGTCAGGTTGACTTTTGGACGTGGACTGGGACATTAAAACCTGTTGGTTCTTGTCTTTTTCAGTCATTCTGTTGTAGGTTTGCAGGTGTGCTTGGGGTTATCGTACTGTGGAAGGACCTATCTTGGACCAACCTGTCATGGTCCTCCAGTCCTCCCGTGCGTCTCTGCCACTTTTCTTTGTCTCTCTTAATCCTTGGCATCTCTCTCTCTCCCTCTCTGTCTCTCATGGTGTTTGTTTGTCTGGGTAACCACGCATTACCTTACAGAGGCGGGGTCTTCCTGGGATCTCCGCCCTTATCCTGGCACACCTCAGACAATCAAGCCTACCTGTTCATGATCAGCTAATCTGCTGGCAGCCTTCTTAAGGTGGAAGAAAACCTTCATTATTTGCCTAAGTAGTGTTACATCACAGAGAGAACCATGGAGGAGATTCTGTGTCTGCATGGATTAAACTAAAGGACCCACTACCTGAAGACCATTTTCTAAATAGAGACTGTGCGTAAAGAGATTTTGTAAATAGTTAAACTGCAACATACAGTGCAAATAAACTCACTTAACCTGCTTTCTGAGTTCTACGTTTGAGTCCGCCCTGCCTATTGACCATCACACAACTGTGGGGCTGTCAGACATGCAAGTCATCAGTACTGAGATTCAGCAAAGGATAAGGTGCCAGGCGATAGACACTTTTTTTATTTGATGTGTAGGCTACATCTTTTTAAAATAGGAGAATATTTAAAAACAATCTATTTTTCATTGCTATATTTAAATTTATGTTTTGTGCAAGCCACAGGGAGCTACTGAAGATGAGCAAAAGAGCCTCATGTAGCTCTGTAGTCAGTGTTTTTTCCTATAAATATACCATAAATACCCCTACAGACACTCCTCATATCGACCTCAGTCTCCTACCGATCAACCCATCACACAGATGCTTGCAGCAGCAACTTGTGAATGGGCTGACTTCATATTTTAATTTAGTATATGTAGTTTTAACGTGGCAAAATCATCAGAGGTGTGTAGGTGCAATATGAATCAGAGTAAGCCCCCACCAGCACCACAAAAAAAAAAAAAACAACTGATGATTTGTAGTGGTAAGTTCAAGTGGATATCTGTCTGGGGTTAAAAGTGAAAGTAATTCATTACAGGGAGATAGTGCTTACTGATATTCCTCATCTTGACGTTTTGCAGCGTGGCAGTTGAGGTGAGGGGGGGTGAAATGGCTGGCAGTGATCGAAAAGGGGCTTGGGGTGAGCAACATCCAATGGCCCTATTGGAGGAGAAATGGCGATGAAGGGATAAGGGCCAAATGGATGGCTATATTTTACAGTGGGTCAGTTTGGATTGCGCTGTCCAACACTGTAATTATAAGTTTGGTTAGCAGAGAGGGAGAGAGAGGGTAGGAAGAGAGACAGTAGCCTTTGTCATGGCCGTAAATGAACAGCCAGGCTTAATTGAGTGGTAACCTCTGAAGCTGTTGTGCTAACACTGCAAAGAGATGGTGGGATGGAGGGACAGAGGGGTAAAAAAGAGGAGAGAAGTGCTGATAAGGCCTTTTATGTTTGTCAGTTTGCCTTATCCTTCTAAACCCTGCCCACTAACAAAAGCAGGCTTCCCACACAAACAATGAGCAGAATTACACTGCACAAAGCAACATTTTCAAAAAAATAAAAGGGTAGGAAAAAACATACGAGTGGCTTACTCATTTATAATAGTTTGACATGTTTGTAACATAATGGTCACAATACAATTTAATGAAAATGTAATTAAATATAATTCTAAGAAAATCTGTTTCCACTGTCGCCTAACAGATCTGATGTGAAGATGGTAACATGGTGGTAACATGGTAACATGGTAACATGGTGAGAGACAACTACAAAGTTGAATTCAGGTGTTGTCAGAGAGTGGATGTCTGTGATTATTATAGTTCAAGTGAAATATCTGGGTAATATCTTCATGAAATAATAAAAAAAATATTATCTGGTAACTTTTCATTTGTCCAAAAGCAAATATGCAAATCAAATCAAATCACTTTTAATGTCACATCACATGAGTGAAATTCCTGTGTGCAAGCTTCACAAGCAACAAAAGGTGTGCAAAATACAAATAACATAAGTACAAAGCAAAATACAAGAATAGGAATCTGAGAATTATAGGAATAAATATATGTACAAATATAATGATGTATGCGCATTACTGAATATGTATACCAAATATATATATATACATATGTGTGTGTGTGTGTGTATACATATATATAAAATAAAATAAAATAGAATATACAGAGGTTAGCAGTTGGATATTGTGCAAAAGATACATATGGAGTGCATAATGTCAAAGTTCCAGTAAGTGAGGGTGAGGTGTCTATGAAGTGTTCAGCAGTCTGATGGCCTGATGGAAAAAGCTGTCTCTCAGTCTGCTGGTTTGGGACTGGATACTGCAGAACCTCCTGCCTGATGGAAGTAGTTTGAACAGTTTATGGCTGGGGTGACTGGAGTCTTTGATGATCCTCCCCGCTTTCCTCAGGCACCGCTTCCTATAGATGTCCTGGAGGGAGGGAAGCTCACCTCCAGTTATCCTTTTGGCACACTGCACCACTCTCTGGAGAGCTTTCCAGTTGTAAGCGGTGCTGTTGCCATACCAGGTGGTGATGCATCCGGTGGCGGTGCTCTCAATGGCACAGTGGTAAGGTCCTGAGAATGCGGGGGCTCATGCCGAATCTTTTCAGTCTCCTGAGAAAGAAGAGGCGCTGCTATTTCCATTCATCTCACCTGTGTACTAAGTTACTGATATCAAAACAAAAAATAATTCTAATTCTTTATAAATTGCAAATGTAATAGGTCTTCTAATCACAGGGGTGTAACATTTTTCCAATGATAAGGGGGCCAGTGTTGTCTTTCTTACTTTTTAGAACCAACCCACGCAGGTCCCAACAGTTTAATAATCACCACAGAGGTAGATAAATACATAATAAAAGATAAGATATAGATGAGTCCAAAGAGATACAAATGACTTATTGGAGATACAAAACAACCCCAGAGAGACAAAATGATCAGAGAGATACAGAAATTTGCAAAAGCACATTCCTTAAATCTGGACACATTGCCAATATGTAGGAGGGCACAACTAATCTGGTGCTAGGCTAACAAACTCTCATTTTGTTACTGTTTGGGGTAGCTAATTGACAAGGTCAAGCCAGCATAGATAATCCACTAAACTAGCTAGCAGCTTGCTTTAAGCTTTTTGTGTTCAACAGGGGAAAAGAAGAAGTTTATGCTGTTCTGCCCTTACTGAACAAAAGTCCTTGGTGCTCATTTGAGCAGGACACAAATTCAGCTGAGGGGACTTTATAGGAGAAAGCGATATTCATTATTGCTGTAACAATAACCAGTTTAATCGCTAGAGAGCACTCTTCTGTGGTTAAAATATATCCTAAAAAGTTACAGAAAGAACACTTTAACACTTCTCTGTGTGACTTCTCACTCATTCTCTCTTCCGATCTTCTCATTTTCTCTCTCTGTCTTTCTGCTCCCCTCTTCCTGTCTGTGTTTCCTTTTCAATTCTCCTCTGCTCTAATTTCCCCTCCTCATCCAAGCCTGTGTGATTGTAGTGTCTCATCACAATTTTGGCAGACATTTCTTTTCATTTTCTTTCCTCATCTCCTGTCTTATTTTTGGCCTCATCCCCCCTACCCCCCCACCCAAAGCTTACAACCACCCACCCCTCCACCATGTTTTTTTTCGCCTTTTCTGCTCCATCTCATGCTCTTCCTGAAATCTTTTGGCTCGTCATTCACGGTAGCTTGTTTCTTTCAATGTTCCGAGGTAATGGTGGAATATAGCCTGCCATCGGAAAGAAAGAGGGAACAATTTGTTCCCTTTGCAGTGAACGGGGACGGTTGTGATCAAGGGTGTGATCTGCAAACGCACAGGCCTGCTCCCATACACACAAGCACAAATACACACAAAGCGATGATGATGAGGCCATTTCCTCCCTCATCTCCAGATCCTCATCTAACCACTAATGAAAAACATGACAATTACCCACAACTCTTTGCACCTCAGCTTTCAGCGGTAGTAATCTTGGCACTGATATGAAGTCAGCTTGTCGTTTTGCCTCCGCTGTCCCTTCCTCTTTCCAATCTGTCCGTCCCCTCCTCCTCTTCTTTTGTCCATTTAGACAGGAGCTAGGCATCGTGACTTTTCAGTGACGATGATGACTGCTGCCAAATGGTTTTAAGGATGTGACTGGAAATGGAGATATGATATATCTTTACTTACATTGGCCAGTTGGGGACTGACAAAGGCTATGTTGAGGGTAATGAACAGTGGATTAAGAGTGAGTAATGAAGCACCAAGGATTATCATTTGGTACCACGGGAGCTGCATGAATCCTTCATTTTGTTAGTGGAGTCTGTGCGCGTGTAATCTGTAAACTCAGATTCAGAGATAAACAATATTCTCATTATCTCAGATAAATAAAGGAGTTTTTAAGGTGAAGGTCCTATGAAAATTAAAAAAAAATAACTCGACATATGTCCGTGTGCACGAGATGAATTGAAAATTCTTAATTTGAATGAGCCATGGACAGTGTTACCTTGCTGTTTGCGTGATTACATATGAATGCATATTTGATGAGGCGATTTGGCTCTATGTAGCCCACATGACAGCGCATCCTTTCCTGACACTTTTCTACCTCTGTGCACCAGGTGACAGCAAGGTGTCACTTATGATGGCACTTTAATTAATTTTGTTTGTCCTGTTCACTGATAGTCATGGACCACTGAGTATCCACGTTCCTGCTGTTGGGGCTGATACAGAGCAGAAAGATAGTGAATTATGTGCATGTGCATGCCTGTGTGCATGTGTATAGGGAGAAAGAGAGAAACAGAGAGAGAGAGCAAAGGCTAGTCTGAGCCATTTTTACTGGTCAGCATTTTTTACTTTTGCAAAAACAGGTACACAGTAAGATAAGATAAGACAATATAAGATGTGCTTTATTTACATCAAATGTTATTATACAATAATAACTCATGAAAGTAAAATAAAATATAGAAAATAAACATCAAAGACAAAAAAAGTACAAAATAATAAGACGCTCAAAAAAATTAAATATGAACGATACCTTCAATAATCCAATCGCACCTGCATTAAGGCCCACGGCACACTGAATGCTTGAAATCTGTGCAAATATTTTGTGCATTAAAAATGTTTTTAATGCAGCTGTTTTCACCAAAGATGTACGTTTTATTTATTGTTTTGAGTCTGACTCTGCTATCAAGAATGGTTGGGTTGAAAGTGATTGGGGTACAGCTTCCATGGATAGTAAAGGACGTGCTGTGGGTTAGTGTGACACAGGAGGTTGCTAGTGATAAGGTGAGATGGAGGAAGATGGTCTGCTATAGTGACCCCTAAAGGGGGCAGCCAAAAAAAGGCATTTTTCAAATCTTAATAAACAGATCTGACCAATCAGATCACTGCATTCGGCAACACGTGCCCTCATAACTGAAATCACACGCTGGTCCTGAATAGATAATTAGGTGGAAATAGTAAAATAATACTATTTTACCACAGACACACAGCTGGACACTGCTCCAGGTCAATCGGCTTGCCGAAATGATTTCTCTGCCTCCTCAGATGTGGTCTCAACTCTGCTTTTAAGAGTTTAAACTGCCCCCCTGATATTCAGAAATATGTATAAAAGCCTCACAAATCTCACAACATCTCACAAATTAATCCAGGTATTTTAAGAAGGGGGACCAGAGGGTGTGTCCAATTATAGGGGGATCACACTCCTCAGCCTCTCTGGGAAAGTCTATGCCAGGGTGCTGGAAAGGAGAGTCCATAGGATAGTTGAACAATGCGGTTTTCGTCCTGGTTGTTTAACACTGTACCAGCTCTTTATCCTCTTGAGGATACTTGTGGGTGAAATTTGCCCAACCAGGCTACATGTGCTTTGTGGACATGGAGAAGGTATTTGACCGTGTCCCTCGGGGTGTCCTGCGGGAGGTGCTTTGGGAACATGGGGTGTCTGGCCCATTGCTATGGACCATTCGATCCTTATACAACTGTTGCAGCTTGGTCCACATAGCCGGCAATAAGCCAGACTCTTTTCCAGTGGGTGAAGGCTTTCACTTCAGTGGTCTCAGAATCTCATCTCTGGTTTTCTCAGATGATGTGGTTCTGTAGGCTTCATCGGGTGATGGACTCCAGCTCACACTAGAATGGTTCATGGCTGAGTGTGAAGCGGTGAATCAGCACCTCCAAATCTGAGGCCATGGTCCTCAGCTGGAAAAGGCTGGAGTGCTCACTCCGGGTCAGGGACGATTTCCTGCCCCATTTGGAGGAGTTTAAGTATCTCGGGGTCTTGTTCACGAGTGACGGGAGAAAGCAAACAGGAGATCGACAGGCCTATCTCCCTTCCCACCCTATATCCCTTAGAGAGAGAGTGAGAAGTTCGGCCATCCGGTAGGGGCTCAGAGTACAGCTGCTGCTCCTCCACATCGAAAGGAGCCAGTTGAGGTGGTTCAGGCATCTGGTAAGGATGCCTCCTGGGCACCTCCTGGGTGAGGTGTCCTGGGCAGGGCACACTGGAGGAGGCCCCGGGGCAGACCCAGGACACACTGGAGAGATTATATTTCTCGGCTGGCGTGGGAACGCCTTGGTGTTACCCCAGACAAGCCGGAGGGGGTGGCTGGGGAGAGGGAGGTCTGGACTTCTCTGCTTAGGCTGCTGCCCCTGCGACCTGGTCCTGGATAAGCAGAAGAAGATGAATGGATGGAAACCATATTCTTCTGCTTATTCTTCTGCTTATAAAATGATATAACACCAATAAAAAGTGAAAATACCCAGGCAAAACTAGTAACAAGGATTGTAATCACAGTAATCTACTGTTCATTTTTGATGATATCAATTGTAATTATGGGTTTTTATGTGTAACTTCATATAAAAAGCTTGTTTATTTTCTAAATCTTTACTGTGAAAAACATTTAGAGGGATAAAGTCAATGGCTTAAAAACATTTCATTGTAATTACAATTCATTAGATATGATTCCATAAAAAAGTAATTGTTATTTAATTAATATAAACATTGAAAGAGGCAAATTCAATATTAGCTTGACTTTTCTTTAAGTTACTTTACTTTGTTTAAGATGTTTAATGTGATAATAGTGCTATAATTATCATATTATATCACATTATATATTACATTTTGATTTGCTATATTTGTCTTTAAAAACAAATTTTAAAGGATAAAAGATGTATTATCATTTCTGCACACTGTCTCACCATTATTCATTATTCATCTAAATTCTTACTTTTGTAAAAAAAATAAATATTTGGGCTCCAACACTGTCACTGAACAACATGAACTGTAAAATGATGAGATTTAGTTTTAAAATATAAACTTTTAGACAGATAAGACACATAGAGCATAGATAGACCACACAAGAAAACAAAACAACAGAAAATAACTTCAACATCCTTGATGACAAAACCTGAAATTGTTTGGAATCTCTGACATTTGGTTCTACAAATTAAAGCTCTCTGTGCTAAATGGCTTTTAATGACCCAAACAAATAAAACTGAACAAAAATTTAAAATTGGTTTGGCCTTTTGCCAGTGTCCTTGTAACTACTAACAATATTCAATTTCAATTTAATTTTATTTATACAGCGTCAAATCACAACAACAGTCGCCTCAAGGTGATTTATACTGTAAGGTAGACCCTACAATAATACATACAGAGAGAAACCCAACAATCAAATGACCCCCTATGAGCAAGCACTTTGGCAACAGTGGGAAGGAAAAACTTTTAACAGGAAGAAACCTCCGGCAGAACCAGGCTCAGGGAGGGGCGGCCAGAGAGAAGGAAGACAGGATAAAGACATGCGAGCCAGAGATTAATAACAGATATGATTCAATGCAGAGAGGTCTATTAACACATAGTGAGTGAGAAAGGTGACTGAAGAGGAAATACTCAGTGCATCATGGGAATCCCCCGGCAGCCTACGTCTATTGCAGCATAACTAAGGGAGGATTCAGGGTCACCTGGTCCAGCCCTAACTATATGCCCAAAAGGAAAGTTTGAAGCCTAATCTTAAAAGTAGAGATAGTGTCTGTCTCCTGAATCCAAACTGGAAGCTGGTTCCACAGAAGAGGGGCCTGAAAACTGAAGGCTCTGCCTCCCATTCTACTTTTAAATACTCTAGGGACAACAAGTAGGCCTGCAGTGCGAGAGCGAAGTGCTCTAATAGGGTGATATGGTACTACAAGGTCATTAAGATAAGATGGGGCCTGATTATTTAAGACCTTGTATGTGAGGAGCAGGCCCATATAGAAAAGATATATATAAATCTTATAAAGTTTGTATCTGTCTTGTGTGAAACTTGTATGAAAAGCATACGAGAATGAAAACAGATATAAGATCCCTTGAAAAATTATATAAATGAAACTTGTATGTTTTGGATACTTACTAAAACAATATATGAAAGTAATGAGAAAGTGGCCACTTTCATGAGTAAATCATATAAGCCTTATATGATTCACTATATGAAGTAGGCCACATCTTATGCAACTCTTTTATAATTTTTTTTGTCTATTTCTTTTCCATATGGGGGATTTTGAATTCAATTCTGAATTTAACAGGGAGCCAATGAAGGGAAACCAACATAGGAGAAATCTGCTCAGGAGTGTTGATTCATTTAAAGGTACATAATCATCCTGTTGTAACCAGGTTTCTGTAAGGAAGAGTAAATCCATTTGTTGATCAAGAGACACGATCAACATGATCATTGATATGAGACAGAACAAGAAGTCCATTCAGATTCTGCAGGTACAATATATACAACTCACTCAATAATAAATATCAAGGATTGACAAAGGTGATTATAAATAAATATCAAGAATATTGACAGCAACATTACCGAGTAGAAAAGAGCGTGTGTAAAAAGGCTGTAACAATTGCAGTGTTTACAGTGTATTAGATGGAGGAGTTGTACAGGGAGACGGCCACGGGCAGGAATGATTTCCTGTGCCGTTCAGTGGTGCTTTTTGGTAATCTCAGTCTCTCACTGAGGGTGCTCCTGTGGCTAGCTAGCATGTCATGGAGTGGGTGGGAGGTATTATCCAACATTGTCTTTAACCTGGACAACATCCGCCTCTCCGACACCACCTTAAGGGAGTCCAGCTCCATCCCCACAAAGTTACTGGCCTTGCGGATCAGTTTATTGAGTCTGTTGGCGTCTGCAACCCTCAACCTGCTCCCCCAGCATGCAACAGCACAAAGAATAGCACTTGCCACAACAGACAACAGAAATCCTGAGCATTGTCCGACAGATGTTGAAGGACCTCAGCAGCCTCAGAAAATAGAGAGGACTCTGGCTCTTCCTATAAAATGCAGTGGTGTTTTTAACCCAGTCCAGTTTATTGTCTATGTGTACTCCGAGGTATTTATAGTCCTCCACAATGTCCACGTTGACCCTGTGGATTGAAACAGGGGTCGAGGTTTTCCTCAAATACTGTCCCTCATTTCTGTGTAGCCCATTATAATGTATAGATAGCCTTTGTTTTCACAGAAACACTGCAGCTATGACGTATAATTTCTGAACATGTGTTTTGTGTGGACAAAGAGCTACATTGTAACAGATAGATACATAGACAGATACATTGTTCTCATGCTAACCACATCGACTAACATATCTGATGCAGATGAGTTAGAGTACAGTGTATAAATGATTTAATAACTCCTAGGCATATTATCAAGGAAAGCTATGATGGAGTGGAAACATCAAATCCATTTTAATAATGGACAAGCTGAACAGGTGCAGGCCTAGCTAGCTTCCAGATTAGGATCTCTTTAGAAATCTCTTGGTTGCATAAATATGCAACCAATATGTTTAATCAGCTGTTTTACCAACACTTCATTTTCCATTAATGGTTTCAGTTACCTATGGTGTTCAAATCTTTCCATCCAGCTATTATTTTTTTGTTATGTATTAAAATAAACAGGGAACATTTTCTTCAGAATTATTATGTTTAATTGTGATCATTTATACATTATTATTGCTATAATAAAATTTTTGTTTTAGTGAAATGTTTTTATTTTATTGCTTCTTTTGGTGAAGTATTGGTTCTAAAAATTCCTCCACCACATGTGATTGTCAGGTAATAGAAAATATTCTTTGAAGAATGTCGTAGATATTTATTTAACTATGTAAATAATAAAGACGTCAATTTTCCAGCAGTTCATCAAACTGCAGGAAAATAAGAATAAAAGACAGGCAACAGGAAATAGTATGTGTTAATCTGATCTAATTTGTATTGTTAAATACTGGAAGAAGAAGAGGTGTGTGTGTGTGTGTGTGTGTGTGTGTGTGTGTATCTTTCTGTAAAAGTCACAGCATGCCGCTGTTTTCTACATCATGAAATGAATACTAATTACTCAGGCCCACCCCACCTTCCTTCACACTGTGCCTGTATTTCAGTGTAAACTACACAAATATATTGCTTCATGAATTCATTTTCATGATTTTGATGTTCATATTTTTAATAAAATCTATCCATACATAGCGAGAGCTATAGGATGCACTCAACTACTGGCATAGTACTGAAAACTTTCACTATCTGAAAATGATTATTATTATTGGATGAACCAAATGGATATCTGTCATATCAAACAGATTAGACATAGGTGACAATGAGCTAACATATGGGACAATAGAGTAGCTCACTTTGTTGTGAACACTTTTATTACATGTAGGGTAATTACATTTTTTTGCCATCAGCTCCATTTAAATGATTACTTTTCACTTGTTGAATTTTGCATGTAGTGAAATTGCAGATATTGCAGGTTATTCTATAGTTATAGCATATTGCAGAATAGCGATCTAAAATAGTACCATGGAGATGTACTTGTCCTTCAAATCGTGGAGAGACCGCTCTGGAGAAACAGATGAAGGGGAGCAGATCCACATGCTATAGTGCTACATTAATTATTCATAGAAAATGCAGACTAGGGCTATGAGAGTGAAATGTTGTTGTGTGAAAAGCCAGGAAATAAGAAAGTGGAAGCAGAAGGAGGGGGCATTGATGTAAATAAATAAACAAATAAATAAATAATAAACAATCACAGCACCCCTCACTGCACACACTGCAAGGAACCAATCGGCACCCTGGCTCAACACCCTGGAAATTGTGTGTAATGAGTAGGAAAAGATTAGAGTGAGCTCTTGCTAGGCCGTAAATTGACATTAGTAAAAGAAAACTCTTACTAGGCAGGCTCAGGCTCTCATTTGGACAACAGAAGCAGGAGGTGGGGCCTGGGAATGAAGTGTATGAAGATGTTTATATTAGAATGAGACTGAAGCCTTGCTCTTGCGTGCAAATGCAGAATATAATGTGAAAAGTAGATTTTAGGTGGTGACCAGAACACAAATAGCATATTAATGTTACATTCATGTTTTCATCCATATAAAGTCATTCAGAGTCCCTTAATCTGATGATCAAATGATCAAATGACAATGTGTCATATGAAAGATATCAGTGACAAGTCCAAAGTGACTTTAAGAGCTAACTCTCAAAACCCAAGTCACCCAAGTTTTGGTTTTAAGACCAATTTACATGTTTGGTTCACAACTATGTACCAGCATGTTTGGATCACTCTACTTTAGCTTAGCAAGTTAAGATATAGAACTTGTTCATCTGTTGAATATCTGAAAATGTTTACAGGCAAATGCGCTTGCTAATATATCTCTGGTTAGTGTGTTCACTAATAAAAAACACAACTCACACAAGTATGAACAGCTCTCCTTTTTATTCATACTTGAGTTGTGTCTTTTTATTAGTGAATTATTTGAATTGCACCTGAATTCTTTTTTAGTATTGTTTAGTGTTAATGTAATGTTTTTATTTTACATCAACAACTGAATAGTTTTGCTGTTTACATTCAGGACTAGATTGAATTTCACTTATTCCACTTTATGCTATAAGTCATAACAGTTTATTAGCAGCTTGTCTGACAGAAATCCAAAAACTTATTTCAGACTGAAAAAATCTATTTCTGTCTTTAAAGACAACACAACTTTTTCCTGTCATTTGTTTCCCTAGTTTCTGTTTTGTTTTAGCCATAACTGTCTGTGTCTAACTTTCTGACCAGTACACGGAGCACTGAAGGGGAAAGGGAATAGTGCAAATTGGATATTGTATAAAGCTTCGAGTAACGTTTTCTGGTCAGAACTAGTTTCAGATTTGCTTGGGTATGCTTTGTTCTAGAGAAAAGAAAAAGACTTTGGAAGTACAGTAAAGTAGTTATAGTATAGTCAGAGTATTCTGTATGTCTTTGATGGATTAGTGTTAACCCTGTACTAATGGCCAGTCAATGTACTGAATACTAAAAGGGCAGCTCATTGTGTTGACTGCTGAATGTTTGGACTCTTTATCATGTTTAAAGGCATGAATTCTGGCAAAAATAGTTTTTACCTTCAGCCCAATTCCTGATTACAAGGTCAATTATAGAAATGCTTTTATGAATGAGGCAATTTTTATAAAGCACTTTGAACGCTACAATATAGCAGAAAAGTTGAATATAATAACAAGTCCATTTACCATTCACCATTTCCTTAAAAAACTACATTTGCTCTGTTTTTATTAGTATTTTAGCAAAATCCTTAAGTTAGCATCAGGCTTAGTTACCAGAACAATGTTTTTCTCCCTCTTAAAACTCAAGTCATTGTAATCTGTCATACACATATTGATAGTAAGTAACCTAGCACAATTATTTCACATCTTCACACTGACCCAAAACAGACACATGTATGTATTCAAACACACAGTCACCACAGATGAGCATGCTACACTCGTCTGTTTGGGTTGCACCCTTTATCCTGACTGAGCAATTCTTGGACCTATGCAGTTGGAATAATAACAGCCTCACCGGCTAATGATGATAATGGCACTGGAGATTACTACAACAGAAGAAAAGAAAAATGGACCACAGGGTGGATGGAAGGGGGAAAGGCATGGATATTGCTGAACAACAGAAGATTGCATAATTTAGTTTCTTTTTTTTCTCTTTGTCTGTCCCATTCTTCCGTTCCTCTATTTCTCTTTTCATATTATACACCTTCTGTCTGTTTTTACCTATCAGACTTCCTTCCAGCCAACACCCCACCACCACCAATACTTTCTCTCTCACCCTATAACCTCCCCCCTCCTTCACCCCCTCTCTCTTTCTGGCTAATTTAAAATTTGTCAGACGCTTGCGTCTTCTGGATGGCTGGCCTTTGATATTTTGCTAGCTCCATTTGGCACAAACAAGCCTGCGGCCGTGGTGCATCCTGCTGACTGCTGCACTAGTGGCAGGCCCCCACCATTTATCTTAGCCCTGGCCACCCAACGCTTACTCATTACAGGAGCCCCAGCACCAGCTTAACCCCCACCTTTCTGCCGACTGTGCACATGCAAACACACTTAAAAACAGCCAAATCTTGAATGTGTGTGTGTGTGTGTGTATGAATAAACATAAGCAAATGCATATCAGCAAATACATTCACACCCCATCGACACATGGATACCAGCAAGTAAATGCAGAGACACATGCTAGCAAACACACAAATACATTCTGGGATCATAGCTCATATTCTTTGTGCTCCCTGCTGAGGTGAATGGTGACATTTCAACATACAGCATGAGCCTATCTGTGAACATTTTATAGTAGAGGTTAAATGCTTCATCTTTTCACCTCCTCCCTGGCTCTCAGTACCATCTCCATCTGTTTCATAACTCATCACAGAGACTGTGTGTGCTCCAGCTTTGAGGTTTTCCTGCTCCTTCTGTTCAAGCGTTTGCTAACTTTGCTAACTGTTGTATTTGTCTGTTAATGTTGATGCTTACCCACAAGAAATGTGTCAGTCTGGGTGTATGTGTATTCAGATCTATTCTGCTCTTTCCTCTCAACTCATAGTTGGCTTGTGGATTTCCGAGTACCATTGTGTTGTTTCTCGGCGTAGTTAGGAACACATATTGTTTTACTCCCAAATTTTAAATGGAGTACCATGGTCTTAATCTCCTAGGACCTGGCGTCCACATATGTGGACATCGCATTTTGGGTTGTCTAGACCACAATACAAAATTTTGCTCTGCAAGGGCCTGATACCCACTTACGAGGAGGTTATACTGCCACTGTTCTATCAAAATTTTAAATGAATGTCCTCATATGTGGATATCATTGTTCTCAGAAACTACATCAGGTAAAAAGATAATTCTTTGTTTTTAGATTCATCAGGTCCCAGTCACCCCAAATAGCAAAGAGAAATTAAAAATGCATGCCATGGAAGAGTTCGGGTCTTAGGAGGTTAATGTAATGTGCCAATAAAGATATATAGATGTCTTTGATCATTTGACTCATGTCGGATAACTGCTAGGCTTTTTGGACCGTGGCAGCGGGTGAGAGTGACAAATGGCAAACACTCTGCTAACAGTGCCTTACATTACTGTCTTAGAACTACTGCCTGCTCTTCCATGGTTGTCAGTAATGTCAAATGCACAACATGTATCAATTTTAAATAGGTTTCAGAATATTACTAACAATAGCACTATCAGTCTTTTCCAACCCTATCCCAATATTTAGACAGGGAGACAAAGAAAATGTGGGATAGTCAGAGAGATTAAGAAAATAGACAAGGGTACAGGGAGGCTAGGTATACAGCACAGAGAGAGGTGGAAAAGGAAAAGGTTTATAGTGAGGTATATGTGAAGCTGGACACCAAGGAAGAACAACGGGACTTGTATCGATTGGCTAATTACTGTATTTTTCGGACCATAAGGTGCATTAAGCGAAACCAAACAGTCAGATAAGTCAAACTTTACTCAAATCATTCTTCTTGCTTTCTCCACTTTCGTACCATTGATTCATTAATGTTGAATTAATGTTGAAATAATGTTGAATCTCGCAGCTGCTCTATTCCCATGTTGTTGCAGTACATTCATGACTAACCTCATATTGTGGATGGATTATCTCAGTTGTTCTCCTGACTGAAGTTTGGTCCGTTTACAACATCCTGCCATGCGATTGCATTTGTCCCTAACCATCGGGAACCCTCACGTTAGTTTTTATCGAGTGAAAAAAACTAGCATTCCCCCTCCAGTTTATGTTATGCTAACATAGCTGTGTCGCTAGCATTCACGTAGGACATCATTATATACCAGCTAGCCCAACTTCAGTAACCCTACAAACGTCACTGCTGTTTAGTTTTCTGTCTTCGTTTATGTTGGAAGTGATAACAGAGCTGTACGTTTTAATTTTTCAGAAATCTCTCAGTCAGAACATGCTATATCATGTTTAGGTGGAAGCTAGCGAGCTAACTTCCTGCTAACTTCTAACTCCGTCATGGATGCCTGGATGTTAAACTTAATTGTTACACCTGGTAGAGCAGCAATGTACAGCAGGTTAGACTGATTAAGAACAGAAATGGAAACATGCTAACAAATAAAAACAGCGTGTTGAGGAGATGAAAGGGGTACTTTGAGGAGCTTGTAAATTTAGAAAATTAGAGTGTCAAGGCCGAGTAGCCGTTGAGTTGTCAACAATGTTCCCTCTAAGCTGTGCGCACACAGAAAATCTGTTTGCGCACAAAAAAAAAATCTAACTTGAATTGAAATTAAAATAAATACGTTAACAATTCTGTTTTGCAGTGTTAGTCAGTAAGTGACTGGCTGCTCCAGTATGGGATTAGAATGATGCCACCTTATCCCATAGTCCAGCCAATGATGCGATTCACATTAGTATATATGGAGCTAATCAACATTGACAGGCTATGACAGCGTCCTTATGTGCCGACACCGGTGTTTTTGGCACAAATAATTTGTGTGGCATCAGATTTGATGCAGAACAGCTGATTGTTCTGTAAATAGTTTGAAATGTTTGTTTAAAAACCGCCTTGGCTGCATTTTTAGGTAAACAGCTGCAAAAAACTTTGTTGTTTGCAAAACTCAGTTGCTTTTTTGAAGAAGTAACTATATAATTAATTGCCCAACATTGGTTATTACATACTGTATTTTGCAGACAGAAAGTTACAGTTATTTTTACTTCCAATAGTGTTAACATACTACACAGGTCATGAACAAGAATTTTTTAAATTTTCATTGTAAGTGGGCTAAAGCAGTTAATTAAAAGTAGTCTAACAGAAATGTAAATGCTGTAATTTGATCATTTTAATAAACCATGTAACTTGGATGGGTTTGATGCTGGCGTGACCACAGTGCACACGTCTGCTGTTGCTCACAGTGGTCCAAGGGACGCTCAGGGAGTTTGTGTGTTCGCTCAGACACATGAAAAATTAGAGGGAACATTGGTTGTCAAGCAGATGCACGAGAGGCAGGACTAAACTTAACGAAAAGTGAGCCGCTTATTTAGGCTGGTGGAAAACAGACAAACAAATGGCCAAGGCGAACAAAGGCAAAACTAAACAATAACCTAAACTGGGAGAACTCAAACTAATCATGAAAAACCCTGAACATGAAACCTGAACGTGAACATCAAAAACCAAGACTTGAGAAACATTAATTCCCGGGACATGAGACGAGGAAAACAGACGACCTGACAAAGAATGAATACCGACTGACCGCATAAATACACATGAGGATGACGAGGGAAGAGGAAGCACACGGGGAACACCGAAAAGTTTTATGGTCCAAAGTTTGAACATATGTAATGATTGCTGTTAAATTTTTTTCTACATATCAAATACTTCTCAATGTATAGTTGAGATGATTGACCTTCCCCTTTTCAGAGCATTTTCTTTTCACATTGAAATATGAGGCAATGTTTGAATATGAATATCTGAAACACTATCAAAAATTAAAAGCCTGCAATTTTCACTGGTCTTCCCTGCCAACAAAATGAATCAGCATGTGTAATTTCAGACAGATACATCAAGAAATGTCAGAGTAATGGCTAGTTAAAATATGTAAAATTAAATGAATGACTGAATAAATAAATAAAGTCATCCTGCAAAGTCCCGTATTTCAGCACACACTAAATGCTGAACTTCTCTTTGCATTAAATACAACCATTTAGAAATTGTCACTAACTGTTTTTTGCAATGTGAGGTTTATTGTGCAGTGTGTCCTCAGTGTGTGACACTTTAATTTTTATTTATTATTCATTATTAGTGAGTAATTAAATTTGGGATAGTAACATTTTCAGGTTTTTATCTTGAATAGTGTTTAGTTTTAAAACATTGGCTTCAATGTGCAAAAAAAAAATGTCTGAAAGAGGGTCGACGGATAACTAAAAAAATCTCTTGAATCACCTCTCTCTTATGATTTTTGTAAAATGTCTGATAAAATCAGACATTTTATATCTTTCTGTGTCCAAACTTTGGACCATAAAATCTTTAGGGAAACTAGAGATGGTTGAGCAAAAAATAATCAAAACATTTGCTGATCTAAGAAGGAATAACCCAGAGGTGAGCTTGAGATGGTTTGGACATGTGCTGAGGAGGGTTGGTGGATATATTGGAGAAAGGCTGATAAATATAGAGCTACTAGTCAGGAGGAAAAGATGAGGTTCATGGATAGTAAAGGAGGATGTGCTGTGGATTAGTGTGACACAGGAGATTGCTAGTGATAAGGTGAGATGGAGGAAGATGGTCTGCTATAGTGACCCCTAAAGGGAGCAGCAAGAAAAAATGTATTTTTCAAATCTTAATAAACAGATCTGACCAATCAGATCAATGCACTCATAACCCAAATCACACGCTGGTCCTGAATAGATAATTAGGTGGAAATAGTAAAATAATACTATTTTACCACAGACACACAGCTGGACACTGCTCCAGGTCAATCGGCTTGCCGAAATGATTTCTCTGTCTCCTCAGATGTGGTCTCAACTCTGCTTTTAAGAGTTTAAACTGCCCCACTGACATTCAGAAATATGTATAAAAGCCATCGTGATACAACTTCAGCTCTTGGATCAAACCATGAAATTCTCCCTGCTGTTGCCTTTGTGTGAACTGGATGGACTCACAGTCTCAGGTGGTTCCTTTTCTTGTTTTGAAACATCAGGACCAGCTCATCATTGTTTCATGTCCTCTTCATTTTTTTCAGATCCTCCAAATCCTCCAACATGTTTTGTGTTTAACAATCTTTATTCTCTAACCACTATAGGTTACTATGTATAAACATGCTGTGGTTCCATTACATCTATATTCTACATATATAGTAATGTGAAAACCACTTGAGCCATCTCTTATTTCTTAATGTTTTGCTTCTAAGTAGTATACTTACTTTCTTATAAGTTTTTAAAGTGCTCTTGGGGGAATAGTTCTTGAGGCTTTCTTAAAGTCTTTCAGAGTTTTCTTTGGACATTGGCTTCTCTTTTAGGGAATTTCAGTCCAGTCCTTATAGCTGACCATTTTCCAGAGAAATCCTTTTTCTGCTAGTGTTGTCTACACATAACTTAACAAGGAACCAATTTTACATTGTATCTTTAGGTACTTCAGTAACAGCAGTCTGTTATAAAAACAGAATTTGTTCACATTTCATTAGTTGAATGTGTGAAACATGCAAAATATCACAAAGTTTGAAAGCCATAAAATAGTACTTTTGCACCAACAAAGTGATTCCCCAAAACCCGGTTTGGCAGCTGCAGGCGGTGGAGCTGGTGGTGGCATGGCATCCGAGGGTGCCTAGATGGACGCGGTGGAGCTGGTCACAGAGCCCCCCAGCAGAGACAGTGTTGCCTGGCCGGACTCACCGGAGGCTCCAGTGGAGACAGGACAGGGTGGATGTATGTGCCGGACACTAGCCGCTCACACCCGAGTAGGTGGTGCGGAGGTGAACTGTGTCCTGGCTGGCCTCCCCCTGAGGACCATGGGTGCCAGAAAAGACTGGACGCCAGCCACATCCACCCTGTACCAGTACTGCACTGGTACAGGTGCAGGGAAAGGCGGGAGTACTGTTGCCCTGGAAGCAGGGACAGGCAGAGGAGCACAACCAGTCCTTATACAGTCCAACACAGGTGTATTTACACAGGCAGAGTCTAATCAAACCGGCTGGGAAGCAACACAGTCTGGGGGTGAAGCAACACCAAAAACAGTCTCTTGAGTTTCCACAGAGACTGGCTCAAAAGCATGGTGAACTGGTTCGAACATATATGGCTGTGGGACACGAAACTCGACCTGATCATCCAGCTCTGAGGCACTCATTCCAAGTTTCTTAGCCAGCTTAACATTGGAGGCTGCGACCTTGTTGCCCTTCGCACTTGCTTGCCGAGGAAACGAAATGGCAGTCACTAACTGTGGCCCTAGCTGTGCAACACAAGGAATTTCTCATTCAGGAGCAAGTCTACTAATGTCCAGTGGAGTTGGCTGAAAAAGTAAAGAGTCCATAAGAGCAACATGTCCAACAGTCTCTGTATTCTCTAGCTGGCAACCGGCGTTACATCAGGAGCAGACAAAGAAACTAAAGAGTCACTTGAACTAATGTCATTATGGGCTAAAAAATCTGTCTCTGGGTTAGTCCATTCAACTTTAGGTGATTCATTGAAAAACAAAATGGTGTTACTCACAGTCGGATCGATCATTTGAGCCCCAGCCACAACTGATGAGGGCTGGGAAAAAAGTCTCTGGTGGAGACATGAAGTGCTGACCATGAGAATGAGGAGGGAGCTGGTGGGCCAGACTGCGAAACGTCCGCCGGGCCGGGCTGCAGATGCTGCTGTTGTCGGATGTCCACTCGCTGCACATCTCGCTTCACGTCTTCCCGGAGTTCATCCAAGACATCGAGTGCGCTGGGTCTGTCATGGTCAGATTGTGCTGTCAGGATCTGCAATGGCAGATCGTGTGGAGAGAGGAGGAGGACCCAAATGCAGACACTGAGGCGTGAGCGAGGTGAAACAGAATTTATTGCAGGCTCTTTTTTGATCCAACATGCAGTACCTTTTTGGAAAGTGTCTTACTGGCAATGACTTCATTTTTCAGCATAACAATCAGTGACTATAAATCATGACTATAAGTGATGGAAACTCCAGAGCTTGCATCTCATCAATGTTAAAAAGAAAATTGTGGGATTGTCCTGACAGAACATACAACAAAAGTCATCCAACATCCAAAGAAGAGCTTTGGAATATCTTTCAAGAAAGCCGAAAAATACTTAAAGAAATTATAACAAAGCTTGTCTAAGAGAATTCAGGCTGTGATGAATAAATGTGGTCATCACAAACACTTTCAAGCTTGTTAGAAATGTTGTTAGAAATAGACATTTTCTTGTATAAGAAATGAGGGGGTAGTAGACTTTTGCACAGTATACTGTACTGTGTACTCTCACCTATTGTAGATAAAAGATGTATATAATTATTTAAATGAAAAAAAAGACATTTATTATTTTGTCCACTGTGTTTTGGACAAAATTGTGTTACAGAAGACATGAATGAGATACTACATATTTGAAAAAAACAAACACAAAACATGCTTTTCAAGGTTTTTGAGTCTATTCACCAAGGCTTCCAAAATGTCTCTCTAGCTAATGTCAGCTCATTAATTGATTTTGTGTTTCACTATTGTAAATTAGGATGTCTTCACCCTAACCCGTTCTCGACCACCCTAGGGGGCATTTCTCTTCTGCACTGCCATGATTAGTGCCTCTGTGCTGTCTTTCAGTCCAGCCACTGGTAGGATTTCCGGATGTCAGCTACTTCCTTTATCTGCCAGTGATACATATCGTGCAGGGGCCTGTCCTTCCATGATGGCTCCTCCTCTTGCTCCTCTTTTTTCTCATGTTTCTGCTGCCTGAGGTATTCACTGAGCACACGGTTGGTTGTGGCCATCTTCCTGATGTACTCGTGGATGTTCGTTGTCCCATCTGGACAGTGACACTCACCAGTCCCCGGCCTCCTTCCTACAATTTGGTGTACAGTCTCAGGGTGCTGGACTTGAGGTGAAACCCTCCATGCATGGTCAGGAGCTTCCTTGGCTTGATGTCTGTGGCTTCTTTCTCAGGCCAGCTTATTATCCCAGCAGGATACCTGATCAGGGCGTAGTTGTTGATCTCCTGAATCTTGTTCTTACCATTCAGCTGACTCCTCAGGATTTGCCTGACCCTCTGTACTTGGTGGTTGCACCTTTCCTAGTGGTTTGTGGTTGCCATTTGACTGTGGGATCACCAGGTACTTCTAGGTGTCCTCAGTGTCTCCATGGTTCCCAAAACCCTAAAAACTGAGTCAAGTCGAGTCAAGTCAAGCCGAGCCAGATAGGTACTAGTGGAAAAGAGGCAGAAAAAAGGAACCTAATATATAATTGTTGGTAAAGTATAAGAAATATATATATACAATATATTAGTGTTTACATCAGCAAATCATAAACTGTAAATCAAATCTACATTTTTGTAAAAATTATATTTAAAGCAAATGCACGACATTTTGTTAAAAATGATTAACAAAGAGTTAACCCACAATATGTGCCGACAGTAATGTTGAGGAAGTATTGAGGAGGAGAAAAAGAAAAATACCACTCTGGATATGAAATTCCTTCTGGTGATAAAATAAGAATCATTTGCTGTTATGTGACTTTGGAGCAAACTATTGCTGAGTTGTAACACAGTTGACAAGGACTTCTCAGACACAATGTGAACAATATATTTTATTCATCTGATTCTTTAACATGTTAATGCATTTACTATGTTAGTGGTAACATTGCTGGCTTGACCTGGTAGGTTTGAATGAGCTGTTGCAAAAGTAAAGGCACTGCTTCAATTACTGTGTCAGTGAGAATTCAAGATATGGTAACTTAGCCTGAAGCTGTTCTAGTCTTCAGTACTCATCCATATCTGTTTACAGCAAGTCATTCTTACTAATTTGACCTGGACTTTGCCTTTCAATATCCATTCAAAGACACTTTTCCAGGAAGAATGAAGTGTCTATAAAAGTGATGTATGTCTCACCATAACACAAAATGACCACAAGCCTCTTGCCCTAATGACATTCAAAAATGACAGCACAGACACAGGTAGACATGCAAAAGTTCTGGTGTGCATGCACACACCACACAGAGTTGCACACACATACCTCCATGACTATCTCAGCCCCTCCCATCAGAGAAGTGAAGCCTTTTAATTATCTGCTGATTACCTGTTAGATCACCTTAGCTAATGGAGAGCAGCTCCCTGGGGAGCCATCCAATCTAACTCTCATCAGACACAATGGGCTCCTCTTCACTGGAGAGAGTAGAATCTGTATGTGTGTGTGTGTGTGTGTGTGTGTGTGAGAGAGAGAGAGAGAGAGAGAGAGAGGGAGAGAGAGAGAGAGAGAGAGAGAGACAGAGAGTCCCTTTGAGGCAGATGCTAAGATTAGTACTGAAAATGGACTATTTATTCTTTCTTACACTAAATTACCATCGCAGCCTGCTTCACATGCACTTATGCACACATTCACATACTTTTATATTCTTTTTTTGTGGCAAGCTTCCATTTGCATGAGAGTTGTTGTTGAAAACACTAGGGATTATTCACCCGGAGTGTTTCCATGCAGCACAGAACCTGAATTCTGCGCCTATTTGTTTCACTGTTCATTTGCTTTGTGTGCATTGTGTTTCATTCACCTCAGGAACATCATTTTAAAATACTTTTTTGAACAGGGGTGCAAAACGAAGTCTGGTTAAACTTATCAAATTCTGAATGATAAAAAAGTAATATTTGCAGATTTGCAAGAACAAAAAAAAATCATACAACAAATTAAAATAAACCAAAAATAAAATAAACAGTAGAAAAAAATGGGGGGTTTTGGTCAAAGAGTCACTTGATCCAGAGTCTTAGAAGAAAACCTTTAGTTAGGTTTCTAAGAGATTGTCTTTACTAGAAAAAGGAAAGTGACAGCTCATCATGACGAAGGACTGGGAGTGTGTTTATGAACCAGTACATAAATGAAGTGTAAATCTTTATGTGCTTTGTTCTCAAAAATAAAATAAATTATTTTCTGTTCTATTAAAAATGTACCAACTCATCAGTGAACTTGTGTTAGTGGATTACAAAACAAATCCTTTTAAAAAGATGGAACCAAAACTTCACTTTACATTTTACTAACTGAGCTGTCATCTCTTTTAGACACTTCAAAATGCTTCATAGTTGTAACCAACAGAAAAAACAGGCATTTAGTTTATTTTTAGCATAGCGTTTACTTACCAAGATGTACCAACACAGTGCTTCAAGCATATTATACTTTACAACTACTGACTATTGCTTTCACCAATTAACCCAAATTGCATGTCTGTGAATTGTGAGAAACTAGAGCAGCGAGAGAAACCCCACACAGCACAGGGAGAACATGCAAACTCCACAAAGCCAAGATTGAGCAGGAAATTGGTCACATCATCAACTGATTGCAAATGTTCTTTGAGGCTGGGTATAGATAATACACATGAATCTCACTGGTGTGCAAAACCCAGAGTAAAATATGAATTTGATCTGTTGTTTAATTAAAACAACAATAGTTCACCTGCCTTCAGTACAAACTCAAATACATGAACAAAGACTATAAATAAATCAAATTGTATTCTCACTAAAAGGTTACTTACTATCCTTTGATTTTGGTAAGTCAGTAAACCAGTTGGCGTCATTTTGATCCCACTATAAAACAACTGAAGTCAACACACAGCCAGCCAGGCCAAAACATAATCTCTTCAGCAAGCCCCAAGGCCACCTCCTAGACCTGCCCAAAACACCTCGAACCACCTAGAAGGTTTCCAGGAAGTATCCTGGTCAGATGCCCACATCACCTAAGACGACTCCAATTGATAAAGGAGATTAGTGGCTCTACTCTGAGTCCCTTCTGAATGACCCCGTTCCTCTGTGAGCGTGAGCCCAGACATCATTTGGAGGATGCTCACTTCAGTTCCTTGTATCTGCTGTTGTATTCTCTCAGTCACTATGCACAGGTTGTGGCCATATGGGGGAGTGGTCTGTAAACTGACAGCTGTGCTTTCATGCTCAGCTGTTTTTTTACACAACCTGTAGTAGATACTCCACCCTTTTCTGGCAAAGAACCATAGCCTCAGATTTGGAGGTGCTAATTCCCATTCCTGATCCTTCACTGCTGCAAACTTCCCCAGATTGCAGATTGTCTTTTAGAGATAAGATCCTGACACTACCCTCCACCCTTCACTTCTTGGCAGTACCTTGAAATTCTGTCTATAGAAGTTTGGAACAGAATCAGTGACAAAACGAATCAAGCTCTCACTATGGTAGTACAGGGAGTGGAAACAAACAAAACCATTTAAAGTTAAGCTTTGGTACTGGTACTCCCAGTCTGAGAAGTTCTCCAACCAGACGATGAAGGCATCAGTGGAATCTTTCTTCTTGAAAAGGGCTGACAGAGTACCCCCTACAGCCCTTGATCCCATATCATATTTTAATTTGGAATCCAAGGCAAAGATTAACTGAATAAATATTTCTATTTATCAAAAATGCATCAGTGGATTTGGGTCCTTTTGACTGGGGGATCCTCTGGGACCCCAAATTAATTGTATTCTTAAAAAGCACTAAACAAATCAGAAAGCAAAAAAATGTGATGTGGCATCATTAGGAACAACTTGACTGATAAAGTCATAAAATATTGGAAAGATAGGAAAATAAAACCCACCTGTGAAATATGATAAAAATATACCTCTGGGGTCTGCATGGACCCCAGTTGGTAGGAGCGCTAAAAACAGCAGGACAAAACAACAAGCTAATGAGGATGTACCCATCGAGCCACAGTTCCCTGACATCCTAATCCAGACCTGGAGCCAAGTGAGTCAAATTGAGCCTGTCTGGAAAAAAGTCCCGGCCTGGCGTGGGGGTTGGGGGTAGGGGGGCTTACAGGTTACAGTGTATCGCCCCTGGCCAGGGACAAAATGAAAGACTCCTTTTCAACATGTTCCCTCATCAGGGATAGACTGGCTTGCTATTAGAGTAATGGTGCTACAAACACAGCAGCATGCCAAGATGAGAGAGAAGGTTTCCCAAAGACGCCTGACTGCAGCATCAAACAGGAAAGACACACGGGACGAGAGATAGAGGAGAAGAGAGAGAGCGAGTGAGAAAGGGAAGGAGAGAGAGACCCTGGAGTGGTGCCAAGTTCCCAAGGTAGTGTACAAGTATCTTTAGAAGCCGGGCGTCTTGTTAGCTAATACATTACACCAATCACGGCCGGCTATCTTAAGCTACAATTAATCTGTGAGCTGGCACAGGCTGATAGGACAGCAACATGCTGTTTCTTAATTAAAAGCAAACGGATTAAAAATGATTAATAACGGTATTAAATATTCTCATGGACTACAAGCACAGGGAAATCGGGGGGCTTTCTTATGCGGGCTTAAAACGAAGAAGTCATTAACGGCGGGCCCAATCTCCCTAAGCCAGGGCTTTACTTTGTTTGGGATCACAAGTTGCTTACTTCATGAATATGCATTTTGCCCCTATCAAGTCGAGACCAAAAGGCAATATCATGGTGTGGCTGTGGTGTGGTATTTTTCCCCTCAGTAGCTGTGAAACTTTGAGTTTTTGATTTGTGACATTTCGTAGTCTGCCTTTGTAGCTGAGGCCTCTGTGTTAACTGGTTCCTGGACACAGGCTGATAGCGCTGATGACAAACGTGTGGTTTCTCTGTATAAGCAGAAGCCTGAACATAGGTGTGACACATTTGGGATAATGCAGAGTGTTTTTGCATATTTGTTTCAGAGGTTTCTCTCTGGTTAAAAAAACATTTAAAATATATTTGAAATTTAATAATTAATAGGGTGATTTGCAACCATGTTTTGCATTTATAGCATGACTTTTTTTGTTTGTAAAGTATACCGTCTGGTGATAAATCAAAGCCTTGGATTCCTTCAGTGAGGAAATCTGGTGGCTCTGCTATTCATGCTAAATACTTGCCCCGAAAGAGGGAGTACGTTTTGGAAGAATGTCCCATCACAAATGTCATTGCAATGGTTTATTGAGCCTACATGGAAATAAGTCCACAGGGAGGGAGGCAATTCCAGAAACTTGCAGAATGAACGCCAAGCCACAATGATCCTGTTTGGCAGGACTCGGCAGTCCTTCAGGGATTTTAAACTGTCTCACTTGGTCAACATGACTATACATTTATGCAACTGTGTCACCATTTGATAGCGTCACAGATTAGTCTAAAGATGCTATTGTTAAGTGCTGTTTTTTTTAGAAATGGTTTAGTGTTTAGTTCAGTTTGTTGCCTGTTTTTTAACTTCAGTCCTGGTCCTGTAAAACAGCATTTGCAATAGTTCAGCGATAAACAGTAATTTGGGATAAAACATTCTCTTTGTTTCTGTGGCTGTCGTGTGCCTCTAAAAATGCTTGAATGAGGAAGTAACAGTCACAGTAACATCAGAGTTGATAATAGAGGTTTTACAGCATGTAACACAGTAGCTACCATTTTTAATGTGTAGCCAGTAGAATGTGTTCTTTGAATGTGTGATTTTTTTGAAATGCAAACTTTCAAACCATATGCAATCAAAGAAAAAGGATTTTCACATTAGTACGAAATGTTTTGGAAAACTGTTGAAATTTACAATGCAAGTCTTTTTTGTAATGATTATTTTTTTTAATAAAAAACAAACAATTCTTTACAACCACACAAAAGTTAAACTTTGCTTATGGACAGCTTTGGAGGTAAAAGGTATTTGAGTTTGAGTGACATATGTCCTGTGAAACTCTAATCAAAATGACATGATTTCATAATTCAATTCCAAGCCCTTTATACACGTCAGGAAAGCCTCATTCCCTCCAACAAGACGCTGTGTATAGCATCATTGTGAGCCTGCGACTACAATTACTGCTTCTAAATTCAGCATTGCTGTAATCAGGCCCTCTGGTTCTGTGCAATTTAAATACTTATGGCTTGTGTCCAATGGCTCCTGTGCCAAGCCCAAGTGTTAGTTGTAATTGACCATACAGGTCTTTTCTCCCCTTTTCTCTGCTAATTTCACAAGTGCTATTTTTAAAATGTCAATTATAAAGCAGATTAATGTATCTTAATGCAACATTAGATGCATTTTGGAGTGAATCACAGGGCAATCACATGGGTTTGATTACATTTCTGAGCATAAAAGGCCTTTCTGCTTCAGTTTTACATAGCAGGAGGTATGTATTTGTTGATTATGAATATTACTTAACCAAATACGCATAATTCTTCGTATGGTTCTCTTTGCACAGCACACACCTACACTCTCATGCAACACCTCTGAATGAGAAACAAGGTGTTGATGTTGTCGTTCCAGGGGGAGGTGGACTTGTTCAGTGGTGAAGAGAAAGAGGTAGCCAGCATTCAGGATTGTGTTTAGAAACAAATTACTTCAACGCTTCTCAAATTGATTTCATTTTGTTCTGCTGCCACTCTCTCTGTTCGTCTCTTCTCTTGTCTCTTAAACATTTCAAATTCCCACACCTTTCCGTTTGTCTTTTTTCCTTACCCTTTCTCTCTCCTCCCTATTCCACACTACTCATTTTTTTATTCATTATCTTTTTCTTCTTTGGTCTCTTTCCCAGCACTTGGGGGGAAAGTGTGTTTCATGGTTATCAGCTTTGTGTTTATCTGAAATGGGGAACGAGCTCAAGAATAATAAACAATTCCAAATCGTAAAGATAGTTGAAAGGGATGCTTATGATAAGATGTCGGTGCTTGTGATGTTTATTCTGGCTGTGCATGTTTGTATGCTTAACCACTTGTGCATGTGAACAGATTTATGAGCTTGTGCTTATTTGTTGTAGTTTTTTTGTTGGTGTGTACATGTGTTTCCTTTGGGTCAGTTAGGCTCTGTTAAAAGCCTTTGCTGGGCACCTGCTCTTCTGGTCTTCTCAATAACATTTCCAAGGTCAAAATTAAATTTCCACTTCTAATTATATTATTTCCTGTTTCTTTATAGAGACTATATTTTTTTGCCATGTTTGTCACCTTTTACTACAGGCAGAAGATAAAGAATGGGAATGGTGTGCTTGTATTCAGGACTGAGGTTTGCACTCTCTCTGCCCGTAAGGCACACTATACAGCCCAACCATTAAGGAAGTGCAGCATACAGACAAACCCTACAGCAAAATCTGTTTTATATTTGCTAAGCAAACCTCTAAGCTTTAGGTTCTTGTGTATATAAATTAAACTTCCAGCATTGTACTAAAGGATTATTTTTTTTATTGAACTTTAAACTAAACAGTTATAAACACAGCATGCCTTCAAGGTGAAATATGTAAGATTTTTGGTCTAAATCACATTAAAAGTATGTGGCACTTTAAAACATTTCAATAAAATTATCAACATAATATAAAAAATGCATGTTATGGCATTATGTCAAGGCTGTCCATGTATTGTGTTGCAAAGAACTAATGAAGTTAACTAACCAGCTTTATTCATTAACACGGGAAGCCAATGAGCCAATGTAGCATATACAGTTGGCTCTATAATATGTCGCACAAAGACCAACCTCTGTACAACACCACATGTTCAATAAAAAAATGAAGAACTGGTTGAAATACATACCTTAGCAGTTTACCAAATGTAACAAGAAATGATTTTTTACTGCAATAACTGTTAGATTCGAATTCTGTAAAATAACATCTAAAAAAAGCCTCCAGAACAACCAAGATTAACTGCACCGGAATGATGGGAATGTCTTATGTTGAACATGGCAGAGTCAATATTATGACATGAGAATATATTGCTGCCAGTGGAACCAGTACGCTAGTGTTTATTGATAATGTGATGACTGATAGAAGTAGGAGGATGAAGTGTAAAGGACTATATCTTGCTAGGATTCAGAGAAATGCTGCAAAACTGAACAGACAACTCTTCAGTGTGCAAATAGATTATCACCTAAATCATAGTGCAAAAGCAACCGAAGAGTTTCTTAAGGTAAAAAAGTGGGATATTCATCAGCAGCTAAATCAGTCACCTGATACGAACCAAATAGAAGATACATTTCAGCTCTTAAATACGTGAATGCAGAAAGACTCACAAATACGCAGCAAGTGAAGGCTGCAGTAAAGGCCTAACAGAACATCTCAAAGAAGCAAGCACAATATTTGGTGATGCATGTGGGTTCTAGACTTTAGGCAGTCAGTGACGAAAGCTTGGCTTTTGTTTTAAAATAAGCAACTACTGATCAGTATACAGTAACACTGATACCTATATTAATCTGTCACTGTAGCACTAAAAATATGTTTAGAATCAGGCAAAAAAACAAACAAATGGCCAAACACTGGAAGACAGAAGGACATCAGAATATTTATAATTCCACTATATTCTTCGTTGTTTTTGTCTTCTTAAGTATCAAGGCATCCAATCAGAGAAACTGACATTATAAATTTGTAAGCAAACACACGTAAAGTGACAATGTGCCACTCTGGATGTTAGATGGTTCTGCGGATTGATTGAAGAGGCAGAGCTCAAGACCCTGGAGACGGAACAGCCGGAGAGAGAGATGGAGCTTAATTGATGATCAAACACCCACCAGGTGTTAAAAGCTGTTTTCACTTCATCTGCGTGTGTGTGTGTGTGTGTGTGTGTGTGTGTGTCTGTGTGTGTGTGTGTGTATGTGTGTGTGTGTGTGTGTGTGTGTGTGTGTGTGTGTGAAAGATTTTCCCCACATGCACCTTTTGTTGTCCGCTCAGTATAAGTGAGTGTCTGCTTACATGACAGTGTGCGTATATGCTTGTGTTTGTTTGTACTTGCAGTGTTTCCATAGAGGCCAGACAAGAGATTTCAAAGACCTAAAGAGGTCCCATTCAGACCTGAGTCTTTCATATTGACCTCGAGGTGACAGGGGGACAGAAAAACGCACGCTCTGTCTAATCAAGATAAAAGGAGGGACACTACACACACACACAAATGCACACAAACACATGCACACTGGGCAGTCACCTTCAACAATGAGTAGTTGAAATTGTTTTAAATTCAAATCCAACATCTACAAACACATTTAGACCAATTTGTCTTTTATTTAATGGATACATTCTCCACATCACTCGTTATTTGAAAAGTAAAAGGACAGATTTCAGAAAACAGGATGATGATATCACCTCGTGTGGCACAAAGGTTGCACTGTTAGCCCCAGTTTGTGCAAGTCATGCATCAACTTATATTCAAGTCATTGCTCTGCACTATCCACTAATAAAAACAAACAAACAAACAATAAGATTAAAAAACAGAAACAAAGCAGAAAAGTTGTCAAAGATTTTATGGATTCCAGGCAACTATCACCTCTCTGCTCTGACACGTACACGACTGATGCACACCTTTAATACTTCAGTTTCATTTTTATCTGGCAGTAATATAAATACCCATTTTAAGCTACAACTGTTGCATGCCTTCCATTTCTGCTGTGGCCGAGGAGCTGGGCCACGTCTTAGTGTAGTTGTGTAACGTGCATGAATGAAAGTCACCATTTAGGCTTGTGTGTTTAATAAAAGACATAATCTGCATCACTGATATGTTGAATCAAAGGCAGTAATTCTACCACAGAACAAGCTCCTGATTGAGAGAGTTATTAGAGTTTTATATTTTTCATCCATTTTTGTGTTTATTTAATTTTCATTCAGTTTATTTTTCTGTTGGTTTGCAGATTGGTTTTGGTTGTTTCAGGATGTAAGAATTAGTATTACAGCACACAATGTGAAAGCCTTATGTTGATGTGTAAATGATATCTCGAGGCAATGTGTACACGAGACTAGATTTTGATTTTCCTTCTGCTTTTATTACAGTATTGTGTTTAGGGTGCATATTCATCACAGCCTGTGCAATTTTGCAGTTTTGTCTATCTTGCTCACCTTCTTCACTGCAACCTTGATTGGAAATAGCACGACAGATTTATGTTTAAAATACATAATTCACAAATGACAATTATAGAGCCTGTTTAAGCAAGGCGAGCATCAAATGGAAGAGCAAGGCTAAACCTGTGGACATATTTATAAATGAGATCCCTGGAATTTACAAAACCTTCTGAAGATGCTTTGTTTTGATGGACCAGGATATCAGCAGCAGATTTGTCAAGTATTTTTGCTACTTTTGGTTACTTTTTTGCGTTACTTTAATCAGCAGCAAGTGTATGCTCTAAAATATGAGCAAAAAGAAAGGTATAGCCTCCCACAACAGTTGTCATCAAACCAAAGCCATCAGTATTCTGCCTGCCTAATGCTTTGCGCCTTGTACCCCGAAGATGATCAAAGTGCCATTTTTCTAAATTTCAGGCTTTTTAACATCAACAGTCTTAGAAAGGATGAGTCAGATCACGCTAAGATGATGAGAGAAGGGAGAGTGAGAGTGTGCAGAGTGTGTGTCACTCTGCGTGCGTGTACGATGGGGGGACTAAAACATCTTTGTAGTCACTTACTTTTATTTTTTCGCCTTTTTCTTCCTAACACTCACACTGGGCCTGCAGATAGGTCAGCTCCATTTCCAATCCGCCGGCCCACAAATATTTAAAACAAATTGAATCGCACACCCAATACCCATCACAATTACGGCAGGCACAATAACTAAATTAGCAATTCAACACAATAATTGGAAATGCGGCTTGCCTGGACCCGCAGGCCTCCCTGGAGGGCTGGCTGATCTGTGGAGGCACGTCAAGCCCACTAATTCCACAGCTAATTACTGATGCACGGCAGAATGAAGTTGTTTGTTTCTCAAATACCATTTTCAGTTCACGGTGAGGAACACAGGACCATGCTGAGATAGACAAAAACAACAAAGAAGTGAGACAAAAAAGTGTAGTCATGGCTCTTTTTTGTGTTCTTCTTGTTGTCTTCTTCATTTGTAGTTGTTTGTTTCACTGTTTCCTGATGATGAATATCGGGATGCACTGGTGTAAGCAGGGTAGATGAAGGCAGACTCTAAGGCTGTTAGGATGGGATTTAAGAACTGAAGTATTTAAAAACGATTCAAGAATGCAAAGGCCACAGTTGTCTACATATACTGCAAGACTTTGGTACTGAAGATATAACAGAGCCATAAGATTCTTAGGAGTCTATAAGTCACACGTGTTATTTTGTGGTTTTGTCATATTCCAGTGTTCCCTGACTCTTTTTCACGTCCTCCTACAGCTACATTACATTCTCAGTTATATATTTTCTCCTCGGTTATGATTGTTTGTGATTTATCACTTGCATTGTAGTAATCAACAGATCTTTGCCATTTATGAGGACTGCTTTCTACTGTTTTAGGCAGTAATTCAAATGTTTGATAGAGCTTGCCTCATCACCCTGGTAACGAAATGAAGAAGCAGCTTTAAATTTGTTAAAATTGTAAACAGGCTTTTAAAGGTCATAAACTCATATTCTATTCTATTGTGTACAGTATCTTATTCTTATCTTATTCAAGTGTTTTTTTTCTAAATTTTCTATGTATCTTTGCACTGTCCACTTTCTGCTGTAACAAAACAAATTTCCCACGTGTGGAAATGATGCAAACCTGGGACCATGTAACACTGCACATCTCCTTACATTTCTGGCTGGTCTACAGGATATTATGGCTGCACATGAACAGCTGGATCAGCAAGCAGCGCATCCTATGGATGTCATAGTTTGGGACAATGTGAACTTTCACTGTGCTATCCTGATCACAAATAACCAGGACTTCATAAACATTTTCCTTCCACCTTGCAGCCCCTTCCTGAATCCAATACAGGAGTTTTTCTCTGCGTGGAGGTGGAAGGTCTATGACCGGCACCCCTACACCAGGGAAATTTGATTGGAGGTAATGGAACACGCCTGTGATGACTTAAATGTGGATTCTTGTCAAGGCTGGGTTCAGCACACAAGACCGTTTTTCCCACGTTGCCTGGCAGGGAGAATATTGCCTGTAATGTGGATGAAGTCCTCTGGACAGACCCCACACAAACAAATAAGGGTTTGGAATGAATCTGTGAATTACAGTTAAGTGCTTTTCATTTAAGTTTTTTATTTTATTTTTTGTTACAATAATGTTTTTTTTTTTTGTTAAATACACTTACATTAAATATGTCCTGTTAACTACATGCCCTGGATGCTGTGTTGTCAGTTATTTGATGTTGTGTCTAACGAATGTTCTGTGGTGAATATATTTTCACTTGCTGTGTTTATGATGTGAACACATTGTTTGGTTTTGAACACAGGATAACTGATTTTGACTTTATAGTTTGAGTTTGACAGAAAGGTCTGGGGTTTGGTTGATGCAGTTAAGGTTTTTAGATTTATGTTTAAGGTTTCCAGAAATGTGTTTTAGCAGGTCAGGTAAATTCTGAAGTTTACTCTTAGACTTGATGTTATAGAGAAGCATTTTTTTTAAATTTCCATTTGCTTATAACACAGTGAGGCTACAAGATTTCAAAGGATACAGAGTTTCTAAACAGACCAGGGGGCTGTAATAGAAAGCTTTTCAGCCCATCTTTAAGTGCGGCAATTTGAAACAGACAGAAACACTTTATAGAGGCGTACTCACACGTCATACAGAGAAGTTTACTTAATAGTTTCTGAATGAATAATGAATAATATTCGATCAAATGCTAAACAAAAAGTTCATCAGTTAACCCCACTCTGAGGACTTAAAGGATAGATATACTAATATTCATGTAAAGTGGCACATATTCTTTAAACTGTGCATCCAGGTTTTATCCTAACGTATATTCTATACCATCATTACAATACTGTACAGGGGAAGAGAACAACAGCACAAGTCTGGATGTTTATATTAAACTGCATGCATGTCAAATTGCCACGGTTCAATAAAATGATCACTTAAGATGTAATTTAGTAGTTCAGATGAGGACTTGGCTGTAATCTGACAGAGGCATACAGTGGTGCAGCAGTGAGGTAGGGTGGAAGGGATCTGTCACCAGGGTTTCTGGGTGTCAAGTTGAAGTGGGAATTAGTGGCCAAATTGACCATGTCCCCGCATCAGAATTTCCTTGCCAATCAGCCTTGAATGTAAACAACAGCGCAAAAAAACGAACCCCTATGAGGCTGCCGCGTGAGCGGTCAGGGGGGTATTGGGTTGGGTGATTGAGGCTGCTGCTAATTTGGATCCTGTCCTCATAGCCCCGCTAACTAATCCTCCCCATCTCTGTTTATCCTCTCAGAATCTCATTGGGGAAGCAGACGTACATTAACAGCTGGAGCCATCTGAAGGGCTCTCTTTTGAGAGATCGCTGGGCTTGCATGCTTAGAGCTTAGCTGGTGACACTCCCAATTGAACATATAGATTTCTTGCAGAGTACGAGGGTCTAAGGATGGTATGATAGCCTAATCTGATTGCTTTAGGGCTGGAGGGGTTATGGAAAAAACAGAGTGACCCTAAACTGTCATTGTTAGGTTGGATGTGCTGTCATGAGATCCAGTGTGTAACACGATCCAGGGCCTGAGCAACATTCGTCTTCCCATGCTGGAGGCTGGAAGGAGGAAAAGTTAGAGGGAGATATTATCCACTATTTTACACTGTAAAATGCTGTGGACAAATTACAGAAAGTCTACTGAATTTGCTACAATTAGGACTGAGTTTTGACAAATTACAGTTTTTCTGAAATCCTCAAACACTAAACTTCATTCTCTAATCCAAATTCTCAGTGGCCTAAACTTATTTTTCCAATCAAACACTCTTTTGTCCAAACCTTAAACACTGTTCAGGTACTTAGACACAATTTGCAAAACTCAGACACTATTTTTTTTAAAACCTTAAACTATATTGTAATGTACATAAATCTGCACTTTGTTTACTGTAGATACACAATTTCATGAGTCTGTCTTTCTGTATCACTTTCAGTGCACTATTTATTTTTATAGAGAGTGTTTGAACTGGATTCCCTGGAAAGGCCCCATGAATATATTTCCATAGATGAAGCAGGTTCAATGTGGCAAAAACGAGGTGGAGAGGCAGGAACATAATTGTTCAATGTGCCATTGTGGAAGTCCCTGGCCAGTGTGGTGGCAATGTGCCCCTTTGAGCAACCATAGGTAACTGGGGGTTTATTCCCACGTTGCCTGGGAGAATAGGGAGAATATTGCCGTGATGTGGATGAAATCTTCTGGACAGACCAAGACAAAGAGGCAAACACAAAGACATGAGGACTTTGGAATGAATCTGTGAATGACAGTAATATGCTTTTCATTTAGATTTTTTAAATTTTACTTTAATTTTTTTTAATCTACATTAAGCACTTCAAAATCACTCTAATCACAATATTTTTTTGTTAAATACACTTACATTAAATATGTTATATGTTATGTAAATGTTAACTACATGCCCTGGATGCTGTGTCTTCAGTTATTTGATGTTGTGTCTAACGAATGTTGTGTGGTGAATATATTTTCACTTGCTGTGTTTATGATGTGAACACATTGTTTGGATATCTGATTTTGACAGAAAAGTCTGGAGTTTGTGAATGTAGTTTGTGTTTAAGGTTTTGAGTAAATGGGTGGAGGCTTCAAGACACGTGTTTTAGCAATTCAGGAAAACTGTAACACTGATAGTGATGACAAATGCAGTCTGGATTACTTTAATTTTTTTTGCTTTGATTTAATGTGTGGGCCTTTTTAGTACACCTTCCTGTCACTTTTCATGTGAATATTTCTAAATCCTATTTAACATGGTCCTCAGAGTTTTCACTTATTTGATTTCCATGTCAAATGGCTCCTTTCTTACCTCCACACAACTGGTCAGGTGGAGCAGGAAGGAAATATTCAGCAATTAGTTTTAGAAAATTAGAAAAATAGTCACAGACCCAATGTGGCCCTTTAAAGTGAGTTTGACAGCTCATTCTTAACCTCTAAAACAGCTGACAAAGCAATTCCAACTCAAGACCAACTTAGTACATTTGGGCTTATAACAATATTACATGAAAAAAAACAACAACAAGTAAACAAACAAAAAATCATTTGGAGTTTACAGCTTTTGTCTCTCAGGCAGTGTGCATCCTCTTATGTGCCATTCTGTGTTGCATCTCACATCCTTCACTAAGACTTGCAGGATTTGGCCAGTTCTACAGTTCTACAGATTTTTAAACATATGTTTTAAATACATGAGATTGTAGTACAGTTTGGGAATCTTAAAGTCTAAAGATTGTTAATCTGACCTTGCCAAGTCCTGTAAACTGTCAAATTACTGCACTTTGGACACAGTTTAATTGTAAGTACAGGAGTACTTTACATCCAAAATAATAATATTTTGACCATTTTATTATTGTTAAAATACTAAAAGTCAATTGTCATTCTGGTAGCTTTTTAATGACAAGTTATGATCAGTGAGCTGATTCAGATTTTAACTGTGCAAAAAATATCTTTGTTGAGAAAAAAGATGAAGCATTATATTCTGATGGACTAATACCAGCACTGACCTTCAGAGTAAGTCCTATTCTTTCATTCTCATCTTCTTCCTCTGACTGCATGACCTAGAGACCAGCCATACAATAAGGTCACACAGGTTGTCTGTCTCTCTTTTCTAAGAACGTCTCAGCTAAAAAAGCCTGGTAATCACTTCGCCCAATTCGGAAAGTCATGCGACATGTGCACATGCATACACACACTCACACAAACACACAGACACACACAGAGCAGCGGCAGCAGCACCCTATCTTCTTCTATTCCCTCTCCACAGATTAAAATAACCTCCACTCCCGTCAGGGAGGAGTCAAGCTATTTTAGAAATAAATATTCCCTCTGCAGACAGACAGGACAGACTGGGATCTCTGTGTGTGTGTGTGTCAGTGGGTGTGCGCGTGCGTGTAGGTAAGATGGTGTGCCAATGCTCAGCTGTGTCCCCCTGATGCCTTATCTTGCCCCCCCAAACCCCCACACCCCTTGTTGCGACACACATGCACACACACACACACACACAAACACACGCACGAACACAGAGTCTTTATCACAACCCGACATTTGCGCTCTGGCTGGTAATCAGAGCAGCGAGCGCCTGCACCCTCCCCTCATCCCCTCTCTTCTTCCATCCCCCCTCCCACTGAGGGAAGAGGCGCATTCTAATCTCAACTGTTGCATATCTAATACTAATTGGAATCCTGCAACTGGGTCACTCTCATTGTTTTTCAAGTATTGTCAAGTCGGGGATGGGGGGTTGAGGGGGGTGACATATGAAACTGAAATTACACCCCTTTACACTTCTCGACACCACCCCCACCCTTTCCCCTCTTTAGCTGGAGCGCCCTTGATTGGATCCTCTCACTCACTAGCATGTATGTGCGCGCGTGTGAGACAGAGAAAGATGAAGATAGAGAGATCAAAGAAAACAGATTACTAACACGCGCGCGCGCACACACACACACACACACACACACACACACACCCTTGCTAGCTAGTTGCATTAATGCATTCATAAGTGAAATGAATGAGGATCTGTGTTTCTTTTATAGAAACAGAACAGGTATGGAATATTATGATTTTAGGTTCTAGACAGACATTTAATTAATTTAATATTAACCCCCAAACCTACACACACACACACATTTAAAACTGATTTTGAACATCTATGACCAATAAGCACTCTCTGTTTAATTCCATCATTATCTCTACATTTATGATGCACTTTGGCAGTCGCCATTAGATCTTCCTCCTCATCTGATACAATATTTTCCCAAATCCACTCTTTCTATATGCTCTCGGACAATTTTTTAATGACTTTTTCAGCTTTTCTATTTTTATTTATGTCTCGGATATTTTTTATCAGAAAATTCAAACATTTTATCTCTCTAGAGCACTCCAGTGAATGTTTCCCATTTGTGTAAGATAAAAGAAAATTATGCAAATCTGCCCATACCTGATACAGAAACCATTCCTGATTTAAATTTTTCTGATGTCTGCTTCTTGGCCATTTACTCGTGGACATCTTGACTTCTTTGTGGCTGACCTCCCTGGGCATTCTGTTCTGACAACTTGTGCATCTGTAATTTTATCATGGACCTCAAACATGCAATGACTGGAAATCAAAAATCAAAAGTCATTCTGACCTTACTATAATGTTGAGAATCACTAGAGATCTGGGTCCCCAGAGGCAGTAATCAAGGAGTCCAGTATTATTGGTGGTATTCGAAATCAAAGGTGGCAAATCATGAGCTCTTAGTTGTCCTCAACATTCACAGGAATGCACAGTCCTGTGAAGGCAGTTATGTTGTTGTATTGTAACACTAAGGTACGTATGAGCACATTTAAGAGGTATATTTTAGTCTTTTCTGAATTTTGCTGGAGAACATAATGATTGTCGCCAGCATGATGATGATGATAAAAAATGTTTATTTAGAGAGTTTTGTAAAGATTTTGTGCCACACATAAGACTTTCAGTGACATTTAGTGCCATGTATGCACTACTTTTACTCTTTATTCTTTATCTGTTAAAAATGTGTACTTTCCAAGCACAAGCTGAAGATTACTTTTATGACAGCATTAGACATTGATTTAGATGTAACAAAGTTCCTTTAGATACACAAAAGGTACATTTTTTATTTATCATTTTAAAGTATGGTGGCCCAGAGAACTCAGTGCAGAACTACAGAAACTAACAACAAACACAGTGCAATGAAACTGACATATTATTGGCCTAGCAATGCATAAAGTTACTGCTGGGGTGGAAAACAAGCCCTGGTTTCTACCAGTTAAATCAGTAATCAGTAATCGCTTTAAGTCAGTTACATTTCTGAGATCTGGATAAGTAGCAGAGGGGGTTGATAATCAGTTTCAGCTGCTTTGGTGTTGATGAATCAATAACAGACATGGTGACTGACATTTTTCACTCATCATCTGTTTTTCGCTACTGGCTAGGGTCACTGTTATTACTGGTAGCATGAGGCCATACCAGGACTATCCAGAGGTTGCACAGGCGGTCCCAATCCTTGAGTAAGGCACATCAATAAGTAACTGTGCCAGAAAGTTTGCTGGGTGGCATGGAAGAGATTCCAAGAGAGTGCAAGGAGGAACTGGATGAGCACTGCCAGGACTCAACAAAATGACCTTAAGTTGGCCACTGGTGTGAATGTCAGTGACCAAACAATCACAAACAGATTTCATGAGGGTGGCCTGACATCTTCTACATGTCCTTTTGCTCCCTGCCTGGTACTGTGGAGTCCACTGCCACTTACTATAGAATATTAGAATTGGCAGGTTCACCACTGGTGCCCTATGCTTTTCAAAGATGAGCGTATCTTCACCCTTCTGGAGCTCAGGAGGTAGAGCAGAGGTAGAGCAGATCATCTACTCATCAGAAGGTTGGTTGTTCAATGCCTGGCTGCTCCAGTCTGCATGCCAAATAACCTTCAGCAAAGGACTAAATCCTAGTTGCTCTCTTATGTATCCATTGGCATATGAGTATGTGTGAATGTTTGATTGAAAGTGCTTGTATGAATGGCAGGGCACATGTATCCTGAGTCCATGTGACAGATGTTTCTGGAGAAGCTGTGAAGCCTGTTATATTGTTCAGCATGACATATCAATGGAGGGATGCACAGATCTCTAAAGGCTAGGAAACAAACCCCTGATTGCTGTTAGGTATTAAGATGAAATCCTTGGACCCATTGTTACACTTCATGCTGGTGATATGGGTCACCGTGAGGAATCCTGGTGCACAACATACTCCCGTGTATCATGTGGCAGGAGTATACATTGAGAGGTTTTGCACAGGATCATTGAAAACAGCTGGTACAGGGGCATTCACATAGGCTAGTTATTTGCACAGAGGAATTACAGAGAAGCTAGCTATGGGCACTGGGCAGGATTTCACTGGGGGAAGAAAAGATAGACAGTTCCTGGCGGGCCATGAAGGATGAGCTAAGCAGATGTCTAGAGAGTGAACTGAACAGCTGAGTAGGCTTTCTTGTGTTAGTGAGAGCATGCTGGGAGGTGGGCACTGGTTTGTTCGTGAATAGTTGCAGGAGGTCACAGAAGAGAGGGCAGGCGGGGAATTTACTAGAAGACATTTCCAAAGAGAACCAGCTACAGAACAGCTCTTCAGGCTCACAGGGCAAAACTGCAAAATGGACTGGTTCTTATATAGTGCCTTTCTACCCTGACCACTGAAAGCCCTTTACACAACATGCCTCATTCACACATCCACTTTTTTCTCTAAGGTCTTTTTTCAAAATTGGAGATTATCGGAATTTCAGGAGCAGGACCACGCCTCCAAACACGCTCCTTCCGGCTGTCATCTACATAGGTTCCCTCAGTTCTGCAAGCTGATCATTCTCGTTTATGTGCCACACCCTCCCTCCTTGTTCTCCATTCTTTAACTTCTTCACTTCCATTTAGTACATGGGGATTTGCCAGGCCGGGGAGCCATCGTCCCCTTCGAGACCTTCCCCAAACCGCATCTCAATTCAAGTCAAAGCATTCACTTTTACCTACTAAAACACTGTCAAACCGAAAAATGAGGATGTGGGCCCAGCTAGTGAAAGAGATTGTTGTTGGAATTGATTGTTGGAACGCAGTTCATCAGAAACACTGAATTTAACAAGATGGAGCATGATTACTGCCCTGGTTAAGCAAATAATCTGGCAGAGCAAGAACTGGGTCTTAAGAATTAGTGGACTGATGAGGAGAACGTGGAAAACAAGAGCAAACAGTGCCAACCATGTGACTTACCTTTGGTCCAAACAAATGACCTAGTCCATATGAGTATAGATATCCAGGATGATTTTTTTCCGATTGAGATCTGATTTTCTTGAGCAGTGTACTTTGCTCTTTGTCAAATATGCTACTCTGTTAACAGTAGACCTGCCCATGTTTGTGATTGGTCATGACGATGTGATTGCTGCTTCTCTGGGATGCTTTGGGTTCACTTGCTTTATAGTACAGGGTCGTGCTGAATTATAAACAGCAACTCATTAGCCAATGAAAAATGGATACAAGTAAGTTTACATAAAAAGATGTGTTGCTGTGGGTAGTAGATACCCGCTATTCCAACTGAACACCTTGTGGCGGCCTTCCTGTAGCTACCATTCACTGCTACCTGTTCTGCTGAGTTTCCACTGATATATGTTTCTTGTCAAGTGAGGATCGGCATAACTCAAGGTAGGAAACAAATAATGAAATAATGCTAATTTCTGATAAGCTGATAAGCTATTCCCTTGCTCATACTCTTTACTGTAAAGACCCTTTCCTCTAAAATTATTTATGCCTGCAGCCTTTCTCCTCTCTGATGATTAATTGAGTAAAAAACTGTGGATTGAACCTGCCTCCCCATGCTGGACAGCTGCAAGTAGAAAACCCTTTTGTTTTAAGGGGTCGTAGGATGTAATGCTTACACTAAAACAGATAATCCTCATCCACTAGAAGTCTCCATTTTCCTTGACAGAGGGATAATGCTCTGTACCTGCTGTTATATCTACTGCCATCTTCTCTTTCAGATGTGATCGATGCTGTGGCTCATGCTTGCCATTTAACAGATATACACCATTAACTGTACCATGGCGTCCAAATCTAACCGGAGGTGCTTTCCAAAGGCCAGTAAGTAAATTGAAATGTCTCTCTAAAGCTTGATCTTTAGTGGCCTTTAAATAGGAGAGAAATATCATGGCACGAGAGAGGGGGTGAGATGAAGCAAAGGTAAGAGAGAGGAGCAGTAAGGAGGATATAGCGAGGGCAGGGAGTGAGAGGAGTGCCAGCCTCATCCAAATCTATAGAGGATAAAGGAAAGTGTAAAAAAGTATTCAAACTAGAAAGAGATGGAGTTGTTATGGAGAGAGCGAGAGACAGATAAAGTTCCCATAGTATATTTGTGTGTGTGCGTTTGTGTGTGTGTGTATTAGCAGCCATTTATTTTTGCTGCTAGTGGATCATGGAGTGGTTAATATCAGGTCCTGGTTCTGTCCTGCAGACTCATTGATGAATGTGTGGCTCGATGACATTGACTGGATCTTATTCTGGAACGATGCTCTAGTATGCTTTTAGGTCTAATGGCTACTTGGCATTGGTATTGTGTGACCCCTCTTATTCAATACCAAGGCCAAAGAATCTGTGTTTCGTTCATATAACACCAAATGGTTGAATGACAATCAAGCTGAGTCTGTTATTCCCATTGTAGTGTAGACTCTGGATATAAAAAATTCCCATCCCGCCCCCTGTGGGTGGTCTATCCTTCAAGCTCGGGTCCTCTACCAGAGGCCTGGGAGCTTGAGGGTCCTGTGTAGTATCTTAGCTGTTCCTAGGACTGCGCTCTTCTGGACAGAAACCTTGGATGTTGTTCCTGGGATCTGCTGGACCAAGCTTGGGAGTCCCTGCACCGAGCGCTACCACTGGGACCCTTGTTACCTTTACCCTCCACATCTTCTTTCAACCCTTGGTACTTCTCCAGCTTCTCGAGTTCCTTTTTTTCCTGATGTCATTGGGAATCACTACGTCTATCACTACAACGGTCTTCATCTGCTTGTCTACCACCACTATGTCAGGTTGGTTAGCCACCACCATTTTGTCCATCTGTAGCTGGAAGTCCCACAGGATCTTAGCTCGGTCATTCTCAACCACCCTTGGGGGCGTCTCCCATTTTGACCTCGAGACTTCCAGGCCATACTCGGCACAGATGTTTCTGTACACTATGCCGGCCACTTGGTTATGGCGTTCCATGTATGCCCAGCTAGCATCTTGCACCCTACTGTTATTTCCTGGATTGTCTCTGGGGCATCTTTACACAGCCTGCATCTGGGGCCTTGCCTGGTGTGGTAGACCCCAGCCTCTATGGATCCTGAGAGCTTGTTCCTGTGCTGCCATGATTAGTGCCTCTGTGCTGCCTTTCAGTCCAGCTTTCTCCAACCACTGGTAGGACTTCTTTTCTTTTGTGTATATGTAACACAATAAACTATATAGGACAGCACTTTATGGTGCAGAAGGACAATATACAAAACAGTGCAAAAGCAACCCACAAGTTTTTCAAGGTCATATAGTACAATGAGTGAGACAGGAAGAAACACATTATTAGGTGATGTCCACTGGGTTCCAGATTTTAGGCAGTTGTTGTTTGCAAAAGGCTGTCAGCAAAAGAAGGATTAAAAATTATAGTTGTTCTTCGTGTGCCTGTGTGGGTGCGCCATCTTTCTCCCACCGTCCCAAGATGTGCTTGTTTGGTTAATTGGTGACTCTAAATTGACCAAAGGTGTGAATGTAAGCATGAACAGTTGTCTGTATTTCTGTGTTAGGCCTGTGTTGGACTGGTGTCCTGTCCAATTTGTACCCCACCTCTTGGCCAATAACAACATATGACTGACATTATGTAGCATTCAGACATTTAGTAACAATTTAAAAGTATCACGCACTCATTGAAAAACATGGAATCTTTCTGTTCTGTATTGCTGACATCTTTTTGGAGGACACAGAACATTTTTTAAAAACATTTATAAAGACTTGCACACACTGTGGTCAAAATTTAAACAAAGGTGGAAATGAGGCTTCAGTGGTAGAATGATATACAACACTAGGCTTTATTTGGTCTCCCAAGGACCTCTAGAAGTTGTTCAGTAAATCTAAAAATCATGCATCACTCCCCACATAACTCACTCAGTCTGTGAGATATATTAGATCGAAGAAGCTGAACAAGGAATATTCAGATTCCGGTTGCTTCTGTGTTCTTCCGTCTCCCACTCTTAACTTTTTAATTGTCGTCTTTAATATTAACTGATTTAGATGAAAAAAATGTCTCAAGTTATACGCTTTTCCATTAACTCACATCTTCCTTTCTTACTTTTAAAATAAAAAAACGATTGCTGTGTTTCTCTCCATGTGTCTCTGTCCTGCTCTCCTTCTTGCTGTGAGAGAAGAGAAGAACCAATGGGCCCTATCGGCCCCTGAAGACCAGCGCCAGCCCCCTATTGCTCGCCCAACCTCATTAACTCAAGCCCCTGCACACTCCCTGTTAGTCACAAGTCAGAAAGCATACAGTTCAGAAAGCAGAGCAGAGCAATTAAAAATGCAGCCTTGCATATTTGTGTTCCATTTATGCCTAGAGAATAGTAACACAGACACCCTAAGGTGTGACTCTAACTGGGTACTGTGGTAGAATAATTCTGAAATATCTGCAAACACACAGCACATTCCAGGACCTCCCATTTGGTGATCTCATACGGGAATCCTTTATGAGCTGGCACTGCATAATAAATGTGTTCAAACTTTGGAATTGAGTACAATTAGAGAATGTAAAAGTGAAACTGTTATAAAGAGGTTTTCAACACTACTATAATTAAATAAATTATCGTGAAATTACCCAGTTTGTCATTTTGCAGGGGACCTAGCAGAATCCTCCTCTAGGACCCTCTACAGGTCCCTAGACCACATTTTGAGAACCATTGTCCTAAACATTGTCCTATTATTAGGGTGTGTTTCTCTCAGGGACAAAATCTTGTGAAAATAATTTGTGTATTAAGTATTTGTGTGTGTGTGTCTGTGTAAATCTTGTTTCATCTGTACCAGTGTGAAGAAAGCATGTCCACACATACTCCACTAGATGGCAGTGTTGTGTGTTACACACAGCAGTGGCACATGGACTTCTCAGAGAACCAGAGCATAGGAAGTGCACACCTAAACCTAAGCAAATGGAATGGTACATATTTAGGACATTTGAGCACTCAAAGAACTTTCTGACTACAAGTCTAATTCAGCCAATCACACACACGTTCATGCGATGCTTTTATCTACGACTAAGCTCTGTTTTAATCTGACATTCATACTCTGAAGGATGCACTGGGGGCTTCACGGGGTAATAGTGAATATTCAAATTTCAGTCTATTCAAACCATAATTTGTGTGTTGAACTGTTCACCTTAAAACATCGGGACATTACCGTAAATGTCATACCGTTCTGAATCTGGAGGTAACAAATCAGATAAAAAATGTAGCAAATATATATTTGAAATCCATCCTGCACAGATTTGTGCAATTACCACAATTTGAGTACTGCACTGTTCTATAATTAGTAGATTTGTTATGTTTAGAAGATTTTTGCAATGCTCAGTGACATTGAAACCTCAGGTGATGCCGAGATTGTAACTTAGGATGTGGTCATTTGGCTGTTTTCAGGCGAGCAAATCAAATGTCAAGATGTGTGTTTTTAAGCCACCCTTAAAAACAGTTTCGTTTTTTGTGCTATTCGTTACAAGGAATTATGGACCAAGTTCAGACATGTTAGTTTTTATAATATATATCCAAGTAGAAAAAAAAGAAAGAAAAAAGACAGCTAATAATGCAGAGTAGTAGTATTTTAACAAGACTGGGCATTTGTCTCGAGGGAGTAAAAGTGAGTAAATCTTTCTGAGGCACTGCGATCGATAGAATCCATCTGCAATGCAAAGATGCAAACAAAACAAAAAAACAAAAGAAATCTGGGCACAGCAATAGTTTAATATGATATGTATATCTAAATATTAAAAGAAATGATAAATGTTTAAAAATCTAGATAATTGTAGCAGAGTTTATTAGAACAACAACTAACTGGCTGTCCCTTTCATCATAGTTGTATGGTTCTACCTCAGTATTGTAACATTACATACAGTTGCTATATTTTGCACCACTTGATATTTATCTAACAGCTTAGACGCAATAGTTACTTTGGAGATTAAACCCATTTTATTTTGGGAGACTGCAAAAGCAGCTCCACCTGACCAGGTAGAGCATTAAAACACAAGTCAGTGCACCTGCAAAATACACTGAGTCATATCATCAATATTTACTTTGATTTTTATTTCAACTTTTTGGCTAATAAAGTCGCAAAATTAGGAATAACAAACTTTAAGTTGTAATAAAGCAGTCTTACAAAGGGGTATTGTGCATAATCAATTATCATCTCATTGAAGTAAGTCATTCTCATTAAAAGTTACTTTTCCTACTAAACATAAATAACACCATTTGTCAGATACAGTACGACTGAACACTATTGCAGCCAAAGTGAGCTGGTGCTGATGTGACATCTAAATGGAGTTCACTTTATTAACACCTATGATTGTGAAAGAGCGAATGATGAGAGAGAGGGCAGCAAAGAGAAAAGAAGAGTTGCCTCTAGAGGATTCTGTTCTCATTAGACTCTTACTCCATTTATTAATAGCCAGTCATTGGGGTTGCAAGGAAATTTCCGTTGCCTGCCACTATGCATGTAGGAGTGATTTTTCTTTCACTCAATTGGCTTACCATTGCACTATTTGGCCTGGATCTGAGTGTGTGTTCTTTTAAAGCAAATCCTACTCCCTTTTGTTTCATTCTCCTACTCTCTGTCTTGCACACTTCAGTGGAAAGCTGTCAGAGTTATTGGGAAAATAAGAGTGGTGTACAAGCTGATAAAAATGTCCTGCTATTCGTTGTCAGACATGTCAATAAGGTGCGTGAGTGTGTGTGTGTGTGTGTGTGTGTGCGTGGATGTGTGTGTGTAAATGGAGCTGGGTTTTTCTTTTCACTGAGCTCATTTAATGTGTTTTATGAGGACTGGAGAAGTCAGAATGCAGGGCTATATTTACCTGCTGTTTTCACTTTTTCACCTTTAATTTGTCATTTTACCCAGTGTTTAAATCTCTGAATTTAAGGAGAAAGCCGGTGTTAGTCGATATTTTTCTTACAGTCAACAAAGCACGTAAAGAAAAACAAAAGCAACAATAAATTAGCAATCGCAGTGCAGTGTCTTGGAAGGGCAGAGTTTATCCACCTCATTTTTTTCAGTCGATTTGGTGAATGTGGGCAATTCATAGGCTTTCCAGTTCTGTCATGTGAGCAAGCTTGCTGGGAGCGGTATTGTGATAATTAGTGGCTGCATGATCTTGGTTGCTAATATGCACTACAGTACATCAGTAAGCTTCTAATGACACAGATTTTGCTGAAATGTGAAGATTAACTTCAGTGTGTCATTTTCTGCTTTTGCTTGTTATTTCTGTACTTATTAAAAAAATGAATTGAGAGGGTTTGGTTTAGCTTACTGGTTCGTTCAGGCAGCCCATATGGGCTAATGCACAGGCCTGGGCCTTTTGTCTGTGTGTTCCTGCACGCGCTCTCTCACAGCTTTTTTATCAGCATTTTTTTTTCAGAAAGGCCTGATATACGGTCATAAGAGAAAAATTCTGTCAATTGATTAATCAGTTCATTTTGCCAGCTCGTTGCACTAGTTAGTTTTCTTATGGAAAGAATGAAATGTTTAGTAGGAGCTACTTAAGCTTAGAGGTTAGTCTTGTGTTATGTATTAAAAAGCTTTAGGAAGGAAGTAGTATGACTGGTTGTATGGTGGTATAAATACCATGGTTTTTGGATGGTTTAGGCCTGTGCTATGACTAATATATAGTTATTATCTGCAGTCTCATCTTATAAGATAAAGTTTGTGATAAGTGTGACCACAAGACTTTACACCAAAAGAAAAAAAGTGTTAGAATATGTAAGTAGTAAGAGTAATAACTGAGGACAGTATGTGTGCTTTTCTGTTCTCTCTTACTATTACTAGTAGTTTATCACCTTCATCAATAGCAGGGTCAAGTAGATGATGGCAATCTCACATGCACACCCCCCACACGACCCTACTCAGCACATTGTAAATTTCACATACATTCATGTGTGTTTGTCTGTCTCTGTGTTTAGGGGACATTTAGATAAAAAATGTTAACACTAATGACCTCTCACATTTCTTCCTTAAGATAAATTGTATTATATATCTCCAATCACAAGCAAAAATACACAGGTTGCTTGTTCCATTATATCATTTCTGAGCTATTTTCAACTGTGACTGCACACACACACACACACACACACACACACACACACACACACACACACACACAAAGAGAGAGAGAGACAGAGCGAGCAAGAGAGAGTGGCTACCTAAGCACCATAATCCACAATCTGTGTTTGAAATGCAGGGCCAGGGTCGAGGATTACAATAAACACTGATGATCAAATAATGCAGGAATTCTTATTCCACTGGAGCGCCTGATTGTTTCGACTCCAGAATACTCAAGGAGGAAAAAGGGAAGGAGGATAAGGAAATGTGAGGATGAGGACAGAATGGGGGAATAGAGGGAGTAGAGAAAACATAGGAGCATTGAGAGTAAACAGCATAGAAAGCGAAACAAGGGAGAAAAAAAAGTGTTTTGTTGGAAAACCAAAATTCTAAAAGTAAAACAGATGCTTAGCAAAGTGTTCACGTATGAGACGTTGGAGATATGTTCGCATGGCTTCCAAATGTGATCCTCTATTAGACAATGTGTTGCTGCTGCCTACAGCTGGTTGTATGCATTTAGACTGGAGAAAAGGCTCAAGCTATTTAGCACTGCAAAATTGCCGCAACCAAAATTATAATCAGATCAGCAAAATGAAGAAAAAAACTTTATCATTTAAGCAAGTCATACAATGAATTTAGAAATTACACACTCCAAATAAGGAGAACTGCATTAGAATTAACAAATGCTAAACAAACCTACACTTCAGATACAGACAGCCCAGGCAAAATGAACAGAAAATAATGAAAGCACCACTAATGAACACAAGGACTAATTGTGTACTTAAGTCACAATTGCATGAATTTTAGAAAGTAACAAGTAGCATGTAACAAACCAACAAAAATAGTGTTAGCTCATTTAATGACCAGTCAGTATTTTCTGGATGTAATGTTCACCTGCATTTGCATGCATGTATTGTTGTATTGTTGTGTGTGTCAGACTAGCAAATATGTGTCTTTTTGTTTTTTTCGTACATTTATATGTGTGTGCAATGTCCTGTCAGACTGTTTGTAATTTAAAATGCAGTTTCATAAACATCTACTTTAATTCAGAGTAAATCAAAGGTGAGCCACACAAAGACGGGTTTCTATTTAGTCAGACTGTCATCAAGTCATGTTGCTGTTACTGACTTGTCTTTGCTGTATTGTGGAGGATTTTTTTAGCTTAATTCTAAAACCAAAAATTGAAATCGATGAAAAGCAAATGCCAACAGACTGAATGAGTGCTTGATGCAGACAGGAGGAGCCATTTCGTGCATTATTACCCAAACACATTATTAGAATTACTAAAACTGTAAATGTAGAAATAAAACAAAACAAAAAGCAAAAATGTGAATTTACTTTGATATCAGGTGAAATGAAGACGTGTCAGGTATGATGGGGGGTAAAAACAGAAAAGCTTGTGTACTAAAAAGGAGAAGCAAGAAAGAAACACCCAGAGATGACAAGAAGAGACGTGAATAAATAAAAAAGACAGCGTCCTGAAGAGGACCGAGGAGGAAAGCGGGCGAGTCATCCATCTCTCCATCTCTACGCTAACGTGGGCCTTTGCTGAGCCCCGGGCTGGCTGCATGACACGGACAACGTATCCACCATCTGTGTGATCTCTGATCAGATAGCAAGAGGGTGTGTGTGTGTGTGTGTGTGGGTCTGTCAACCTGTGCATGACTGTGTGTGGCCCTCTGCAAGTGTGGAATCTATTGTATGTGTGTGTGTGTGTGTGTTAGTGAATGAGTAAGTGAGTGTGTTTGTATTTGTGTACACCATTTTCTCAGATTGTGAACATACTCTATAAAAACACAGAGGTGTGTGCATGTAATTGCATGAGTCTGTGTGTGTGTGTGTGTGTTTGGACCCCTAGCTCTCTCCACTGGGCATTAACATTCATGGAGCCAGCGGGGCATGTCAGAGCCCATAATGACCCCAGAGAGAGGGTCCTGGGCTGGGGGAGGGCCAAGAAGGCGCCTGGGGGTTTGGGTGTTGATGGAGGCCTGGAGGTGGGAGGCAAGGAACTGCTATATCGAGCCGTCTGATGCGGTGTGTGTGTGTTTCTGCATTTATTACAAAAGAAAGTATTGCTAAAGGAATTTTGTGAGCTAATAAATCCAATTCATCAACAAAACTGGAAGCTGTTAACATGTTACTGTCAGGGAAATGATTTCTTTAGTGTTAAGCAAGTTCCAAAGCATAATGGACAATGGAATGGACGACAGATCCGACTAACTTGAAACATCTGCTTGGTAGCCATTATGGCCAGACATTATAATGAAGGTTAAGGCCAATCTCTTATTAATAATCTACTCTCAGCTAGCTTCCTCATATGCAATGATGGAAGTATGACTGTCAGTTTCATTATTGCAGTTAAAACCCTTATCATGGAAATTTAAAGGTTCTTTTCAAATATCAAAAAAATCTACAAAGCATGATGCAAAAAAAATATTATTATGTAGTGAGTTTTGTATTTTTAGGTAGCTTAGAGAAATGGTTTAAGTATTTCATGTAAAATATATATTTTAATATATGTAATGAAGTCAGGTAAAAAGGTGGAAATGATAATCCTTAGAAAAAAATGCACAAGTCCTAAATTTCCTTGAAAGTGTAACAATGTGTGTAAACATATTTACACATTAGAAATATGTTTACACATTAGAATATATATTTATATTTATGCACGAGTAGTGATTTTGGTTTATGGTGGCACTTTGCTGTTATAGTCTGGATCTATTTATCCCTTTAGAGGGTCACTGCAAATCAATATGAAGGTATTTGTAGCGATCACCTTTATCCTGTGATTAAACATTTCTATCCTGATGGTCAGCATGACAGTAGCCCCGTCCAAAAACTATAAGGGATCACTGGATAGTTTGATAAATATGAAAATAATGTGAATTATGTTATGTTATGCACTTAAAACTCGCTGTCAGCTGTGTTGGGGAGACTTTTACAGTGTTTGAGGAAGATTCTACGTCTTAAGCGGGGTTCAATTTCAAATGTCCTTCAAGCCACTTAAAACTACATAAAGAAAATGAAAATTAGCAAATTGTGTCACATGAAATCATGTCGGTGACTGAATTGAAGTTAAACAAGCAATTGTTTCTATTGCAGCATGCTGGTGTCTAAGGTATGGACGAAGTGCAAAAAGGAGCATCAAAGCTATCAATCTATACAGTGCTGTGAAGAAGTATTTATCCCGCTGTTGATTTTTTTGTTTTTTGCATATTTGTCATATTTAAATGTTTCAGATCTTCAAACAAATGTTTTTATATTACATAAAGATGACCTGAGTAAACACAAAATGCATTTTTTTATTTGATGATTTCATTTATTGAGGGAAGAAAGTTATGCAGACCTACCCAGCACTGTGTAAGCAAGAGCACTCAGAGAGACCACCTCCCCCTGAAGGACAAGAGCTTTACTAAAACTTTGATGAAAGTAATAACAGTGAAAAAAAGAAAAACGCTTTAAAGTTTGTAGATGATCCAATGGAAAAACGCTATTTCTTAATTCCCTGGCCTTTGACCTATGACCTTGAAGCAGTATATAGTGAAAAGATGTATTTCATTATATTTATCTGACTGTAGCAGAACTGACTTAAATCTTTGTCTTCTATAAGATGTAAACACATTCCCCCCGAGGCCTGGTATATTTTTGTGAACTTTTTATGATCTATAAAACATTGTAAGTAACGGGAAATTTTTACTGATTTTCAAATTTGGTATGACCTTGACCCAATATTCAACAAAACTAAATCAGCTTGAGCTATTACTGATATCTACCATCACACAAAATGTGAAAATGATATTCAATGCAATGGAATTCACTCATTAACTTATAAATTAACACACAATACAAATCATATTGAATCAAACCATTCCACAATTAAACCCATATATTTTGCAAACAAATATAAATGAAGTTATAAATAATAAGTAAATTCAAGATAATTTACACACTCATGCCTTAGATAAAACATAGAACTCATGCCTAAGGATAAATAACACAATATTCATGCAACCTCCACACAACCTTTCCACAGCATTTGTGCACAATACACCGTTACTCTTGAACATTATGTTATACAACATGGCGACAGAGTACTGCTAACACCATGCTCATAAGAACACAGGCTTTTCTCTTAAATATCTGGTGTACAACAGAACAAACTAATACACATTTTCTAAAATTGTCAATTGCTTGTCTCATTAACTCACACTTGTAAAAGTACTTAATATACTAATCCTCTGGAAAAGACATACTGCTGGCATACTGAGTCTTGTTAAGAAAAGTTCAAAATTTAGGGGGTTGATTGTAGCATTTTCCAACCTACTACGCCTTCACTGTAGCTGGAAAACTCAAAGACCAGTTATATTTGTTGTTTTCTCTCGTCCACCCAGGCGTTACTCAGAGTTTTTGTCTGATTTAGTTTTCAGCTCGTATAAAATAATTGTTGTGGGTGATTTTACTAAAAAATGACCGCCTCAACACGGTACCTATTATTAGACTGAACTGGCTTCTCTCAAAATGTAAAAGAACCCACCCACCACTTCAATCACGCTCTAGATCTTGTTTAACATAAGGCACAGTGTTTCCTGAAAACCCTCTCTTTGCTGATCATTTCCTGATAACATTTAAATTTACAGTAATTGATTACACAGCAGTGGGGAGTAGATTTCATCACAGTAGATGTCTTTCTGAAAGTGCTGTAACTAAGTTTAAGGCTATATTTCCTCCACTGTTATCATCTTCAATGCCTCGTACCAACACAGAGCAGAGCAGCTATCTGAACACTACTCCCACAGAGGTCAGTTATCCTTTTAATAATTTTACATCTTCATTGTGCCCAACTCTGCCTACTGTAGCTCCTCTAAAATAGAAACCTTCAAATCAGAAGGACTTGACACCCTGATGTAACTCTCAAAGTATAACTCATCAAGCACATAACTGATAAGTTGGAGAGGAAATGGCATCTCACTAATTTAGAAGATCATCATTTAATCTGGAAAAATATTTTTAATCTAGTTTTAGATTTCAATTGATACTCAATGCCTGTAAATAGTTGTGTCCTAATTTTCTGCAGCCATTTGGAACCAGATAGAGCATCGCCGGTGAGAAACATCATGAATCCGTTAAAGCAGGCCTGAACTTTTAGACTGCAGATACAAGTTTTGGAAATAAGTTTTCTCCGAAATGTGCATGTGCTTTTCCTTAGCAGTAGGGTGAGGTGTTCAGCCATTTGGGAGGGGCTCAGCGTACAGCTGCTGCACCTCCACATTGAAAGGAGCCAGCTGAGGCTGGTGCACCTCCTGGGTGACAGGTTCCAACTGGGCATGTCCTACTGGGCTTACTGTGCCTAATTGTGACAAAGGTGACAAAAATAGAAAACATAGGCAATCAGGAAGGGGGCAAAGACTTTTTCACACCACTTTATATGTAGTTTATATATCTGTTATATATGTATATATAGTTTGATCTCTCATTTTCTTCTCTTTTTTCATGTATTATTGAATTGTTATAATATAGAATAAGTCTGTGTATGTATGTGTGTTTTGTCCATTTACTTGGACTTAAGGGCAAACTGTGTCAGATATTTTTGGTCAAAAGTCAGAGATGGGCATATAGACATGCATATTCACTTTAATACAAGGAAAACTGAGAAAACCCTCAACAAACATATGACTCCTATAATTCAAGAATTGTTACTATTATGAAACAATTGTGCAAAAAAATGTCTAACAGAGAAACTGCAGCATTTCAATATGCTTATCATTAGAACCCACTGCAATAATGGGGGACTCTCATTAAAAACAATATTTACAACATTAACATTGGGAACATACAAGACATGAAACCAAATTCATGAAATAACATACTTGATAAACGTTTCTTTTTCGTGTGCAAATGAAAATCTGTCTGTGGTAGCCTTTATATGTGCATGCATTTTTCTATATATTCACCCCGGCCACTGGATGTGTATACATACAAGTGTGTACCTTGCACACACATCAGTGAGCTTTGTTCTTTGACAAAACATTTATTCTGCACACACATGCATGCATGTGGAGCTTGGTGGTCATCCCCCAACCTCCAGCCTGGAAAGGTCAGTGCCTTCTTTGATGTTGGCCCCATAGATCACCATTATTACTGTAGTCTATTGATTCCTATGGAGATGAGACCTGGAGTTGTGGTTCTGGGTGACTGAAGCTGAGGTCAGGGTCTGCCTCCTCTGGCTTTGCTTCAGAATATAAAATCCAGCTAACTGCTACCCATTGCTCAGCATGCTAAGCTTGTCTGAAGGACACACAGGTACATATATAAAAGAGGCACGAATACACATACACATGAAATAGAATGCACATATAAGTAGCTACAAGTACTCAAGTAGACTGCAATTCTTTGGGGTTTCTATGCTCATATACTGAACTGAAGATGCTCAAATACATTTTATACATGTCTTTGTGCAGAGATTTAAAAGCTTTAAATATTTCCAACATTCAGCCTTTAGGCAAGAACAACAAGAATTCTGCATTCTTGGAATTTTAAACCTAAAAATGACCATGATTCCATTTTGGGGGAAAAACACATTCATACCAGACACTACATTCTGATTACAGCAAAGAAATGAAAATATGAGTTATGTGATCCAGTACACTTACCAACTCTGCAAGGTTTTATCATGTTTCTGAAGCACTTTAAAGTCATTACGATGTGGAAGTGTTTTATGCTTCCAGGCCCTGAATCCAAATGATACAGCAGCGAGCCATGTCTATGTTCATGCATATGACCCTGACCCACAACCCAGAGTGCTTTGCTACTGTTGTTAAGCATTTTGTCACAATGACCCCCAGGTCAACCCACTTCCTCTTCCTGCCTGTTGCTGCAGTGACAGTCAGCAAGGGCCTAGCATGAGTGCTGCTGTGCTCACATCAATCATGCTCACTCTAAGATGGCAACCTTTTCCACCTTTACTAATGCTCCCTCCTCATTTGTAGCCTTAGCCAATCTGCTCTGAATAACCCTCAACCCCCTCTCAGCAACATAACCTTGTACAGGTTAGTGTTGCAAAGATAGTCAGGTGGTTGGCACTTGAAAGTGCCTTCTTTGTCCTTTAATGACAAACTGAAAGAGCAGAAAAGAGAGTGGACACACAAAGAAATCAAGTGGTGAAAAAAATAAGTATTCTTACCTTTTAGAAAAAGAGTATCTCCAGCTTTAGCAGGCTCTAGTACACGAGTTTGACCAAGGAGCTGAGAAATATTCTCTTTTGCTACATTTGGATTCTGTGTTTAGTGCTAATTAGGGCTGCGCAATATGGCCAAAATCCAGAGGTGGGAGGTAACAAAGTAACAAAGTATTCTTTGTTACTGTACTCAAGTACAATTTTCAGGACTACTTTTACTCCCTACATTTTTACAACAAAATAGTTACTTTTGATTCATTATATTACATATTTTGAGCGTAAAGGAAATCAGCCAGGACAACTCATGAAACATCTGCTGACATCTGGTTGAATTAAGTGGTGTAAATCCACAAAGAGCAAAAAAGGCAGCTGTGAGAAAATTTACTGGAGCTCTCAACAGAAATTATTGTGAGTTTGGGTTATTTTCCCCACACTGAACCATTACAACCAATTTTAGGGTTCCCCCGCCTGCTAAATCTCCCACTTTAACCCCTGACTGTACATATTTTCCTGTTTAGAGGCAAAGTCATCTTCTACGATAAAGGGAACATTATTTTCCTTCTTTTTCTTCTGATTCAAGCTATAATTAGGAAACAAAGCTAGACTAAAGTTTGTATTCCCATCTACTGATATTATCATTTTGCTAATATAGCACAAGATTCAGTTAGCTTTGCACAAAAATAGAAACCTCCTGCAAAGAGATATTTCTTACTTTTTTCCTTTGAGTTCAGAGCCTGTACTTTTTTACTTTTACTTGAGTAAAGAAGTTGAATCAGTACTTCAGCTTTTAACAGTAGTGTTTGTACTTCTACTTGAGAACAAAATGTCTGGGCTTTTGCCAACTCTGCCAAATTTTTGTATCCTGACGTAAGTCATTTTTTTAATCCTGATAACATATATAATATAGTTCCTTTTTCTATAAATATACTGAGCAGCTTATATAATCATCACATGGGAAGCACTATTTTTTAATATTTAAGTTAAATCATCAAAATAAAAAAATCTGGCCCAGTTGTTTTTTTTACTTTAGTCCCCTATTTTCAGTTCCCTGTTTGCTTGACTAACAATTGACTAACAAGACATTTCATAGTAAGGTGGGGCATGTTCCCTTGAATTTGGAGCTCATAATACAAATGATTTTGACTTATTTCGAAGTGATTCTTTTCACCCACACTACATCACTACACTTAACCTTAGGGTTCCTCACCTGTCAAAGAAAACTTTAACCCCTGACAAAGGTGGACGATCAAGTAATTATTTTCTTAAAAAAGCTCACCTCACAATATCTAGTCAAGTCAAAAACAGTATTGAGTGGTCTACAATGCCTTATTGAATGTAAATGCGTAGGGCTTACAACAAAATGCAAACAACTGGCTACACTCAAGATTTAGACTTCCAAAGAGACTATGCTTAGAGAGCTCTACAAACCTCATCTGTCACCTGACCTCATATGTCAACTACTGCAAGCCCTGTTTGCAGCTGCTGAAAGCAGCTTGCAGAGCATCTCACGAGAGGAAACTCAGCATTTGTTGATGTCCATGGGATCTAGACTTCAGGTCTTCTTCAGTCTTCTTCTTTTGCCTGGTTAGGGGGTCACCATAGCTGATCATGTGTGCTCATCTCATCTATTGCTAGACTCTTCTTCTGTCACACCAACTTCCTGTATATCCTCCTTCACTATATCCACTACATCCATGAAGACTTGTCCTCCTGCTTGGCAGCTACATATCGTTAGCTTCATAGCATAATTGCCTAAGTCACTTTGACCAGACAATGACTTAGGCACTTATGCTATGAAGCTAACGATATTCAATATCCTTTGTCTAATGTATCCATCATCCCTCCTCTGCACATTTCAAACTATCACAAGCTTTACTCTCTAGTTTTGTCTCCAAATGGTTAGATAGACTCTGCTCTCTTTCCTACCATGTGCCTTCTGGTTATGCACAGCACTGAGCTCCTGAACACTCTGATGTGCAGCCTGGTGACATCAGATGAACTGAAACATAATGTTCCAGAGGTGTTCTACTGGATTTAGGTCAGGTGAGTATAGAGGCCAGTCAGTGGTATCAATTCCTTCCAGGAACTTTTGCTACATAAGGTCGGGCATTATTGTGCACCAGGAAGAACCCAGGACCCACTGCACCAGTGTTGGGTCTGACAATGGGTCCAAAGATTTCATCTCGGTACGTAATGGCAGTCAGGATGCTGTTGCCTAGCTGTAAAAGTTTGTGACTGCTCATACTAAACGCTCACAAGCAGCATAACATTCTCCAAGGTTTCTACAGACCCTTTTACATCAGTGACATATTCTTAGGGTGAACCTACTCTCATCTGTAAAACCACAGGGTGCCACGGATGAACCTGCCAATTCTGATATTCTATAACAAATGCAAGTCAGGCTCCATGGTGATGGGCAGTATGCACAGGGCTCGCTAGAAGATGTTGGGTGTCGTCCACTCTTATGAAGTCTGTTTTTGATTCTTTGGTCAGAGGAATTCACACCAGTGGTCTGTAGGAAGTCATTTTGTAGAGCTCTTGCAGTGCTCAACCTGTTCCTCCTTGCAGGAAGGAGCAAATACTGATCCTGCTGATTGTTAAGGACCTTCTACTGCTCTGTCCAACTCTCTGGAGTAACTGCCTCTCTCCTGTAGTCCCCTCTATGCTCTTGAGAGCATATGTGCTCCTTCTGGCAATGTGCCATATTAGAGGACTTGGACTACCTGTGAAACCTCTGTAGAGTCCAGGTATTGCCTCATGCTACCAGTAGTGACACTGATTAAACAAGTGCAAAACTAGTGAAAAAACAATCAGAAATGATGAGGAGGGAAACAATGTCAGTGATCTCTACCTGCAAAATCATTTCTGTCTGTTGTTAGTTTCATTAACATCAAAGCAGCTGAAACTGATGAACAAACCCTCTGCTACTTAACTGATCGGATCAATATCCCAGAAGTTTAATAATCATGATGCTATACTCTGATTGCAAGTGCTCCTTTAATTTTTTGAGCAGTGTTTTCTAGCTCCACAAAGACACAGTGCAACTTCTTCTGATGCTACCTATACTTGGCCATCAACAATCAAGAAGCAAACACACACTTTTTACACCTATATTATTCTTTCTCAATATAAAGACATTCTGCCGCTGTCTGACACTTTTCTTCTTTACAGTAGCTCTTGCCCATATTGATGGTATGGCTAATCAGCTTTATACCTTTACAGTTACTGCAGCTCTGCATGTCATCCTTGCTCTTCAAAAAGCCTTGTTGTTGAAAAGTACTGAACACAATCCTAACATTTAAAATGAGCTTAGTTTGTATAATTATTTTTTTTAAAATGGGACAGTGTATAAAAATAGTGTTAATTCTGTAACAGTGAAAGTTATAGTTTTGTTAATCCCTTGAATAAAAGCTGAAAATCTGCACTTTAAAACATAGCTTTTTTTTATTTTAAAGCTCCAGCTCAGCCAAATTTAAATTTAAAAAATGTGTGTACATGTGAAAAAGATAATGACTCATGCTTTCCTTATGTCCTCGTGTTAGACATATAATCCTTTAAGAAGTTCTCAAAACAATAAATATTGTAACAAATGTTGTTTAATGTGCTTTCCTTGCACTGAGTGCACTGCCACTAAAAGAGAGAAATGGGCAAAACACATGATTTTGCATATAAAATGCTGTTGCACATTATCTATGAATGTTTGCCCATTAGGTCGATATTTGTTTTGAGGCCTTCTATCAGCTGAAGGAAACACACCTTGTCAGTGCCTAGGCTGAAGCTGCATCCAGTATGACTTTCCCACTGATAATGAACATTTCCACACAGCAAACAAAAACACAATCAATAGTGCACATTCTATCTAGCTACTCAATTTCAGCACACTTGTTTATTGGCTTTGACATGATGGACTGGCATTGTAAGCTGCATATTGAATAGAGCTGAAAGAATACTGTGCTTGAGGGTCAGAAGTGTGCTTAAGAGAGCAAATGCAGTTTTGTGTGGTGGCTTTTGTTGCGATGACACTATTCCCTATGCTGTTCATAAGTGGATGTGATTCTTTTGTATCTATTACATTAACAAACCTTAATTATTTTGCAATTAAACACTAAGTCACAGACAACCATTATAGAGAGGTTAAATCAAATATAAACTAATAAAATCAAATTTTAATAGCCTATTTAACAAAGATAGGGGCCTAGAGGTGCTAAATTTTAAAAAAGTGTTGATTTTATACTGTAACTGTAACTTACAAGTAGCTTATGGAATTGCCAATAACCATATATCAACAATAATAATTTTAAAAAAATCAAAAATTATATATGCTTTTCACTTGCATGCACATATGCCTGTTTTGGCAACATCTACAAAACTGTACACAGCTTATGTGTGTATATGTATGCTGTTGTACACTGTATGCTCTCACATTGAAGAGTGAATTTCAGTCTTTACATTTATACTGTGTGTGGCTCTATGCACACACACAAAACCAAAGTATTGATATGAAGCTGAAACACTGATTTCCTTCCATTCTGACACGTGATTTCCCTGAGAAACCTGCGATGTTACCTGAGAACAAAGGGGGACCTGAACACAGCCAACTGTCTATCTCCAGCACATGCCACTGTTAATCAAAGACAATTAAAAAGGGCCCTGCCAGCAAAAGCAGCCATGATGATTTATGAATAAATTACAGGGCTCATTTGTATGCCATAGATCACATTTGTTGGGCACATTCACCCCTGTGGAGCCAGAAAACAGTTAGGCAAAATTTCAGCTAAGGGCACATACTACATAACAAGGTGATTGAGAGGTGAGATTGTGGTGCAAACTGGTAAATATGAGAGAGAAAAGAGATTAGCTTTTTTCAGTTCTCTTTTGCCTGGGAACTCGTGCAAATAAAGGTTAAATGTGATTTTAAGAACAACAAATTGTTTTGTTTTCCAACAAACAAATTATCCACCCAGAATGGCCGAGAAACAATATTTTGAAAGTACCTCATGCCCTTAGTATTCTTGGTGATTTTACTTCCTGCCTTTTTCTTCTTCCTCAGATTCGCTGAATTTTTGTGGTTTAGGAGATTGAGGAAGTACAAACTCCAAAGGCAAACACACCCTGTGTGCATGGGACCTCCTACCTCATATGTTAATGATTTTTTTCTTCATATGGAAATATAACAAGGTTAAACAAAGGTGTGAACGAGAACTTATGAAGACTTAAGAAAAGAGAATTACATTATACAGAAAATTGAACTAAAAAGCCACATCTTATTCCACCCCATGTGTTCATACTGTGTTGGTTTCACTGGTGAAAAATATCACTTAATTACAAAGGTTGGAATTTTAAAGAACCAGAATGTCAGTGATATCGCTCATTCTGCGCACAATCCACCACAATTCACAGATTGTCGTGATATGTGAAAGTGTTTGAGTTTAGAAGTATTATGACTACATGGTCACTAGTAATCAGGCAATGAAAAAGTACAAATATGTGACTGTATCAGCATGTCATAACATTGACCTTATTGCTAATGTTGGAATAATCATGATAAAAAAGCTGTAACTATGCCTTCATAAATTGGGGTCAAGTTAGAAGACCACTCCCTCCATAATCATGGCCAATAAGATTATGACCATCACCATGTAATGGGATATATAAGTGGTATGCAACATGTTTGGCAAAGCAATATTTTAAGCTATCTTATCATCTGGTATTTCATGTTCTTTATTTTGTGCATGCAAAATTTACCATCATCAAAAATCTTATTTTACTGATGTCGCTTAAGGATTTTGACTTAATACTGTTTAGTTCATCAGGAGCAAGAATTTAGGAAAACGAAGTAATGTGTATTAAGGTTATGCTCTAAAAATGGACCGTGCCAGAGGAAAGGGACGTTTGATCAGAAGGTCACTACGCCTGGCGGCACGACCATTGCCGAGAGCATCTGTAGTGCCCATCCCCATCTGCCAAAAGCCAAACCACACAAAGAAAGTCATCAGTGTGCTTAGAGCAGGAGAGAAGCCCCTAATAACATCAAAGGCCTCTTCAAGTCTCTTTGACACAACACAAGACTGGCAGCTGTCACCGGTCTTTGGCAGACAACTCAAGTTTCCCAACACATTTTCAAGACCACACTCAGACCTGACATCATCCTGGTGTGAGAGGCATGCTTGAGCTCGCCATGCTGTGGGAAGAGAAAGAGAGGTACCAAGGCCTACACTGTAAAATATAACTTGTTGTTTCAACTTAAAAATATGAGGTAAAGGGCTGCCTTAAAATTTTAAGTTAAGTCAAGAAATAGAGTTTGTTCTTATAACACAACCAATTGTTATCTTAATGAAAAATCACATGTTGTCTAAACTTTCATCTTAGTTTAGTTGACTGAGATTTGTTAGTCAGTTCAACTCCTTTAATTGTCATTTTTACTTGGGAAAACCCTTTCAGCTAAATTAAAATAATCTGTTGTTTAAACTCTTGTCCTAGTTCAGTTGACTTGGGTTTTTTAGTTAATTCAAATACTTTAGTAGTTCTTTTAACTTAGGAATCTATTTTAGCTTAACTAACATAACCTGTTAGCTAAGTTGATTTAAGTTTATTAATTAACTGAGCTCCTTAAGGTAGCTGAGTGAACTTGTAAATCATTTTCATTTTAATTATCAGAGTTGATTGACTGGATGTAAAGAAAAATGTGTATTAAACATCTTAAGTTTTGTTTTGTTTTTTTAGCTTTCTAACATCCATTTCAGCAAAACTACCTGTTAGGTTCATCTTAGAGCTCAGGTTTAAATACCTACATTCCTTTAAATTAATTTTCTGTTGTTTACAGAAAAAAAAATAAAACCCCACAGATTCCATTAAAGTCTATCTGATCATTTCATACAGAAAGTTTGTTTTAAGAACATGACAAGACAATTACTCATGAGCACCCAACATTCACCATTTATTGTGCCATCTTAGTCATCTGAGAAACAGAAAAATCAGTGACGTAGCTCATCAGGCTCACAATCCATCAAAACTCAAAGGCTGCTCCCAGTGAAACAATAAATTTGAACTTGGTCTTGAGCCCAGTTTGGGTGAAGATTAAATTCTGACCAATACTCTAGGAGCAGTAGTGATTCTTGTGAAGTAACAACATAAAGTCTGCATTAATGTAATGTATCAACGGGACACTTGCTATTTTTGAAAAGTTATTCTTTACATTTACAAAATTTTTAAACTTCATTGTGCTCAGTCACACCTGTTAGCATAAAACTTGAAATATTAAAATAGTACAAAACCTTTGATAAGTGACAGTAAAGATCAGTTTATAACAAGTAAGACATCAAACTCTTGTATTTGTCTTCGTTTACAATTGCAACAAATTCCACAGAACCAATATCTCTGAAAATGAGTGCATGCTTCTGAAACATTTGATAAGATGGATATTTCAGAAACATCAGTTTGAGTCTGCTCAATTGCAAAACAAAGGAAAAACTACTGACTTGCATGAGATAAGCATCTGCAAAGTCCAGCATTATATTGTTGTTCACATAAGTTTCTTAAACCATGAACAAATGAGTAATTGTCTAATCTGGAATGTAAAGTGTAGTCATTTAGTGACATACAAAAGTGAGAATGAGAACTTGCAAGAATAAAAAAACAAACAGTAAAATAAAAACTGTCCTTAACACTAAGGAACATACAATTACAGTTCTGCATGGCTTTCTGCAAGAGTCTGTTTCTTAGACCATGCACTAGTGAGATGCACTGCCTTCCACCAATGTTCATTAGGATGTTCTGAATGACTTCAAAGATGTCCTTAAGTTCCTTTGGATAGTCTATGTTGAGGGCAAAAAGAAGGCCCATCAGCATGGAAATGGCACTTGAGACATCCCTCAGATTAGACAGGATTACTGCCGCCTCAAGGACAACCAACACATCGATGATGTCTTCTTCTTTCACCATCGCAATGCCAACTTTCATCCTCTTAGAAAACGTGTCTTCAATACCTGTCGGCTATAAAAGGGTTCAAAGACAAAAAATAAAATAAAATTACACAATTACAATTACACAACATTCTTTGTGCTTAAGAATTCATGTCTTTCCAAAGAAGAGCCATACTGATGCTTTGGATGATGGTGATTGGCTTTGGGTAACACTTATTAGTTGTTAAAGTTTTTTCAGAATGAGATATGCACCCCCATGTTACAAATCCATTTCTTGCTTTAAACAAAGACCATGTTCATAAATAACTGAGCATGTCTTCAATTGCAGAATTCAAACAAAATTTTCAATTTAAATGGTAAATGGCCTGTATTTGTATAGCGCTTTACTAGTCCCCTAAGGACTCCAAAGTGCTTTACACATTCAGTCATTCACACACATGGGTGGATGACTGAATCGTGACTCAAGAGTTGACAGTTCGTCTTATAATTGGAAGGTTGCCGGTTCGAGCCCCGGCTCCGACAGTTTCAGTCGTTGTGTCCTTGGGCAAGACACTTCACCTGTTGCCTACTGGTGGTGGTCAGAGTGCCCGGTGGTGCCAGTGTCCGGCAGCCTCGCCTCTGTCAGTGCGCCCCAGGGCGGCTGTGGCTACAATGTAGCTTGCCATCACCAGTGTGTGAATTTAAATCTACTTATGCTAAATATTGGCTGTGCTCTAAACCAAATCTGGCTGAGAATACATGAAATGTGCAAACTGCAGCTACACTACAGGATCAGATTGTGGCTCCATAGACAATGCTTCTTTAATCAGTTTATTGATTAAAGTTTATTTTTCCCCCTATATTAACAGCATGAAAAAAGAGCATATAGACGTGGCTGAACAGGTTGCATAATTGGCACTGAATATCAACATCCACCTTTACCCAGCTGCCCAATGACTCTCGGCCAGTAACCTTTAATTGCTTACCCAGTCTACACAGTCTCTTTTCCAGGGTCCAGGACATTTCACCAAAGTATTGCCCCCCACAGCTGTAGCAGCCACTGCAGCCCCTTAAATATCCTAATATCTCTGCCATTACAATATACAATGTGAGAAATCAAACGTAAAGCTGAAGTGAACAGTACAGCAGCGAAATGTCAAAGACCCTGGTGAAGACATGAATAAACACAAGACACTAATAATCTCAATGCTAGCTTGCCAGTTAGTTTCTCTGAAACCCAGACCAAATCCAGTGTCAAAGATCTTGTAATAATACATTTGGTGAGGAAAAAGTACACATGTTATCATGTGGCATCTATTGTTTCATAGATGCCACATGTTTCATTTAAAATCCACTGTGGTGCTGTCATTATTAAATTTACTAAAAGAAACAATGCTAACCTTCACAGTCTTGAAAGTGTGTGAGGGATCTTCCTTTAGAAAATGAGGTCCTCTGTCCTCTTCCTTTGTGTAGGGCTCTGGTCAAAGAAGTCAAAAAGAAAACAAAAACACTTTTTAAACAGTGTTTATGAAGCATGTAGACAGCTCCAAATTCACAGCTTTTTGATACATAATTCCATCAATATATGATTATCATTGGAGATTTTGAATCAGGCTTATCAGGACATTCAAGTAGAATATGATATCCAACCTACCACCAATATACATAGATTCTGTAAAAGTTACCACACTAAATGTCCAGTTGTGAAATATGATGACAGACTTTACTTATCAGCTTTCTTTCAATGAGTTCATCAGTTGAACTGGATAACCTAAAACTTAAACAAAGGAGAACATTTCGCAGTTGAACACTTACATCATCTCCGAAGCATTTTATGAGCCTAGTTAGCCCTCCTATGCCGCTCTTGATTTTGTACAGCTCCACGAACCTCTCCATAATGGTCAAGCACAGCAAAAAGGAACCCTTTCAGGTCAACAGATGTAAGACAGGCAAATTCTGCTTCAACCTGAGCAATAGAAGAAGAGGGGTGGAGAGTACAGGCAGAATAAAAAAAAGATTCTTTGAGACCCAAATTTAAGCAAACAGTCATCTGAGGCCCATTAGAGAAAACACAAACACACAAAGCAAACAAACAAAAAGATGCACTTTACCTGCCGTTCAGCAAACAAGGAAGTTCAGAGAACAATAAGCTCTGTCTTGAAATCTTTTAAAGTAGAATGATTGTGAAAATGACTTATGTGATGTAAAACTTTAGTAAACGTGCGATTAAAAGAACACTGAGTAAAAGGACAAGTAACAATTTCCTTATTCCTCAGATGTTTACCTTGATGAGCAATACTGTTTTAGTCCAACTGCCTCATTAAAGTTACACAACAGGCTTTTTACATTAAAGCCAGCAAGTCCATTACATACTCCCTTTTTAGATCTGAAATACTGTGCAGATTCTGTGTATATGTAGTGGACAGCAATTTACCCAAAAGAGTGCAAAGTTTGCAAGTCCACCTCATTTAAATGACAAAGACAGATGTGATCATCTAGACCTGTGAAAATAAATTAATGACAAACCTGGAGTTATGGATGTTATTACAACCACAAGAACCTAAACAGTCTGCTCCATTGCTTTTGTTAATGAATCACTTGTTGGTAACAGGTCTGAATATTTAGTTTATGCCACCTGCATGTGATCATCAATAGTGCCATATTACTTCTTAAGAAGTACCCTGACACTACAATCTTTATATCATTTGTTCTACAGAGCTATTAAGTTACAATATAATCTGAGGTGTTTCCAGTATGACAAAATGCACAAATTGTAACTTACCATTTGACTCCACTGACAACAATAAATCCCCAGCATCAAGTTTGGCTTCACAGACCTAAAATAAGTAAAATAAAAATATATGTTATAATTATATTGTTTTCGCCATTTATTCATGTTTGCTAATTTTCTGACATATAAACAATGTTAGTTTTGTTACAATACAGAGAATGCAGTTTAATTAAAAGGTAAATTATGCAAAAAAAAAAAAAACTTCTGCAGTATACCATGCCAAAAATCAGTGTCTCTGATGCCAATTATTTTATCACTACAGCTCTTTTAGTATGGAAACTCACACAAACTAGTCATACTGATCACAAGAGTTCAAAAATAAGTTAAAATGGTGAGCTGTTGTTAAGCATAAAGCATTTCAGGGTAACAAATAACTGCACAATAGAATTAAAGCAAAAACTAAACACACTGGAGGACTATCTGATAAAAACTAATATAATGCTGGTTTGTAGACCATATTTTGTCTCAGTCCTCAGTGCACTCTTGCAGCTTAGCATGCAGCAGTTCATAACAACTTAAGTGATTACATAGGGGTAAACAGATGACAACAAGCATCCGAGTCCTGCCAAAAAGTTCTTTTTGAACCCAGTCAGTTATTGGAAATACTGCCAAAATGAACTTCCACCAAAATACAACAGCCTGTGAACTTGAAAGAAATTTACACGTACAGAGACAATATGAAATAAGCTTTATTAATTAGCTGAGTTAGCTTGCTAATATCACAACAGTGGTTGAGTGCACAACCTTAAAGCTAGCGGCACAATACTTGTGATTTGGTCAGTGCCACATTAAACCCATAAAAAAGGCCATGTGTCAGTTTATTAGCTCAAGTTTGGTCATGACATACAAGCTGGACCTTGTCCGCTAAAGCTACATTAGCTAAAGCAAACATTTCGGTAAAAGAGAAAAACACACATCATGCCATAGATTCAAAACATGTTCCAACTTTTGTAGCTCTCTTTCCTTATAGTTATAACCAATGTTACTCACCTTGAAAGCATATTCCAAAGAAGACGATTAGAAAACGTCCAAGTAAAGTGAGCATGTCGTTAACCGCCAATTCCCCATGATGCACCTCGGTAGCAGTCACGTGAGGCAGTTTTGAATCCTGCTGTGCTCAACTTACCCACATTGTCAAGTTCACATAAGTTGCTGATTTAGCTGGACATGAGTTTTCAAGTTAGCTTTTTTTGGTGTAATTGGGACGTTTTTAACTTGTAATTCTATGTTATAACAACAACTTCAGTCATCTATCGTCAAACTGATATAGAATAATATGTTGAAATAACAAACATCTAGAATTACATTTTACAGTGTACAGTAGTCAGTGACTACCACAGACATGGCCGGGGTGTGAGGTGTTGCCTGTGGCGAGAGACTAGAGACTTTGCAGGGGAGTCTCTGCAGGGCCTTTTCTCTACTCTGGATCACAGGTGAAAGAAAGAAGGGCCATCACTAACAGCACAGAGGCAGTGGAAAAAGACTCCATGTGGTTCTGGATAAATCGAGGAGCATTGTGCTGTGGTTAAATCTGGCTGGTCCCTATGGTGCCTCAAAATGCAATGCCTCAAAATCCAGTGGTGGAAACTCCGGAGAGGCACCCTGTACCAGTCATGGTAAAAGACATCATTTGGAATTATTACAGCAACTTCTGTTTGAGAGTTTTACCCGGTTCACAAATCAGAGTGGTACAGGCTGGAGAGAATCATGGTTACACCATCTCAGTGATCCCATTTGATCTGGCAACAAATTTTCTGGCATGTGAACAACATACTTGGGTTTTCTCTGACAAATTCTGAAGTAAATTTGGATTTTCTCATCTGTTTTAGTAACTGTGGGTCGACAGAAAGTATGATTCTGTTTAACAAAGATTGCCTACTACAAAAAACATTTATGACCAAAAAAATACAGTTACTTTATTGAGAGACAAGTCATGTGGTGATTCAAAAATGTGTAGTTTTGGTTATTGCCAGAGAGCAGAAGTTACATAGGTCTGGTGCGAGTTATCGGGCGTAGATGATGACCATTTAGCGCAGAAATGTCAGGAGATTTGGGAAGAGGGTCCGTTCAAAGACGTTTTACTAATTTAGTGTCCAAAAGTTTTGTTTATCCTCAGTGTCAGGTGAAGCTTAGAAATGGAATAATTTTCACCACAGGCGTTGTGGTATGGGTTAAATGGAGGGGAAATGAGATCGGGAGGAAGCACTGGAAAATTTTGCCTGCCAGGTTTCTACTTTCATGAGTGAGGATTGTCTCTTGGTCATTGACAGCAGTGTCCCATCTCCCCACAGTACAAGCACTCACCTGCTGCAATTCTCCTGCTCTTTTCCTCTGGTGTTAGTGAACCCTTCAAATTTGCATCAGGTTTGAATCAGTGTCTCCTATCACGTGTCCCTTTCCCCATTGTTCTGGTGTGGCTTCCTTTCTGGAAACAGAACCTCTCTGTGTTGAACCAACCAGCATCTATAGGCCCTCAGGCAACAACTTTCATGAATGTGAATTTTCATCCATTCTAACACACATAGAAACAAATGAGAGACTCTGGTGTAGTCTTTGAGTCCATTGAGAAGAGTACCGCAGAGAGCTTTTTACCTAGCAAGTCTCCTCGGCCATTATCCAAAAATCCACCACACTCTTCCTTCCCTATCAAAGAATAAACATTCAGTGAGCTGCAGCATCGGAGCTTTATCAAAAATACATTTAAAGTTAATAATAAACTCAACATAGGAAATAATTTAATTGAAACTAAGCAACACTTGGGCAAACCTGAGTGCTCTACATCTCATCGAACTAACCAGGAAAACAATTTGTGAATAGTCGAAAAATAACTCTGACTGACCTGTTTATACACAAGATGAAGCTTGGGCTTTAGCCAACTCACCAGAGACTGTTTCTGGCAATCAAACATGTTACCACTGTTGACACAACCATCTGGCAAGGACTGAGAAAAATCTTCAACCTTTAGAAGGCTGCTGATGACAGCATGAACCACAGATGACTTAGTCAACTCAGCTCCCAGGTGTGTCTCAGCCTCCGATGTATTATATCAAAGTCGAATATGGAAAAAAAAGATACACACATACAGATCCCTCACACAAAGAGAATTTACAATAAAATCACAAACCGCACATGCATTGTGGCACTAATATCAGAGCTAGCCAACCTTTCTACTGTGCTGTGCTAACTTTATTGTCAACTTATTCCTATGCTGTGTGTTTGTGTGTGTGTGCATACTAAATGCACAAATGTTATAAATACACATGCCTATATGTACATTTTAATGTATGAATTCTCTGTGAACCCAAGTGCTCTTATAAGAGCCATCACTCTCTGTTCTATTTTGATCTATTTATTTCTATTGCATTTTATTCTGTTCCATTCCCAACTTTGTTATTGTGTGTTCTGTTGTGTATTTCTATCCCGCTCCCACCCACCCCTCTTCATGTTTCTGTGTGTGTGTTATAATGGCAAGCTACAGTCACAAGTATAAGACCACTTGAAAAATGGCAAAAATCATATTTTGCATGTTTGGATCTTAACAAGGTTCCAAGTAGAGCTTCAACAAGCGACAAGAAGAAATGGGAGCAAGGCAAAACAAGTTTTTGAACCTTTAAAAGGCAAAATCTGTGCAAAGATATGGATTCATCGTCATTTTCTGTCAAGTAGTCACACTGTCACAATGTTCTAAAAACGTGTGTTTTTTTAAAAGTGCTGTACAATTAACATTGGATTGGATAAGCCAAGGTGATGGATACATGTTCCCTCCATTTAAGCGCAAATTTGTTTGACGTTTGAAGGTACACATGTGGGAAGAAATTTGCTTGAATTCATGTTTAAACCTCAAGTAATGAAGCTATTTTGAAACTTAAAGACCAGAAAGTAAACAAATGATAGGGAATAAAAGTAAGTTATGAAAAAAAATTAATTGTCAAGTAAATTTCAGATACCCGAACAGTGATGCAAACATCTATTGTGAAAGAAAGATAAAAAGGGAAAAACAGCTATATTTTAATTTTTAAAACATTGCTATAAACAATAATTCATTTTTCTGTTAAAACAGAGAAGAAACAAACAGATAAAACACTAGCTTACAGGTTAGAGATTCTTAGCGTGTCAGAAAGGCGGTAATTACATTGGTGAGTGAGAGTTTGTGCATGGGCAGAAACTTGACCCAGGCCTCCTGGAACGGGCTGCATTACAACACTATTATAAATGGTGATCTGATAAAAGTGATGGAGCACGAAAGGAAGGTTTGTAACCTGGGTCAGTGCTGGTGTGTGGAGAGGAGCTGATGAACATCATTAATCTGCTGGCTGGCATGAATCATCACTCACAGATTGGTCAGTAGGTGCCTCAATCATCAACAAGCCACTGGAATCTCATGAGCATGACGAAAACGAATGAGGAAACCTAAGTTCTGCCACTGTGGTCAGCGTGGTGAATCAGACTAAACATTTAACAGCATGTGTCTGTGTGGCATGATTACTGAGTGACTTGCTGAGGTGGGAAGTAACAAAGTACAAATACTTTGTTGCTATACTTAAGTAGAATTTTCAGGTATCTTTGCTTTCCTTGAGTAGTTTTTTCTTTCTGACTACTTTTTACTTTACATTTTTTATATCTGTTCCTTATAATCCTTACATTTTCAAAACAGGCTCAATATTTTTTGGTTTAAGGCATTTGAGGGAAGTTATTATTTCTTCAAACATTAAACCGATTTGAACCGAAACATTAACACATGAAAGGCAATCCTTTGAAGCAAAGCTTTAAGCTCTATTTGTGAAGAGCACATTAGATGACAAAAAACTCTGAGGCTAGTACAGCTGGGTAATATTTTCATACGCTAAGATGAGCTTAAAATTACAGCGCTACCTTTGGTGGTGCTAGTGTTAGCCGTGTTAGCACATTACCTTCAACAGGTGGACTGAGTCCGACTGAATCCACAGGTGCACACTCGGAGGTTCAGCAGAGCTCCTTCACTCTTCACATATCCGTGTCGGGCAGAGTTTAAATCCCGAGGATGAATTAACTTTGTACAAGCACACACTCTTTTTAGCAGTGCAAAGCTATGAGCACAACAGAAGTGTAGAAAAATCCAGATAGCCAGCCTGTGTCTGTCCAACCAATCAGAGAGCTCCCAAAAATCGCACCGCACGGTTAATTTGCATTGCTTTGGGATTTCAGAAATGAGATAGCTAATCCAATAGCTAACATGATAGCCATTCCAGAGCTAATCCAATAGCTAATATAAAAGCTAATTTGTGAGCTAACAGGAAAGGGAAATGGATTTTCAAATGAGGAGTGGAATCGCCATTTTAAATGTCAGAAATAAATCTTTGATTTTTGATTCCATTCACTTATTTCTGTTTTTTAAATTGTGTTTTAAAAAAGGATTTTGAAAATCTACTTTTTAATTTGTAATTACAAAATGGTTTTTGAATTGAGGTTTTTATTGAGATTTTAATTCTTTAGATTGATAAACTACTTTAGTAATGTTTGAATAAATATTTTTTTTAAAAATGAATTTGTAAATGAATTTCCAAATGCATAATTTATTGTACAATTCATTATTTAAGCACAGAAGTCTTTAGTTTGATGCATGTGGCTCTTGTGGTCCTCCATATTATCTAGGTGCATTTATTCTATTTATATAATTTCATGTAGAGTCAGAATGCAGCAAATATGAATGCAGAAAGATGCTTAAACCGCCTATGGAAAAATATATTTGTACTATATAGAATAACATCAGTGAAAAGGGAATATGAACTGAGCTACATTTATGGCACTAATTTGGAAACTGGGTGCCTGGTTTGGGCTATGTCCTTTTTTAAATAGGCTCTAAAATCTGCCATACAAGATTTTTACTAGCATACCAAGGCAAATACAAACATACTCTGACTGGTACAGAATAAATTGTCCAAAAGAATAGAAGAAAGAGCAACTGAAGTCAAACCAGAAGCCAGTAGCCAGTTTTATGATGACTTGCCTGTGCAGCTGCACTGGATGGCAGAGTAAAACTAAGAAAATGAAGCTTTATGGTCAAATTTGAGTGCCTCATTGTCTGTACATACATTTTATTGGTGTGACTAAATGCTCCAGATGCTCTTCTCACACACAGTGATGCAGTAAAAACTAAATTAATAGCCATTATCATTCACAAACATTTGGGAGGCTGCAAACAGATGGAGAAGGCTGCTGTTGCTGCTGCTGAACATTTCAAAGATAAAATATTTTCCTTGATGAACTAAACTGCTTGGGATTGGCAATGCATAAGTGATAAGTGGATAGGGAAGGTAAATCGGTGTGACACTACAGATTAAGAGAGAAAAAAAACCCCCTAATCCTGAGGATTATTCTGGTAATTTTTGTGCTTTAAACCAGATTCACTTGCAAAGGAGCTGTCTTTTTAAAGCCAAATCATAAAGTCACATTTTACATCTAAGTGCAGTGGAATACAGTATTGTATTTCAATGTGACATCTATTTCTGTACCAGCATTGTAACAGCACAATCAGTTTCATCACCCTTTTAATTGCATTATGAAAACATCACACATTACAGAAACATCTAGAGCAGTTCTATTTTACAGGTATGAAAGCTCGTATTAGTTAACCCCCCTGTTTCTAGTTATAGTTTAGTTTAGTTTATCATATACTGTAAAAAGTGGGATAGAGGTCAATTAATATTTAGTAGATAAAAAAAAGTAATTTCTACATAATAAAAATGTTTATGTGCATTTTGAAACTGCAGTGACCTGAATAAGTTTCAGGGGGAATAGTTTCCTGGCTTCTTGCTCTCTTCCATTTCAAGGGGAAGAGATCGGGTTAGCGGATGATTTTTTTTTTCTCATATTATTATTTTGTAGGTTTTCTGTTTCCTACTAACCAGCTGACCTTTCGAGCAGCTAATGCAGTAGTACAGTGTAACACCTCCACTAATTATGTTTTTTTGTTAAGTAAAATATTGTCACCATATGGTTCAAACCTGGGCCTGCCTGGGCTCTCTCTGGGTACTCTGACTTCCTCCCACATTCCAAACAAGTGCATGTAAGGTTTTAGCGATTCTAAATTGGTCATTTATGTGAGATGGATAAAGTGCTTAAAGTGAATGCATAGTTAATGTGGCTTGTAGTCTAACATCCTTTGAGAGGTCAATTAGACTAGAAATGGAATATAGTGTATAAGTACCACTTCATTTGAATTTCTATGACAGCATCAAGAAAAAACTGAACATTACAGAATTATAGAAGAACCAGATTGGATGGCATTATGTTGTATAGAAGAACTTAATTAAATTGCCTCCCAGTATACACTGTGACTCATTACTCACGTTTCATGTAGTTTTCACTTTGTGTAGTAGTGCTGTTGTAGTGTTTTACTGGATTATACCTTGGTATTGGTACTGGACTTGGTATTTGTGTTGTGATAGTTTTTGATCAAAACTTTCTTTCAAATGGGATAACGAACAAATCAACATTTATATTATTTACTTTTTTGCAGTTTTTACTTTTTCAGGATGCTGATGATGTGTGATGATCTTGCTTCACAAATAATTGACTTCATAAATAATTAAAATTAAGACAGATAAATAATCATGGAGCCACGGCAAAGGCCATTAAACTTCTGACTTGTGTGGCTGACTTTCCAAGAGTGTCCATGCTTGATGGGTTGCCGTATGCAATGGAACATGTGCAGTGGAAGTCTTTAAGCAGGATCTCAGATACATGTACCAAGTCTTGTAAATTCCTGCTGTAATGGAGCGGACTGTTGAAGACTGTCCCTGAAAGAGAAGACACTCATTATTTTGAAAATGTCCATTTGTTACTCTGAAAACTTAAAAAACTGTAGATAAAAATGTGAAGAGCTGCATAAATCAATGTTCACCTGGCATTCTTTTTATGCATGTAAAGCTATTGATCCCCATTTTTTTTTTGTTGATAGTGTTTGATCTGTTCAGCAAATCTGAATAATTGTTGTAAAGATATTGAGTAAATATAAGCCAGTTTCTTCCAGTAATTAATTTCATGTGACTCAGTTCACATCAGATGTTTAGTAAATACAAATTAATTCATTTTAATCCAAATAATATAATCTAAGTTTTCTTATTAAGTTAGTTTACACTTAGTGTGTTTTGTGTATTGCTTTTTAATAAAAGGTGTAATACTTACTCTCTACCTAGTTGATCATTTATGACTTTGTTACTATGGTCACATTTTTTTTTAACTTGGAGGATGTGCATTGTTTAATCGTTTAATATAAATATTGGTTTATTTCATGGTAACGGTCGGATTTTTTTTTCACATTGCCAAGTGGTGAAAAATGTTCAGCGTTCACTGTTAGTGTTTAGCCATGAGAAACAGACTGGGTTTTGGTGGGAAAAAAGTATTTTTTTCATTTTGATGCTGTGAATTGGTTTAATAGTTTGAAGGCTTTGTATGTTTTTGTTCTGATCAATGCATTTACGTTAATAAACTTTAAAACACATTTTTTTCTTAAAGTTTTATTGCACTCAAATGAACCATTATAGTCTCAGGACAATGGACAGTGATGAGGACACCATGGGCACCATGAGCTCATTGAGATCACATGAGGTTTGCTCTAACACATGATGGTTTTTGGTGGTGGACCCACACAAACTGAGTTGGTGAACACATGTGTGGCAGTTGTCTCAAGGGTCACTGTGCTTTTTCAGTTTTTTCATCTCCTCAATACTTCTTCTAAGGTCCTGTGAAAGTTGTTGTGATTGAGGCTGTAGCTCAGGTGGTAGAGCAGGTCTGCCACCAATCAGAAGGTCGGTGGTTCGATCCCAGGCTGCCTCCTGGCTGCATGCCAAATATCCAAGATACTAACCCCATGTTTGCCTAGTGGTGGTGGTCAGAGGGCCCGGTGGCGCCAGTGTCTGGCAGCCAAACCTCTGTCAGTGCGCCCCAGGGCAGCTGTGGCTACAATGTAGCTTGCCATCGGCTCTGTGTGAATGACTGAATGTAGTGTAAAGTGCTTTGGGGTCCTTAGGGACTGAGTAAAGCACTATACAAATGCAGGCCAATTACTTTAAGTCACACATTTCCAATCTTATCTCCTCCACCTGGCAGCATCTACTGTAGATTTTGTCACAAGCACAGATGTTTCCATGCTTGGACTTCAAATGATTATTTGGTTTCTCCACTAAGGACATGCTTGTCTTTTATTAGTTTGGTTTGATTGTGTTGTTTAATTTATAATTGTGACTTAGATGAAGAGCAGACCACAACTTTAATAAATGTTATATTTGTTTTGTAACTATTAATGCCTCCAATTGAAAGAGAACAGTTACTGTAAAAATGTTGGCATTTAGTACAACCAAGGTCCAGTTCACTTTCAATGCATTTGTCAAACGACAGGCTTACCAGGCCTATCTGAATAAAAGGCCATTTTCTTTCCACTTACTTATTTGTTATGTCCAAGATTTTGTCATGCCAGAGGTGTACATATCAAGTCTTTAAGCTACATGGCCAATGCAATTAGGAATAGATAGGTAACAATTTTAAAGCCTTTAACCATAACTAAAGGTAAACACCCCTTTAGTTTTCTTCCCTGGCTCTCCCTGTGCAGGACGAGCTGCATTTAAAGAATCAATTAAGGTGAAGATGGAGAACATTGTGAATGACCTTTCAGAGAGGGAAATTAAAAGAGCACCTCTAGCTCTTGGGAAAAAAAATGAGGAGTGGATAAGAGGGTTCTTTCTGGCTGAATTTGCCTTTTAAATATACTTACAGTCAGTCTTTTGTGGGAATTTATTTTGTAGGAAACGAATGAGTCGGCCTTATAGGTGACATTTACAGGGCTGGTTGTTTGAAGGGAGGTCACGGTTTACTTGCTTTACTGTACTAGATGAAAATTGACTGAAGCCTTAAGTCTGGTCAGTTCTTAACTGTGCATCACTGGGCATGGCCAGACTAATGTATTTTTGATGAACCAGCAATACAAAGTACAGTTTTGTTGACAGTTAAATCAGAGGGGTAGAGGTAGATGGAAGCCGCCTGGTGAAATGCACATGTAGTAAAAATACTTAAGTTTCTAATAATGCAAACGATGTTGATTAATATTAAGAATTACTTGCTTATCTTTTCTGTCATCACTCATGTTTATCATTTGTCTTTTGCCATCTTCCAGGATGACACAGGTGTAAATCTTCTGACTCTCACTCATACCACACATTAGGAATTTTTAACTCTTGGGATAAAATGCTAAACTAGCTGTCATATCTATTAATTACACAAACAGTCTTTACTTCTCTCTTAACACTGTTTTTAGTTTGTAACATATATTATGGGCATTCTTGTAGACTTTTATTATAAATTAATTTACCTTGATTGGAGCTGAGTTATTTTCTGATGCGCTGCGCTGATGTTTAAAATGCTTAAGATAGTTTTAGAGGATTCAAATTATTATATAAGAATCTAGTCTATAATCTACACTTATTGCTTAATAAAGAGGTACTTAGTATTTAAAAATATTTGCGACTGAAATACATTGTAGGGAATAACCTGAGAATCTACAGCGTCAGTGTAGTCTTCATTCAGTGAAGCACAATGTCCAGCCCCGCTGTTCTCTGTGTACCATCCCACCAGCAGTGTTTCATAGGTGCCACAACACCCAGCTTGCTGCCCTGTGTGGCAGATGGCCAGGACAGACTACACTGAGCAAGGCACTGTGGGAATGGAGAGAAGCTCCACAGGAAGCTGAGCTGCACACAAAAACACACATATGCAGATACCTGTGTTTGTGTAAGCTGGTGACACCAACATAGTTAGACTGAAATTCCAAAGTATCTGACATTTTCTGCATTTAAAGCAACAGCTAAACACTCCCAATACTATTTTGGAACTGATGTTTTTCAAAGTGGAGTAACTATCTACATATTCTTTTAATAGCTTTTAATAAAATCTGCTTGTAGCTTATAATTTGGCTCTATCTTTAAACTGCTTGCTCAAGGTAAAATGTAATTTTGATTTACTAGTAGTTGTACTTGAATTTTTATTTTTATTTGTGTACTTATACTAGTGACTCAATAGGATAGTGGTGTACATACTCACCTATTAAACAAAAGATCCTCAATTTGATCCCATGAAGAGACAAATTCCTTTGGGTTTGAAAAAGTCTGTCAAATTCAACATGTTGCAATCCAATATAAGAGCTGCAAAAACAGCAATAAAATAAAATACAAATAAAATAAAAATAGCTGGTAGTGGCAGAGATGGGGAGGTGGTGGTTGAATGATAGTCTGAAATGCAGAATGATATAGAAATAGAAAAATAGATTTAAATAAAATAGATTTATATCATTTTTGATTAAAATCATCACCTCACAAACACTTTTGAAAGACCTGAGCACTAATTTGAGAGCTACAAGTAGCACATGAGCTTTAAATTATATTGGCCCGTTAGATGATGCTTTATTGTAAATTAAACACAGTAGGTCTGTGTTCTAATATCTGGCTGCAGTCCTGAGTTTGAGGTAATCTTTTTTGTGTTATTCTTTTTGTCAACTACATTTTCCATGTCTGTGGCTCAGTTCTGTTGTCATAATGGTAACGCAGTAACACTTATCCTCATGTTTTCAAAGCCAGTCTCTGCTCCCTGTTCCTTAAAACACTGTGATTATGTCATTTGTGCACCTCGTTGATCTAGATGTTAAGAGGGGGATAGTTTTTCATCCTGTACCTCAGTTCAAACAGAGTTCTGCTATGTCGCTGCGCTGGACTCCCTAATAGATGCTGTACATCGAGAATTAATATTCTTTATATCTCCCCTCATTGAATTATCAGTTGTTATCAGGTGTGATAGTGCTCACTCAGTAGGCCACAATCACCTAATTATATGGTGGTTTTGGCATGGAACTGTCAACAATGAATTTTTTTCAGAAACCATCCTTAGCTTGGGTTTGATTGGAACGGGGAATAGACTTTCACTTAATTGAAATCCAGATAAATGAGTGAAATAAGTATTTAATCCCCAAGTAAAACATGACGTGGTTTACTTGGTGGGAAAACCCGTTGTTTGCAGGCACAGTGGTAAGACATCTCTTGTAGTTGGTAATCAGGTTTGCACACATCTCATGAGGGATTTTGACCCTCTCCTGTGTACAGAAACCCTCTGAATCCTTTAGATTGGCTGCCACTTGGTCACTCCAACCTAAAGGATTGAAGTGTGGAGACTGGCTAGGCCATTCCATGATCTTAATGCGCATCTTCTTCAAACACTGTTTTCTTGCTTTGGAGGTATTTTTTGGGTCGTTGTCATGTAACGCCACTTAATTAGGTTCCTGCTGATCTTTTTAATCAAACAATCATATGACGTTGAAATAGATGGGCTATAGCAGCAGAAAAACCATGCCAGGAATCACTGCTCTCACTAAGACCAGGAAACTGAGGTTACAATTCACCAAAAAGTAGAAGAGTGAAAAAAATGTCTTGTCTGACGAGTTCAACTGTTACACTTGGATGGGTCTTAAGTTTCATTTCAAAATGGATAGATCATGTAAAGGAAATGAACACCCATCCATCCATTCTCTTCCACTTATCCTTATCATGGTTGTGGGCGGGCTGGAGTCTATCCCAGCTACCACAGGAGAGGCAGGGTACACCCTGGACAGGTCGCCAATCTGTCTCTAACACAGAGGCATACAACCATTCACACTCACATTCACACCTGTGGGCAATTTAGAATCACCAGTTAACCTAACCCCACTAATTACAAGTCTGTGGACTATGGGAGGAAGCCAGAGTATCCAGAGAGAAGTCACGCAAACAAGGGGAGAAGATGTAAATTACACACAAAAAGGCCCTGGAGTCAAACTCAGGATCGTCTTGCTATGAGGCGACAGTATTAACCACCATGTCACCGTGCTGCTCTGGAAGTGAACATTATTTACTAAAATACAGATTTGGGTAATAAACTATGCTGCAATGAGACTTCAGTGAAAATACATACATGAGTAGTGCATAGAAACTCCATCCCCTCTGGCTGACTGATTTCTCATCTGAGAGGGGGATACCTGAGAGACACGGTTTCAAATTTGGAGTGAAATGAGCATGAAATATCAAGTAGATGATCAATAAGGAGAGAATCATTCAACAGGTGAGGAGAGGGGGATGCAAAAGAGAATTTGAATCATGATGCTAAAAAGAGATGCCCCAATAAGTGAATGCATCAGTGGTATCGTTTAGCAGCTACGTGTCATGGTCAGTTACCTTTATCAGCCTGAAGCACTATGGAGTGAAGTGTAATGAGGGATATTTTTCTTTTTTCATTTGGGATATTGCAAATTGTGAAGTCATTTTGGCCTAATTGGAAAAGCAGATATGAACGAATTGCTTCTTTTTCTTTTTTCCCTATAGCTGACTGATCAACTTGGGCTGATTAATAGTGAACTGAAAGTTCTTATGTTCAAATGACTCATACCATTTTGTAAATACAGCAATAAATATCATTCATGAGAAAATGGATTTTAGATGCATATTGTTGAAAGTCATACATATATGGAAGCTGTGGTGGGGGGAGTGCACATGTTCAAATTCAGACATGTTAAAATTGCTGCAGATTTCAATTGCTGCAGTCACCCAGAGCAAACAGACCAAGTGGAAGTGAAGGGGAAGCAGGGAGGGAGCTGCCAGAGTGATCAGAGCTGAGAATTCAAGTCAGTCTGTGGCAAAGAGAAGGTACGTGTCTGATATTCCTCCATATGGAGTAGAACATTTCTACTTGTTGGCCTCCGACAAGCAGAGTGATGAGCTTGGTACCAAGGACTGGCCAACACTAGATACGTGTCTAACTATTTGTCTTTGCTTTTGGGGTGCACAAAATTTCTGAAAAAATGCCAAAGGCCACTAAAACTCACCAATATAAAAACTCACCATGGGCATAACAACTCTTTGACAGGAGGCTGGGCCAGAGATGGGCAGTAACGCGTTACAAGTCAGTAACGCTTTAATCTGATTTCAAGTAACGAGAAATGTAAGGGATTACCTTTGCAAAAAAGCACAGAGCATGCTGCCACGGGAATGTGAAATTCAGAGAGAAAAACCCGGATCCCGCCACTGACATGATCGCTGTGGCACCAGGCAAACCTCCACCCGCCCCACTGCTGCTAAACAGGTGAAAATAGACTTAAGAGCTGCTGAATCTTTGATTTTATTTCTTTCTTTCTGTGTTTTACTTGCATCTGTTTGAAAGAGTGAATGTAAACACAAAACATTATTTTATTTTATATGCTGGAATGTGCAGAAAATAGGTTTAACTGTTAAACAAATCTCTTTAAGTCAAAGACTGTTGCATATAATTTAATTTATGCTTAATGCAATGTGTATAAAGTTAAAAGATTAAACAATTTTTGAAAAGAGGATTTCCATTTGATTCAGTTTTATATGATGGATTATGCATAAAAAATAGAATTGGGGTGAAAGGTCTATTGCTTTATTAAGTATTCAGGTTGTGTATCATGTTTTTAAAAAGTAACAAGTAACTAATTACTTTTGAAAATAGGTAATTTGTAATGTAACAGGATTACTTTTTTGGAGAAGTAATCAGTAATAAGTAACTAATTACCTTTTTCAAGTAAGCTGAACGACACTGCCCTGGGCTGGTAAGAAAATTTTTTCATTTTTCATTTATTACACTTAAAATTGCTGCTGTCGGCAAGCTGAAAGGATCAATAAAACAATAGTTTTCAATAGTTTTTCCATACTGTCAAATATTTTTATATTTGACAGTATGTTATATATTGTTATATGAAATGTTACTGATATAATTATATCAGTAGCATATATATAATTATATATACCGGTCTAAATATTTATTAATATAAAACCCTCAGCCAGATCATAAACAAGACTGGCTATGGATACCGACTACTGAATGGCCCAAACATTAGCCACATCATCTACATCAATGACATCAATCTGTATGCCAGGAGTGAACAAGACATTGCTTCACTGATCCACTAGAATCTACAGCAACAACATAGGAATGTCATTCAGACTGGAGAAGTTTAGTTGGATGGTAACAAAGTGAAGGAAGGTATTAAGAACTGAAGGGATTGCACTACCAGCAGGCAATATTGCAAACACTGAGAATGGTACAAGTATCTTGAAATCCCATAGGCAAATGTGAACGACTAAGAAAGCCACAAGCACCAAATACCTGCAGAGAGTAAGGCAAGTCCTGAGGAGTCAGCTGAATGGGAAGAACAAGATCCAGGCATTGAACACGTACGCAGTGCGTAGATGTTGTTGTCAGACACCTGTCCAACACCCTGAGACTATATGGTAATCCCAAGGAAGGAGGCTGAGGACTAGTGAGTGTCAGGACCACTATTAAGGATGAACAAATAAGGATGCGTGAGTCCGTCCAGAAGATGGACACAACTGACCATGTGCTTAGGGAATACCTCAAGCAACAAAAATCCAAGAAGCAAGAAGAGAAACCATCATGGAAGCACAAGCCCCTGCACATCTGGCATGTACAAAAGTGGGTAATATCAAGAAAGCTGTTATTAGTCCTGCTTATTAGACATAGGGCAAAGGAGTTCTTAATATAATATTTAAATGATACACTGGTCTGATCAGAGCACACAAACATGACAACATGACAACATAACCACTTGCGAGAAGAAATGGGAGAAATTCCTCCTTGAAACAAAGTTGACGGTAACACATACACTCAGACATACGTAGCCACACTTAGTCTGAGCTCTGAGAAATGCAGGGAGAGTGGGGTGTCAATGCACACTGAGTATTACCTGAGCTCAGGCATGGAGAGATCGAAGGGCAAAATCTCTGCAGGGAGGACAGTCTGGCACTGTGTGAGCAGGTAGGCATGAAAGGAGGTGAGCCCACCCTGTCCTACTGTATCAGCTGGCATCTAACAGATTAAACTTGGATGGGCAGATAGGTTTATAAATACCTATCCCCCACCCACACACACACACACACACACACACACACACACACACACACACACACACACACACACACAGAACCAGATAAAACCTCCACCACAGAGAGCAGATTTCAGGCTCATCGTCTCCATTCTGTCAGGTTGGAGACGTGAAACGATGGTGGGTGTACTGGAGCAGTCCCAGTCAGGATTAGCAACACTATCGTGGGTGGGAATCAGTGTAGAATAGGAGTCTAAGCTGTGTTGCATGGGTGTTGGGTTTGACAAGGAAAGGTAAAGGTGAGCGAGGGTAGAGGAGACTGAAGATTGTAAACCAAGGAGTCAGGCAAAGATTAAAATGTGGCAGTAGACAAAGAACACCGATACAGAGAGAAGAGTGGCAAATACTCATTATGAGCTTCGAATTACATTCAAAACATACATGCAAGGCTAAAAGCTAAAATATATTATCTGTGCTTATTAGAGGGCACATTGTTGCTCTTGATACTGTAAATGGTTAGGTATTATAAATACTTTGATTGTATTAATGCCAGTTTCATTTCCAATGGAGTCTTTTTTATTAGTCCTTTATTTATCCAGGTAAAAATCTCATTTAGATTAAAAATCTCATTTCCAAGAGAGACCTGGCATCATGGCAACAAAAGTCACATACCACAGAGGTATATAACATTTGAAACAAATACAATATCCCATACCAACATGTGTAAAATATACAATAACAGATCAAATTAAGAGTACATTAAAAACAATCACACTGAGTAAAAGAGCTGTTCTCTCGTTCCTTTAAGACAGACTTAAACTCTCCCAAGGTAACCAATTCTGATCATTTCAGTTCCTTCTGCAGATTATTCCAGGAAGCAGAGGCAGCGTATTTAAAAGCCTTTTTCCCCAATTCTGTTCTGATTTTTGGGACAATCAATTGTATGATATTGTGCGAACGAAGGCTGTATTGGTTGTGGTTTTTACACATATAAACACATAAATAAGATGGAACCAGCCCAAGGAGAGATTTATAGATAAAGAGCAACCAATGGGAGAGTCTGCGAATATGCAAAGATGGACATTTAGCAGCAGCATACAAAGAACAATGATGTACACGATTTCCATAGCCAGTAATAAAACGTAAAGCACAATGGTACACAGTATCCAACCTCTTTAGGTAGTGGGCAGGTGCATTCATAAAAAGCAGGTCACCATAATCCAATAAAGGTAAAAAAGTTGCATGAATCAAGTGTTTTCTCACTTGGAGGGAGAAACAGGATTGGTTTCTAAAAAAGTAACCTAGTTTTAGTTTTAACTTCGACACAAGCCTTTGAATGTGAGTCTTAAATGACAAATTCTGATCTATAATGATCCCTAGATACTTGTAAGATGTGACCATTTCAATTTCAGTTCCTTGAATTGTTTTGATCTTAGGAGACGTAGCTAACAACTCTTTGCCATTTGAGAATAACATGAACTTGGATTTCTCTGGATTTAACACCAACTTAAGTTGAGTTAAATGGGACTGAACGACATCAAAGGCAGACTGCAGAAATTGCAGGGTTTGTGCTACTGAAGGGGATGAACAATAAACAAATGTACCATCTGCATAAAGATGAAATTTGTCAATCCCTTACAAAGGGATTGACAAATTGTAGTAAAATAAAATTCATGACACATTAAGAAACAAAAACTCATAATCATCTCTACAATGCTATATAATTCATTATAACACTTTTGGATAACATTAGTGTCAGTGTCATATCTCACTGTAAAAGTGTGAATAACTTCCTGTCGCAAAATGCTGTTTTGGTTCAAGCCTATAGGTGTAACCATGAAGTTTTATAGATTAGTGAGGTATGTTGAGCTTGACGTCAAAGTTTTCAGTATCACAAAGGCACCTTTCCTTTTGTTTGCCAATTCATTATTATTGTCACGGTTCTGGGTCATTTTGACCCAACATTTTCAGTTTCTTGTGTCCTTCTGTATTTTGATTTATGTTCTGATTCTTTAGTTGTGCTGTTTTGATTATTATTATTGTAGGTTTCAGTTGGTCCTGGTTATGAGTTTAGTTCTTAGGTTTGGTTCTTGTGCCCTCGTGTTTAGTGTAGGTTTAGTTCAGTGTCAAGTCTGCATCTTTGTGATTTGTTTCTTGTTTCCTGTTTTACTTTGAAGGTCCATGTCTTATGTCAGTGTATTCAGTTTTACTTCCCCCTGTCTCGTTAGCCCTAATTTCTCCCAGCTGTGTCTCCCTCCTATTTCCTATTCCCTGATTACTCCACTGTGTATTTCAGCCCTGTGTTTGCCTTTGCCCTCTGTCACGTCGTTAATGTTTGCTACCCTCTTCTTGCTGTGTGTTTGTCTCGTGTTAGTTTCGCCTTTGAGGTTTTTGTAAGTGTTTATTTTCATGAAGAGTTTTTCCAGCAATAAAAGTTGCGTTTTGAGTTTAAGTCCCGTCTCCGAGAGTCCTGCATTTTGGGTCCACCATCCCTGCTTGCCTGCCATACAGCCTATCATGGCGACTTACACTGAACACATAACATGGCTTGGAGTAGATTATGTTCAGAGTTTTGGTCTAATATCAGCTATACATGGAATATTTTCAATGTTTTTTTTTTTTTCTGGAGACTGGCTGATTAGGCCAAACAGCAGTACCGGGCCATGCATGGCACACAGAGGGCTTCACTAATGACTGATAAGCCTGGCCACTCTCTCCCTGGGAACAGGAAGTGGTGAAGAGACAGGCTGGACCCTAACCACCCTCAACCTTGGAACTGGCGCATGCGCAGGGACAGGTTGAATCCTATCTGCCTTCACTCTGAGAACTGTGATGGGCGCAGGGATAAACTTGGTCTCAGCCGTCCTCAACCTGGAAGCCGGGAAAGGTGCAGGGACCTGCTGGATGCCAGCCACCAACACCCGGTGCAGTTTTTAACCACACTGGCTGTGACAAGTAAACAGTTCTTCCATTGTCCAGCTCAGAAGCAAAGTTCATAGCTCCTGACTGAACTGGCAGAAAAACACAAGCTGTCTCAGGGAAAGCTGGCCCACAAAAAACAGCTCTCAAATCAGCCAGTTCAGAAAAACCACACAAAGATCCAGTCCCCAACAACTCGGAAACACAACATGAAGCATGATCAGCCGCCGACTCTGATGCACAACAAGAAAATCCATCATTGTTATTCTTCAGCTCAGAAACACCACTCTCAACCTTTTTTAAGTCAGTCTTAACATAAACTTCCCAGTCTTAATATCTATCTCCACTGACTTACAAGTAGAAGTCATAGTCTTTGAACTGGCTGATGCAGAAAAAGCAAGCTGAGGTGAGGCAGTGCTAGTCACAGGTGATGCAGCCTCTGGAAATCCCACGTTGGCAGGCTCAGGCAGAAAATCCATCTGAGGTTGGTGAGAAGATGATGAGAAGAGATGCTGCTGATGAGAGCCCTGTTTCCTCCTGGATGGGGGAGCTTGCTGAGCTGGGGCAGCAGATGCCTCCAGAATGCCGGACAGCTGAGCGACTGGTGGGCCGGGTTGCGTTGACAAGGGGGAATTATGGGGCGTTGACCAGGTAGAGAGCTGCAATGATCGCAACATGAAAAAGAATAGAGGGAACTGAGGACTTAAATACACACAAGAGGTATTTAGGGTGATGGAACACAGTCAGGCAACCGGCAGGGGAAGGAAAACTAACACTGAGACTGAGAAATACAGACTTGACAAAGACAAAGGGAGAATAAACAGAGACATGATTAGGGAACAGACAAGGAAGACACAGCAAACAAACCATCATAACTAACTAAGAATAAAAGATCGCAAATCAAAACGATGGGTCAAAGACCCACGACAATTACAGTATGATAAAATATGTAATTGCTTAAGTAGTTATTTTACACCAAAAACTAAAATAGCACACATTATTACTTTACAAACGTTCTTATTAGAAATTATTATTTCATGCTTGCTTGATAGTAATATCCCCCCCAAATTGTATCTGTTTAATTAATTATGTTCATGATAAAGTGCTATGAGGTGTTCTTCAATTAATGTAGTGAGCAAATCTAACCTATGAGGTGATATAGGCATGTCAGGCATGGGAGTAGACAAAAGTGGTTGCTTTAGAAAAACAGAATGTTTATTTAAATGATAACACCTGAAACCCAGATGTTCTCAGTGTGGGTAAAGTTTACGCTATGACAGTTTTAGGTATAATTACTATTTTTTTTTCAAAGTTTGGCATTATCTGAACAGTTGGGATGCTATGTGACATAATTGTCTGGATTGATATTTGGTCTCTCCATTAAAATGTAACTACCATGAAAATTAGAGACTGCTGATTTCTTTGTAAGTGAGTCAACTGACAAATTCAGCAGGAGATCAAATAATTATTTCCCCACTGTCCTTGACAGAGGATGGCTCTAAGTGTCTTGGTGAGACATCAGCTTAGTCTGCTTACCCGTATTTTCCCCTTCCAGCAAAGTTTCTGCTCCCCTCCTTTGAGTCTTTAGAGAAACTATAGTTCAGCATTTTGATCAATGAACTAGAGAATACGTGCATGAGTACATTTATTGCATTAGTTTTATACTCTGAGGAATATCACTTGTCAGATTCTCAGTGACAGATTGCATCTATTGTTAAACGTTGGTCGTTTAGTTTCAGTCTAAGCCCCATCATTGTGATATGAGTTTAATACATTATATGTTAAAAGACAAGCTTATGTATTTATTTGAATTTTTTTTTTTTGTTATTTTATCCAAGTCTTATAAACTAAAAAAATATATTTTGAAAGTTCTTTTTTTATGCGTGTGTGTTTACCACCAGAAGTGACTGTGATTCAATAGCAGGGCATTGTGATGTGTCAGATACCCACAGCTACAAAGAGGGCTGGCTTGTGCTTTCCTGATAATAAACTTGTAGTTGTCTCTTGCTAGTATTAAACTCCAGAGCTGGGGATAATGCAGGGAGACAGAAACAAGGTAGAAAATAACAGAATGGAGGAAAACTACAGGAATTAGATGCAAGTGACAGAAAGCAGGAAAAAAGGGATGGGGGTGTGGTAACTATGAGACTATTAGAGGGATGCTAAAGATGGAAACAGCAGCTCTTCTTTCTCTCTGTTTCTCTCAGGAGATCTGTCACTGTGAGTAGTTTTAACTGATGGGAACCCAGATCTATGGCTCACCAATCATTACCCCCAGTCACAACTGGAAAGCAGTAACACAGAGGGGAAGAGATGGTGACAAAACACTGCTCTGATGTCAGTGTGATATAAAAAATTGAACAAGTACTGAAGGCTGTGTACTAGTCAGTAGAAAGCTTGTGACCCTGCAGACACATTAGTCCCATTTATCATCTTTTCATCTTGGATACTTCTTTATATTGTACATTCTCTAAAATTCCTTTGTTGTATAAATTGGTTGGATTATTTAAATTGAATGAGCATTCTTACATATTTACTTTTGCCAACCAAAATGGTATTGCTATGCTTTTCAATTGCTAAGCTTGATTCATAAAACCCTCCATGCATGGTAAAGAGCTTCCTTTATTTGATGTCATTGGCTTCTCTCTCCTATCTCCTCCTTTGGGCCATCTTATTATCCTCTTATGCCCGGTTGGTATCTTACAACCAGCAGGACATATGTATATATATATATATATATATATATATATATATATATATATATATATATATATATATATATATATATATATTTTTTTTTTTTTTTTTTTTTCACAGTTTCCTGGCTATAAAGCACAGTCTCCAATTTCTAAAACAAATGACATGAAAAGAAACTAACTAACTAAAAGAAGCTTGTGGCTACTGTATAAATATGAAGTAGTGTTAAATGAATCGTCTGGGGAAAGTGGTGGTGTTAGCTGCCAGACAGCGGCTAAGTGATAAGGGATGTGTGGTGTAACCCTGCACCATATTTAACCGCAGCAGGGGGCCCCATCCCCTGCATTCTCCCTGAGGCCCAGAGCCAGATGTCAAAAGCTGCTGGCAGAGCAGGTTGGCAGCAGTTGGCAGCAGGGTGGCACAGCAAGCCTTGGTACAGCGAGGACCACGACTTAACCCACCCCACTAAAAACTGCCAATTGCTGTTCATTCACTCTTAAAATGAAACACATTCCACATTTTGGATGGACGCAGTGATAGGGCTGTTAGATTTAGTTACATATTGATATACTTCACTTCTGATATGAGCTTCTCATAATAAGTTTGATTAATTGGTTGAAACAGTGGTCGTCCCTATGCTGTGGAAGTTGTGAGAAACACATATGCACTGGAGATGTGAAGCTCTTCAAGGTGATGCAACCTGAAAAAAGAAAACTCTGCATGAATCCCAGTTGTTTCAGTTTGAGCAAAAATGTTGCTCATTTTCAAACACTCGTTCTGTTACATCAATGTAGAGACTAGAGGAGAAAAAAGAACAATACTGTGACAAAAACCAGAAAGAAAGAAATTCACATGTTGTACACAAAGAGTTCGAACTATTTCGAGTTAACTTCAACCAAGTTCAACTAGACCAATCTAGACTATAAATTAAATGAAGCCAAAATTAACTTCAACATATCTGCTGACATCCAGGTTTTCCTTCTGTTACTTCCCTAAGCTAGAGTTCTCGTTTACACTTGATTTATACTTGATTTTTAAGATATATACAGGGTGGCAGTTTCTATGGTGGTAGAGCAGACCACACTCTGCTTTCCAGGAGGCTGGTTGTTTGGACTTCCAGCAGCTGCAGCATTACTGCCATGTTGAAGTGTCTTTGGGCAAGATACTGAATCCCCCAAAATTCCCTGGAATGGAAATGAAACTTTTTTTTTAATGTTATCAACACTCTCCTTCAATTTCACATGATGTGCAATACTTCAGACACTCTTTGGATTAGTCTTAACTTTGAATGTCAGATTTACACTCATGAAATTTCTTGACCACGTCCACTCACCCCACTGGATTTATATGATCCTGTTACCACTTCTCAACCACGTGCCAAGTGTCATGAGACGTCATGTGATTTGTAAACTTTTTCCACAAACAAAAGTGTTAACATTATCATTATGAGATGTGTAAATCCTTTGTTTAATGCAGTAGTCGACAGTTCCGTGTTTATATCACAGGTTTCATCACTAAATAAATTGGCATAAAGAGGTTTTACCAGGTATCATATCAGCAGACTTTATTAGAAAAATATCATCGTCAGATTTCAAAAATTCCTATATTTGAACTGTAATAAACACATTTAGCCAGACATAGAGAAAAACGCGTGATATCTGCAGAGAGGCTGTGTGTCTGTGTGTATGTGTCTGCATAAGCAGTGCCCCCCAATTAGTCATTCTCTCTCCTTCTGCCTGCTCCCCCTTTTTGTTCTTTCTTTCTCTCTTTAGGACACTCTGCCGGAGGCTGACCAAGATAAAGTTTTGACTGGCAGGACCATTTGTTTTAATCAGGTGTTTGCAGACGCTTCCTTGACCTCCATTAGTTGAAGTTTTAATTGAAATTAACCCCCACTACTACCCCAATTAACCCACGTCCCCCCTGAATGGCGCCCGCCTTCGTCCTGAGCATCTGTTTTGGGATGGGGGGAATGGGAGCCATAGCAGCAAAGTGGAGGGGTGGGCAGGTTCACAGAGAATGTTGTGTTGTCACCCAAGGAGAGGCTGCATCCCATTGAGTGCATGCCGACTGAGCCCGACTCACCATGAAAACCCCGGAGGGGTGGGGGGCTTCTTGCTCTCAGTGTATGACATAGCAGTACAGTTGTCTCCTTCCTGGCCAGCAGGAGGTGGGAGGAGATAGGTAGAGGGATGAACCCAAACATGGGAGAGGATGATAATATTCCATCGGGGGACAGTCACCAAAAGGAAAGATGGGAAAGTTTGGAAGAGGTAAGCAGGGGGTGGGGGTAGGTGGTAATTACTGTACAGCAAGCTTTCTATCTTAAGCCCTTCTGCAGGAGATAAGAGAGTGTGGCTAAAGTACTGTTTGTGTGTGTGTGTGTGTGTGTAGCCTCCAGCACCTGTTTTCTTGCCCGTGGAAGGTCTAGAGTGAGGCATCTGTCGAAGTGGCCCCTACAGCTTACTATTGTGTGTACACATGTTGGAGTATATTTTCTTGGCCTTTCTTCCTGCCCAAGTGTATTTGTAGATGACAACAGGCAGAGCACAAATGCAAAAGTAGAATCACTGCAAAACTAATATACTGTATTAAACAAGCATAACAAAATGCATACCGATCCCCACTGATGTGTAGTTTGTGATGTTACATGGGAAGCTGAGGGCTAGAGTGATGGAAGGGGACCAGCAGTGCCCTACTCTTCACCTAAGGGACAAAGAATCAAGTGTATGGGGGGAGGAACTGAGGAATGTAAAAGGAAAAGGGTCAGGTAGAGAGAGCGCGATGTGAAGGACAAAAAGGCAACAGATCTAACCCTTCCACCTACAAATGCCATCTAGGCCCATCCCTCATGTGGGACCTCCCCCCAGTGCTGGCCTGTCTATCCTTCACACACACACATAGAAAATTAGTCACTGTAGCCTTTTGGTCTCTAGCCAGATTATGTATGGGCATGGATGTGTGTTGAACTGGGGGTGTGGAGTACCAATCCCAGAATAAAATGTATCCTTGAGCAAGGTGGTCTCAACATGGTATTTCTCAGTTTTGTTGTTAACATCATTATTGAGTTCCAAAATTTAAAAAGTATCTTTTTTTCATTGTTATTGCTATGAAACATTAGGAGTTATATACTTAATTGTGAGTACTTACAATTTCATTAAATAATTATGGAGTTTTCAAATATCAGTCAGAATAATGAGTGATATTTGCTAAGAATTCAATTAAACTGAACTGTCTGTTTTATTATTGAACCTGAAGCAAAGAGCCTCCTTTAGCTTTGTAACAGTAATCAGGTAACCTTGGACCTGTAGGTCACATGGAAATTTGAGCTTTCTTCCTAATCTTTGTTCTTTGGAAAATGATGAAACTTACTTTGACATCCAGGCATGTCCCCTCCTCGGCCATGTCATTAAGCCAGTAGGGTCCCCAGATCCAAAATCTCACATTGGTAGTTGTGTAAGGCACTGAGAACCCAAACGAACCTGTAAGAGATATTTAAAACAGCAAAAGGCAAGCAGAGGATTGAATATTGTTTAAAGTTGGCTGATAAAGCCAGATCTGTACTCATGCATGTGAACCTCCTGTGCACTTAGATGTTCCTTCACTGTTTAATAGATGAACTTACCTGTAGATGCTTTCCCTGTTCTTGGAATGAATTCCAATCAGGTGTTGCCATCGCTGCAGCTACAGCCACTGAGGAACAAATTACAGTTGGGGATTAGGATTGGGGAAGGGGTGGGGTGGGGGACCCAGTGTTTTATCAGTGGGGCCGTGTTCTGTCTGCCGAGCCGCTTATATTTCAGGTAAACATAATCCAGATTCGGCTCTGGCGGGGGTAGATTCAATTAAGATACAGAGACAACTTTGTTAATGCAGCCGTATCTTAATACCCTGGCCACAGCTTGTAATGAATCTGGGCTCAGGGGTGGGAGCTGGGAGTCAGGGACAAGAGAAGAGGAGTGAGTGTGACAGTGTCCTATAGCGGTAGTTGCTGGAGCTAAAGTCATTAAGCCAAGTCTTGCACTATATGGGTGGGGAAACTTATAAATGTTGAGGGTTTTCACATTTTGTTTTGGACATCAGATATTGTTTTCATTAAAAACGGCAATATTATAAAATCAATATTCTTAATCAGCAAATCAGGCTGAACTGACTCATTTCTTTTTAAAGGTCGGATAATTTTTTTGGACCAAGTAATAACAGATTATGAATTTCAAGTAAAAAAGCTAATTCAGTTAAAATTCACCATAACATTTATAAAATGAAATTAGATGAACAATATTTCATTTCAGATCTGTATATTATGGAACAGGAATCAGAGATGATGAGGATTGCTAAGGCAAAAGAGAAAGAAATAGCTTGCCTTGGTCACTCCATAGTGAAGTGACAGTAACTTGCCAAAATTAATCTTTCGGAATTACTTTGTGGAAACTATCATATTGTAAGTAGCTAAATAGTAGAGATTTTAGTTTTCTTTCTCTTTACAGGGCTGCTGGCATCAAACAAGGCATCACAGTAATAGCTAAACCTCATTAAACCAGATTGTAGCTGCAGCAACCACAAGTTCTCCCACTAAGGATGAGTGTCAGTTTGTTGTTTGTACACACAGTTCTTTGTTTGACACACTTTCTGTATATATACACATGCTTAATCTTGCTCAACATAATGTGCCCAGCCGTGGAGCTCTAGAAACCTGCCCATTGGATCGCTAAGCACTCTTTCTCTACAGGGCTAGGATAAACAGGAGAGAAAAGTTAGGATTTTGGAGGAGCAGAGAGGGCCTGTTTCATCCTTTAAAACACCATCTGGAACCACCATTGGACCAGATCTGAGGCAACTTTCCAAGTGAGGTCAGTTAGGATTGTGGTCAGTTCAGAATGAAACTTTGGTAGTAATCAGCCAGCGCCCAAAAGCACCTCACCTCTTTGTTGGTCTTGGGCCCCATACAGGCTGCTAGGAGTGCAGTTTTGTCCTGAACACCAGTCCACTGCCCAAGTAGTACCCTGGGTCAGTGGTCTCCAACCCTTGGGCCATGGACCGGTACCGGTCCGTGAGGCTCGGGTGTGAAATTTATGGTTTTCAGGGTTTTTATCATTAACTGGGTCTTTTCTCGTGTTGTAGTTGTGTGTCTCATTTTGAAAGAAATGTTTACGTGTTACCATAGGGACTAGAGAGCGTTAAGTGACAGAGAGGAGGATGTTACTTTCAATGTTGTTGGCGTATTTCAGGAGGACGCTGCTAATAAAGTTACAGAATTACACAGTGAATTTGCATTTATTATTATATTTACAAAATACCACAGTTTTTATCTTGGTCGTATCATTTTATTTTGTTGTATTTATTTGCGACACCCTTAAAGGCTGTTCCGTGAAAATATTGTCTGACGTTAAACCGGTCCGTGGGGCAAAAAAGGTTGGGGACCGCTGCCCTAGACAATATACCTCCCTCAAACGTCACACTTCTTTGTGATCTCAGAGACTCCAGTATGTCAGCCACCCACTGCACATACTCCAGGCAGATGTTACTGTAGATGATAACATCATCCAGGCAGGCAGCAGGATATGCAGCATGGGGGCACAACACCCTGTCCATGAGGCACTGGAAGGTAGCTAGAGGACCAAACAATCTGAAAGGAAGCCTGACATATTGGTACAGATATGGACAGATAGAGCTGGGTGTCATCAGCATAGCAGTGAAAATGTATGCTATGTCTTCTAATGATGCTGCCTAGGGGAAGCATGTATAATGTAAACAGAATTGGTCCTAGCACTGAACCCTGTGGAACTCCATAATTGACCTTAGTGTGTGAAGAGGACTCTCCATTTACATGAACAAATTGGAGTCTATTAGATAGATATGATACAAACCACTGCAGTGCAGTACCTGTAATACCTACAGCATGTTCTAATCGCTCTAATAGGATATTATGGTCAACAGTATTGAACGCAGCACTGAGGTCTAGCAGGACAAGCACAGAGATGAGTCCACTGTCAGAGGCCATAAGAAGATCATTTGTAACCTTCACTAAAGCTGTTTCTGTGCTGTGATGAGCTCTGAAACCTGACTGAAACTCTTCAAATAAGCCATTCCTCTGCAGATGATCTGTTAGCTGTTTGACAACTACTCTTTCAAGGATGTTTGATATGAAAGGAAGGTTGGAGATTGGCCTATAATTAGCTAAGACAGCTGGGTCTAGAGATGCTTTTTAAGTAGAGGTTTAACTACAGCCACCTTGAAGGCCTGTGGTACATAGCCGATTATTAGAGATAGGTTGATCATATTTAAGATTGAAGCATTAATTAATGGCAGGACTTCTTTGAGCAGTTTTGTAGGAATGGGGTCTAAAAGACACGTTGATGGTTTGGAGGAAGTAATTATTGAAGTTAACTCAGAAAGATCAATTGGAGAAATAGACTCTAAATAAATATCAATGGTACTGAAAGTACAGGGTGGGCCATTTATATGGATACATCATAATAAAATGGGAATGGTTGGTAATGTTAAAGTCCTGTTTGTGGCACATTAGTATATGTGAGGGGGCAAACTCCTCAAGATGGGTGGTGACCATGGTGGCCATTTAGAAGTCGGCCATCTTGGATACAACTTTTGTTTTTTCAATAGGAAGAGGGCCATGTGACACATCAAACTTATTGGTAATGTCACAAGAAAAACAATGGTGTGCTTGGTTTCAACGTAACTTTATTCTTTCATTAGTTATTTACAAGTTTCTGACCACTTACAAAATGTGTTCAATGTGCTGCCCATTGTGTTGGATTGTCAACGCAACCCTCTTCTCCCACTCTTCACACACTGATAGCAACACCACAGGAGAAATGCCAGCACAGGCATCCAGTATCCGTAGTTTCAGGTGCTGCACATCTCGTATCTTCACACCATAGACAATTGCCTTCAGATGACCCCAAAGATAAAAGTCTAAGGGGGTCAGATCGGGAGACCTTGGGGGCCATTCAAATGGCCCACGACGACCAATCCACTTTCCAGGAAACTGTTCATCTAGGAATGCTCGGACCTGGCACCCATAATGTGGTGGTGCACCATCTTGCTGGAAAAACTCAGGGAACGTGCCAGCTTCAGTGCATAAAGAGGGAAACACATCATCATGTAGCAATTTCAAATATCCAGTGGCCTTGAGGTTTCCACTGATGAAGAATGGACCCACTATCGTTGTACCCCATATACCACACCAAACCATCACTTTTGTTGTTCCAACAGTCTTGGAGGGATCCATCCAATGTGGGTTAGTGTCAGACCAATAGCGGTGGTTTTGTTTGTTAACTTCACCATTCACATAAAAGTTTGCCTCATCACTGAACAAAATCTTCTGCGTGAACTGAGGGTCCTGTTCCAATTTTTGTTTTGCTCATTCTGCAAATTCTGTGCGCTGATCTGGGTCATCCTCGTTGAGATGCTGCAGTAGCTGGAGTTTGTAAGGGTGCCATTTGTGAGTAGCTAATATCCGCCGAAGGGATGTTCGACTAATGCCACTCTCCAGTGACATGCGGTGAATGCTACGCTGTGGGCTCTTGCTGAATGAAGCTAGGACAGCCACTGATGTTTCTTCATTAGTGACAGTTTTCTTGCGTCCACATTTTGGCAAATCCAACACTGAACCAGTTTCACGAAACTTAGCAAGCAGGTTGCTAACTGTAGCATGGGAGATGGTGTCTTGCATTGAAATCTGCTGCAATGACCTGGTTACTGCGTTCAACAGATATCAACACAATTTCGATCCGCTCCTCACGTGTTAACCTCTTCGACGTGTCAATGGCTGTGAACAAAGAGAAACTTGTAAATAACTCATGAAAGAATAAAGTTACCTTGAAACCAAGCACACCATTGTTTTTCTTGTGACATTACCAGTAAGTTTGATGTGTCACATGGCCCTCTTCCTATTGAAAAAACAAAAGTTGTATCCAAGATGGCCGACTTCTAAATGGCTAATTGTAGATAATGCTATATCTGTGAGATGATTATGAATCATTTTTACAATTTTATTTTTGAAGAAAATGGTCTATTTCTGGTTCCTCTGCTGTACAAATGTTGTTGTCATTATTGGGCCTGAAGAAAAGTTTCATTTGATAATCTACTACGTGTGTATAGATTGGCTTTCAGGTCTGTAATCAGCTGAATTTAATTTTTACTGAATTTTAATGATTTTCTTTTTTACTCGGCCTTCCACTTTTCCCTTATAACCACACGTGGTTTCCTACTAAACAGCAGTTCAAAGGGAGAAAATTGCTTGGAGGCCTGGGGAAGCACCTGCACTGCAAACAACAGAGGATCCAGTCACTGGTCCTAATTGTGTTCATCATCACTAATGAACTTATGACTCTAGATTTTTATGGTCTTATTCAGGGGCTCCACCAGACCACCAGTCTAGAGGTGATAGATCTAATACCTAGTAATTCATACAGTTGTCTTATGAATGACATAAATTACATTTTCTGCCAGAATCTCTTACAGAATTCTGATGTGGGAAGTACCTAAAACAGTGCCGGTGTCACACTTTTTGCACTTTTGCAGAGATGCTGCAAAAGCTTCGGTATATCGTGTTGTGTAGTGCACCAGCCCTACGTTCCCAGCCGTCATCTTCTGTTCCGCTGAGACTCCCACTCCAGCAAACTGCTTCTTCACCAGTAGTTCCAGCAGATTTTGTTACCCTTCTGATTCTCTGGCTCCAGCTATCTTGTGGCAGTGTCTTTCAACTACTGGGCATAGGAAAATAAGTGGTCGGCCAGCTCCAGCTTGGTGTTCCAGAACCAGCTGCGATAGTCCTCCGGGGAGTAGCCCAGGGTGGCTATCCTCTACTGGGTATGTTGGGGATAAGTGTGGTTGTAGTCACTGTAAGTTCTCCCAGCAAGGATGAGCATGACCCTTGGGGATTGTACACACAGTTCTTTATTTGATAAACTATCTATATATAGTACACACCCTTATGTTTGCTCCACTTAATGTGCCTGAGTGTTTAGTGCTGGCTCCTTTGAAAACTTTCACTACTGAGTGTCTCTTCTACATGCGTCTGTCTCCAGTTCTGCACCTACTATAAGAGGAGAGGTTGATTAACGATGTGAGACAGATGTGCCACTCTCCTCAGCTGGCACTGGTCCCATACCACGCCATTTCACCACTCCCTTTTACAGCTGAGCCAAGAAAACACATCTCACCTCCACACAGATCCTTTACATTGCTCTTTGGGCACAGATAAAAAATGTGAGAAATAGAAATACTACTAAATTTAATGAATAAAACACAAAATAACTCTTTTTTTAACACATACTGACAAGAAATTTAACCCAGCATGTCTTAGATGTTGTGTTCAATCCCAGGACACCGTTGTTATGAGGCAAAATTCCTTATCCCTGTCATGTGAAGGCTGTGTGCAGGCAGGAGTGGTGGTATGGAGGACCCAAAGTGCAGACATTCGGAGGCAAACGTGACCTCAAACTCAGCTTTATTGCTGGATGGCAAGGCAGAACAGAAAACGAACAAACTGAGAATACAGAAAACTAACTGGCAGGTGGATGGACAGAACACACAGCGTAGGATGATGGAGACCATGACACCGACAAAGGAAAACACAGGGCTTAAATACACAGAGGGAGCAATCAGGGAATGGGAAACAGGAGGGAAACATGGCTGGGACAAATCAGGGCTAACGAGACAAAGGAAGCGAAACCAGACACATTAACATAAGACATGGACCTTAAAACATGGACCGTAAAACAGGAAACACAGACTGAACTTACAGACACAGACTCACAAGCAGACACTGCAACAGAGGGAACAGAGACGTGAGACCAGGGCAGACACAGACACCGATGGGACACAGAACAGAGGGAATATGGAACCAAACTTAAGAACTACAAAATCATACACCAAGAAGAAGTGGGGAAAAGAAAAATGCAAAACAGAAACGAAAACCTTCACAGTAATAAACCAAAATGAGAACACATAAAGGTACAAAACTGAAAACACTGGGTCAACGACCCAGGTACCCTAGCAATCCCTGAGCCATCTGCATGTCAAATCATACAAAATCTACACAGTTGCAACAAATAAATCAGTGCATTCAATTTTATAGTTACAAAATAAATCTAAACATTCTTTAAAACAGAGAGGATGCAAGGGATACAGCCTATTACCATCCATCTGTCTGAATTACACGATATCAGTACCCATATACTATAAGATTTTTAATTTTTTATGAATTCTTCATCCTCATCTTCTCTGTCGTAGATCCTCCTTGCCTGCAACCCAGAAACCAATCACTTGGAAGGATTTCTTTATTTCCAAAATACTAGAGCAGTGGTTCCCAATCCGTGGGCGATGGTACCGATCTGTGAGAGTTGAGGCTTGGGTGTGAAATTTATGTTTTTCAGGGTTTGTTATCGTTTTTTATCATGATTGTTTAACTTGGTTTCCCTGGGTCTTTTCCTGTGTGTTATCAATAAATCTTCTTTTTTTTGGTACTGGTACTGGTTTTATTTTGTTGTATTTATCTGCGACACCTTAAAGGCCGGTCCGTGAAAATATTGTCGGACATAAACCGGTCCGTGGCACAAAAAAGGTTGGGGTCCGCTGTACTAGAGGACCGAGGAGAGTTGAGGAGAGCTACATCTGAAGATACGTAGGTGTCTTTACCTTTGATGTACAAAAGAGGTGCAGCTGGACAGCTGGTATATTATCATTGTTGCACCTGAGGTCAGAAATTGCAGCTGTAATTGGGTGATAAGAAAACTGTAATGCAGTTGCATCAAACATCATATTTCATTTCGCTTGAAAATGAAGCATCTGAAGAATCTTATTTGAATAAGATTCTTCAACTCTGCTTGCATCTCTGGTGGGAAACAAGGGCTGGGGAATAAAATGAGGAGAGGAATTGAGAATGTGAAACTTGGGGATTTAGAATAATGGTATATGTACACATTTTGACAACTTCTCTGTAGTAAAGCCAAAATATTAAAGAATTTGGCCCTGCTGTCTCCCACCACAGACCTTGCTGTCCCTATCAATGCCAGACTAAGAGCATAACCATTTAAAAGGAAGAACATCTATCTAATAGACATCTGACAGCTAATTAACATTTTTGTTAAGAGAAAATTTTTTAAAAAAAGGACAGGAACATTTCACATCAGTTCAAGACTTTGATACCGTGTCTCCATCCACCATCTGTGGAGACCCTGGTTTGCAAAACCTACTTTAAAATCAGTTGAATTAGAATATAATTTGCTATTTTGATTTAAGTCTACTATAACTGTGAGTAACATTGTGCAAAGCTAATCAACTTGGATGTCAGATATGAGGACCAAAGAATGTCTTTGTCTTAGAAGACCTATTAAAAATGAAAAATCCCCCACCCCACTTTGCTGAAACAACAGTTTTGACAGGTGATTTAATGGCATGATCGGTTGAGACATTTCCTGAATAGCATCTACGAGAGCTGCACAGTCCCTGTAATTTTTTTTTTTTTTTTTGTCTGGGTCACTGGCTCAACAATTCTTCCTCAGTGTCAGCTGAGAGACAGCCACCCTGAGACCCATGCAGTGAACAGACGGCCTAACCACAGCATATCTCATCCCTCTGGATGTTAATATTTATTGATGGCACTAGGCTGGTGTTAGAACATTAAAAAGGGGATCGGGAAGAAGGGCTCTGCGGACTTAAGCCCTGGGAGGGCACGGCGACTCAAAGTCTTATTCAGATGATGTGCCGTGAGATGCTTGCCCTTGAAGAAAGGGAATTAGTGTCTGTGGAAGTCAAAGAAAAAATGGAGAGAGAAAAAAGAGTAAGGGTGAGAGAAAGACAGGAAATGTGTCTGTGGATTTGTGGATGTGTGTTTGCATGCATTTGTGTGCAGTTGTCTGCATGAGACAGGGAAAGGGGGGAGAGAAAGGCAAAGGATGACTTCTTCACACAGGATGAGATGATGCAAAAAGCAGTGGTGGTACAAAAGTGTTACCACAGGACCAAGCAGACAATCCCCTCTCCAGGAAACTCAGATCAAAGCGGATTTAAGTAGTCAAGACTTCTTCCGTGCAATTCCAACCAGCAGTCTCGACCCTGTAGCTATACTTTCCTCTCTGTGTTAAGATCAGTTTGGAGGTGTGACGAAGCTCTGGAATTGAGTCACGGCAGAATTTGACAGAAACCCCGGTGTTCCTAAGGAGCAGCAATGCTCTGGGAATTTTGTGGAGGTTGCTTGTCACAGTGTGGGGAAATACATTTAAATGGGTTTGTTTGTGTGTACAACTGAAAGGATTAGTTGATGAATAGTGGTCTGATTTTTAAGATTGTTTTGTTTTTACCAGGTATGTTTTTATAGGAGCTATACACTCATCCCCCTTCCTAGATTTGTTCTTTTTTATGTTTTTTTTCAGACATGCAGCTTCAACACTGCTTCTCCAAAGGTATTATACTGTGACAATTCATTTGTAATAGGTAATGAGGGAAATCAAGGTCACAAGTTAGTAATGCATCCTAAATTGTGGTCACATCTTAATAATGGCTTGTCTTAAGGCACTAAATCTGTTACTTGCTGACCACACAGACTAAGCTAACCTGTTATAACGCATGAAGCATAGATAATTTTGAAAAAAGTTTGTTTAATGGAAGCTTTTAATGATGGCTAAAACATAATTAAAAGTGAAGAAACTTTTGAATATGCTCAATAAATACAAAGAACTGTCTTATATGCAAAACCTACTGATATGTCAATATGCTTAAATATTTGTTTTAAAGAGTTCACTCCAATATCACTGCAGTAAAGCAGCACTTCGCTCTCACACTGCTGCTTACTTCTGGTTCCTAAAGTATTTAAAAGTAGAATGGGACGCAGCGTGTTTGGCTTTCAAAGCCACAGAGGAGAGGAATGGAACAAGCTCCCAGTTTGGATTTGAGAGACAGACACTCTCTCTGCTTTAAAACTTTACTTTTTGATAAAGCTCATAGTCAGAGCTGGATCAGGGCTCCCTGAATTGTCCCTTTGTTATGCTACAATAGGCCTAGATTGCTAGGCGTCCTATGATCCACTGAATTTTTCTTCTTCACTCACCTTTTTTGTCTCACTATATGTTGCTTAGATTTGGCACCATTTCTCTCAAATGTGTCTAACTAGCCACTATAAACTGTGTTGAAGGCTTTAACCATTATTTCCTCTGTCTTATTGTTATGGGGTCACCAGCTGGAGATCACCTCTAAGGGGCTGTCATCTGCCCTTTGGACTGGGCTCTGGGGCACAGCCTGCCATCCTTGACACGGCCACCACCTCTAGCCTTGATGCAACCACTGTCCTGCCCACTGGAGGTAATGCTGCCAGGGGAATTATCTTTGGATCCAGTCTCTTCCTTGGCTGGTATACTTGAAGCCAATAGCTCTGAAATCTCCCCCTCAAGAAGAAAGCTGGGCTTCTGCCATTGTTGCTCCACACCTCAGCTGGACACTGTTGTCCACTATGCATCTGCCAAGGGTGGGCTTCCTGGGCCAGCTTCTATCATGCGTCACATTGACCTACTCTCCTGTTCTTTTTCTTTGAGCCAGCAAATTTTAACCTTAAGACTGTGTTTTCTGTTTTTGAGCAGACTAACAAAAGGACTGAGTTTTACATTCCTAAGCCTGACAATACTGAGCATGTGTTTTCTGTTGCTGAGCCATAATTACGAAAGAGTTTCGTGTCTCTTAGCTGGCCATTGTTTAGACTGAGCTGGCAAATATAAAGACTGTAATTGCCAAAATTTCTGTTTTTGAGTCTAACAATGTCTCTACCAAGTTAAATGTCTCTCTCTCTCACTCTCTCCCACTCACCCTGCACTCTTTATCCTACAAGCTCGGATCCTCTATGGGAGCTTGAGGATCCTGTACAGCAGGGGTGTGGAACTCCAGGCCTCGAGGGCCGGTGTCCTGCAGGTTTTAGATAACACCCTGGGCCAACACACCTGAATCAAATGATTAGCTCATTACCAGGCCTCTGGAGAACTTCAAGGAATGTTGAGGAGGTAATTTAGTAATTTCTATCAGCTGTGTTTGCTCAAGGACACATCTAAAACCTGCAGGACACCGGCCCTCGAGGCCTGGAGTTCGACACCTGTGCTGTACAGTATCTTCATTGTTTCTAGGACTTTGCTCTTCTGGACAGATGATGTCATTCATGGAATCTGCCAATCGCCCAGTTTGTGGGTCACTGCTGCAAGTGCTCTGATTACCACGGAGGACCACTGTTGCCCTCACTCTCCACATTTTCTCTAGCTCCTCTCTAAGCCTTTGGTATTTCCCAAGCTTCTCATGTTCCTTCTTTCTAATGTTGTCATTTTTTTTGCATACCTCAGCATTTTGTCCCTGCTTTTATGTTTTCTGATGAAGCTGGAAGCTGGATCCGTTGAAGGGCCAGATGTATCTCTTCAGTCGTGTGTCAGATAATGGTCTTGGCTAAAATACTCACTTTTGAACATTTACCACATGTCATAAGACAAGCTTTGGTCCAGATGGTGATGACAGTGTCTTTTATCTTATTATGACATTTTAGTTTCCTTGTCCATTTAATAAGGCAGTCAGAACTGTTCGAACTGATAATTGCTTATCTGCAAGTATATAAACAATGTCTAAGATGTCTGCAATAGAAACAAGAGCTGGCAGAAGACTACATATCTTTACTGCCTCTCCTTGAACACAAGGCTCTACAGTACAAGTTGGCAGGACAACGGAGAGCGTGATGGCTGAGCCTCCAACAGAAACACAGATAGTGAACAACAGAGACAAGTGAAAAGGCTGATAGAGACATCAGAATGTTTAGAGGGGGAGCCAGCGCAATGCATATCCACAGAGCCAGCACTCGGCTGGAAGAGGGAAGAAGGCAGTAGGTAAATCATTATTTGTCTTGATGTATAGTGTGAGGACAGACATTCAATTTATTCCAGAAGGTAGAGCAGAGCATGTGGTGGTGTATGAGCATGAGTGCCCTTCTGCACACACACACACACACATGCACGCATTATTTTTCATCTCTACATACGATGACCAAAAGGGTTTCATAAAATTAAACATGGCAATTACCACTTACCTGATTATGCACCTGTCATAGGCTGGTCACTCCACTTGACCTGATTGGTAACTAAAGAATCTGAAGAATGAGAGGGCTCTCAGCTCGAGCCTAACAAGAGGCAGTGGTGACTTGACTGCTAAACCTGAGGCTGCACATGATGCTTTGATTAGAGGCTAATCGTTCGGTTAATGCATTTACAGTTGCTAAACTATGTTTTTCTGTTTACTGCTGTTGATTTGGAAGTGAGACTGTTTTGTGATCCCCTGAGCACCTTTTAAAAATTTTATTTCAATTACACAGTCAGGTATTTCAGCAACATACTTTGTGGCAAATGTGCAGAAAATAAGAAATTAGGAAAGGGGAAATATTTTTATATAAAACTGTATATGATGAGAAGCATGTCGCATGTTGTTATTTCTCTTAACATTTTCTTCTCTACAGTTATTTTTATTTCTAACTTTCATTTTTTGTAGTTCAACAACTCATCAGGTGGAAACATTTTATTTTGTTTTTGTGAACTACAAGTTACTACAAGTAACTGTAACAAGAAGTTACGGTTACAATTATGAAAAAAATTGCACACATCTCTTATTTCTTTGAAGTGTTCTTTTTCCAGGGTTGAGTAATTCTACAGCATTGTGACAATGACCACAGCTCATTACAGAACAAAAAACTATAAAAGCTAAAACAAAGCTTTATTACTTTCGTTAATATATGTTTTGTTAGTGTCTTTTACTTTTTGAACCCCAGTTAGTGTTGGGGTAAAATATGACATTTTATGCAAAGGTGTTATGCCCCAGTATAGTGACACCCCCACTTTTGGCACGGTCAGTTCCACAGCAGTAATTAGTCCAAACAGTTTTATATAATATTTTCAGATAATTAAACTTAATTAGAACATGGCCAAAATAACAAGCAAAGCATCTCTTTATTCTTACAAACACATAGGCCTCTTACCTGCCTCCCTAACATTTCATTTTATGCCCAGAATGAAAGATACACCACTGTGTGTGTCAACTTATTCCTAGAACACTCCAACTATTGGAAACCATGCCTGGATTCTCCTCAGCTCCCACTGTGAGCTCCTCCATGTCCAGATGAGAGAGGGCAAATCTCCCTCAGTGTGACAGGCTTGTTCTCCATTGCTGTCCCCAGGTGGGGTATCCTCTTGAAATAAACTGCACATCACCCTTCCCCCTCCATTCCATCACAGGGAACAGAGAAAGAGATAGGGCAACATTTCAGACTTTTTTCATTGAAGTCTAAATAGTTGTGGGTTTGTAGAAAGAGGACAGTGACAGAGATGCATGACTATAACCAGGTACCTCCTTCTACCACCTATTTCTGCCACCTGACACCAAGTATTAAGCTAACATCAGGAGAATTCATTGCTTATCCACCCTTCACCCTATTTCCTATACCCCCACCCAAACCCTACTCAAATGGCTTGCATCCTGTAATCCGACAGATTAATGGCAGAGCATGAAATGCTGCGTTTACATTGACAAAAGTTTAGTGTTGTACAGAGGGAGTGGCGGGCAGGCTTTGGTGTGTGGATTACACCCTGTGAAACCCCCTTAATGCCAGTATAATTTGATGGCGCTCCCAATTTGCTGTATACGCACTCTCACTGTCCCACTTCTTATCCCCACCCACCCAAGCAAAGCCGACTTTCTCACCATACTTCTGAGGATCATCTGAAGTTTGGAGAGGCGGAGATACAGACTGGAAGGAGGGATGAGCAGTCACAGATGCTGCCTGGGAGCCGTACCTCCCCAAGCTTAACATCACAAAGCTAATGTTGCTGCAGTCTTCGTTACCTCTGGATTTGCATAATATACTGAATCAGTGCACTACAGGTGTATATACAGAAAGTGAAACTTAGTATGTGATTAGGTTACCCATGCATGCTAAAATATTAATAAAAAATACAAAAATGTTTCTACTGGGCATTATCTGAATTTTGTCAGCTTTGGATTTAAAGTTTGAATTTGATATTTCATGGAGCATCACCATGGTCATCACTGTCAGCTAAGGTTTTAGATTGCAGTTCATTCCATTTACTCAGAATTCATCCTAACAGGGACGATATCTGTGGTCAAAACACTGTCACTTCTAACTTGTCACATACTGACGTTCAGGTGGATACCGCCAGATAAAAATATATATATATTTGTTTTAGATACATTGAAAAACAAACAAATAATAGCTCATTTTTATTTTGCATTTGTTTAATATAATAATCCTATTTGTAGCATACACAACTTTTGTATTATCAACTATAAAATTATCTTATCATGTATAAATTTTCATTCTAAATTTTTACTTCTTAGAAAGAATTTTAGTTCACATTCTAAAAAATGAATTCTAAAACAGAAACTCCTTCAGTGATGACTTGCTATTGGATTACTACAGTACTGCAGGTACTGTGAATGTTGTTTAATCACAAAACTTTATATAATGACATATTTCATAGTGTAAGCTTTATGTGCCTTATCTGAATCAAGTACACTTTCTGTTGAATCACCTGCAAATTTTATTCAAATTTTTCACTTATTGTATCTTTAGAAACTCGCTAGCTTGCGTTGCTATTAGCTTAGCTCTTAGCTGAATTGCTTGGCAGCATGGCTTCTTCATCTGTCGATCGTGCACTTTTATACTTAGTGTGTCAAATATTTAGCTATTCCTTGGCCTTCTTTAATAACAATAATACTTCATATACTTTAGTAATAATGATAAATATATCCTATTTGCCTACACAGCTTTGAAAATCCTGTAGCTAGCCAGACCCCTGTAGTTGGTGCACGTGAAGTTAGCTTACCCACCATTAGCTCTTCCCCAGCAAATTGTCCAGAGCAATTGGGAAATAATGCCAGCCTTATGTCTTTGAGGAGGAAACATAGCCCCAAACAGTAACCCAGATACACCAACAACCTCTGCACATTTAAAATTGATTTTCCCTGGGAGCCGACACACCTACTGAGAGAAAAACTGTCATGGTCCTGGGTTGGTGACCCAGTGTTTTCTATTTTTTTATCAATAATGTTTGATTTCTTGACGTGTCTTTGTTAATTCTTAGGGTTTTGGTTCTTGTGTTTAGTGTTTTATTATTCCAACCTGTGTTCTCCCCCCCTGTGCTCTGTTCGTGTCTGTTTGTGTTGTAAAACAGTTTGTGAATTTCCTGTTTTACTTTGAAGGTCTGTGTCTCATCATGCCCATTAGGTTCAGCTGTGTGTCATTTCCTGATTTCTTTGTCTGTATTTATAGCGTGTGTCTTCCTCTGCTCGTTGTTGGTTCGTTTGTGTTATTTAGTGCTTCTCCGTGTCTCTCTGCTTCTCGCCTCGTCTCCCTTTGATGTTATGTTTTCAGGTCAGCTTACTAGCTTTCCCAGTTCAGTTTATTTTGTAATTTATTTTGTAATTCTCACCACCGCTTTGTGTTACTGTCACCCATCATCAATAAATCTCATCGCTGTTGTCTGCAACCTGCCTCGTATGGTTCTGCAGCCGCAATGTTGCCGTTCGGGCCACCTCCGGCGCCTCAACATCGCCAGCCAGTTTCCAGGCCGCTGGCTGGACAACATCGCCGTAGTGGACGGCCTCCTGAACGGCCTCCTGAACGGTGTCGCCGCTGCTGCCTTCTGCGTGTCCGATTTTCAGATTTGTGACGCCGCCGCTGCCTTCCGCGCCTCCGAACCCCTGAACTGTTTCATCCTGGACTTCTGGGCTATCGGGCCCCGGACCGGCCCCCTGAACTATGTTTTGGGACTCTGTTTCACAAGCCCCAGTGTGCAGGTGATGGACATTTTGTTTTGGTCTCCTGGGGCGCTATCTTGGTTCTTGGCTAACTTGGATCCTCCTTCTCCAAACATCACACGACTGCTGCCCCAGCCGTGACAAAAACACTGGTTATTGGGAACTCTATTCTGAGAAATGTAATGCTATAAACACTCGTGACCACAGTGGAAGCAAAATTTATTAACCTATTAAACACCCCAAAATGTGACTATCTATAGCTATGACCAGGAAGCAGACTTGCAGTCTTAGGCATGATTTTGCCTTCTTCTGAGAGTTGCTGACGTCACTGCTTTCATTTCCACTTGTGGTGATGTTTTACATGTTTTATATGTGGTGCTAGCCAATACTATGTGACTTTGTATATTTATAGACACAGTGTGTCTTTTGACCTGTCTCCCTCTCATCACCCCGTCTCTGAGCCTGGTTCTGCCTGAGGTTTCCCCCTGTTAAAAGGAAGTTTTTCCATCCCGCTGTCGCCAAGTACTTCCTCATGGGGTTTGTTTGATTGTTGGGGTTTTCTCTGTATTACTGTAGGGTCTTTATCTTACAACAGTGCCTTGAGGCAACTGGCTCTTGAGGTGCTGTATAAATAACACTGAAATGAACTGAATTTTAAATGAACTGAAAGAAAACAGTTACAATTTTGTAATAGTGAGGTAATAAAATGAAACCAGAAGATAAAATACAGAAATTGCATATTCTTAATACTGAATTCTTAAAATAATATCCAAGTTGTAATGAATTGATATCATTTTAGACAAAAATTCTTACTGGGAACTTCAAATTCTAAACACTGGGATTCCATTATGGCCTATGATGAAACAAGAAAGCCAAAAATTTCAAAAGCATCACGGGCTTCATGGTTATATCTTCAAGACGTCTTTGACCTCGTGAGCCATGTCATGGCATGGTTGTTGATGCTAATCGCCCAAACATGCACATACCAGCAATTTTATCAGCGTACACGTGAGTGTGTATCTGACACAAGTAGAGGCAGGTCCGATTCAATCAAAGTGGTATAGTCCTGTTCTCTGGCTCACCACATCCCACCTCCCTGAAATAATACTCATAATTCACGGGGAGGAGGAGGAGGTAGTGGGAGGGCAGGACGAGTTTGCTCTTTAGCATAATTCAAAGGACATTTCCAAACTATCGCTCAAAATGACAGAGGGAAGCATGGGGGTGTGAGAGGAAAAGGAGAAAGGGTGGGGGGGGTGGCATTCAGAACAATCACACTCATTCACACCTCCCTCGCCAATCCCTTCATCCCCACATCCCTGCCATCCCTCCCCCTCTGAGTCCACCAATTAATCGTAGTGAAAACATGTCTGATTGAATCTTTTCAAGCAAATCCTCAGGCTTTGGCTTTTGTTTGTCCACTCCTTGTCAACATCCATTAAAACAGCCTTTTAATGCTCCCATCCCAGCTATCTTCACTGCAAAATACGTAGTGAGAGGACGTGAGGTGCAGGGAAAAAACAGAAAAGGAAAGGGAGGGAAAGAGAAAGAGGTGTGGCAGGTGGACAAAAACCTCCAGTGCAGACTGATCCCAGTGTCTTCAACTTTAATCAACTGTATGCTAGACCGCTCTTCATCCTCCCTCTCTCTCTTTCTGTCACGCTCACTGTCTCTTTCTTCTTCTCTTCTCTCTCTTTCTTGCTCTCTCTCTTCTTCTAGCTGCGCAATAATGGGCTGTTTGTAATGCAGGAGGCGAGCTCCACATCAATCATTTGCCCCAGTTCCCCACCCCCCTCCACCATCACCACCATTGCCGCTGCCACCACCACCTCGTCCTCAGCTGCAATAAATATGCAAATGACTGGGAGCCAGTCATTGGTAATTTCAAACTCAGCTCTCTAGTGTTAAAAAAGGACACAAATGTATTAATTGCCAGTGGCTAGAGGAATCCCATTTTCTCTGGGCATTGATTACAAAATTGGTGTTAGCAAGTTACGATTGACTGCATGATGTTCGTGTGATCAGGAAAAAATAATGACAAAGATAGAGTTGGTGATGTCACACACACATAACCCCCATGTTCATCATCAGGAGAGATACATTAGATTGCAGTGTAGGTCAGCTCTCTCTGACGCACAGTGAGTGATAAAAACACGAGGAGAAAGTATTACCAACTGTTTTTCATTATTTTCAGATTAAAGCCAGTCGAGTGAACAGGTATCAATACATGTACGAGACGTGCAAGCCCAAAACACAGTCCTTCCATCTATAAACAGGGAGTGAGCATGCTTGCTACACAGCTGGCTGTTCTAATGTGAGATTATGTCACGTGGAGACCCAGTTATCCACAATTGATCCCAAACGCCTCCTACTGCAGCTCTGAGAGCAGTCATATGTGTGTGCGCTTTGCTGTTACACGGCATTAAAATCCAAAAAGGAGAACCCGCATGGACAACCTTGCAAATGCACCAGAAAAACACAGGGGCAGTATGAGGGATTGGACAGCTTCCTGTTATCCGTAAGGAAACTTTACCAGAGCTTCAGGGCCTCATCACAACAACGTATCCAAGCAAACTCAAACTTGGAGGAGTAATCAAGAATTATTCTAAGAAGAAACAATAAGAGAAACTCAGCTGTTGCAAGGCCACAAGATCAAGTGAAAAACAAAAATAAATCTGGTGGATCATGCAGTTAGCGCTAAGTTTCAAATCACTGTTTAATTCTAAACCCAGAATTCATGGTGATTTGTTTTTCTGCACCATAAATGCAATAAACAAAACAGTACATCTTTCAAGGTATAATACAATGTAACCTGTACAAGGTGAAACTTTGCGTTGATGCCTTGATGCACCAGAAATATTAGACAATGAGAGAGTTTTAAAGAGCAACAAAGTCCACAGGAGCAGGCAGCATCAAAAAGTTTTCAGCCAGTAAGGTATACCTGAATTTTCTGTGTTGGGACTTTAGACATGCAGCTAAATGATCGGGTCCTGGTCACATCTTAACATCTTGGTGTGTTTCTCAGACACTAGTGACTTTGACAAGATAGTATTTGACACCCCAGGAATGAAAATGGGCTGAATATCATTCAGTCAACACATACACGCACGCACACACACACACACACACACACACACACGTAATTAAGTGGTGGTTTCAGCTTGCTGTGGAAGCTGGAAATTATTTTGTTCATACTTTTTGTGCTTTTTCCATTTTTCTGATAAAGGTTCACCCATTAAAGCAGCACTGTGGGAAATCCTGTTAATGTAAAGTAAAAATGCTAAGAACATGTTTCAGTTCTTTGATTAAAAGAGCTAGACATAGTACTGTAGCCTTATAGACATGCATGAGTGTGGTTGTTGAAAAAGAATGTATTCTGCACCCTTATGTTTGTTTATATTTATGTAAAATGTTCTTTTGAATGTTTTCTGTTTTAGTTTGTGCCTGCCTGTTAGCCTGTTTCTACTCCATGGTGAAAATGTCTGCCTCACCACAAACCCCAGGTGCTGCAAATGAATCTTGCTTTAGCTCTATCAGTGCAGAGTAATACCATCTACAAGTCATACATACTGTATCTGTGCATACACCAGAATAACAATAAAAAATAATAAATTGACACAGGTCTAAGAATGTGTCCAAGGAATCTCATCTCCTCATAAATTACTGTAACATTCTAAACTTCAGCTGGAACACAGCTTAATTAATTCTTATGCTGTTACACAAAAGGAAACGTTGAGTGACAAATGGGCAAAGGACTTGAAAGATGCCAGGTTTGCAAAACATTTTCATCTTCAATTTAATGTAAAATCATTAAACAGAACTGACTACTTGCTAAGTGGAGTGACGACACACACAGAGATAGGACAAAAATAAACAAAAAAAAAATATAATAATATGAAATAATTTTTAAAAATGAATTATTCGGTGGGTGACATAGCACCTAGGGCACAGGTCATTGATCGATTTTATAATTGCATCACCAAACCTGTGGCCATATGTTCTGGACACTCAGATGAAGAAAAGGGCTGAGCTGTCAACTGATCACCACCTGGTGGTGAGTTGGATCAGGTGGCGAGGCAGGATGCTGGACATACCCGGCGCACCTAAACGTATAGTGATGGTGCGCTGGGAACACCTGCCACCCGGTCCGCGAGATCTTCAACTCACACCTCTGGCAGAGCTTCAATAGCATTCCGAGGGAGACTGGGGAATTGAGTCTGAATGGACTATGTTCCACACCTCCCTTGCCGAAGCTGCTGCACTGAGCTACGGCCACAAGGTGGTTGGTGCCTGTCGTGGTGGTAACCCTGGAAACAAATGGTGGACACCAGAGGTGAAGGGAGCCACCGGGCTGAAGAAGGAGTCCTATCGGGCTTGGTTAACCTGTGGGACTACAGAAGCAGCTGACAGGTACCAACAGGCCAAGCAGAATGCAGCTCAGGCAATGGCTGAAGCAAAAACTCGGGTGTGGGAGGAGTTCAGAGAGGCAGTGGAAAAAGACTTTTGGACTGCCTCGAAGAGATTCTGGCAAACCGTCAGGCGACTCAGGAGGTGAAGGCGGTACTCGACTTGCACTGTGTATATAATGCAGGTGGAGCACTGCTGACTTCAACTGAGAACATTGCTCTTCTGTGGAAGGAATACTTTGAGGACCTCGTTAATCCCACTGACACATCTTCCATGGAGGAAGCAGAGTCTGGGGCTGAGTGGGACGACTTGTTTATCTCTGTGAATGAGGTTACTGAGGCAGTTAAACAACTCCTTGGTGGCAGTCTCTCTGGGGTGGATGAGGTTCGCCCAGAGTTCCTGAAGGCTCTGGCTGTTGTAGGGCTTTCTTGGTTGACATGCATCTACAATGTTGCTTAGAGATCAGGGGCGCTACCTATGAATTGGCAGACTGGGGTGGTGGTCCAGTCTTTAAGAAGGGGGACCAGAGGGCGTGTTCCAACTATAGGGAGATCACACTCCTCAGCCTCCCTGGGAAAGTCTATGCCAGGGTGCTGGAAAGGAGAGTCTGTCCCTTAGTCGAACCTCGGATACAGGAGGAACAATGCGGTTTTCATCCTGGTCGTGGAACACTGGACCCGCTCTTTATCCTCTCGTGGATGCTTAAGGGTGCATTGGAGTTTGCCTAAGCATTCTGCATGTGTTTTGTGGACTTGGAGAAGGCATTCAACTGTGTCCCTTGGAGTGTCCTGTGGGAGGTGCTTTGGGAATATGGGATGTATGGCCCATTGCTACTGGGCATTTGATCCTTATAAAACTGTTGCAGGAGCTTGGTCAGCATAGCTGCCAATAAGTCAGACTAGCTTCCAGTGGATGATGGACTCCGCCAGGGCTGCCGAATACGCCAAATCTGCTAGTAATTTTTATGGACAGAATTTCTAGGTGTAGGCAAGTGGCAGAATGCTTTCACTTCCGGGTCTCAGAATCTCATCTCTGCTTTTCGTGGATGATGTTGTTCTGTTGGCTTCATCGACTGATGGCCTCCAGGTCTCACTTTGGAATGGTTCGCAGCCGAGTGTGAAGCGCTGAGAATAAGAATTAGCACCTCCAAATCTGAGGCCATGGTCCTCAGCCAGAAAAGGGTGGAGAGCCCACTCCGGGTCAAGGACAAGTTTCTGCCCCAAGGACAAGTTTCCTGTCGACTGACGGGAAAAGGGAGCGGGAGATCGACAGACAGACTGGTGCTGCGGCCACAGTGTTGCGGAAGCTGTGGGTCGTGTTAAAGAGAGAGATGAGTGTAAAAGTGAAGCTCTCAATTTATCGGTCGATCTACATCCCTACCCTCACCTATGGTCACTAGCTGTGGGTAGTGACCAAAATCCTCCGAAGGGTGGTTCGGGCATCTGACAAGGATGGCTTCTGGGTGCCTTCTGGGTAGGGATGGGTATCATTTAGGTTTTATCCGATACCGGTGTCAAACCGGTACTTTTGAAACGGTGCCGGTGCTTAAATGGTGCTCGAACCGGTGCTTAAAGAATGGAGAACACAAAATTGGTGCAAAAACCTCTCATGTTCAGCTGTTTTTTTTGTAAAAAGATAACAATGTTAGCCTTTTCTGCAGCTATAGGGCATATATGGTATCACTCGTGGCTGGAAGCAGTGCTTAAACAATGGAAAAAACACAAACTTTGTCCAAAAACCTCTTATGTTTAACTGTTTTCCACTTTTTCTTTGGTCATTTTAGCCTTTTTGGCCAGGGTGAAGGGAGTATCTGCCATCAAACAAGAAGACAGCCGCATGTAACTACGACGGTGTTTGCTAGTTCACCTTACATGCATTAATGTAATAATGTGGTTAGCGTACTCAACGTTAATTACACACGAACAACATGAAGCTACTCACGCAGAGAAGAACGGCTGCTGCTGTCATCATCATCCGTCATCATTTCTGCTACACTGGCAGGGCTAGGGGCCAGGACTCTCCTCTTCGGGTTTTTGGGGGATGTTGCTAACTCCGGGTCCGATAACAGGCGCCACACCCGCAGTAGATGTGCATGGTGTGAGGTCTCGCAGCAAGCTATCAAACACGGCGCATTTCTCGGCTTAAAAAAAAAATGCTATGTGTCGCCAGGTGTTTCATCAGATTTGAGGTGTTACCTCCTTTGACAGTATCACAGTATCACTTTAAAGCACTTGTTGCAGGCTGCTGAGTTTGCATCTTTTGCTGTGAAGCACAGCCAGACTTTTGATCGCTTTGCCTTGGGCATTTTTAATCTGTAGCTCTGCTCTAAAAGAACGTACGTACCTGGCCCCGCCTACTGTCCTCAGAAATGTAAAATGATTGGCTAGAATTGGCTCAGGAAAAAAAAAGCTCCGAAATAAAGCACCGAAATGTGCGCTGCTTTTCGGTCTGGTACACCGGTACCCATCCCTACTTCTGGGTTAGGTGTTCGGGGCATGTCCCACCGGGAGGAGCCCCAGTGAGTAGGTCATATTAATAATCGCATAAACACAATATAAATAAATAAAGCATGAAATAACTGTGAAACATTTTTATTAACCTATTTTTGTATCATACCTTTCCTTTTAGTTTTTACCATTGTAATGTTGCTTCTGATATACTATGCAACATATTATTTTAATTCAAACAACAAACAAAAAATGGCACAGACAAAAATATTGATATTTTTAATTTAATCATTTGTAATTTTACAGTCCATTCAAAAGTTTTCTTGAGACATCACAGCTAGTAGTTTTACTCTTCATGGAAAACTGCACCAGTTCCTTGAGGTTTATGTTGGATCTCTTCACAACCCTCAGTTTCCGTTGATTTTCAGTTGGATTGAGATCAGGACTCACTCAAACTAATCCACAATGGTTACTTTTTACCCCCTGTCTAGTTTTGGGTGGTCTTAGCTGTATGATTCCCTTAAACATAATTTATGGTCCTACAAATGTTTCCATCTGCATACACATTTCTGTTCACCGACCACAGAAGCGCTTTTATACAGTCCTTCAGAATCCTAACTGCCCAACGCTGGAAGCAGATGAGGGATGCATCTGCTGAATCCTGACTGGTTGACAAGTGGGCTGGAATAAGGAAGGGAACAACAGCATGAGAACTGAGGAAAAACCCTTTAAAGTTAAAAAAGCACAGTATGAAAACCACAGACAGTGGCTGCAATGGGCATTTTCCATTGTGTTTGACGCTTTCTTTCACTTTAGCTCTTTGGATCTTATAACTTCACTCTTCTCCATGGCCAAGTGACAGACCAACAGCAACACAACACAGACTGACTGTATCACATTTTTTGTATACTGCCACCCACTGACAACAGAGCTCTCGGCAGGTAAAAGGGACAGCCCAGATTGTAAGTGGACTGTGAATGCACTACCCATAGTGCTCTCTGATACTTGGAAGAATGTTTTGATCAAGAAAAGGTTTATAACAATCTTCTGATTTTATGGTGGCTTGCACAGATACAAAACACCTTGTGCTGCGCAGCACGTGACACAAATTAGAAATGTCCTTGTTTTTTTGGGGTTTTTTTCTTTTAGCAGGAATACTGTTTATTTCATCGAAAGCTTAATTTCCTTTTTCACAAACTCTACTGTTATGACTCAAAAAAGCTCTAATTGTGTTTTAACTATTGTGTTTCCCAAAAGGATATTTTCCCCAAACCTTCCCCCACCACAGCATTTTTCATTTTACCAGACTCATGAATTACTAATCAATCAAGACTTCCCAGGATATGTTTGTCCTATGAATATACATACATTTACAGTGCTGTGACAAAGTATTTGCCCACTTCCTGATTTATTCACGTTTTATATATTTCTCACAGTTGAATAGTACAGGTCATGAAACAAATTTGAGTATTAGACAAAGATTTTTTAAAATTATTTGAGTAATTAATAACAGGTGTAACAGTAATCAGGTCTGGGTACTGGCTGTAGAGGAATGGAGCTCAGCTTTTCAGATGAATGTAGATAGTCATAGTTTGTTTTTCACAATGTACCATAGGAGGACATAGTTATTTTCCTTAATAAATGCAATCATCATTTCAGAATTGTATTTTGTATGTATTTTGAGTTACTGTGGGTATTTTGAGTCTAATAGGAAAAACTATTTGATGATCTAAAACATGAAAGTATGAGAAATATGCCCAAAAAGGGTGAAAAGGGGCAAAAACCTATTGTATTTGTATATTTATATATTAAAAGACAGGCCAGAAAGTTTGATTTAAATGCTATTTTAGTACACTGATTGTTGACTAGTAATGACCAGAAAGACAATTTTTTCTTGTGTTTTTATGTCTGTGAAAAAACTCAGGCATTTATAAAACATTTGTCTGAACACATATCTGAGCTTTCGATGTTACCTTTGAAAACAGTTTTCCAAGTTTAGTTAAGCAGTCAAGACCAAAGTAGAGATGTGCATAATGTATATTCAGAGAAACCCAAACACTGCATATTGGTGCAATACTTACCCTACCAAGGATATTGGTGAGAGGTGAGGATTAGGGCTTGTTTTGCAGTCACAGGACCTGGGCAACTTGCAGTCACTGAATAAACCATGAAGTCCTTTTTATACCCATCTATTCTAGACTCAAATGTAAAGCATTTTTTCCAAAAGCTAAATTTTGGTTGTAATTAGGTCATTCTCAAGAAAGAATCAAGCTGCTTAAACCATAAATGCTGTGCTGGAACCTTAAGATGGATGTCATCTAATAATGGCTGCACATCTGATTGAACTGAACAGGAGAAGAAGAATGGGTCAGTATTCCTCTACAATGATGTGAAATGCTGATAAAGTGGTAGCCATACTAAAAATTATTATATCATGTTATTGTGGGAAAATCTGATTCAACAAACTATTAAATCATAGGGTTTGTTTACTTTTTTCACAGGACTGCACAGAGTCCTGTCAAAAGTTTCTTTTACACATAGCTGTACATTATCGCACAAATTTGTCATTCATATTATTCTTTTCACCCTGTGTTTCTGGTCAGAGTCAGACCAATAATGCAGTTCTGACTGATGCATCCTCACTGCATTATGCTGGTGCTAATGTCTACCTGAACTCAAGGTAACCCTTATGTCAAAGTTGTGTCCTTTTCTGAAAACACAGGTTTCTTAGTACTATGATACATCAGCTTTCTTGTTGGTGACGTCTTTATATAGCTTTCCCACTTTTTACTAACAGTTATTTTGTTTTAAAATATTGATGGGCTCTAACACACAGCGTGATGGAATGCAGTATCTAATGCAAGAAGAAAGCTCACTTTGACTCTGCATTGATCACCACTCTGAACTGATTGGGGCCAATGCAAATAACAAGGAAGTGATGGACAGCAACTGGTCTGCCTCAGCCCAGCCTGAAGGAATTAGCCAGCATGCTTCTCACCACGCAGAAACCCTTTATCAATGTCTGTGGATCTGGAGGGCAATTTAAATGTAACTTAGGCACTCATTGGACATGACAGTGACGGAAGAGGCCCATTGGATACTATGGTTCAATTACTCATTAAGGAAGAGCTCTGTTTTCAGCATTTGATCTAGCACAGGGCTTTAAAATCACTAATTGGAGTGTAAGTGTGTCGTTTCTCTTGAACCCTCTTTGTTTGTCCTTATCTTGTTACTGAAATGAACTTATGTCAGATTGTCCCCTGATCTCACTTTGAAATTTACAGTATGATATGACAGAAAAGCAACAGGTTAGAATGAACGAAATAACTCAAGACCTACACTGATTGTGGTGTAAGAGGGTCACCCACTGTATTTTTTGTTCTTTTGAAGATTATAGCAATAGAAATATATTTTTGAAAAGATATAGCATTACATGAATTAACTATTTCCTATTAATAACATTTCACTTTGAGGGTGAAATTTAACAAACATATGTCCCTTTGGGCTAACACACTAAAAGTATGAGACATAGGTAATTACAGAGACCTGAGTAATGAGGAACAATAGAGTTGGAACATCTCTGACGATGCAAGAATAACAGTGAGATCTGATTGTGGTATGGAAACATCAGCCATGAATCACATATATGTGCTAGAACATGTACCAAATTTTGAGATAGGCAGTAACACGTTACTGTAATCCGATTACTTTTTTCAAGTAATGAGTAAAGTAAGGGTTACAATTGCAAAAAAGTATCTAGATTACTGTTACTTTCCTGTAAGCGTGCTTGCAGGTGCTTCTTTGTTTGTGAGAGTGTCTCATGACAATGACGTAAGTGCATGCGATGTCTGTGGTAACAGAGGTGTGTTGATCAACAATGGATAATAGAGTGCAGGAGAGAGTATGACCGAGAGTACGACCGAGAGTACGACCGTGCAGCATTTAAAGCTTGGAAGTACGGACATTACTTTGAGTTTGATTCCGTAAAAAGTGACACAAACATTAGCATCCACTGTACACTCTCTTTCTTCTCACAGAAGAAAACTTCTTTCTACAGTGAAAAATTAAACCTCAAATCTGAGCAAGCACCGAGCACGCTGCCACAGGCATGTGAAATTCACAGAGAAACCCGCAGATCCCCCCACTGACATGACCGTGCAGCACTGGACAAACCTCCACACAATCTCTCCTCATGCTTCAGATAAAATGCTGATTCTTGGCTTTAAATGTTTATGGAGATTTTGTTGGCGTATGCACAAAAATTATGGCACTACGTCTGAAAAAGTTACTGGAAAAATACAAATAGATTCCAAGAGTGTAGTCCTTAAGGTAAAACAAACAAACAAACAAATAAACAAACAAACAAAAACCAAAACAAATGGACATTTTAGCAATCTTCAGAGTGTGAATGGAGCTGCAGCACCCTCAGCTTCCTTGAATCATAAACCTTCATGTTCACAAACAGCAAAATAAGATGAAAAAGTTGAATTTGCTATAACTTAAAATCCATTGAGTCACATGCATCAGCTATACCTCACACGCTACTCGAATGTAAACAAAAGAATGAAGGAGTTATGGTGAAGCAGTCTCACATTCAAACTACTAAAGTAGCGGACTCCAACAGCCAACTGTCCCATCGTATAGTATCTCGTAAAGGAACACCGTATACTGAATTATCCATTTTTCAGCCTAAAAATATACTTATAGATGTAGTTTGTATCTTTTGCATACATAATGACAAAATGATCTGTTGTATCAATATATACTATTTCCAAGCACTTGTTAACACTCAACACTGTTCAACCATTGGTTTTTTAGGCATTTCTTTCCTTTTAATGTTTAGTGAATTATTTTCTGTAAAATTCCTGCAGCCTATCTACTCCATTATGAACTCTGGCAAGGGTAAAAAAAACTGCTGTCTAATTAATTATTTCCAGCTTTTGTTTCTAATTAAATGCATGGTTAGTCGACTCTGTGAAGGTGGGTGTGTCACAACAATGGTGTTTTACCAGTGCAGACACACTTGCTGAGTCTGATTCTGACTGTCACACCCACACATCTACAAGAAACATGATGCTGAGCAGAACAACAAAGGGAAGTTTGGAAAGGAAAAGTAAAGTTCTCCTGCAGTGAATTTAACACAGATACACACAGAGTGTTTGTTCAGTGAAGTGCCAAAACAGCATTCGCGAGATTGTCTTTGTGATTGCAAACTTCATAGCCACATTCTCGTACAGTTGAATGATATGAAATGTGTTTGTACAGTTCACTCCTGCAGTGCCCCAGACCTCAAGAATACCACATTAACTTATATGAGACTCACCGCAAGTGAGAAAATGGACCCTACACCATGTCCTATCTTCTAACTATGATTAATGACTGCCAACTGTCATGCATACATCAAGAACAGAGCCATACATCATGCAATAACTACAGCTGGCAAATACTGACAAGTACACTGAAATCATGCCACAACATAGACCTAAAATCATGTTTCAGTGTTCAAGCATTTTGATTTAATATTCAAGTACATGCATTTCAATATTCAGTATATAAAACTTTGACAAAACAGCAAACAAGAGAAAGAACGTGTTCATGCACACACACACACACACACACACACACACACACACACACACACACACACACACACACACACCTCTGTTCTCATGTAATCCGTCATCTTGCCTATGGTTTTAATTCCTGTTAACTGCATCGTTGCATGCCGCTGCATCGTTCATTCTAATGCAATTGAATAACAGAGCTGCTTGGCTGCACTGCACAGACCAGTTTTAATTGGAATGATTTTTTTTTCCCCGGAAATATTCAAGCCAGTTTTTCTGAGGTTAAAGACAATGCACTGCTAATATATTAGTCTGTTTTTCCCACTCTGCAGTTCTGTAAAATACAGACAGTATGGATAAACATCAGACTGGTATTTAATGGAAGTTAAGAACATAGTTCATTGCTAGAAACAATGTTACATAGGTAAAATACAATGTAATATACTAAGTACAATACATATTTGGTGTACAATAGTACAACATAGAGATGGGTGGTAAATATTAAGCCAGTATTACATGTCGTTTTAAGGTGATGAGCCACTGCAGTGATTGGCAATGATCCTACAAATGAACCCATCTCATGGGTCTGTCAAATATCTGCCATACAGTACTGTGCAAAAGTCTTGATTCAGCCATGAATTTTCATTTGGATAAACAGAAGAAATTTGATAGATGGTTGCAGTGATCTGCTGAAACATCTACAAACATACATGGAAATACATGTATGATGATGATGACAGGGACTAGAAAGAGAGAGCAGATTTCTCCTGTTTTGGCTTCCCTTCATTGGCTCCCTGTTAAATCCAGAATTGAATTCAAAATCCTGCTCCTCACATACAAGGTCTTAAATAATCAGGCCCCATCTTATCTTAATGACCTTGTAGTACCATATCACCCTATTAGAGCACTTCGCTCTCACACTGCAGGCCTACTTGTTGTTCCTAGAGTATTTAAAAGTAGAATGGGAGGCAGAGCCTTCAGTTTTCAGGCCCCTCTTCTGTGGAACCAGCTTCTAGTTTGGATTCGGGAGACAGACACTATCTCTACTTTCAAGATTAGGCTTAAAACTTTCCTTTTTGCTAAAGCATATAGTTAGGGCTGGACCAGGTGACCCTGAATCCTCCCTTAGTTATGCTGCAATAGGTGTAGACTGTTGGGGGATTCCCATGATGCACTGGGTGCTTCTTCTTCACTCACTGTGTGTTAATAGACCTCTCTGCATTGAATCGTACTTGTTATTAATCTCTGTCTCTCTTCCACAGCATGTCTTTATCCTGTCTTCCTTCTCTCACCCCAACCGGTCCCAGCAGATGGCCCCGCCCCTCCCTGAGCCTGGTTCTGCCGGAGGTTTCTTCCTGTTAAAAGGGAGTTTTTCCTTCCCACTGTCTCCAAAGTGCTTGCTCATAGGGGGTCATATGATTGTTGGGTTTTTCTCTGTATGTATTGTATATGTATACATATATTGTATATGTATGCAGCTTTTTCAGTTATGAGGGTTCTGTGCAGTATCTCCGCTGTTCCTAGGACTCCACCTTCTGACAGAGACCAATGACATTGAACTTGGAATTTGCTGGGGCAACTTTTCCAGTTTCAGGGTTAATGTTCCTATTACCACTGGGATCATTTTGGACTTTACCTTCCACATCTGCCCCTGTTGCTCTTTTAGCTTTTGGAACTTCTCTGTTTTATCTTCTACTCCGTGTCAGCCACCACTGTGCCTCCTTGGCTGGCCAGCAGCTGGTTGTCTATAGACCTTAGTCCTGTTGTTCTCAACCACCTTCAGTGGTGTCACTCGTCAGGAAGTGGGGATTCTAGTCCATATGCAGCACAGATGTTCCTGTACAATATTCCAGCCACTTGGTTGTTCCTTCCAGTGTGCGCTTGTATTTTACTTCCTGCTATTACGTGGTGGTAGTCTTTGGGGCACAGTCTGAAAAGATCTGCAGTCTTGTCAGCTGTGGCAGCCTCATGCATCTTTTAATCATTAATCTCTTCTAGCTAATAGATTTCTTGATGTCTGCCACTTCCTCAATCTCTAAATGGTATATCCTTTGCAGGGGCTTGGTTGTCCATGATGGTTCCACCTCCATGGGAGGGCTTCTCTGCATGAATCCTTGATCTTATACCTAATTGCTTCTAGGATTACTGAGGCAGTGACGTATATGAGCTTATTGGCTTTAATGATACTGATGATTTTTTTTTATAGTAGCTTATTTTAAGTAAAAAAGACAGAATAACCCCCACCACACACAAACCAAACCAAAAACAAAAAGCAAACAAACAAACAAACAAACCCCGTTACATAAGAATTATAAACTGATTTGCATACCACTGAGTGAAGTAAGCATTTGATCCCCTGCCAAATCTCAGCAAGCCAACCCAGCCAAAAGTCTGGCTCCCACAGATTGGATGCGTACCCATGAAAACAATCAGTCAGTCAAAAACAGGTACGCCAACTCGTTATGTGTATAAAGCACACCTGTCTGGAGAATCAGTTTCTTGGCTGACGTCTCCAGTGAACATCTAAATGTTTCAGAGAAGGCTTGGGAGAAAGTGCTGTAGTCAGCTCAAACCAAAATCAAGCTCTTTGGCATCAAATCAAGCCAGCATGTTAAGCGACTTGAAGTGACTGTTGTTGTGATTTGGCGCTTTATAAATAAAATTCAATTGAAGGAATAGAAATGCTGAGTATGACCTAAAAACACCATCTCCACAGTCAAGCAGAGTGGTAGAAACATACTTTCAAGCTGTTTTTCTGGGTACAGGAAAGAAAGATGGGTCGTGACCCCAAAACAAACCACAAGGCATGAAAAGGAGTGGCTAACGAAGAAACACATTAAGGTCGTGGAGTGACCAGTCACTCTCCGGACCTTAGTCCTATAGAAAATCTGTGGAGGTAGCTGAGGTTTTGGCATGCCAAGAAGCAGTCAAGAAACCTAAAGAGTTTAGAGAGTTTCTGTAAGAAGAAGTTGGCCAGATTTTCTCCTGAGATGTGTGCAAACCTACCATTATAAGAAACATCTTACCACTGTATTTGCCAGCAAGTGTTTCTCCACCAAGTACTAAGTCATCATTTTCTTCAGATCAAATATTTATTCAACTCAGTGACATGCATATTAATTCATAAGTTTTACGTAATGTGTTTTTTTTCCTTCTTGATATTGGTTGCTATTCTGTCCTGCTCCATTAAAATAAAATTACAATAAAAGTTTTTTTGTTCTTCCAGATATTCCAGGTTCTTTAGTTATAACTTAACAAACATACAGTAGCTTCCACAGCAGTTTAGTGTTTTTCAGAATAAGCTAATTTTCTCTGACATATGCAGACTGAGCTGATGGAGATAACACTGTATTTCCCCTCAGACAAATTCATAAGTCTAACATTATAGACGAATCCAGGAATGGAATTGTGTGTTCTCACATCTATTGCAGTGGCAAGAACTAGCAACAGTGTCTACTGTTCTATGCTGACAAGGACAGGCTCATGAGTTTTATTGATGATGTTATGCAACGGCTTCCTGTGACTGAGTAAATTATGTCATATAGATGGTGATCCTCTTGTATGTGTTCTGCTCATGATACTAATTTTATGGTCATAAAGTTGCACTAATAAGTAACAATATGATTCCCAACAGCTGAATGGATTAGAGAACATCTTAGTTTGCTAACATTAGAAAGTTTCCTCACCCACCAAAGTTAGCTAGGTAAACAGCATTAAGCCTGGGGACTTTACCTGATTTTGTTTTGTTTACATCTGAAGTTTTATTGGACAACCTTTATGATAGACAAATTTCACATTATAGCAGTTTAAAATAAATAAAAAATAAAATAGATATGATGTAGATACAGGTTCATACTAAATAATAACAAGGTATGAGATCGGGACTGAGAAATCACACTCAAGTTGAAGCTCACTTGAACACTAAAATGCATATTTGGAGTTGGAGAGGTTTATTGCATTTCACTGGAAATCCAGAAGTCTTTTTCATAACTGTAGTGTAATATAACTTAATGCTCAACTGGGAAATGTGTTTATTCCTTTCTTGTGTCACTTGCTCATTCTCATCTCTGAATACTCATTATGAACTCAGTACATATGAACATAATGCTCATCAACACTCACAGTGACAACTTAGGAGCCAGATTAGTGCATTTGGAATATCCACCCTTTACCAAAGTGAATTAATTGTCTAATGGCCTTAAATTGATTAGGCATGTCTCAGGTTTGAGTTGCAAATATCCTGGTAATCCAGGTATTCCCCCCTCAGGATAAGCATAGGATTGCTTTAATTAGCAACATGGCCATGTGTGTTGGGCACAGTAACATAGCAGCAAACACCTGGAGCTTAAGTTACAGTGTGTTTGGGTGATAAGGGCTTTCTACGCTGGTGCATGCAGCCACTTGCTCAAACACAACCAGATAATACAAGCACAGAAAATGCTAAGCTGGCAGAAAATAACAAAAATCAATTTGCTTATGAGGGGAAATACACAGTAAACAATTCTAAATGAGGGCATTTGAGCATATATGTGTGTGTGTGTGTGTGTGTGTGTGTGTGTGTGTTATGTTATGTTTTGGCCTTTTTGTCCATCTATAAATTCTGATAAGATATTATATGATCTTATATGGCTGTACTGTGGGGTCAAGTTAGCAGTCCATTAAAATGTGGCTTACATTCAACAAGCTCTTCAAGGACAGCCTGATGACTTATTGGTCGAAAATTGACAAAAAGCCTTTATAACTTAGAAGTTATGATTCTCACAAGTGTGGTGTGTATTTACAGCATATAGAAAGATTTACAATATTATGTCACATCTGAAAATTGACCTTTCCTTCAAGGGCAAAATGTTGATCTGAAGGTCAAAGTAATAATAATGCTATATAGGGATCTTTAAAACTATGTTTCCTATTGCCTTTGACAACATAATCATTTAAAAATAATTTTACTATTTTCAGACTTGTTTTTGAATTTTTATTTTTAGTTGCTGCAGGGTTGGGTTCAGGTAACAGAGCTACCCCCTTAAATTTAAGAAAAGATGATTGTCTGTGTCAAAATACAACCTGTGACAAAATTAACCAGATGTTATGTTTCTTTGCCCATTTGCAACAGGCTTCCTTGGACATGATGGTTGAATGTCCAATAACTGTAATAGTAGCAGAGCATGTTTTCATGAAGTTTACTGGACAACCCTGCACACTTCATACTGAAGCTAAAAGAGGGTTAAAAATAACACCTATAATCCTGACCAAGTGCCACTCTGTGATGGCTGGGAGTGAGAATCTGTTTTGTCTTACGTCAGCTCTAAGATTATTTCAGAATAATTTCGCAATACACTCAACTAATTTACTAGCTCAGCATGGCCTTATAAACCATACTGATACCATATTTATAAAATAGTAATTTTATATAAAATATGCGTTCAAAAATACACTGTTCATGAAAGGAAATGCACAAGCTCAACAACCAGAAATTATAAACAGATTTCGCACTGAAGTGTGGATTCCTTGTAATATGATGAGAGACTGCCAGTGCAGTCATACACAAACAACTCATTGAGAAAACCCTTGCCCTGAGCAACAAACACAGCAGTTGGTCTCCAATATGTGAATGACAAATGAATATCACTCAGTGGGTCAGATGGTGTAGACACACTCCATGCACGTGCTAATCAGGCCAACCTGCAGACCTCACATACCATCAGGACATTCTCCAGGGGGAAATTAGTACTTTCCACTTTGCTAGACGAGTATACTTTCTTCTTTGGGTGAACACATTGTTTGTTACATGGGCAATTTCCTTATGTAAATTGTACAGCAATGGGCTACCAATTACAAGTAAAACATTCACTTTTATAAAGTCACATTTACTGATATATTTGTCAGAGGCGAGCACTATGGACAGAACTTTGAAATGTATAATGTGATTTATTTTGCAGTTACAGTAAGAAATAGCTAAATTGTTCACTTTATTTGATACATTTGGCCATATTTTATTAATGTACCAGGCAAAAACCTAAACGTTTTAACTGTAAGGTCTTGGCTTTGTATGGAAAACAAGGCACTAATCATATCCTGCACGTTTGGGCTTCATTTGGTTCACACCTTCCAACAGCCACAATTGTGTTTTGGTACCATTACTCTGTTGGTTTAATGACAGAATTTAAAAGACCCAATTGCAATAGTTGGAGGAATATAGATTTTTAAAATTTTAAACAGAAAAATAATTTTCAGTCACAACTATGTGCTAAACATAGACAAGTTCACAGACAAAAGGGGCTGGAAAACTACAAAAGAACACAGTCAAGGGTCATCCAATCTAAGTAAATATCAGCGGTTATTAGAGTTACTCAATGGCACTGCTGTGGGATGGCTGTGAATGAATTTTTTTCTCAAATGGTTAAAATTTTATCTGTGAAGAAAGTCATAAAGTCAAAAGTCATTGCTAGTTAGGAATACTTTAATGCTCTCGAGGTCTTTGTTTGATTAATAAGCTGGAGTGAAAGATTGCTGCCACTCGTCCTCCTTGACCTGTGCTTTGAGGACTCTGACAATATAACTCAGGGGTAACCAGGTTTCTGTAAGGCAGAATAAATCAATATGGTGATCAATTATTATATCATTTGCTAAAAGGAGAGAGGGAGAGACCTGTTTAACTGCCCCTATTTAACTGATTTACCCTTTGGTACAGTTGTAGGTGTTAAATTAGTCTTTGTTAATTTTTATAATTAATTTTAATTTTGCTATTTTTTGGTTTGTCTTTTGATGGTATGGAAATATACACAGTGCCTTTGGGGTTAGGGTTTTGGGGGATGACAGGAGGAGAGAAGCTGCAGAGAGGTGTGTAAGACTTTGCTTCCTGGTCCCAACTCTGGATAGTCACATTTTGTTCTTTAATGAGTTTGACCAGATTTCTTGAAATGAGAGTCAAAGTCAGCGAGGGCAAAAGTCGACAAAGTTCCTTGAGGAAGGAAATGCTGTATTTTGAATATCCTGGTGTTCTAGACTTCAGGTAGTAACTGACTGCAAAGGATTTTCAGGCTTGGCTGTACTAATGTAAGGTAAATGTGGGGGGTTCGAACGGTGCCTTTATATAAAGTCCTGTTATTTGTATTATCATTACCATTATCAGGCCTCAATCATTCATACGGCCTGTACGATGTAGATAGCTTTTTCTTCTCCTTAATAAATCAAATCATTTAGAAACTGCATTTTATATTTATTTGGGTTTTCTTTGTTTGATATTAATATGTGTTCGATGATCTGAAACTTTGAAACAAGTGTAAAAATATGCAAACAATCAGAGAATCAGGAAGGACAATCACTAACTGCTAATCATTTCGATTCAACTTTTAAAAACAATCTTCATATTTAAAATAATTTTAGATTGCAAAATCTTAAAATGTAATTGAGTTATGAACTTAACTGTAAATACTAACAATAAAACAGTCATTCTTGTCTATCTTGTCAGTATAATGTGTTCGTATGTTTTTATATTTGTGAGGCAGTAATTTTAATTTATCAATAAGTAACTTTATATTAACCTATATCATGGTAATACACAGTGCAGTAATAAATGGTATTTTGGAATATAGATTATGGTGGCTAGTAGTGTGAGTTTTGTTTATTTGTGGGGTGTCGTTCATTACTTTAACTTCACGTCATGTGTTATAAATGTGTTATAAATCTTCTATTTGCTGTTCACACTTGAATTCTACTTTGTACTTTGGTGTGGATGAATATATACTCATCACCAGGTGTAAGTAAGCTACCTCAAAGCAGGACCAGAATATTTAGAAAAACAAATGTGACATTTTCAGGTCATACATAATTCAGCATTTCTAAGGTAACATTTATAGCAGAATGATTAAAAATGCAAAATTTAAAGATTAGGAAGAACCTTCTCTTTGTTCACTGATAAAGTTTTTTTGGGGGGAAATATAGGCGTGCATAAGTCATTATCAGTATTTTTAAGCAACAATAAACTAGTTATGATTTTTTCCCACACCGAACCAAACAAAATGTTGCCAATAAAAATTTAGGACCATATGAGATTTTAGTTCACTTCTTTTATTTCCTGGTCAGCTGTGTGCTGAAGGATCAACATTTTCTCGAGATGGCTCTCTCTTCTTTTTCTTCTCAGCCACTGATAATGGCTAAAATGACTCGTAATTGCTAAAAGGTGTTATCATTCTTATTCCTAAGAATTCTTTTAACCAGTCCATTTTTGTGGAGCATCTGAACAGATAAAAGACACTAGGTGTTTAATGCAGGAAAAGAAAAAAATGGGTTGGGGTAGAGGTTAACTCCCTCCAGACCTATACCTCTTTTTGTAAAATAGTAGGTGTTTGTAGACTATGCTGCCCAACATTAATAAAAAAGTAGAAAAAAATGCTCTGACTTAAACACATCCTTCTTTCTTTGATAAGAGGAGGAAGTGTAAAGACCAGTGAGGTGGCAAAACAAACAGCTCATCAGCAGAGGTCAGCTTATCAGATTTTGCTACACGACTGTGTATCACCCACTGGCTGAGTACTGAGCCAGGGAAATGAGGCTCAGCGATCAAGCAACCCGCTCCATTGATTAACAGCGTTTTCTCATTTCTGGCCAAGAAGCTGGCTTCCCCCAACATGTGTCATTTGTTTGAGAAGAAACGAGGCCCAGTGCCATGTGTTTGTGTGCTTATGCTACATTCGCTCCAAGGAGAGGATACACTTCCAGCTGAGCCACTCTACATTTAAAACTAACAGCCAAATGCTTCTCATATGGGGAGTGCCCCCCCCCCTAAAAAAAGAGAAAAAAAAACCTCAGAGAATCTCAGTGTTTGTCTGCTGGGCCAGATCCCCTGTTGTACTCTAAAGTAAACCATTTTGTACCCCCATGCCATCCTCTAAGTATTAAAGCCCCCCAGCACACACAAACACACATGCTGTCACTACTGTCACCCACCTCCTTCCCATCACCCTCTCTCATCACACACATGCACAAAAAGTGCACTTATTTTGGCTCCCAGTGGGTGTGTAGGCTATTCAAATGTCCTGACTCAGAGATTTAAAATGTCATTTAAAACCCATTCACTGCTGTTAAGGCTTATTTTATTTTTCCAGTATTAGCCTACAAGGTCAGTTTGCACCAACAGCTGATGAGCGATCAATAGGAGATTTGAATTTAAAGAGCTCTGGCCCTGGGGGCGGTCAGTCGCCGGTGCGTGGAGCTACTACGGTGGGGGGGTGGACTGGGGGGAGGGGTAGTTCTAAGCGCAGGGGCTCAACAGAGACCTATATCCTTCCACACACCCTCTACCTCCACCTTCCACTACACCTCCCCAAGCTTGGTTAACTCTCAAGACCATGATTAATTCATGGTGGATTACAGTCTGGAGGCAGGGAGGAAAACTGGGATTGCATACAGTCCTAACTGCACAGGCTGGGGTTAGGGAGATAAAGGTTTCCCCAGATTCACACCACAATCCCACCGCCTGACTCGCTTCCGTACAAGTATGAAAATTTTTCCATTTTTCCTGCAAAGACATCACGCCTCGGTGTTTGGGCTTCTTGATTATTACTGCAGCTATGTTCGCCGAAATAAGTTGGGAGATGTCCTTCCCAGCCGCCAGATCGTACTGAAAGAACAGAAACCTACAGGGAATAATAATACTGGAGCCAGCTAAGAAAAGCATAACAAGCACGAGAGCCACGGCCACAGCAATTTCATCATTGTCCTTCACAGTAGCACAGCTAACTGCTCGTGATTAGCTGACGACCTCGAGTAACTGAATAGAAGAATGTGAGGCTGGAGCCAAAGCAGCTGGAAGGAGAAACTGCATCAGCATGAGGAGTGTATTCACTCCCCCTTGTGTTCGCTGCAGCAAACTGGTCCACTGAATTCCACCGTTGCTGGGAGAAAAAGTAAAATCAGCAAAAAAGTTTTTTTTGTTGTTGTTCTGTTTGTCTAAGAGTTTAGGGTCTGTTGCAACACTATTATAGTTATTCAGGATTAACCAATCTGTATCAGTGTCTGCAATTAAGGACAGTTCAAGAAACTGGACAAAAGCTTGTCTGTAATGTACCTTCAATACTTTGTGAAACACAATGCACTGTAATGTTGGGCATACTTTAAGATAAAAAAAAATGACGTATATTTTCTAGTTTATTACAAACACATTTGTCAACATGTGGTATTTATACAGTGAATGGTCTAATATGCACTGGAGGTCACATAAGCTTAGGTTTATTGGAACAATAAAAGACATACCATGAGGGCTTGATATTCAAAGAGATGTAGCAGCTGCTTGCCGCATATTTGATCATCAGTTTTTAATAGATTGGATTTTTCTTCTTTAAAGACACAAAAATAAAACCTAAGTATATTAACAGTTTTATGAATGTATCGTCAGCAGACTAAAAAAATTAAGAATTCAATTACTCCTTTTAACACTTACATTTTGTCTCAATACGTTCTGCGATGATGGTGCAAAGCACTTTAACAATATTTGTGCTATTTTTTTTTTGTTTGTCAAATGTCTACTTTACTCGTGTTTTTATTTTTTTAACCTTTTTTGTAAACAACATCTCGTACAAACTAGCACAGTGAACCACAACCCCAGCAAATGTGTTTTTATCTCCATACAATATAAATGAAATCAATACAAAAGTTTGGTTGGTTGCTTGGAACATTTTTATATGGATTGAGAGGTTCTAAAACGTGGTTTTCGAGACTTCTGGACTCCTGAATTGAATAGATTACGTAAACAGTTGACTGTTCTAAGTCCCATGTAGAACCCCAGTAGAAGATTTTTAGAAGGTAGACTTCATCTCACCATTTCAAGTTCACTTCCATTTTTAATAAAGGGCTTGCAATCCATAGGGAGTCTTTTACTGGTTTGCCTTTTGAAGGCAGCCTTCTTCAGATTTGGTTGAAATTCTGAAACCGAAACAAACAAATAGTCCGGGCAGAGGAGAAAACTGTCATTTCTTCTGGCCTCCAGAAACATATTGTGAAAAAGGTTAAGTGTCAATATGGCAGAGCCTTGAGAGGCAAGAGGTCTGAGGAGCTTCTGAATAAATACAAGGGACGCGTCTAGTTCCTCGCACATAGTCTGAATGCCGCTCAGCCTTCCTACTGTGCCAGGTCAGCACACAACCAACCCTTAGCCCCTTTATTCTCTCTCTGTAAAGCTATTGAAGTCTTTGACAGTAGCTAAGGATGTTTTCATGTTTAGGACATATTACAGGAGATTTTGAAAAGGTTTTTTTTCTTCCTTTTTTTTAAGTGTTAGGGGGACTGGGGGATTGGTCGCTCTGCCGTGCCACTGACCGGAATCAGGAGGGGTAAGAAGATGTCTCAGTCCAGTTTTTGGATGCAGGCTGGGTAGGGGTAGGAGTTGAAAGAAGCAATCAAAACACCCGAACATAATACTGCAGTGTTTTTGGGCATAGTTTTTATGCTAAATATGGTCTCCTGTCAAAAGAACAACAAATGGGAAAATAAATAAATAAATAAGTATGAAATCACCAAAAAAGAGGAGAAAAAATAGTTTATGGTACTGCCCTAACCCAGTCATTATCCGTGTCCCTGTTCTGGACTCAGTCCCCCAACACTTCCAGATCTCACGACCCTTCATTACCGAATCTCTGGCCAGCAAAGTCCGCTCCCTCGCAAAGCTACCACACAGTGCCCTCGTTCATTTCTGAGGGCGGGTGAGACAGATGGTTATTGTATCCGCTCCCGTTCAGTGACAGCGAGGTAAAAGGAGGACTAGGGCCGAACACTTCTGACGAGATGCTGTGCAGGGGCCCTGGGATGCCGGGTTCTGGGCTGGGAGAATCCCCTGGGTGGTGGGACATGATATCGGAGAAACGTTGCACCTCAGTGGAGGGATGGTGGCCCGGGAGCGGGTGGTCCATACCTCCAAGGGGGTTGCCTGTGGGGCCTGAGGATGGCACAAAGGGGAGATCAACTGGGGTCTGGGCCTGTGATGATGGTGGCCCCTGAGGGAAAAAGTCATAGTTCCCTGCCGGACCATAGTATTCACTTTGATAATCTGCAGATACAAGAGAAGTAGAAAAAAAATATCACCATTAGCTCAAACTGAGAACAATGGGTTTGCAGAAGTAATTCCAGGGATGTTGAGGAATTCATTGAATATATATACATAGCTTGATTTGTGTTAGAGAAAAAGAGACCTTCGCTGTGCTACATTAGTCACAGAGCACGTTACACTTAAATCAAAACTGCAATTGGGTGGGGAGAACAACGTGGCCACAAAATTAATTAAAATGGGGGCCATTTCATCAGCGATTCTACCTACTGAGACCAATTTTTTCAGCTCAGCAGAATATTATTAGACTTTTTGCTTCAGCAGGAAGGACAAAGGCCCAGACACAAATGGAATTCTCTGAAAATTAACAGATATTTCAAAGCATTTGATGAAATATTGCCACGTTGGTATGAAATCACTCAGGTGTAAACTAACTTCACTTGACGTGAATTCCATACTTAGCCATTTCTTAAAGGCTGTGGATGAGATGACCCAAACTAAAATATGAATAGCCTCTTTTGTTTACTTTTGAATACATCCAAAATAACAGTAAGTAACAAAACTACATCATTTTCACTGCTTGTTCATACATTTTATTTTTAACATTATTTTATTACATTACTCATTTGACATTTAATATTGTGTGAAAACAACTAAGACGATTAAATGTGGATACATTTTCTCTCCTCACTGGTTGTCTTTAAAAAGTGGCATAGACCTAAATAATTCCCCAGGAATAGGATAATGACATATAAGACAAAACACTGATAAGAAATGACCGGCTAGTAGGAAATAAGAGATGATGCAAATAAGATTTTTAACAATTCACGCCGCACAATGTTTAGCTAACACATTATCGTCAGAACCAAGTTGAAATTTAACGTGTCAAAAAAGATAAAATATTGAGTAACCATACCTCCATAGTAGGAGAAGGGTCCGTTGGGGATGAGCTCCCCAGGCTCCAACCGGTCACCCAGCGCCCTCATTCGCCTCGGGCTCCGGAAAAACGCGTGCCTCCGGGCCCCCAGTGCGCTCAGCTGCTTCATCCGCCTCTCTTTGGAACGTCGGTTCTGGAACCAGACCTGAACAAACGCAACCACACACACGCGTACGTGTGTATCACATCATGTGGCCCAGAAAACATGCAATAGACTGCTGACGCCATTTCGATTGCACGTCAATATTCTACGGCGAAAGACGAGAGGAGAGGCAGAAATGGAGATTATTGAAGGGGGTGGCCGGGGGGGTTAGAGCTGCTATTCTATGAATAAATATCTAAACAAACAATGGTTTGCTTGTTTTTCCTGAACATGCAAACAAACGTCGGCATTTAAATGTATCCTCATTGAAAGGAAAGTGTAATTAGGTATCATGTTTACCTTGGCACCTACTCCGCTGTCTTCTTATTAGAGTCAATAACCGCGCTGTATGCGGCGAGCGTGTTGAGCCAGTGCGTTAAATTCGCAAGGCTCTGCGGCGAAGAGGACTGCGCCCAATTATCGTTTAAGGAGCGACAGTCCCATCTAACCTCCCTAATGATCTTTTAACCCTCCATTTACTCCGACTGAAGGCTGCAGCAGCGGGGGTTTAAAATCTCCAATTAATACTTAATAGGCGGGTTGTTACCAATATATTACCGGACTCTTGGAGGTTATCATTTCCTAATCTATAGGCCGGCTTCCTTTAATTATGCTCTCCCCTTTCCTCGCTCAAGCGCACACACATTAAATAGCACCATCTCCCCGCTTCCACTTTTTCGGTATTACTCTATGTTAAAGCATTTTGCCTTTTTTTAAAAAACAAACAAGCAAACAAACAAAAATGTAGTCCCATAGTTTAAAAAATGACGTGAAATATCTACTTTGCAATAAATTTAGGGCTACGTTTGTGTGATTTTGGCGCGTAAATATAATTTAAGACATTTTATTATAAGGTATTTACAATTCTTGTGTCACACAATAGACTTTGAAAATAAACCATAATTTATAATAATATCAGTTGGGATTATCAATAATAATAATAATAATAATAGTACTAACAACGTACAGTTGATCGTGTGTGTCGCTTGTTGTTTAACTTGGCCTTCTGTAACTCAAGCTTGTTGTGAGGATACAATCTGAAGACCCTTGAAACAGATTTGTGTCTTTCCACTTGGCTGAAAATGCTCACAGCGTGGCTAAATGTGGTCGCAAAACGTGATGGCAGCGCTGTGCCAGGACTCCCAGCGCTCCCAGCGCTCCCAGCACCTCGGCGCCAGTTGGCGACTTTGCCCCGTCGTGCGCGCCAAGAATCAAAAATACCCATATAAATTACCCATTTCCAAATCAACCTCGTCCATCGGCCAATCTTTGGCTTAATGAATTCGATGTGACCGCGCAGTTTGAAGGGAAGAGGCCTCGTTTAAAGAGGGGTGAAGGATAGGAGAGGGGAGGCTTGGGGAGGTGGAGCCTCCCTGATGGGATGAGGGCCTGCTCGGTCATGGCAGTCTGGCAGCTTGGCTGGGACATTTTTCCATAAAATATAAGCTGTTACATCACACCTTTTAATGGGTGCGTAACACCCTATAAAACGGGAAAAGGCGCGAGCCCACCTCCTCAACCCCTGGGTGTCCCCTGAATCTATTTCCATAATATTTGAAAGCATCACACTGCACGATTTAGATGATTTACTACAGAATCGTGTTTAAATCACCGGGGACCACGAAAGTTATGATACTACATCAAGGATTGCATTAGGAGGCGGCATGGACCACATATTTAGAAACACGCATTTGATAAAATAATGATAATAAAAATAATGGTCTATATAGACTTAGTGGTGTGTGAATGAATTTAGGCTGAAGCAGAGCTCCTGCTCGGGTGCAGCTGTTTCTTTACCTGGATGACCCTCATGTTGAGGCCCGTCTCCTGGGCCAGCTGCTCCCTGATGTGCCTGGTGGGTTTTGGAGTGGCGGCAAACGCTGCTTTCAGTGTCTCCAGCTGTTTGGCCTTGATGGTGGTCCGTGGGCCACGCCGCTTCCCTCCCAGGTTCTGGTCGTCGTTCTCGTTGTTAACGGTCTCCTTGTCGGACAGCGTGGCTATCTCTGTGTCCTTTAGGACCACGTCATCCTGTAGCTGGTCTTGAGAGTCTGGTGATAAACTCGGGTCGCTGCATGCCGTTACTGCAGAAACGACATCTAAATATTAGAATAATAGTCACACAGCAGGGTTATCACAGCAGTGAAGCGCCAGAGTCTCTAAAAGTACATTTAACTCGGTGGATTATCACTACTGACAAAGTGCAAACAGACGCTAACACTGCTAACTAGAAGTGATATTTCGGAATTATCGTTTTGTAGTGATGTTGTTTTGTGCTTAGATTAATTCGGGCCTTACTTGTAACATACAACAATTTGTTTTACAAAATGAAAACTTTTACCAACAGCAGAATTTATGTATGCGAAGGAGGCCTAAATATCAAGTAAAGAATGCACAGTCTTAATTAGAAAGAAGTAAGGACAGAAAAAGAAAGCCAAGTCTGACATTATGAAAATAAAACAGCACAGCTACATATCAGGCCAAAAGAACCATCATCTGAACTGAAAAGAAAATATTTCGCGCTTCTAAACCATCGTGCGCTGTGCCTTTTGTTCAAATCTTCTCCGCCTTAGTTCTAGTCATTGAAATGATGAAGCCACTGTGAGGTTGAAAACATCAAGTCCATCTTTTTTCTTTTTTTCTTTTTTTTTTAAATATCATTATTATTATTATTTAACTCGCCCTGCATGCACACACTCACACAACACACTTGCAGGACTGTCTGCATACCTGAGAGGAGGTTGGTGTCTTTTACACTGGTGTTGTTTAGGTAATCGTCTTTGCAAACGAATTTGTTCTCGTCTATGATGTAGAGCTCCTCGCCGGTGGAGAGCTGCTTGTTGCACATCATGCAGGTGAAGCAGTTAAGGTGAAACACTTTGCTCCGGGCCCTGCGGACCAGGTCGTTAGGAGAGATGCCCTGCGAGCAACCGCCACACTTGGTGCCGAACCGCCTGCGGAGGATGGAGGTGGTTACTCCTGCTATCAAGGATGTTCTGCATTTTTATTTTTTATTAATGTATTTGCTTTAAAGAGACAATGATCTAAACATTTACCAAGGAAAAACACCAAAGTGGTGGGGCCGACTTATATAACGGACACACAAATAAGCATTCAAAATAAAGTTATAATTGTGTCTTAAAAATACAAATCATCTATTTCTGTCTTGTTCTCTCTCATATATATCTTTGTATGATATACATATTTTATTATTAATCCATCCTATTAAATATCAACGTAATTTAAGGAATGAAATCGAGTCATAAATATTGTTAAATGTGACATTTTAATTCCATCATTATTTTAACGGATCAAAATAATGAAGATTCATACAGAGATAGTTTTTTTTATTTTATTTTGGGAGATTTCTATATCACATGCTATGATGATGATAATAATAATAATAATAATAATAATAATAATAATAATAATAAATACTATTACTACTACTACTAATAATAAATTGTGCTATAACTTTACTTTTAATTCTTTTTGGAAAAGAAAATGCTGACCAGTAGCTTTGCCTCTTTAAAAAAATAAATAAAAATAAAATAAGATAAAGCGAACAAACAAACAAACGCGAACCCCACTCTGCATTAACCTTTGCACAAATTTCATTTCATCTGTTACATTTTTACCTGTATTTTACATTCTGCATCTTTTTTGTGTGTCTTTGCAAATACGTATTTTAAATGTCGACCTTCAGTAAATAAACCAGTTTGACGTGTCTTTAAAAACTAGGTTGGTTTTTGGCTCATACATTATCACCCTGCCATCGACTTCACTGTTAAACAATGTTTGCTGAGTGGCGTGCAGTGCTTGTTGACTGCACGTCTGTGATTGCATCGTCTGCGGACCTGATCTTTTCAACTAGTTTACTATTCAAATCCACTTATCACGTCCTCCTCAGCCAGACTGAGCAAACACACCGGGCAGCGGCTTCTCTAGCGCCGGTTTGATGCTCTAAGCTCCCACGACTGCCAACAAGCTGTAAAAAAAACCAACAAAAAAAACCCTTCAAGTGTGATTTCCTCGATTTCCTAACAAACCCTCCCCCTGCTGAGACTGAGCGCACACGCGTTTAATGTTGCTGCTCCTCTTTTGTTGCTGTTTTTGCATAAGAATCCGAGTTAACAAGCTTTCAATTACTTACTGCTAATCAAAAGACGGGACGGGTCGTTTTATTCGTTTATTTAGAGAATTCAAAAGGGCTTTCTCTTTGTTACCAAACCAGATGTTCTGTCATTTTTGTTTGTGTTTATCTTTTAGGTTTTCTTGACTTATAATTGAGCAGATTTTAACTGTAAAAGCAGTCTGAGCCACGAAGAAATATTTTCCTTTTTTTGTGGTGAGCTACAATTAATAGACCATATTTTGAAATTGTAAATAACGCGGAAGATACAGCGAAGGTGTTTCCACTAAATTTGCGGTGGACTGAGGGCGTTTGCAGATTAATCTAATGTTTGTAGGGTTTCTTATATAGTTTGTCGTCTCACTGTATGCCATAACCACCTTTGGTCCTCCTTTTGATAATATATAAATATCTTTATATAATTTCCTTCATGGTTTGGTCTGTTTACCTGCTGCTTCTTATCCGTATACAAAAGAAAAGTAAAAGAGCGAAGGAGTACAAAAACATTACTTTTCAAAGGGTTTCTGCCATCTTCATCGAGCTTACCTAAAGAAATCGTTTTTGCAGTATAGTCTCCCTTCTCGAGAAAAACATTTCTCTGTCAAATTGCATTTGCACTCGCAGCATTGCACGCACTTGACATGCCAGGCTCTGTCTAGCACGTTGAGCAGAAAGCGGTCCAGGATAGGCCTCTCGCAGCCGGCGCAATGGACCATGGCTTTGGCTGGGCAACAACCCCCCACAAACGAAGCAAACACACAAACCAAATCAACAGCACAGGCCGAGCATTGACCGAGTATCTGCTCTCTCCCTCCCCGATTCGCCTGGAGCTCCTGGGTCAAACGTGCGCAAGAGAAGCCAGTCGATCAGGTGTCACCACAGATTTCTCCCTGCATGCGTAAAAAAGACTCAGCGTCCCAAAAAGCAAAGAACCAGGAAGGGCTGGCGATCGCGTCCTTACTGGAGGAAAAGTCAAAAGGTTGAAAAAATAAGTCAGTCCTTTTATGGATCCGTGGCAAAATTCAACCAAGATGTTCAGCACAGGAAGCTGCCGATCGGCTCAGGCGAGAAGAGCGGAGCCGGTTTGGTTGTCCCGGTGACGCATCGGCCAAGGAGAAGAGCGTCGTATTGGAGCCAGTGCTGATAGAGGCTTCTAATAAAACGATTTTAGGGCAGAGCTGTCACACAAGAAGACACGCACGCCTACAAATAATTCAGAGTACTTTAACATGGCATCTTATCCACTGTTCAAAACCCGGTGAGAAACAAAATCACACAGCCAGAAGATGAAAACAGAGTGTTTCCCTTCCTCTCTGTTGGATGATCCTGGATGTTTGGTTTGTGATAGGATGCTGGGACTCGCCGGTCGCTCCGGTTGTAATCAGTGTGCTGGGATGCCCCTCGGTCTCCAGTACCGTGCGTACGCAAAGATGCGCTGGATCTCCAGTACACTGTCTTGATCCTAAAGCTCCAACCCAGCCTTATTTCCAGCCTCCTGACGTCAGGCCGCAGCCGGACCAATCAGCGCTGTGCCATGGAAGCAACCATCAAGCCGCCCCATCATAACCCAGCGAGGACTCTGCCTGCTATTTATGCCACACACTCAAGATAGCAATTGTCAAGAATTTCCCTGCAAACTGTCATATGTTAGTGAATGTGTTTGGAGGAAGGAGCCGCGGCGGAGGCGAGCAGCGCGGAGGGAGACACAACGTTTCCGCTGCTGAGCAAAGTGTCTTTTGGCCACGAGGAGACACATGAGGGACGAATCTGAGCAGGTAGAGACTATATAGTGGCGTCTTCTGAATAAAGAGGCTGGTGGCGCATATTGCATGGCGGTGGTTCCCTTGTTCATTGCTGTAAAGTTGCTGATGTGTGATTGTTTTATTATATAATAGCTAGAGGCGTCGTCATTTTAAAACAGAAAAAAATAGCTGTATGTTAAAATCTTAGCTGCCAGCCTTGCAATTGAACGCACCATGCATTAGGTAAATGTTTGATTACGCAGCGGGAAGCCGCACACTGCTGAGATCTTATTAAGCGATGACTGGGTTCAGGAGATGTGACGCTCTTCTGTCCTTAGCAGCAGCACATACACACCAGCCGCTTTCTCTCTGGTGTGACTGAGAGGAAGCGTGGAAGTGAAAGACGGAGAGGCTCTAAAGTTGACAGCTTGCTCTCTTCGCCAGTCGGGAGCTCGCGACCCAGACATTTCGGACGATTCATTAGGGACGTCCAATCCACTTTAAGTTCACCTTTAGTAAATAACACCACGAGCCTAAAAGCCGGCTGGATTATTAGCCCTCTTTTATCTGTTGTTGATTATTTACAAGCTTGGAGGATTTAACACTTTTTTCTTGCTCAATTAAATTAGCTTGTCTAGTTTAGGGAGGAGGGGGGCATGCTCGTTGAATTAATGGATTTCGTCCCACTATCTGGCCAATATTTGCATTTGAAAGTAGTATTGAGTAATTAATCAGACACTGTTGTGTGACAATAATTTAATAAATTAATTTGCAGCAAGAAAACGATGCATTTGTCGTCGCTGTTGAAACAAAATCGTCTTAAAGTAAGTGCGCACTTTAAAGAAGAACAGATGACCCGGGGATACCCATTCATTCTGTAGCAACAGCCCGCCAGCACCTTTTACATATGGGCTGCTTCTCATGTAAAACACCCGCTCATTCACGTCCAGCTGCCTCCCTCCCGGCGTCTGGGGAGCGCCCCTTCAACAGGACATGTGTTACTGGCTTGAAGAAAGAGATAAGGCTTGGAAATACGCGCGCACACACGGCACCTTTTTTCACTCGTTTTCTTTTTTGTTTCCTTTCTTTTTCCTTTGTTTCGTTTCACCCGTTTCCACACTTGCCTCCTTATTGCGAAGCATCTTTCATGTTCCTTTTCTATCAGGGAGGACAGGGAGAGGCGGAGAGGTCAATAAGCTGCCTGACAACTGAGCGCTCCCTTTTCCAAAATCAACAACGGAAGTATTGCGTGTCCTTTTGGATTATAAAGCCGAATTCATTCTCCTTCTTCTTTTTTTCCCCACTAAAAATGTCCTGCAGAATCCAACAATAACCAAAGAAATCTCGCAGTCCCTGCACGCGCTATCACGACACAAACTTGTACCGTGTAAACAACAAAAGTTGTTATTTCCATGTGTTGAAGATGCTTTGATAGCCTGTCAGTAGGGATAATCTCTGCCTGATTTAGAATAAGCCAGAGAGAGAGAGAAGGAGAGAGAGATTCAGCTCATCTCATGGAGGCAGATTAATCCACGAATAGAAGGAAATCAAAACATAGGCTATAGGCTTAAAAATATCTCAACTCCCCTCCGGGCAAAGACACTATTAAATGCAAAAATGGTTTTAACCTTACCACTGTAATCCTGTACTAGCAATAGATTTTTATTCTCACCCATATTTTCATTCTGATGCAGGCACAAGTTGTAAATTGGAATTTGTGGCACAGCCACTGCGCTCAAATCGAAGAAAACAAAATTTCTTCTTCCCTTTTTGACCCTTTTTCTCAGAAGGATTTGCTGACAGCAGGCCTGTTGCCAGAGTGAAAATTAAATACCCAAATTAATCAGTAATTTAACTTTTATTGTTTCTCGCTAAGAAGACTTTTATTTTGCTCACCTTAAATCATTTTCTTCCTCCAAAGTGTAATTCTGATCACTACAGGCCATGCTAGCCCTGCTAAGAAAGGGGATGTTCTTGTATCCGGGCCATAAGTGCTGTAAAGCAGCCCAGGAGATTTGGGGTTTATGAAGTGCGGACAAGTGAACTGGTACACTGCGAGATAATTAATCTGAGGTAATGAATGAGGCTGTGAAGATGCATGCAATCATTAATTCTAATCATGACACGTTTATTTGTCTCCCCTCTCTCCTCCAGGCTCAGTTTAGAGACACAATGTCACCACAACAATGTATGAGGGGCACGGCTAGAGGAAGGACTTTGGGAAAAAAAGGATAAATGCAGAAGCTCGAGCAGGTGATTAGATGGATTGTGGGAAAGGGGTAAAATATAAGACAGAGGCACCGGAAGATTCCCGAGAAGCCATGGCTGAGAAAGCCTGGTTATGCTTCCTTACAGCCGGGGGCCGGCAGGCTGCCGAGAAGGGGGCAGATTGACGGTGGACTCCGTTAATACCTAGAGAAATGTCACCCCCGACTGGAGCTTTGATCAACTGAGTGTACCGGGGAGGAGCAGGGAGGACGGTTCGATACAGTTCGCTGCTCTTTTCTTCTGTTTGCTGGCTCTCTGCAGGATTATTATTATTATTATTATTATTATTATTATTATTATGCAAAATAATTTGCAATCAGGTGCTGACATGCATAATTTATAATTAGATGCACTGATATCATATGAATGCGTTTATTTTATAATAAAAAGCTTCATTTCCGTTCAAACTGTCTGTCTTAAGATCATTTGTATAGTTTTTTATCTTTGGAAAATTCCACTTGAAGTGGAAGTCCACGAGAAATAAGACATTTTTTGCCAAGTAACTTAAGACAAAAATGTCTGTTAAATAAATGTAATGATAGAGTCCAAGTGAAAATTTTGTTTTGGTTTTTTGTTGAAATAGTAAAACGTATTTCTGCTATTAAAAAACAAAAAACAACAACAAAAAACAACAACAAAAAACAACAACAAAAAACAGACAATCCAAAATTCATCACAGTTCACCAAAACCAGATAATGTATTTTGCTTACAAGCCCACAAAAGCATTTTTAACAGTGTCCAAAACGCGTGAGAGCCGTTTATTTGTTGCGCAAATTGTTTCAGCGCCCACAACTTTAGCTTCACGTTCAAGAACCGAGTCTGTATGGGAGGAGAGGATTGGGGTAGGGGAGGGGCACTTCCCTGTCCTGCCCAGTCTGTCAGTCATTCTTCTGGCATTATCACACACTGCCAGGACCAAAATTCCATCCATCCATCCATCCATCCATCCATGCAAACGACCACGCGATGGTCATACAGCAGAAAAGGCCCAATGGCTAACATGAAAGAAGAAGCCATGTCTCCCTGCCCCCGCCCTCCCCCACCCCGAAACATATGCCGAGGTTGACTCGATGTGGATTACTGAGATTGAGCCAATAGCGCAACTCTAAGCAAACATTTTTCCAGACTTCTAAACTCCGGCCCGGGCATGTGCTGAGAGAAATCCAATGGGATTTATAGATCATCTCCCTACAGCTGTCCCTTCTCATCCCCGAACCCCACCCTCCCCTCCCCTCCCCTCCCCAAACACACACACACACACACACACACACACACACGCTAATATTCTGAGGCTCATGATTCCACATCCAAACCCATCTACATCTCCTGTTTTTGTGTGTGATCTTAGGAGTCAGTGAACTGGGTCTTGGGAGTCCAGAACAGTAATGCTATCTGGAACCCGGGTCAGCTAGAAACAAGGCCGCCACCAGAGTCCGGCTCGCTCCTCTAGGGGGCGAATTTAATCCGGGTAAAGAGAGGGTTTACAGTATTGCAGTTATTATTTATATAATTCCAATTTATGGTTTTCAGAATATAACATCCAACATCTCGACCTCAGCATTACATCTATTATCTTACAACTGGTTAATTTGCAAATGTTACTTTTCGTTATTTATTTTTTACTATTTGTAATTTCCGTTTGACAGACAACAGTCCTGGATAAATAGAAAAAAGAATTAAAGATTAGCATATTGATTTTTTTTATGTCAGTGTAGTTAGGCAAGATTATAACTAATGTATATGAGAAATACATAAACGTGTGGAATATTAATTTTCTTCAGAAGTGTAATGTTTCTATGCCTCAAGTCATATGTGATCGAATTTTAAAGGCCGTATGAAAAATAACAGTCATGTAATTGTAGAGAAACGGTCTGGAGAAAAAAAATAAAATAAAATAATGACAAGTATTCCTTCCCATGTCTAAACCAGGTGGGGTTAACTTCACCTTCACAGCCAATTAAATAATAATAATAATAATAATAATAATAATAATAACAATAATAATAGCGTACAACTGTCTTTTTTCAGAGATGAAAATTCTGCAGTCAGACTCGGTGAGAAATGGTTCTACATGAAGCCACTGGGAAGCAGGCGCTAAAGCAGTTCCACTAGTTTAGATTAATGGTACTCTGCGCTTATTCTGCAGTCGGGGTGAAAGGGCTGGGATCACTAATGATTATAATATAATGTGTGGCGATAACCACTCCCTTTGAGATATTATCGCCCGCTGGCCAATGCTCAGGGGACGAGCTGCATGGCTGCAGAGCGCCAGATAGCTGCTGCCGCTGTTGCAGCCACGGCAGCAGATTTCTGCGCTCTGAAATACAAAAAAAAAAAAAAAAAAAAAAAAAAAAAATGCCCGTAAGGATGGAGTGAGGGAGTACCGGATGCTGCTGATAAATCTACATTAAACTATAAAGAATAGCAGAGAGGCTTTCACTTTTCACATGTTGAAATTAAGGGTTTCTTTCTCTTTCTTTTACGGCTAAAACGTATGTTTTGCCTTTAAAACTCACATTACAGCTTTACAGATGTAAATAATAAAAACACATTTTTAATACCAAACACTTCAACCTTTACTAGTACGAAAGAATGCTCGTTTAGTATTTTTTTTTTTTTTTTGGGGGGGGTAGTAGCAGCAGGTTTATCCCCAAATCACCAAAGAAATGGAAAACAATAAATGGCACGAATGAGTCTTGAAAAGTGATTTGATTTTTTAAAATTATGTATTTTTCTTTAACGACCAAACTCTTTTTCTTTCTCGGTTGCTGCAAGTGACAACGGGCTCACATGATTTATGCCCTATGGTGGATGACGCAATTTAAACTTTGACAGATCAGAAACAAACGTAGATCCTAGGACTAAATTAAAATTTCGCTTATTTAAAAGTATATGTGATTGCTGTTTTGCTACTTTTGCGTAACCTATATGTCGGTGATGACACAGAAGTTAAAATTCCGTGGTCTCCTTTATTCTAGTAATTATTTTTACAGGGAAAAACCTATAGCTTGTATCCACAGGCCGGAATAGATGGTGCAAATGCAGGAAAAATGTAGGAAAATCCCTTCTGTTTTCCCACCAAATCTTCTTCATCTAAAAAGATACACACCAATATTGAGGAATAATAGTCGGGCATATATGTACCTTTAAATTTACCCCTCAATGAAAAAAAAATCAAAATCAAACAAGAATCAAGCGCCCCCTGATTATTCTTTAATATGGAGGCGTACAAATTTCCAAATCCGATTGGACTTTAAATCCCTGCATAATTATCGACATTCACTGATCAATAACAAACAGCTCAGCCCTCAACAGCGTCCATGTAATAAAAAAACGGGCTGTTCGAGAGGCACGGGGAGGAGAAGGAGGAATAAGAAGTGCAGTGAGTGATGCTCCTGTGTTGGACGCACGGCGGTCAGTCACGCGCTATCCATTTTCATTGGAGCTTTTGTGTACGCCAAAACCAGAGGCGCGCATAAGGTAAAGCCTGCTTCAAAGCCGCGGCTTTATTTTTATATCCAATAGATCAGCAGGCAGACAAAGCTTTATTTTCGCCAGGAGAGAGATATTTTACCTCCGCCTTACGGTTTTATGTTGGAGAGGTGTCAGCCGCTGGAAATGGATGGCTAATGCATAGGCAAAGTGCCGTTCGGCTCGGCATGCTACATGTCAGAAGGGGGGCTGCAGGGAAGGGCAACAGGGATTTAGGGCCCCTGGGGGCCCAGCACGGGGGACTAAGCACAGAGGTGGTAGTAGCTTCTGCCATCCACTTATGCTGCAGTTCCTAACATAGCTCAACACAGAAGCAGAAGTTAAAGACACACTTATAAATGACTTACTCCAGAAATTCACCACTGTGATAAAAACAGAAAGCACAAGGCATTTAAGTGCAACTTAAACCAATAAATGAGACAAGCTTCTCAGAATGCAAATGTACAGATTTATGTTAAATAAATCTGCACATTAAATATTAAATCTATATGCAATTTGTTTGAAAGTCATTGGAATTACAGATTCAAATTAAATGAATCTGGTTAGACAAAGTACATCCAGGTTCCATTTGGAATTTTCCTCTTCCATCAGAAACTCGTGTTGACATCACTGAATAAAAGCCCAATCGCAGATTTTCTCTTAGATTTTTGCATGAGTTTGCCGGCGAGGGCCTTTCCTCAGCGATCCAGGACTGGTCCCTGTATTCCTGGGGGCAAAGCCTTCCACACACACCCTCCTCAGTGCTCTACAATGAGAGCTCACACGAGACAGTAAAATTAGCAGCATGAGAAATGTGATGCGAATTCTTGGACTTTTTAATAAAATCCACAACTGGTCCCTTATGTTGCTCTAAGCAAACATCCCCACAGACACCCACTCACCTATTCAGACTAAACCATTTTTTCTCTATAGTATTGTGGGTAATACACATTTTAAATGCATTTGTTTATTTAATTATTATTTCAAATTACTTTAATGGCTCACACTGAAGAGGACATGTATGCCGTTAAATGCACTAAATTAAATGTACATAGCCAAAGATTAGATAATTTATTTAACTGCAAGCACAAATAATACAAAGAAGACATGATTTATTAAAGCAAACATTTATTTAATGAGAATTTATTGCATGATATTGCTATATATTTTTGTTTTATGAGACATTTTTATAGATGAAAGAAAAAGCTCAAAGAATTGAAATGCTTTTAAATTACTTTAAAAATACAAGCACATTCATACATTATAAAGTTCTCTTTTGTGTGTTATTTGTGGATTATAAGTCAGTAATAATCGTAAGTTAATTTTCCTTTGTTTGTCTCACACGTCAGTTGAGGATGACATCCAAAATCTCCCAAAGTGCAAAATAGAAACACAAAAGCAGTTTTAGGATGCAGTTTCCAGATCAAATAGTTAAATTATAATATAAGAACCCCCCCCCTCCCCAAACACAAACAAACAAACAACCCCCCCCCCCCCCCCCCACCACCACCAAAACCCATGCAGGACTTTAGCTGGTTGTTAAAATCATATGCACTGTGCAGTCCCTGCCATGAATGCAGAATTGCAGCTATATGCTGCAAAGAGTTAACGAGATTTACAATGCTGCTCAAAACACAGAGCTTCCCTGTCATATTTCGCCCTCATGCTAAATAGAAATCTTAAGAAGTAATTGGAATTTACTGCATACCTGAATAACTGCATATAAATAAGTACACATTTCATGGGGGGGGGGCTTGATGACACTGTTTGGTCGCATAAAAACTGCTGCATACATTATAATACATAGCAAATAATTTTATTTTGCTGCAGCCTTTGCTACATGCTTGGGATTCTGTCCAAATTACCAAGGATTCAAACAAGCGTTTTCAATTTATTAAACTTATATGGGCAACATTTCATTTTAATAGGACAATTTATTCTGGGAAATTTCTGGGAAGGGATTATCAGGGGCTGGTGGAAACCATGGCAGTGTGTAAATCTGACAATGTTCATCTCATTTAAAAGCAAGCAGGCTTCATTTTACGTGGGCCTGTTTTCACTGGACGCAGTAAGATTCAGGTGCCTTGAACAGGCCTTTACCCCTCCCAATCCCTCCATCCTGTCTTCTTGCAGCTGAAAGGCAAAACTAGCTCGTTGACTTTGGCCATGTCTCCCAGACAAATTCCTTAATTCAAACCACCTTTATGAGTCTGCATGCGCTTACTGAATTTGGTGGAAGACGACACAAATCCTCCGGATGGGATTGGCAGTCATGCCCCCGGTCTCTCGGCCTGACACGCTCGGGATGTAAAGTGGCCGACTATGGTGTGACCCCCCCACCCCCGCCCCCGGTCGAGAGGGCTCAGCGGATTTGGAGATAATGACATTGCCGCCTCTATTAAGATTCACATTAACCATTTCAACACACGACCCTATTTCCCTCTGTCCTAGACCTGTGTCAAAAAGCCTTGCTGTCTTACCAGGCGTGTGGTAAAATTCAAAGCTGACCAAACAATCTGCATTTGCACATCTTCTAATTCTAGGAAGGACAAAGGAGAGGCTGTCTACATGCAAAGAATATACCTATCCTTATTGTTTAAAGCAAAGTGCCTCAATATTCATGAAGCAAACTATTTGGCTAGATCTCCCTATACAGGTATGTTAGATTTTCTACACTTAAATATACGCTCGTGAATATGACTTGTCTCTTTTGTTACCACACTGAAATACCTCAGTTTCTTTCTGTCTTTCTGTCACACATACACACACAAAACCCATAGTTGCCTTCCCTGCTAGTTCCCAGAGCTGTGACTGTGGGAGGAAGGCCAAATTGTTTGTCTCTCCCTGTGTCAGAGCTCTGCAGCAGAGACCATGAGAACAACTGGTCCCTGTCTGGCTTCTGGCTGATGGCTCCATCAGGTTAAAGCAACAGGAGGTCTGATGCTGGATCAGCTTGAAGCTGTATGAGTGTATAAGTGTCTGCTAGTATATGCTTTTCAGGTGTCGGAGTGTAATCTTTGCAGGAGCGATACTGCGTACAACCAAGATAGCCACTTAAAGGGCAGCTTGAAAAAGAATTGTTGGGATATAAAGTATTAAATAAAACCACGATATCTCTGAAGCTAAAGAACAGAAACCCTCCAACACCTTAAATAATCATGCAGTAAATATGTTTTTATAATTGAAAAATAAGAACCCACTAAATATCAAGATGGCTTCCATAAACTGGTGTTTTTGTGAAGGATGTGAGATCAGACACCGTTAGCGTAGCATTGAGAAACTGCTTTTGGATAATGACAGAGAGACAGAAAGAGAGAGAGAGTTCTTTAAGTCTGATTTGAGCTTTTTCTTTTTACGAGAATTAAATCTTTATTTTTTAATTCAAACATGGTAATCTCATATGTTCTACTTAAGTCTAGAGTTGTAAAGGCTAAATCCAAAGGCAACAGCTAGTCTTCTCTCAGTACAAAAACATCTGCCAACTACAATAATGTGCAGACTGTTTGTTTCAGACAGTAGGATTGCCAGGTCTTTTTGGGGGGCTGCGTATTAAGCATAGCTCATTATTTGTGTCTGCAGGTTAGGTACACCTATTTTACATGAAAATCACATAAATACCCAAATTTGGCCAAACTGACTAAAAAACAGTTCATACATATTTGAAAACATGTTGCTGAGGTACACATACACACATCCACATATTCAGAGTGCTATAATGTTCTGTACTTGTCTTTATACAGTGCTTTTCTAGTCTTACAGGCCACCCAAACCACTACAGATTACAAGTCAGTGAGCACAAGATTCAAGTCGCATTTTAACCACACACTCAAACAGTGCTTTATTCTGTACACTTCAAACTCTTTATCTACCTCATATCCATGGCCATATTTGAGTACTGAGCTGTTTTTGACATAGCACTAGCAATCCTGCTGCACAGGAACAGTAGTATCAGGACTGGCAACTTCACCATGCTGCCAAGAATCACAGTCGCAGTATTTCTTTGGATGTGTTGCTGTTTATAAAATATCAATTCCACCATGCAACACTCTCTTAGACAACAAACATGTTGTCCTGATGTTTACAGGATAAATCAACCCCAAACCCTAAGTGTCCAGAGACGATTTGCTTCCTTTAATCTTTGATCAAACCTAGGCAAACTACAGTCTACAGACGTTTTTCCCATTGTTCAGATATTTATGAAAAATTAGACATACTGCTTCAATCAGCTGTAGAAAAAAACAACACAAGGTGTCCCTTCAAATGGCACAATGGTATGCTTGACATATTTGTCAGAGTGCAAACAGATTGTGATGTCAACAAAAAGCCGTAACCTAGACTTGAGGCTAACTTAGCACCCCCTATCGCTGATGCCACTGCTGAGAAAACACAACACAACACAACTAACATAAACAAAGTCAGTTTGAACTGTATGCAGTAGCAGTGATGTCACTTTTGCCCTACAGTGGCAGCCTTACAGTGCCTGCAAAAAGTAGATCATCTAAAATGTGCTTTTGAGGTGCTAGTTTATTCTTGAAGGTGCTTTGTGTATGTGTAGCACTCGGTTTATTTACTCCAACATAATTACTACATACAGGAGCAAAGTGACTGTTAACAGTCATCTTATATTTATTGGCATTTTCCCCACACTAATTTCTCCAGTGTGCTGCATGTGCTGTATTTACTGGAGAATGTTTAATCATATAATGCATTTTGTTGAACTCTGTCACCACTCTTATCACTTCCTGACTCTTCTTCTATGATAATGGGGATGGGCTAGTTATGCTGCTCCATGGAAACCCCTCCTCCTCTCCTGACTCACTGTGTCTGCAGATGAGTTGAAAGGGTGAGGAGGTCGCAACCTTCCTAAAGGATGTTTTATGATGACACAGTTGGGAAGGTCTGATTTGTCTCCACTGGAGCGTGTTGCTGGCGCTTTCACACCCAACCATGGAAAAAAGAGAGATAGAGGTGAATACAGAGAAGGCAGGGAGAAAGAGAACATGCGAACAGTAGAAGAGTGGCACTGAAGGTGAAGGGTGTGAGGGTGGACATGGCATGGTGGAGGAGGGTGGGCTGTAAATTAGCCCAGCTGGCAGACTGATGGTTAGCAACAGTTTCGGGGAACAGTACTCACCTTGACCCCCTCTGAGAATGTCCAGCTGAGCCCTGACTGAGGAGGAAGAATAGAAAGTCTGCCAGCTATTGAACATCACACACGAATCTTGTCATTGGGCACTCATTTATTTGCTGATAGTGTCAGGTGAACCCATATCAAACGTGAAACTTCATGGGGCGTGTGGGGATAGGCGCTAACTTTGGTATTTATTTACAAATAAATCAGAGATGAATGCTGCCACCTTTACAGCCTGAACAAAACACTTTCAAACAAAAACAAGGTACCTTAAACCACAACATCACTATCACCATAAACACAACATGCTCATAGCAAATTTGTTTTGCAAGTTTCAAGTGATGTCATGCTTTAAAGTCAGCCTTATGAGGTGACGATAACCTTTTGCTGGAGGTTTCTTCCTGTTAAAAGGGAGTTTTTCATTCCCACTGTCGCCAAAGTGCTTGTTCATAGGGGGTCATATGATTGTTGGGGTTTTCTCTATTTTCTTTGCATTATTGTAGGATCTTTACCTTACAGTAAAAGAGACAGCTATTGCTGTGATTTGGCCCTATATAAATGGAATTGAACTGAATTCAATCTGGTTGGATTTTACAGTGCATTTTTGCAAGGATATGAGTTTTTAGGAACTATATGTAACAAGTCATGTAGCCACTGTAACGTTGGCCATGAAGTCATGTCACGAAGCCTCAGGCTGAAAGCTTTCCTCATTGCTGTGGTGATAGTGACATACAGGTAGACCTGAAACCAAGAGGCAGTGCATACTCATTTGTTAACAAAACTGCAGCCAATGAAATTACACTGCTTTGTCTTCTTTTCTAACTGTGAACTTAATAACTTAAGTGAACTTCATGTTGTATTATATAACATTATCTTAATGTTGCAGTTGAGTCCACAAAGTCATCAGGAAGGCGTTTAAGGCACATCTGCATTTAGTTCTATTTTCAGTCCTGCTAGCTATTTCCATCTTTTCTTTACAGTCTAACGCTATGGCCTCACAAAGTATAGCTTGTACAGCTTAGTTGTATATTGATAGTTATAAAATAGCTTCCACACTATATCACTCGCAATAACATTATTATCATTATGTAGATAAGGCAAGTTGTGCATTAGAACTAATCCCCTATTACGACATACACTTAACTACATGAGCCAGTTATAAGGACAGTTAGCAATCACTGTAATGGTTTGCTTCTAGGGCTCTACAACAGGCTGGAGACTTCAACATAACCTGCAGGACAAGTCAAAAGACAAATCTGGAAATGGAGTTTAACAGGAAAAGGGGCACTGAGCACCCACAAGTGGACTCTTACGTGGAAGAAGCATAATACCAAAACTTAGTTTTTAGTATATAAAATATGTCTTGAAGAAGTACAAAGAAGTTATTACTTTACATTAATAAACAAAAAATACAGTTTTGTTAAGAGTTTCATAACTATATCATTATGGATTCCTTACAAATATTTACAAATATATTGTAAATCCTACATTCCTGATAACTATAAACTACTTTATATTAAACTACGTACAGTAATAGCAGCTTGTGAGTAAGATATCTAGATTATACTTTAAGATACTAATGAACAACTCGTCTGCTCTTTGGTTACCATGTTGTTCTGTCCATACAATGCAGTTTACTTTATTAAGTTTTTTTTTTTACAGACACAGTTCACCAAATAAACAGAATAATTTCTGTATCAGCATTCTATGTTATTGAACAACCCAGTTTAGTTATGTTGTGATAATGTCAGTCAGTCCGGGCTCATACTGTATATCTACAATTCTAAGCCACCTTATTCATAATGACTGTTTAAACAAGAACATTCCTAAGTTTGTACATTCACTTATTTGAATTTTAGAGAGAATGTAGCATTCTCCACCATCCACTCAAACTCACCACATATAATAAATTGCCTTGTATTAAACAAATTAATCTCACGCTTGGCAGTTCATCGATCTGTTGTTTCGTTGTTGCTTATTTGCAATCATGGAGCTCATTAATGGAGAAAATTATCTGAGTCACCCTGAGGTGCTTCAGTTGGGGAGGAGAGAGTTAAACAACTGCAGGGACCCACAAGAGAGAGAGAGAGCTAGTAACTTCATTTGCATGGAGTTTGTGGGAATGCACTCCCTTGTGGGGTGTAGGTGTGGGAAAGTTCACACCCTCCAACAACAGAGCCCCAACACACTCTAATAAATCATGTAATTCTTGATACTGGAAGACAAACGTAGGAGCAGATCTAATCAGGACTTGGCAGAATCCTTTTATCTACACCCATCTCGCCTGGTCACACAGACATACACAGTTCCACATTCCTGTTACAGCAAACACTCAAGTGGTTGGTTACAATTCCAAGAGGTAAACTATTGCTGGGACAATTTATTCAGGTCATCGTAGGCACAAAAAAATGTAGCCGGAGAAAAAAAAGGTAAACTGGTCATTTTTCTTCTGTTTTTTTTTTAAACATAATTTCTCCAAGATTTTTTTCCACTCACCAAGCTAGCTATATGGACACGGGAATTCAGAAAAAAATGCTGCAATCTTCATTTTTGCATAAAATTCATTGATAGGAACATTACCTACAGTTTTACTGATATTCAGAAGATATAAGAAAAACTCACCAGTGAGCTTGGCGACATGCTCCGTTAAAAACAGTGCATAGTTGTACCTTCACAATAAACTGTAAATTCAAAGCATAAGAGTCACAGATTTAAAACATGTAGCCATTTTTACACCAAGAATGTAACATAATGTTCAAACTGTGATGCTGCTCTGATAGAAGATTTCAATTATGCTTCAACCGCTTCAAAAAACACCAGAGTAGTAGTAGTAACAGGGAACATTTGCACATATCTTTATATTCTTGGGATTTCCCAAGGTATTTAACAATTTTCCCTCATTAGGTTAATAAAAATGTAAACTAGCATAATGATTTCTTTACATAATTATATTTTTTATGGATATTGGTATTATATAAACATGTCTGGCGTGTACTTCTATACACATGAGATAAAACTCTTTATTTCTATCTGATCTTTATGTATATAGTCACATATTTTAGGCAAATTCAATTACTTCCATATAATATGTCCATCCATCCATTTTCTTCTGCTTATCCAATTCAGGCTATGTCCACACTAGCCCGGACAGATTTGAAAATGGCGTTTTCGTCTGAAAACGCTCCGCGTCCACACTAGCGTTTTCAGTTGTTATCACAGAGTTGTGCGTCCACAATGAAACGGACGAAAACGCTTACGTTCCAGTCCTGCGCATGCGCAAAAGCGAGTGAGAATGAAAGGATTTGAAGAAAAGCTATCTGGAGCATGTACAAACTGATATTAATCTTTTTTAGGGCTGTCAAAATTAAGAGCAATTAAAACAGCTGCTGTATAATGCACTCCGCTATCTTTGTTTAATTGGTCACATGACTGTATCACATGACTAAAATGCGTCATCATTTTAGAAAGTCTGCGTTTTCGAGCGTCCAGCTCCGTTTTGAAATTTATGGGTTTTCAAGAGCGTTTCCAAAACGCTGCATTTTTCCTTGAGGAAAACGCCGTCTCAGTGTGGACGTGAGGCCAAAACGGAGAGAAAACGATGCGTTTTCAAACGAAAACGAATTAATGAGTGGGGATGGAGCTGTTATGGGGCAAGAGGTGGGGTCTACCCTGGACTTGTCACCAGTTAACAGCAGGCCGAACACATAGAGACAGACATCCATTTACACCTACACCCAGTTTAGAACCATCAATTAACCTAACAAGCATGTCTTTGGACTGTGGGAGGAAAGGGCACACAGGCACAGGGAGAGCATTCAAATGATGCAAACCCAAGACCTCATTGTGAGGTAACAATGTTAACCACTGCCCCTCCATGACACCCATATATAGCATAGTATCATCAAATTCAGCCAGCTAGAATTAAACCTGGAGTTTCAGTAAAAAACATGATCTAAAATAGTTAAACCACTTGGTGTTAGTATGTTAGTGAGTGAGCAGCAAACGCCAGGATATTAGTGTGCCCAGAACAAATTAGTCCCTGTGTCTTTTCTTTAACTGTGATTTTAAATAGTCCTAATTAAGTCTTGGTATTTTATGCATTAAGAGTACTTGGACTGGGTCTATGAAAGAGTAGTATGGTAAAGATCTTTAAAACAACTTTGATCAGGATTTTTTTCAAACGGTTCTTATTAGAGAAAAAGAAAAACTAAACAAACAACAACAAATAACAGAAAAACAAAAAAACCTTTTATTTCCAATCCTTCCAATAGGGAATGTTTACATTTCATATGTCTTATAACACACAAACTAGAGCTCTGATGCTATAGGCAGTGGATTAAAATACTTTTAAGGCTCATTTTCTTCTCTCATCCAGAGCTCATTTTGGAAATTATCCTAAGATGCACATTTTTGCTCAGAAATTCATATTTATATTTATATCCCTTTTGGCATAACCATTACACTCAGCCAACCTGGATGAGGGAAATTAGTACACAGCCATTTTCAGGTTTTTGTTTGGGTTGAGGTACAGGCTCGCTGGGCTACTGTAAACTTTCAAAAGTCTTTATTGTCTGTCTGTTCAAGACTCTCTGCACTTCTGAGTGTAGAGATCTCAGAAGATGACTGGTGGTTTTAAATGGGTTCTTGCCGTTGGTAACTTTCAATACTGTTGACATTTTGTTTTACACTATGATATGCATAGGATCATTAACTTGCAGTTAAATATGGATTTATTATTACATGAAAAATTAGTCAGTGCTCACCTGATCATCTCAGACTCAGCAGTTCTTTTGGCTTTGGTATTGGTAAACCATGAGAATGTAACCTTCACTGTTCATATGTTTTCAAGTTTTAGGCCCTCAAAGTACTCAGTATTTTTTGTTTTTTACATATATCTGGGTAGTCAATTCAATCAAATGTACCTTTAACAGTGCTAGAGCTGTGAAATTAACTGTAAAGGTTTTTATACACTGTAAGGAAATGCTCACTGAGTCTGATCACAATGATTTTATATCTGCTGTTTATCATTTAAAAACAGGTACAATAACATTTTTAAGTCTTTTAAAAATGTCATTATTGTTTCAAATTCCTCCAGAAACCATGGTGACATCCCATGCTCTATGTCTATCCATCTATCAAACTAATTTAGTGAGCAGAGCTTTTTACGGCCTTCCGGTCCTACAGACACATATACTACACAAACAGACACACACTGACATGTAGCAAACCTTGATGTCGTTCATACGTTGATGAACGTATGTGAGCAAACATAACATCAGAAATGAAAACTACATAGTCATCTACAACTCATCTCAGAGAAGAACTTATATTATTGACAGCAGATTTGTGATTCCAGTTTCAAACGCTTTCCAAAGACAATTTGAAATAAAATTAGTCAAACTGGGCCTTGTCTTGTAAATATCACTATGTCAGTTACAGGTAGGTGACTCGATAGGCTCGCCTTGGCTTTCTGTAACACTACAGCCCACCATGAATCACACAAGCTCCAAATTCACCGGGGAGCCATCATTGGGAATATATAGCAGCTTCTGGGTTACTTTGTATTGTAATAGATGCATTGTGCAGCTAAAGAATATCCCAGGCTGTATTCAAGCAGAATGAACAAAAAGAGGAGCAGAAGAAAGAGTCTGGTGAAGATTCAGGGGGGAAAGTAGTGTAATTAGAAAGAGATGGGATCGAGGGAGGTTCAGTTGCTCTAGATGTGAAATCTAATTTCTATATAATGTCATTTAAATCCTGTGATCCAGGAATTGTATTTGAACTTGGATTATTGGAATCATCAGCCCGTGAATGCCTAAGATCCCCGCCACCGAGTGTGTGTGTGTGTGTGTCTAAACGTGTATGTGTGTGTCTGTGAAAGAGGATGGGGAGGGGATTTAGTGTTCCCCAAGTTCACAAGTTGCAAGCTTTTTGGGATGATTATAGTGCTGGAAAGAAAAGATGAAATCAATTTAAAAGTTGCATAAAAAGACAGCACGGGGGGAATAAAGGGAGGTTTTGAAGCACAGGAAGAGAAAACAAAATGAATCTGCAGACAAAATGAGTGCGAACTCATTTAAGTAGAGAACTTGCATGCAATCACCAATAGTTTTGAAGCAACAAAGAAAAAAAAGATTTTGTTTACTGGCGTTCTCTGTTTGTTATTCAAAATGCAGGTTTGTAAGGAATGGCAAGGGCAACATTTGTGTATTTACTGAGAATATGTAGCAACAAACATCAATAAAATACTTTATGTGTCATATTGACCATGTTCTTCTACACACATTCGCTGTCCTGCATGTAGTTTGCATTTCTGTTGAGGACAGTGAAATTTGTTTTAAGCTCACCTATTCTTTGGGGGAAAGGAGAAATTCCAGGAGACACAATTTATGGACCACTGAAGACTCCATGATTCACTCAGATTATATACTGAGACACAACACAATGAATCCCTTTACAGCAATGAAACTACAGCTGAGTCTGACTGACTGACTGACTGAATGAATAAATAAATGAAAAAGTAAATAATCCAACCGAAACCTCTCTGTGCTGCACACGAGGACAGGACATTTAACCAGGGAATCACAGCAGACATATTTACACCTGGAAAAGATTCATCTGTTTTCAGGAAAAAACTAATTTTGTGTAGTAGAGAGCTGCATCCAGTAAAATACCTGAACAACATAGAATCAGAAAGACCAAAGTCCACTCTCTTTATTTTTATCGTTTCTCAGTTTGCGAATAACACGAGTGCATCACAGTCACAGCTGGGTGGGGAGAAAGACATTCTTGGCCTCCTCCTTTTTAGGTGTCTTTCAGACAAGTGATGCGATGCCCTGGTCGGAGGGACAATTTAGATGAGCTTACTTTATTTTTGTTTCGCATTGCTCTGTTTAAATTTTGTAATTCTGGGAGAAATCCTTGTCCCTGCCCTTCATGTCCCATGAAATAATAGATCTGTAGGTTTTAATTGGTTTGAGTGGATTATTAAAGTTAAGATTAATTAAATAAATAAAAAATATATATAAATGTGCTCTTTCCTAGAGCCAGGCCTTGTCTTCTCGATTTAACTCTAATACTGCATAAACTGTCAGTTCAAAACTGATCAGCAGCAAACTCATATCATTTACATTTCTGATCCACCGACTGGAACAGAAAACAATCCAGGTGGATAAGTTAGACACTCCTGACTTTTAAGTCACAGCAGAACTCTTTTTTCGCTATCTGCCTTTCTGTGTTTCTGGTAACATGTTTGTTAATAAAGATACTGATGATCCTAACCCATCACTTCCTGCGCATGTTTAATGACAGACATACTGTCAGATACCTACAGTGGCAGTGAGACTTTAGCCAATGAAATGACAACGTGAGAGAGTTTTGTTTATTCAGTCTACCTTCAGTGATGTAGTGGATGAAATAATAGGGAAACTTTCTGACTATTTTAAGCTTTTTGTGTATATGGTTTTGCTTTCAATGACGTACAAAAAGGTTAGGTTTAAGTTCAGCCTTGGAACAAAAAATATCTGCACACATGAAATGTCTTCCCCTGTAATTCCAACACTGCTACCAGGAGGACTCCTGAATGATCAGGAACATCTCTCTTCTCCAGTTTCAAAATAACATGTGTTCTTAAACACACACAAACACCAGAAATCACATTTCAAAATCTCGTTCCGTTTTCTTCTTGTTGGAAGAAAAAAGTAAATTTTTAGGGAGAAAAATAATGGAAATAAGGATTCTGTATGCCGAAGAAAGCTCGAGTATGCACTCTAAATGATTATTTTATTTAATATTACACTGGAAATCAGTCCTTCACTACAGCAGCAGGACTTCCATTTTGCATGATTACATCCAATACACGAGCAAGCATGCAGTACATGTCTTTCTATCTAGTCTTTTCTGTACAATATAAGGGAGTATCCAGAGGGGTGAGCCACAGCCGCAATCCCAGCGTGCTGTGCTGACAATAAAACAGAGGAAGCTCTCAGTGGAGACTACAGGTGTGCTGCATTGTCTTTCCTCTGTGACAGCTCTGAAAGGAGAACACGCTACTCACTGTGGCAAGCCTGATTGTAGTGGCGTTATCGACCAGCTCCCTGGTGTAATTCCCAGATACAGAGCGGCAGAGACAAACGCAGGTAAAAACACTTGGAATCTTTTATCTCCACTGAGCAGCCGATGGCAGGGTGAAAGTTCTCCTTTCCCTCAAGCCAAAACACTGAATACTGGCAGGAATGCAGCTGTCCTGTATTCCTTCCTATGTGTAAAAGTATGTGCTTTAAGACTCGGTTAGTTGTTGTGGATGAGAATCTGTGCAGAAGAACAGGAAGTTAATTCTAAGACCGGCTTCAAAGGAAATCCGAGTTCAGAACAGAGCAAAGCAAGATGACAACTGACAGCAAATTAAAGACTGCTGTTGCACAGAGACATAAACTCGTAGCTTCAGATCCACACTTTGTACCTTTTAGTTAATGATGGGTTTTTTTCCTGCTTCTTGAAAATATATACAAACAGCCAAAACACAGCAATGCATAAATGAAGCAAATAATATTATTTTTATTTTTTAATCGTATTTTTGGCACATGTGAAACCTGTAGGGAAAGGAGGTGGTAAGTAATGTTTTTTTGTATCCATTTTTAGTTTGTTTGTTGTGTGAGTGCTACAGATCAATCACATTTTAGCACTGGGATGCATCTAGGTTAATATTCTGTCTCTGAATGTATTTGTTGAAATGTATGAGATGTCCACTGGCTAATGTCTGATGGTGTGTGTGTCTTTTTTTCTTTTTTCATTTAATTAGAAACTCATCAGACAGGCAAAGGTTAACTGAACGTGTTCTACACAGGTAAACAGTGAGTTCTTATATTCAAGGTTATTTGCAGGAGAAATGGGTAAGAACAGCAGAATACATTTTCAGATGTCTTGCAGTCTCATTTGATTGAAACTATTTTGGTGGCACCCAAAGGACCATGCTTATCCATGCATGTACATGTATATGTACAGTAATGATGGCTGCATTCTACTTTGTGCATGGTCAAAGCACCATGGTTCTCTTTTCTTCTCAGTTCTCAGTTATAATTCTCTTCACCTTTTTTCTAATAATATAGTCTGTAAAGAAGAGAAACAGGTTTTCGAAAGTAATATTTTGTACTATTCAGGAGCAACACAGATTCACGAGTTTTCCAGTTGGAATTGTTTTAGTCAATAAGCCAACCTTTTCAACTGCAATAAAAAATAATGCTTTTTCAGTCACTCTAGGAATTCATATTGTGTCAATCAGCACTTCAACTGTAGTTCCTAGACTAACACACACACACACACACACATACATATATATATTCACATTATGAGACAGGGTGGTGACAGCAGCCCACCTCATAAAATATAAAATGTGGAAATTATACCTCAAGTCTTTATATTTTTTTCTCAAATCTTTTCCTTTCCTTTCCTGTTTTTGTTTCCTTTCCATATATTTCATCTGTCTTATTCCATCTCTCCACTAGCACATCTCATCATTGTACCTTGCACTCAGCAGCCCCCCCCTCAAAAAAGAGAAAAAGAAAAAAACAGAAAGAAAATGGGAAAACAGCAAATCCTGCAGCCTCTTATGGCATCCGTGTTTACCAGCCCATAATGCCATTCTCAGATTTGTTCAGCTCCCAAGATCACTCCTTGTGTGCACGTATCCCTCCACCCTCCCACCCTCCACCTTTCCCTTATCACCCAACAAAAGCAGTGGCTGCTATATTTTGAGCAGCAAAACCTTTTGCAATGTTACCCCCACACCCTCCACCCCCCTGATTGTTAGAGTGGTAAGTATGCTGAAGCACCTCGCCATCTCCTGCCTCTAAACCTGGAGACTAAGAGGGGAGTCTGCCAGATGCCACACACACACACACACACACACACACACACACACACACGTACACAGAAGCAGCTGTCAATACTGCATCCACACAACCAGTGACTCAAGATTAGGCACTGCTCTGAGCAGGGAGGGATTTCACCAAGACACCTTCTTTTACCTTGATAGGTGGTGGTGGGGGTTTAGGTGAGGTTGACGGTGGAGAAGAAAGGACACAAAAAGAAATATAATCTGCATCTATTCATGATTAAAGAACACCACTGAAAGTTGCGGATGTCACTGCTGGGTTCTTTATTGATACCTTGCCAATGCTGGATGGATAATTGAAGTCTGGGGTTTTTCAAAAAGGATGGATATGGGGGAGAAGTTATAATACCCAGGTGGAATGAAAGGATGTGTGTTATGTCTGCCAGAACACTCTAGCCAGTGCTTCAGGTCTCTTTAGGAGCTGAGCCCAGACAGCAGACAATGCTATTTTGAAGTTCTTTGTAGATTTTACTCATCCAGACAAACCTGGAATCCAGATACAAGAGAAGCGAGGAAGGAGAAAACAGTGGCTGAACTCATCCCTGTAGAAAAACATGAATTTAAATTTGTGACACATTCAATTCCAACTGGAAACACATTCCTTTCTGCAATAGCAAAGTATGTGACATTGGAGTGACTGTTCCACTCAACATATATTACAGTTAACATACTCTTAATACGAGTCGCTCTTGGTGAATTCTATCTATCTATCTATCTATCTATCTATCTATCTATCGAGGTTGAGCAGATCCAACTCCTTCACTGTGTCTCCCTTTCTCTCTCTCTCACAATCATGGAGGACAATCCAGGAGATAGGTAGTTACTGTAGGAGATGAGAACAGGGCCATAGAAGGTCCTTAACCCATCAGCAGGACCAGAGAGCTCTACAAAATGCCCTCCACCAGGCCTCTGGTGTGAAGATGATATCAGACAGACTTCATGAAGGTGGTCTGAGGGCCCAGCGTCTTCAAGTAAGCCCTCTACTCAGCACTGTGCAGATAGTAAATATCGGACAGACAGTTAATTCAATTACCACTAAATACCAGAATTGGCAGGTTCACCCCTTGCACCCTGATGAGATCAGGTTCACCCCGAGTCCATCTAATGCTACCAGGTTGCACCTCAGACTGTCCAGGAGCTCAGTGATGCCCTATTTCAGATCTTAGAGGAGAACCCCCAGAACATCATCTTTCATCTTATTAGGAATGTACCCCATCACTTTCAAGTATGCATTCAAGCAAATACCAAACACATTACGCAGTCAGTATCAGTACAGATATCCAGCATGACTCTTTTACCCCAATTGAGATCTGATGTATTTTCAAGGGAACCAGAACAAATCAAAAATATTTGACATACACACAAACAAGCACACTTTTTTTCCACAGAATTTCTATTTTCTTGTATTTTTACTGGAACCCAAAACTTGACCTTTACAGTTTGTCTTGAGGCAGGCTCAGTCATCCATGTAAGGAAATCCCAGAAAGTTGACTCAGTTCGTCTGGATATACCAGATGAACTGAGTTTCAGAGGAAGAAATGTGCCATCATTCATTAAGGTGACTTCTTCAGTCTCAAGTCAATGCAGATTTCACTAACCTTATAAACAAAGAAGTTGCATAACAACTGAAAATAGCAATAGTGACTAACAATGTGCTTTGAGGTTGGATTCAAGATCATTAATATACAATATCAGCATTGTGAGGAGAGGAAGAAGCTCACATCACTCAGTAAGGGGAATGACATCATCATCCTCCTGGCAGACCACGGTAGGTTTTGCTAAACCAGACAATCATAAGAACATGTTGTCACTGCTTATTGACAAAAATACCTATTATACCCTGAAACAAGACACTTGTAGTAGTTACAGGGAAAGGGTGACAGATTGTCTGAAGCAGTTAGAACAGGACATCACTACTGACTGGAGCCCACAGATTATACCTAGACTTTACGAAGTCTGTATGGGTTACGTAAGATGCATAAACACTGTGTGTTCAGAGCAAACACAATCCCCACAGACACAACAACCAGGGAAGCAGGAGAACACCAAAACATCAGCCTGAGTAAATGTAATTATTCCAGCTGGACATTTGTCAAAGCTGGGTAGGTGACTAAAGAATGTTCCAGGTGATCCAGGAGAGACAAAGGACAACCACTGCTTAAGTGACATGTCAAAAGTATTGAAACAGCTATGGTGCACTTTTTAAAAGCAATGGGTCTTTGTTTCCTTTAAACCCCAAAACTGCATAGCCAAAAACTGGTCCCTTCCAAGGACTGGGTTAAATAGAGTAATGCTGAGAATTATAGATTGGGAAAACCAAGCAACTTCTGGCTAAGTGGAGAGCATATCCCAGAGGAGCTAACTCTTCAAGCTAGGACTCTACAGTTTATTTAAACCCGTAGGCCAGTGGCCACTGTTTTACCAATGGGGATGTGCACATTTGAACAGGAAGTCAAGGAGGACATTTATGTGAAAAGAGAACAACCATCTCTGAACTGTGGAGGGGACCATAGAGAACATTTTTACCATCTTACAAGGTTGTAATTGTAGCCATTCTCTCTGTGAATGGTACTCATGGCCACTGGTCACATGGTAATCACAATTTAAATATTAAAAATCATGAAATTGAGCTCACAGCCCACTGTTAGTCAATGGTGGTAGTTTTAGACGTTATACAATGGGACCCTTTTAGGTGCCACTGTATAATGACTTTGCACCCAGGCTGGGGAAACTTGCAGTCAGGTGAGACTAAAGAAGGCACTCTGGATGAGTGATGAAACATTTCAGCTGCCTTGATCGTAACACTAGCAAATTACAGGCCAATTTCTAAACTCCCTTTCATGTCAAAAATTTTAGAGAAAATAGTGCTTCAGCAACTACAGACCCACTTAGAGAAAAATGGTATAAGTGATAAATTCCAGTCTGGATTTAGACCGCGTCACAGCACCGAAACTGCCCTACTAAGAGTTTTCAATGACCTTCTTCTAATCGCTGACTCTGGGTGCTCTGCGGTCTTAGTTCTATTGGATTTGACTTCAGCCTTTGACATGGTTGACCATGATATCCTTTTGGCAAGGTTGGAACAAGTAGTAAGCCTTAAAGGAAATGTTCTATCATGGTTTAAATCATATTTCTCTGAGAGGTCGTTCTCTGTCATGATGGGAAAATATTCCTCTTCTTCTGCCCCTTTTTGCTGTGGTGTGCCCCAGGGCTCGGTATTGGGTCCTGTGTTGTTTTCTCTGTACATGCTGCCCTTGGGCTCCATCTTTGAAAAACATAATGTCTCTTTTCACTGCTATGCTGATGATATTCAAATCTACCTCCACCTGACTGGGGATGTTTCATCTTCACTACATCCTCTGTTTGATTGTCTGAGGGATGTTAAAGACTGGTTATCACGTAACTTTCTTACTTTAAATGAAAAGAAGACAGAAATTATCGTTTTTGATAGAAATATGCCTCTGGGACAACTGACTGGCACACTCGGGCCTGTTGCTAATCACCTTACTGAAGCTGCTAGGAATCTTGGAGTTTTCATGGATAGTTCCTTCGAACTAGATAAATAGGTCTCTAGTAAAAACCAGCTTTCACCAACTACGCCTAATTTCTAAGGCTAAACCGTATATACCACGCAAAGATCTGGAGAAACTCATTCATGCTTTCATCACTTCAAGACTGGATTATTGTAATTCTCTTTACTTGGGCCTACAATCTCCTCTTCTTCAGCGATTGCAGCTGGTCCAAAATGCCGCAGCACGTCTCTTGACCAGCACTAGAAAGTATGATTCTATCACCCCTGTTCTGGCCAACTTACATTGACTTCCTATTAAATATCGAATTGATTTTAAAATTTTATTGTTTACCTATAAAATCCTAAACAATATGGCACCTGACTACCTAGCTGATCTCCTCTGTCTGTATAGCCCTAAGAGAGCACTAAGATCATCGGGCCAACTGCTCTACGTCCACACGTACACGGGTATTTTTGAAAACGGAGATTTTCCGTTTTCGTTTAAAAAAATAATCCCGTCCACACGTAAACGCAGAAATGAAGGAAAACGCTGGTAGGAACATGCCAAAGCGACAGGTGGCGATATATTCCTAACCGTGTAGAAATGTTGGCCAATCAGAAGTCTAGAAGCCTCGGTGGGAAATAGTAAACAAAGATGGGGCATAGAAGCAGAACCGAGTCGTATGTGTGGAGGGACAGTGACTGTGTGTGTATATGTAAGCATTTAAACACTGCAAAGAGTACAATTAACAGTATTGTAGAAATTCATTTCACCGAAACAATAACGTGGCGCACAGTGTGACGTCAAAAAAGGCGCACACCTTTGACGCTGCGTTTTCTCCGTTTTTCTCGTCCACACGTAAATGCAAAAACGGAGTTTTCGAAAATATCCACCCTGGCAGGCGTTTTTAAAAATCTCAGTTTTCAGTGACCGAAAACGCCGTTTACGTGTGGACGAAAGGCGCAAATGCATAGAAAAATCTGCGTTTTCAAAAATACCCGGGTACGTGTGGACGTAGCCTTGGTGCAACCTAGGTCTCGGCTGAAGACCAGAGGAGACCGTGCCTTTGCCGTTGCCCCACCCAGGTTATGGAATACTCTTCCTCTTCATATTCGCGCATCAGATTCCATTCAGTCTTTTAAATCACATCTAAAGACGTATTTGTTTAACCTGGCATTCAAGGCTAATTTAGGGTAATCTACATCTGGCTTTGCATTTAGATTATGTAATTATTTTATATTCTATTTATTTTATTTATATCTGTAATTTATATTTTATATTGTGATTTTATCTGTATCATGATTTTACTGGAAAGCACTTTGGTGTACTTCGGTCTTTAAAATGTGCTATATAAATAAAATTTGATTTGATTGATTTGATTTCTCCCACTGAAAATGCAACAAACAAAAGAAAAGAATCAACTTTCTTTGAGAATAGTTTTTAGCTCAGTTGGAAGAGGAGGCTGATCACCAATCTCAGGGTTGGTGTTTGGATCGCTGTATGCGTGAGTGTCATTAGATCCAAATAATGACACCTAAATTGCTGCATATACTGGGCAGGGACTGAGAGTATGAGCATAGGTGTTTATATTAGTGGCTGAATGAGAACTGTAAAGTTCCTGTACTGTAATCAGGCCAGGGACTTTTTGAGGGGTGAAATTATTTCCCTCGAAACAACAACAGCAGTCAGATATTTATTTTATATGTCACCGATTTTTTAACGACTGCTGAAACACAATAGTTAGGATAAGCCTATAAGCTAGCTTTCTGTGGCTTTAAGCTTGTGACCCACCCATTACCAAACTTGAACAATATAGCAGCTTGACTTAAGCATCCCAGTTTATTCTCTGAATATGTATTTACAACTGATTTAAAAAGTTGGCAACATAATTTGACCACAGAAAGAGACTGCATTTGTGATTTCTCGCTTTAAAAATCTTGCCCTTTTTATTAGCCAAGCAAGATGGTATTTGCCAAAATTATATATAAAAAGGCAGTATACTTTTAATAGAGTACTGTGAGATGCAATAGATGCTTGAATGACTTCTGTTTATTTTCTACCTTCTCCCTTGTTTACATCTTCTCATTTCCTGGCAATTTTCCCTGTGTGAGATTACTCTCCACACTCAGCACGGCTGGTGGTTTCTTAGACCAAAACAAGATGTGCCGTCGACTGAATTTCAATTAATACACCTCCGGGATTTTCTTCACTTGATAGAAAGGTCTGTAAAGCAAATTAGTTTGGCAATAGAGCTCTAAAAATAGGAGAGGCACTGAGGATGTGAGCAGGAAAACTGGGAGTGAAAGGGTCCTGAATGGTTATTTGTTTGTGCTGGGAAGGGATGTTACTTCTGGTGTGTTATAAAATATACGATAAGACACCTGATATAATGTAGCTACATATTTGTGAGTCATCCCGTAGGTCACAAACGAATCTAGAACAACAAATAAAGAACTGCGAGCCTAAGTTAGGGTTATTATTCATGATTCAAAAATAATAAACAGACTGGGCAGAAAATGTCATCCATGAGGGAGAGCCAAGGAGAAAAAGAACATAAGAGCTTGTGTCACATTTGCCAAAACATTTTCGATAATCCCACCCCCCAAATTTTGGGAAAACATTCTGTGAAGTGGTGAGCCAAAAACGGAATTTGAAAGGTTTACAGTTACATCTGTTGTAAAACTAACACAGCATTTCATAAAAATGAGCATCAATGAGCATGCAGACAGTCAAACTCTGTGGTGGTAGTGTAAGGGTTTGGGGCCGCTTTGCTACTTCAGGACCTAGACAACTTGTTATAAATTCCATTCTTTACAAGAACATCTTTAAGGAGGATTCCAGTTCTTTCCCGAAGTTCAAGAGTACTTATGCAGCAGAACAAAAGATGGAAACACACCAGGAAATCTAAAAAAAAGAATAAATAAATGAAGGTTTTGAAGTGGCCAAGTCAAATCTAGTTGGCATGACCTTAAACAGGCCATCATGCTTAAAAACCACCCAGTGTGGCTGAATTTACACAATTATGTTAAGAAATGTTCAACAAAGTTCCGTCATAGTAATGTCAAAGACTCATTGCCAGTCATTGCAAATCCTTGATTGCAGTTTTTGTTCCAAATAGTAGCACAACCAGTTATTTGGTTTAGAGGGCAATTACTTTTCACACATGTAGTTTTGGAAACCTCTTAGTAAATGAAGTTATCATTTAAGGACACCATTTCATATTTATTTGGGCTTTCTTTGTCTGATAGTAAAATTTGTTTGAAGATCTGAAACGTATAACATGCAAAAAAAAAAAAGTAATCAGGAAGAGGTCAAATACTTTATAACAGCACTTTACACAAGAAAAAAGACACAAGAGAAAACACAGGCCCATGCATATTCAGCAACACGGGGGAAGCTGGGCAGCAGCCTGTACATACACACTGTTTGTTTTGGACTCAGTGCTGTCTCATTTACACGTGTTAATTGCAGCTAATTGGTTCTAATTAGATGAACAGGAAACCCTCTGGGACCACTCATACCTTTAATTTGAAGTAAATATCATTAATTAACATATGCTAATTCCAAGCCAATTAACATTGATTAAGAGATGCCAGTAACGTGGGGGAAAGCTACCAACCATCAAAAATTACTAACGACTCAGCAAAATGAGAAAAAGGAAATGTCTCTTTGGATCTCAGAAAGCCTGGGCCTGAGTCCAGATGCGACCAGCAACCTTGGCCCCTGGTCCTGCCACGCTGCATGGGGTCGCACTGTGACTACTAACAATGCTACCATTCCTGCCATGCTCACTGTACACAAAATGTCTGCCATGATCTGTTTTCACTGTGCCCACCATCTGCCAGTCCCAGTGTGGTCACCATGGCCGACATACATGCTGAGGTTTCCACATGCTCTCTGCCTGACATATACTCATAACCACCCAACCCCCCACTATTACGATCCTCACCATACCCAGAGTCTCCTATGCCTACCTTATCCAAGATACCTGCTATGTCATTTCTACTTACCATACCCACACTCAGCATACCCGTCATGCGAAGCCCAGCCTGCTCTGTAACCCAAAAGCTGCTATGCTCTCTGCACCTATCGTGCATGCTCTGTGGTGCACCTGCACAGGAAGCTTCCCTACTGGCTCCACAGACAGAGGGTATGTGTCTGCCAGGCGATTCAACAGGAGAGATTAGAGGGCTTACCGCTGAGAGAGGGAGCGCAAAGACAGAGGGGGAGGAGAGGAATAGAGAGACAGAGAGACAGCACGAGAAAGAATGAAAGACGCCGGGACTGAGAGAGAATAAAAATGAGAGAGTGGAGCAACATACATTAACTGGTGGACACAACATAAGAGCTCAGAAGATAACCAGTCACAAATCAAGTCATGCGTGATCTCAAAGATTTTAAATTGAGCACACTATCATTTGTGGGAAATAAAAAACTCAAAAATTAATCAGCATGATCTCACCTAAGAAAACATGTTAGAGTGGGCATAAAGAGATAACTCTGTTCAATATCCTTTTTCTTCCATTTATCTAATTCCAAGTTACTGTGAGGTTGGAGTCTATCTCAGCTGTCGTAGGAGAAGAGGCGGAGTACAACCTGGACAAGTTGCCAGTCTAACATTCTAACCCATGCAACTTTCTAGGATCCTGCAGGAAGCCAGAGTACCCAGAGAGAACCCGTGCAAACACAGGGAAATATATACAGAAAGGCCCAACCCTGGCTTTGAGTAGTGCTAACCCCCACACTACCATGCAACTCTACTTTTTCTGAAAAAGATGGTATTAAAGACTTGTGTGTGCACACTCCAATGGATGCATCAGGGGCAGCTTAAGGTTGAGTATCATGCACAGATCAAAACACCAACCTTCTGATTAGTAGATGACCCACTCTACCTTCTCAGCTTTTTCAACTAGAGATGTAAGATGAAGCTGACAGAATCTTAAAAAATCAATGATAAAGGTTTTTGGTGGATTACTGTAGAAACAAAAACTCTTCCAGAGTCATAAAGAAGCAAACTGATAGAAACTACACTCGGAAATAAACTCCTCAGTAGTATTTTGTCCTTGGGCCTTTTTAATATTGAATATACCTTTTTAAACAAAGAGAAGAGAAAAAAAAAACTAGAGCACATAGCGAAAGTGTACAATAGCAAGAAGGTTAATGGTATGCAGTTGGGTCATATAAACACATGAACTGATAATAAGGAAGTGAAGAAAAAGGCTCAGTGAATTATGGAAAGTCAATCAGCAGCCTGAGCCTTGAAACAGCAAAGCTATGGAAGCCTAACTATACATGTAAGATTTATCAAAAAGGGAAGCTCAAGGGCCTATCATACAGCCCAAACTGTGAGCAGATTGCACAAGAGCCTCCCATTATACTTTTTTCTTGTCCCTGTCAGTACCCTAATTGTCGGATTTTGGATCATATGAAGGCTTTTCAGAGAGCTTTTAAAACAATAATAGAAAGTTACAAGAGTTTAGCTACCTTCAAAGTAATAAATATAGGAACAGCATCTCTCCGAGAGGATGTTTCTTTTGTAAAAATGAAAGAAATCACTCCTAAGTATTTGTTTAACCCTAGAACACTATCGCCGGGTGATTTTCACCCAAGCAAATGTATTTACATAATTTTCAATATGTTGTGTTTGTCTGAGTGTGGTGGGTGTCCCTGGGTAGCTTCAGCATTGTCTTTGACGTCTTTGAAGGCGTGGGTGTTTCCCTACCCCAAATCCTGCTTTTTCCTACAGGCATGTGTTTGGGTGAATTTCACCCGGCAATAGTGATAGAGGGTAAAGTAGGTTTTGGGTGGATTTCACCCGGTGATAGTGTTAGTGTATAAAATCAGGTGATCTTGCCGCATTTCAAGGGTGACAACATTCAGGCTCACCATATTTACTGTCCCTCTTCAACTACAGCTGTCACCCTGTTGCAGGTTCAGTGTCTTTGGCATCCCAGCTAGTGAGTAACACATAGGTAAGGTTTGTTTAACTTGGCAATTGTTAGCTGATTAGATTTCTTTTTCTTTCTTTTTTTTAATCTAAAAGCTATGTTATGTAGCTAGCTAGATAACTGTGCACATTATTTCTTTCAGCAAATAGCTAGCAAGATAGCTAGCTGGTGAAGTTCTAGCACTCCTCTGGGGGAAAAAAATGCCAAAAAGGAAACCACTGAAGTACTTGACCCAAAAGGAAATAGAAGAGATTCTATTCAGGGAAAGCAGTGATGAAGATGTTGATCGTGTGGAAGCAGAAGAGATGTGCGACAGTGACGTGGACTACATTCCAAAACCGGGTGATGATGACAGTGATAGTGATGGCTTTGAGCCTTGCACTTCAAGTCATCAGAGAAAAAAAATGCGACATCATGATTCAAGTAGACTGACCACCAGACAAATTCCCACCTCAGGACCTGTTGCCTCTAGGTTTACTGCCAATCTTACTTCCCCTGCCACGCCTGATGCGGTCCCTGCCACGCCTGATGTGGGTCACAGGGGGAGAGGACACCGCCATGTGAATGATGACATGGCCTATATTGTGAGACTCCAAAACAAGTCTTACAGGAGTACTTCTGGTTTCCAGTGGAGTTCTCGGCCTCAGACATTGGCAGCTACCAGGACAGCTGCATGAAATATCATGCCTGCTTTTACACCAGGACCAACACCAGAAGCATCACATGCTGACACCCCTGAGCAGTGTTTCACATTATTTTTTGAGGACCAAATCATCGACGAAATTGTGACATGGACGAACATCCGTATTGATGCTGAAGCTATGAAGTATCGGAAGATAACAGGTACTTTCCAGAGAACAACCCCAGCAGAGGTGCGTGCAATGCTAGGGATTTTTATCTCTAGTGGTTGCCAGATGGACAACCATTTGTCTACTAAAGAAATGTGGAACCCTGCTACTGCTGCACCTGTGTACCGTGCTGCTATGTCTGAGGGTCGCTTTTCATTCCTCCTTAGCTGTCTCCGATTTGATGACCCTGACACACGGCAAGAAAGACAGGCCATGGACAAATTTGTTCCCATTAGAAATATATGGCAAATATTCATTGACAACTGTAAAATGTTATATGTGCCCAGTCAAAACATAACTGTAGATGAACAGTTGCTTGGATTTAGAGGGAGGTGTCCATTTAGAATGTACATCCCCAACAAACCTGCCAAATATGGTATCAAGCTTGTCCTTGCCAATGATGCCCAAAGCAAGTACCTGCTGACAGGAATACCATACCTGGGGAAACTTGTAACACAACGACAGGATGGACAAAGTCTTGGCCAGCATTTCACCAAGGAGCTGACCAAACAATATCACCATACAAACAGGAATGTGACCACTGATAATTGGTTCACTTCTGTGCCACTGGCGATTGATCTGCTGCAGAACTGTGGCATGACCTTAGTGGGAACAATAAAAGCAAACAAAAGGGAGATCCCACAAGTGATGAAAGTTAAAGAAAATCACGCGCCAGGCTCCAGTGCATTTCTCTTTACCAAAGAACTAACCTTGGTGTCCTTCCTCCCTGACAAAGCTTCAAAAAAGAAGGTTGTACTGCTCCTGTCATCCATGCACACACAACCAAGCATAGGACCCACTCGCATGCCCGAAGTGATTGAATTTTACAACAAAACAAAGGGAGGTGTCGATACTTTTGACCAGATGTGCGCTCACTATGGTTGTGGAAGAAAAACCAAGAGATGGCCTCTTTGCGTGTTCTATGGCATGATCAATGCTGATGTGATAAACTCATGGATCATTCACAATGAGAATGCAATGAAGAGAGGTGACAACCAAATGCAGAGGAGGCCTTATATGCAGGCTTTGGCATTGGCACTCATCAAACCATGGGCAGAGCAGAGGCTCCCCTCTTCAAATCTGTCACGTCAACTCAGAGTCCTGATCTGTAGCGTGCTCGACATCCCTACCCCTGGCACTCTTGAAGGTGAGGCAGGACCAGTGGCAGCAGAAAGCAGTCAGGTGTGCTGACTGCCTCTCAGGCTTGGACAGGAAGACGCGATACAGGTGCCATGTCTGCCGTCGACCGGTGTGTCCATGCCATTACTACCCTGTGTGTACTGACTGCATGTAAGAAATAGGTAAGTAAGAGTGGTCCTGGAATTTGCATGTTATCCTTATTTAGTGCAGTGGTTATGAATAAATATCAACAAGTGGTGATTTCCAAGGGAATTCATATGGTAAAAAAAAATATTTTAGTCAACTGGTCATTTTTACCCACTCAAAAAAATGCCATTTTTTGTTTCTCTCTCCTGCAGCTGTTCGCATGTCAAGGAGACTGTGCCTTCACCAGGGAAGACTCAAATATCCCAGGAATGGGTGGACAAGACCAAGTTTCCAGCATCATTATATTTTTGTTTAGGATTTGTTTTGTTCTCCAACTGCTAATTTTCCAGAAATTTTGGAGCATTTTTTAGGGTCCCCCCATGAAACTTTTTTTCCATTTTGTTAGATATGGCACAGCTGAAAATAAAAGAAAACCACTCTAATTTGTCATGTGTTGTCATATATTTTATATATTTTGATGACAAGTACTTTTTGTTGGGTATATTATATTGGGTAAAAATCACCCGACGTTAGTGATGGTGTTACTATTTTTAGCGATAGTGTTCTAGGGTTAATGTACATGTTGAGGGATATGTCCTGGTCAAAAATGACTCTAAGATTCTGCATTGTTACTGGAGGCCAAGTTAATTCAGTCCAAAGTAATTACCTGGTTAGTCACCATGCTTCTAAGGTTTGTAGGGCCAAATATAAAAGCAACAGAAACATCTGAATGTAGAATAACATTACGGTTCATCCAGGCCTATTTGTCTTTAAGACATACTTGAATTTTAACTGATTGCTTCATTTCGCTTTATAAAATTGTATGCAGTGTTTTCTAATAATATTGTCTAAGGGAAGCATGTATAGTGTAAAAAGTACCTTTCCCAACAAAGAACTTTGTGAAACCATCCCTTACTTTTCCTGCCTTTCACTCATACAACTGCAGTCGATTGTCTCATCAACAGGTAGAGTGGTCGCCCCATTATTGGAAGGTCGGGGGTTCAAATCCACTGAACAGATACCCTGAGGTACCCCTGAGCAAGGTAGCGTCCCTACACACTGGTCCCCAGGCACTGGATTGGCTGCCCACTGCTTCACTAGAGTGAATGGGTTAAATGCAGAGAGTAATTTCCCTACGGGGATAAATAAAGTTTACATTGTTATTATTTGATGAGTGTTTATGGACTGGCTGTGGCTGTTATCTCAGCCAGATTCTCAGCTTCATTATCCAGTTTTGCTAGTTTAGTTATTACTGGCAATATAAACTGAAATTATACAGATTGCTTGTCAGTGTCTCCCTCTCTCTCTCTTTATCATGCTGCATCTATCTATCTATCCATCCATCCATTTAGGCACATTAACATCTATTATTTACGCTAATCCTGGCAGTAGACAAACTATTTTTATCCAAACTTTTTTAGATTTGGATCTAAAAAAGTTTAATGAAAATGCTATGCCTACAATTTGCTACTTATTAAGTCAAATATGTGCTTTAAAATAAGGCACATACACTATGAAATATGACCAGTTTTATTCCAAGAACACTGAAGTCTAATTGGCATTTGTCACTGAATTATAGAATTGGCAGCTCCAGCCTTGGCGCTCTGTGCTTTTCACAGATGAGAGCAGGTTTACTCCAAGAATATGTGACAGACATTAAAAGGCTGGAGAAGCCATGAAGAACATTATGCTGCCTTTAACATTGTTCAGCATGAGCAGTTTGGTGACTGGTCACTGATGGTCTGGGGAGGCATATCCATGTAGGGATCCACAGACCTCTACAGGTTAACCAATGATACCTTGCCTGCTATTAGATATTGGGTTGGTCCACTGCATGAGAATGCCTGACCTCATGTCAGTATTCAGGCAGCTCCCCGAGGATGAAGGTAAAGATACCATTGTATCAGTGGCATCAATTCCTTTATCAAATCTGCACTCACCTGACCTAAATCCAATAAAATACTTCTGGGACTTTGTGTTTTGGTCCACCCAACACTGACATGGTTGCACCTCAGATTGTCTAGGAGCACAGTGTTGCCCTGTTCCAGATCTGGGAGGCGATCCTCGTGGACAACATTGTGGTCTCATTAGGAGCATACTGAGTACTATTCCACTAGCTGGCAAGCACGTCCTCATTTTAGGTTTGATAGCGTTTTGTAGATAAAGGTGAATGGCTTGGACATGAATTGAGCTGTGGTTTGGGGAAGGCCTCAAAGGGGACTGGTGGCGGCTCCCGGGCCTGGCCATGTACTAAATAGAAGTGAAGAAGTTAAATAATTGAAAAGTGGAGGGAGGATGGGGCACGTAAATGAGAACAAACAGCTTGTAGAACTGGGGAAACATACACATTTAAGAACTGGAAGGAGTGTGTTTGGAGGTGTGGTCCTGCTCCTGAAATCCCGATACTTTATCTCCAGTTAAAGTTGCTGTAATGAAATTTCTTCAAATTTGCCCTTTTTGATCTTTGTAATTTTTCAGTTTTGCTTCATTTCATTCCTAACACTTTACACAGTCCACATCAGTACAGATATAGAGCATGATTTTTTCCCATTGAGCTCTAATGTGTTTTTAAAGTGTTCCTTTAATTTTTTTGAGCAGTGTATATGCTGCAGAGAAAAAACAAACAAACAAAAAACAGCAACAACAAAAAAAGCTGATGATATTAGCAGTGTTGGTCAAGTTACTTGAAAAAAGTAATCAGTTACTAATTACTGATTACTTCCCCCAAAAAGTAATCCCGTTACTTTACTGATTACTTATTTTCAAAAGTAATTAATTACTTAGTTACTTAGTTACTTTTTAAAAACACGATTTACAACCTGAATAGGTGATAAAGCGATAGATCTTTCAGCCCAATTCTACTTTTTCTGCATAATCCATCATACAAAATGTAATCAAATGGAAAAGTCTCTTTTTAAAACTTGTTTTATTAGTTTTAATCTTTTAACTTTATGCATCAAGCAAAAATTAAATTATATGCAACATTCTCTGACTGGAAGAAATTTGTTTAACATTTAAACCTATTTTCTGCACATTCCAGCACATAAAATAAAATATTTTTTTGTGTTTACACTCACTCTTTCAAATAGATGCAAGTAAAACACAGCAGAAAATAAATAAAATCAAAGACTAGCGGTCCTGTTGCTCTATTTTCACCTGTAAAGCAGGACTGGGGTAGGCGGAGGTTTACCCTGGTGCAGGTGTGCTGCAGCGGTCAGTGGAAGAATCCGCGAGTTTCTCTGTGAATTTCACATTACGTCGTAGTACACTCGGTGCTTGCTTGGAAGTTTAGGGGTTTTTTCGCTGTAAAAAGAAGTTTTCTTCCCACGCACAACGGACACTAATGTTTTTGTCACTTTTTATGGAATCAAACTCAAAATAAGGTCAGTACTTCCACGCTTTAAACGCTGCATGCTACACTCTGTCCCGCACTCGATATATTATGATCTGCAGACAGCTGTTGTCACGAATGTCGCACTCGCTTACGTCACTGTCATGAGACGTTCTCGCAAAAAATCACGGTTTTAGTAACGCAGTAACGCAGCGTTCCTACGTGAAAGTAACGGTAATCTAATTACCGTTTTTGCAATAGTAATCCCTTACATTACTTGTTACTTGAAAAAAGTAATCAGATTACGCGTTACTGCCCATCTCTGGATATTAGTATCTTTGGAATAAAGCAATCATAACTGATGTTGTGCCTTTATATCGTTTATCCAATAGCATCAAGTAATTTTTGAACCCAAATAAATTTTTTTAATTCTTGACTAGTAGGGAGACTACTCTGACCATCAAGCAATACTAAAACTACTAATGGAAGAATTTGTGCAAGAGAAACAGGAACAAAATATTTAATTTCCACTCATTAAAAAGTACCTACAACGGATACTTTCCATTGTAGATAAATTCAACCCTAAACAAACAACAATAGTAGGTGAACAGGAGCACCAAGCAGGTAAACAGGTTTGTGACTCCAACCCTAGCATGTGTGTATGTTTATATTCATGGAAGCATACCTTGCAGATTGAGCAAACAGGATTCTGTGTGGCTGTGACAAGGTGTGTGTGTTTGCTTATAAATGTGTGTGTGTGTGTGGGTGTGTGTTGCTCCCTGTAGTTGTGGGCACCACTACATTGCCAGACCATCTGACACACATTCACACCTCAGCCACCATGCCCACAAGCACATGCAGACAGCACTGGCAGCCTATTAACCCTACGTGTGTGGGTGTGTGTGTTTGTATGTGTTTGTACAGTGCTATGAAAACATAGTTGGCCCTTCCTTTCAGATCATCAAACAAATTTCAATATTAGTGAAAAATAACCCATGTGATCATAAAATGCTGGTTTTATATGATGATTTTGTTTCCCTGTGTGAAAAAGTAATTTTGTATAATTGTTGTAACCCCTATAGACATGGTTACTAGTATTTTTTGTTTTTTTCCTTGTATTATTATTTCCGACACCCCTTGAACACACTTTGATTTTCCGTAGTTCAGTGAATGCAACAAAAGCACGCTGCTGCATTAAGCTAGACAAAACGGAGCAAGACACACAGAGCAATTAACAAGCTACACAGTGAGTAATAAGTGTTAAAAAGTACCTTTAACAGTCTCCAACTTAAAGTTATGTACTTTTCAGAGCCTTTTATGTGTTTTGCTCTCGACCAAACCAGGTGAAACGTGTGTTTGTTTCTTGGAAACTCCAGTGAGTTACTAAAAATGATAAATTAGTGAGAAAGCCTATGCTAACTTTACATGTGGTAACTACTGTAACAGTGGGAATTCTGTATTATCTAAAAAAGCTCAAACCAGTCAGAGTACTTGAACTGTGTGTGAAATGGAGTGTTGTATTTTATTTTATTGTCTATTTGATTAAGCACCTTCACAAATGCACAAAACCAATGCAAGATGCACTTTTCTTTTAGCTATAAATGTTGTTCAGTGCTTTTTCTGCACTTTGTCGTTTCAGTTATGGGTTAATTCATGTAAATAAGTTGTTTAAAACCGGTTACGCTACAAACATTTCATGATTTGATTACACGTCTTAAAAAGGGGTATATAAATATATTTGATTGTAACGCTGTAAAGCAATGCAAATGTCATTCATAGAAACAGAAATGATGTTAAAACAACAGTGTACTTGATTTTGAAAACTTTATGAGATCTCATTTGATTTAGAAAAAACTGTTAAGAACTATTTTGTTCATTGCTCTGTACTGTATGTGCAGACTGTTTTTTTGTGATCCTGGATCTGATCCCAAAGTGGTTCTGGATACGGATGGCGAGCCAGACCTTGTGAAAACTCTTGGTAACCGGAAGGTCGCCGGTTCGATCCCCGGCCTCTCTGTCCTGGTCGTTGTGTCCTGGGGCAAGACACTTTACCCTACCGCCTACTGGTGTTGGCCAGAGGGGCCGATGGCGCGATATGGCAGCCTCGCTTCTGTCAGTCTGCCCCAGGGCAGCTGTGGCTACAACCGTAGCTGCCTCCACCAGTGTATGAATGTGAGCGTGAATGAATAATGGCATTGTAAAGCGCTTTGGGTGCCTTGAAAAGCGCTATATAAATCCAATGCATTATTATTATTATTACTCATTTTATTTTGTTGTTATTTTCAAAAGAGCGCTCTTCTCTGTTGGTCTTCTCTGTTAATTTTCTGTGTTGTTTACATTGGTTTATTGCACCATTGTAACATTGTAATAAATCTGCCGGCTGTTCAACACTCAATTCTCTCAAAGTTAGTTTACTCCTCTCGAATCTAGTCTATAAACCTAGCCTAACTATACTAAGCAGGTGTTACATTGTGTAAGTGTGAAAAAACAATCAGGATGGGGCAAATACGTTTTTATAGCACTGTGTGTGCACGTGTACTTGTACGTGTGGCTCAGGAGGTAGAACAGGTCATCTACTAATTGGAAGGTTTGGTGGTTTGATACCTGCCTGCTCGAGTCTGCACACCAAAGTTCGCCTGGGCAAGATACGGAACCCTGACTTGCTCCCGATGTGTTCATCGGAGTGTGAATGTGTCTGAATTTTAGATTTTAAGAGAGCATTTGATACAGCCGATCACAACCTTTCAATTAACAAACTATGCACATATGGGTTTAGAGGGCTGGCATTATCATGGCTTAACAGTTACCTTAAAAACTGGAAACAATTTATCCAAATAAATGCCATAAAATCAAAACTGAAACCCGTTGTGTGTGGGGTTGCCCAAGGATCAGTTTTGGGGTCACTGCTTTTCATATTGTACATTAATGACATATGTGCAATTTCGAAGTCTTTGAAAATAACATTATTTGCAGATTATACAAACTTACTGTGCTGTGGAAATAACTTGGAACAACTTCTGAATAAACTAGAAAATTGATTAAATAATCTGAAGACCTACAACCATTCACAACATCCATGTGGATGTTGTATGGCTGTCTTGGTTGACACGTCTCTATAATGTTGTGTGCGGTCTGGCAGACCGGGGTGGTGGTCCCCTTCTTTAAGAAAGGGGACCGGTGGGTGTGTGCCAACTACAGGGGAATCACATTCCTCAGCCTCCCTGGGAAAGTCTATGCCAGGGTGCTGGAGCGGAGAGTCCGTCCGTTAGTCGAACCTCGGATTCAGGAGAAACAATGTGGTTTTCGTCCTGGTCGTGGAACACTGGATCAGCTCTTCATCATCTCAAGGATACTTGAGGGTGCATGGGAGTTTGCCCAACCAGGCTACATGTGCTTTGTGGACTTGGAGAAGGCATTCGACCGTGTCCCTCGGGGGGTCCTGTGGGGGGTGCTCTGGGAGTATGGGGTGTCTGGCCCATTGCTACGGGCCATTCAGTCCTTATACAACCGTTGCAAGAGCCTGGCCCGCATAGCCGGCAATAAGTCGGACTCATTCCTGGTGGGTGATGGGCTCTGCCAGGGCTGCCCTTTGTCGCCGATTCTGTTCATAATTTTTATAGACAGAATTTCTAGGTGTAGCCAAGTGGCGGAAGGCTTTCACTTGGGTGGTCTCAGGATCTCATCTCTGCTTTTTGCAGATGATATGGTTCTGTTGGCTTCATCGGGTGATGGCCTCCAGCTCGCCTTGGAACGGTTTGCAGCCGAGTGTGAAGCGGTGGGAATGAGAATCAGCACCTCCAAATCTAAGGCCATAGTCCTCAGCCGGAAAAGGGTGGAGTGCCCACTCCGAGTCAGGGACGAGTTCCTGCCCCAAGTGGAGGAGTTTAAGTATCTCGTGGTCTTGTTCACGAGTGACGGGAGAAGGGAGCGGGAGATTGACAGATGGATTGGTGCAGTGGCGGCAGTGATGCGGACACTGTACCGGTCTGTTGTGGTGAAGAGAGAGCTGAGTGTAAAAGCGTAGCTCTCAATTTACCGGTCGATCTACGTCCCTACCCTCACCTATGGTCACGAGCCGTGGATAGTGACTGAAAGAACGAGATTGTGAATACAAGCGGAGGAAATGGGCTTCTTCCAAAGGGTGGCTGGCCTCTCCCTTGGAGATAGGGTGAGAAGTTTGGCCATTCGGGAGGGCCTCAGAGTAGAGCCGCTGCTCCTCCACATCGAAAGGAGCCAGTTGAGGTGGTTCGGGCATCTGACAAGGATGCCTCCTGAGCGCCTCTTGGGTGAGGTTCTCCGGGCATGTCCCACCAGGAGGAGGCCCTGGGGAAAACCCAGGACAGGCTGGAGAGATTAAATCTCTTGGCTGGCCTGGGAACGCCTTGGTGTTCCCCCGGACAAGCTGGAGGAGGTGGCTGGGGAGAGGGAGGTCTGGGCTTCTCTGCTTTTGCTGGATGGATGGATACTCTGAAGACCTGGTTTGACTATAATAAATTAACATTGAAACTGAGAAAAACAAAATTCATAATATTTGAGAATTGCACATAGTCTACCAATAGTAAACTGAAAATAAAAATTTATTGAATTAGAGTATCTGAAATAAAATTCCTTGCTGTGATAACACAAACTATTCTGGATTCCCACATAGATCCTGGATCTACATCCATAAATGGATGTGGGAAAACAATTATTTTTCAGAAATCAATTTTACATGCGTTTCATTTGTTTGCTTTCCAGTAGCATATGATATCAGTGGGAGCATTTAACAGAATACGTGTTACTTTAAACATTGCTTTGATAGTATGGTTGCCAATACAAACCTACTCTCCACTCTTGGAATTTTATTGTAATTGTAAATAATTGTGTGTTAAAGTTAAAAACACAATAGATTTTGATATGTACAGATTACTGCAATGTCATGATTGCTTAAGGAGGAGCTGAAATTACAATTTATGTGCCCATAACACAAATGTGCTATGGGCACATAAATTAGGGCCATGGTTATTTAAAACAGTGAAAACATTTTTTCCTTTCTCTGTGACTTCAGATTACGAGTAATGAATGGACCTGCAATCTACATCTAATAACTGAGGTGTATGATGTGTAGAACACAAAACATTATTTACCATCAGATCCCAAACCCTCTGTAACTCTTACTGTGCCAGGTGTGTGAATGCATAAGTTACTCTTGTCTTTTTCTGAAGGTTGTGTAAAACTGCAGTTACTTATTAAAATCAATATTACATTTTAAGATTCATAAATTAATCTGACACACTAACACGGTTTCATTAGTGGCTGCATTTTGACAGTCACTTCAAAATGTAAAGATGGTATGGTATATGGTACATATGATACGGGCTGTATGACTGTAAAAGTCAATTTTTAAAAAAGAAAAAAGAAACAACTCCACCACAGTGGATCATCTGCCCCTGTCCCGCCCTGTCCCTAGCGTCCTCTTTTATCACACCTACCCTGCATATATTCTTTTTCACTACATCCTTGAATCTACTCTGTGGCTCCATCTTGAGCATCCTTTTATCCCTCCTTTGTAAACGGTTTCTCTCCTCTTTACACTTGTTGCTGTGTTGACCCAACATGTCATTACATTTCTCGGGAGGTACACGTCAGGTTATGTGGCAGGTTGTGCTGTAGGGTTAAAATCAGTTTCCGGTTATGTTGTAAGTTACGTCATCAATTTGTGCAGAAATCTAAATCATTCAATATCATCACTTCAAATTCCAGCTTCAGGTCCACAAAACTTTTCAATTGCTCTTTCTTCAAGATCACCCATGCTGCAGCTCTCTTCCCACATACGACATCGTATAACAGCTTGAATGTTGTTATGCTGCTGGCCTTGCTTACCTTCCACCGGGTTACCTGAACACACCATATCTACCTTCTTTCTCTCTATCGTATCAGCCTGCTCTCACCCTTCACCAGTCATAGTCCCCATATTTATATTCCTCTTACCTCCACACTCCTTTCCTTCTCTCTTGCTGCCTTGTAAGACACCTCACTGCTCTCTTCTTCTTTCTTTGCTTTCAGCCAACAATAATACAGTTTCCATTGGCAGCCTGTTGGCTAACAGCACTGAAGATGATTGGAGTTTGGTGGAAATCTCATTCTTAGTGATTTGCATGATTACTTCGGGTAAGATTTTACATCTGACACCCTTCCTGATGCACCCCTTCTCATTTATCTGTGGCAAAAGGAGTGCACTGGCTTGTGCCATACCTCTCACCTTTAAATACATAGGATGAGGGCTTAGTTAAAAGTTACATGACCAAGTTTTAGTACTATGCCCTCCACTCTGAGCCATCCACCTGAAAAAATTATGCAATTGTTCTGACAACATTTGTCTCTCTTATTTTCAAGAATAAGACAGGTATTACAAATCCCATAACACACTATAACACAATTACAGTGTTACAAATCCCACTACCAAAATAAAAGGTTTTTTTCAACATTATAAAAAACACTGCAGTGTGTCCCTCAAAGCTAAGTAAATCACATTTATATTCTTCCTTTAAATATTCTTCCCAAAATGTGTGCTACATATGCAATAATGCCAGCAAACAACTGTGACCAAGGCTTTCAAGTGCAACACTAAAATTCCAAAAGGGGGTTTTGTTCTCTTGTAGAGTGTTGGTTATATGTATTTGTATATGTATATCCTAGGTATTTATTATGCATATTTGCAAGAGTTTTTCTTGCATTGCAGGGAAGCCCCAATACAAAATAATTGCAGACAATTAAGATAATTTTAAAGAGAATTGATGGATTTGCAGTTTTTCAGATTTTTAATCAAATTGATTTATATCAATATCTATAATGAACACACATGTAGTAACACAGCACTGCAACACCAACAGTCTGTCACCAACCCTCTGCACATCCATGAATCTTCTCTGTGGTCATTCCTTCCTTCCTTCCTTCTCTGTCTTCAACATCCTTTGTCCATTAAATGCATTATCCATCCATATCCCTCCTCTGCACATGTTCAAACCATCTCTTTGCCTCTCTAATTTTCTCTCCAAACTGCTCAACCTGAACTATTCCTCTGATGTACCAGAATGGACAAGATCCTCTAGTTTTGTCGATTCTGGTCATTCCCAATGAAAATTTTAACACGTGGCACCTCCAGTTAAGCCTTCTGTCTTTTTGTTAATGCTACCATCCCTGACCCATCGTTAGCTGACCCACCATACCAAGTCTCACTACCATTTTGTAAATCTTCCCTTTCAGTTTTGCTGTTATTCTTCTGTCACAAATCACCCCTGACACTTGTTTACATCCACTCCACCCTGTCTGCACTATCGTCTTCACATCTCTTGTGTACTGTTCATTGCTTTGGATGGTTAACCCCAGCTATTTAAACTTATCCAAATTCACTACCTCTGCTCCTTGCAGCTTCACTGTTAAACCAGTTTCCCTCTCATTCACTTTTATGTGTAGCTTCTACTTGTGCTTTGTGATACTACAAATTTTGGTGTTGATCCAATACCAAGCAAATAGAGGGCCAGTATTGTCGATATCACCAGATACTTTTATAAGGGAGTTTATGTAGGTGAGAGCAGTGTGTAATGATTTGTAAAATTAATCAGCATCAATTTGCAAATTCTGACCACATTTTAATAAACACTAAACCACTTTAATTACTTAACACAATATATCACACCTTTCATCTTTTATGTTTTTTAAAACTTGGTGTTTTTGGTGATCTGGTATGTAAATGTGCCTATCTTTAAAGCGCTTTGGGGCAACTTCTATTAAAAATGTGTTGTATAAATAAAAATGTCTAGTTATTACAAAAAGGTTCAGATATTTTCCATAGTGTGTGTTTGATGTATATTTTTCATTTTCAGAAAAAGAAATTAAAATATAGAGGATAGAAAAAAAGTACCAATCCTATCACATTAACCAGTGTTGGTCTCGATACTAATAATGCCTGGATCAATACACCCATCTACAAACTTTCACTCCTATTCTCTCCTTTGCATACCTCCATTTCTTCAGACTCTTTCTGTCTGCTCTGTGCTCAAACTACAGATCATGAATTTTCTGCAAGCATCATAGTCCATGAAAACTCCAACATCCCTGATGTAATTCCTATCCCACCTCACCTATGGCTATTTCCATGTCTCCAATAATCTGACAGGCATTTCTACTTTATGAAGTACTCAGTGATGACAGCTGTCCAAATCTTCAGCTGTCCATATTGTGCTATTGATGTTTTATTGGAGCATCAGATTAATTTCAACTTGTGTGAACATGTGTCCTTACATGTTTTGGAACCTGTGTAGAATTTGTGAAATACTGGTGGTGTAGGCCTGAATCAAGTCATCAGCTGGGAAACCCGCGCACGGCAGTCTTATGGACAAGAGACTAAAACACCAGCAAAGCGAAAGTAAGGGCCAGCTCGAGGTAGATGGACGGACACTATTGTTGTCGAGCTTCATGAATATTTAGCAGGACTTGTTGCAGTGAAGACAGAGGCTTGTTGTGTGTTTGTGTGACTACATGTTCAAATATATTTTCCAGGAATGTTGGTGTGTGTGTCTGCATATTCTTTATCTCTGTGTGTGTGTATTTGTATTATAAAAGACATTTTGTGTGTGTTATTTGGTCACTCATCAAACATACATACACACATAAACACATATGCTCAAACGCATGCACACATACATACATATACGCACACAACATACCGCCCTCCAAACCCTGTAATCTCTCTGTCTGTGTGTCTGTATGTGTGTCTGTATTTATGCAAATATGATTAGTAGGTCAAACAAGCAGGCTCCAAGCTATGTCACCTGCATGTGTTTCTTTGTATATGTGTGTGTTTGAAGGGGTCATGGTGGGGGCTCCCCAGCATTTTGTCATGGCACACTTGACAAAACAAAGACAACTCACTTTTCTGGTCCTCTGCCACGTTCCATATTCAGTAACAAGTCAGGACTGTGGCTGCAAGGACCCGATAACACCTCCTCTCTCCATCTCTCTCCTGGGTGTTGTGGTGGTGGTGATGAAGTGCTTGGGGTGGGTGCTGGGGGGGTGTCCCTTCACTCCAGACAGACCATGCTATTCGAATGCAAAGCCTCATCTGCTTCAAATCCATCCCCCACTCTTTCCATCACTACCGCCACCCTTCTATTATTTCGTTGGATTTCACAGCTATTTTTGGATGGGCTAAGCCATCGCAGGAGCTCCACTGGAGATATGTCATCAAAACCCGGCCACCACCCATTGTGGCCATTAACATAAAAATTAAAGAATTATATGCAGAGAAAAAAGGAATGAATAAATGAATTAATGAATACATAAATAAATGAAAATTGCACAAGCTCCTCCCAGCCAGCAAGCTATTCTTTCTTTCACTGCTTAAAAAAATAATAAAGTGATGTGAAAAAAAAGTGAGCACCATGTATAGGGTGGGAGGGAGTGTGTGTGGTCCTAATGCAAGAGGCTTTTAGGTGTTACAATAACCTTTCTACATGTTTCTTTTTTCTTTTGTATATCGAGTGCAAAAATGTGATCGATTCTATAGCTTAGAGGAAATGCTGACTACATGTACTGCAGCAGGAAGCAACAGGGTGAAATTAGAAAGAAACAGGCTTTCAAATACAAAGCAGACAGAAGACCAGCAGAGTAGATCAAAAGCAGCTTTGGACGTTTCAGAAAGGGAAACATTTAGGTGGAAGATGGTATTTTAACACTGGTTTAGCAATGTCTTCTACATCTACATACATTTCCTTGAATATCTAAATCTCAAATATACTCGGGTGTTATAAAAAAAATCCTTCTCAGGGTGTGCGTGTGCTGCCTCCATGGCTCTGGTGGTTACAGCTTGTTCTTGTCCTGCCATGATCAACACCTCTGTGCTGCCCTTTAAGCCGACCTTTTCTAGCCACTGTTAGGATTTCTTCATGTCTGCCACTTTCTCCATCTGCTGATGGTACATCCCATGCAAAGGCTTGGATTTCAATGACAATCCTCATAACTGTGTTGTGTGAAGCTTCTCTGTACATTATACACCACAGAAGGTGCGTTGTGTGACACCTTTCTCTCCCAGATGCACTTCACTCCCCGAAGGATCCAAGAAGAAGCTTATCTTTCTGGTGTATTTATGAATGCTCTGTGTTTCATCCTGGATTGTGGCTGTGATTTTCATTAATCCTCAATCCATCCCTTTAATTTCCTGCAAAATCTTGTGGTGCAGGACTTTTCTAGCCCAAATATGCTAGAGTTACTGATATCATATTTTGACTTCAGCGGCATCTACTGGGTGGGCCATTTATATGGATACACTGTAATAAAATGGGAATGGTTGGTGATATTAAAGTCCTGTTTGTGGCACATTAGTATATGTGAGGGGGCAAACTCCTCAAGCACACCATTGTTTTGTGACATTACCAATAAGTTTGATGTGTCACATGGCCCTCTTCCTATTGAAAAAACAAAAGTTGTATCCAAGATGGCCGACTTCTAAATGGCCACCATGGTCACCACCCATCTTGAGGAGTTTGCCCCCTCATATATACTAATGTGCCACAGACAGGACTTTAATATTACCAACCATTCCCATTTTATTACGCTGTATCCATATAAATGGCCCACCCTGTATATTCCCCTTTGGACAGTTTATTATTCTAGTTGGGTGTCTGAGGACTGGTAGGGCATATGCATTGATGGCTCAAATCTTATTCCTGCCATTGAGCTAGCTGCTCAGCACTTGTTATACCTTCTGAAGTATTTGCCTATGGCTATGATTGCTCCTTATCATAGTTCCTTTTGGCCTATGAGATACAGGATAGCTACAAGTACCTGGGTATGTCTGCTATTCTACAGTCCTTAAACCTGGATCATTTTCTATCTCAATGTAACTATTTGGTCACTCTTTTCCCATCCACTGACATCTCAGTGTCTTCGTTGTAGATCAGTGAGTTGACATCTCGCTCACTCCTGACATACAGTTTGATGTCATTTATGTACAGAATATGGCTGATGGTCACTCCACAATTCAATTTATATAGTGCCAAATCACAACAACAGTCGCCTCAAGGCGCTTTATATTGTAAGATAGACCCTACAATGATCCCTACAGAAAAAACCCGAAAAAAAACCCCAACAATCATATGACCTCCTATGAGCAAGCACTTTGGCGACAGTGGGAAGGAAAAACTCCCTTTAAACAGGAAGAAACCTCCGGTAGAACCAGGCTCAGGGAGGGGCAGGGCCATCTGCTGTGACCGGTTGGGGAAAGAGAAGGAAGACAGGATAAGACATGCTGTGGAAGAGACCACCCACCTCTAGTGTCTTCCTCACTTTTGACTATATCCATATCTGCTCTTTGTGATGAGCTGGCTTAGAGGGTTGAGGCTCATGCAGAGCAGCAGTGAAGGTAGTGCATCACCTTGGTATATATATATATATATATCACACTTGATTGTAACTTGTGTTATATATACTTCAGTACAATATTAGACACTGCATTCATTTCCATTGCTATGACGATGACATAACTCAACTAGTTGAACTACAGATATGTCTTAAAGATACACAAGAGGTTGGTTGCCGTGATGATTGTACAAGGACCTAAAAACCTTAAAATCATGGTCTAACCAAATAGTTACTTGAGCTGGAATTACCTTGGCTTTCATTAACACTTTGAGGAATCTTATGTCCTCATAAAAAATGACTATCACCGTGCACATTATGGAAACATCTAGGATTGGCTTCATTTACGCACCATCAGTAAATTTAGAAATCTCCTGTCTCAGAGTACACTCATCTTGCTCCGTATTTCTGGAGTAAAGACCGATCCTGCAAATGAGTTAAGGACCTTTCAGGGCCCTGTCCAGCTCTTCTATAGTAACTCCCTGTTTCCTGGATTCCTCCATGCTCTTGGTCCTATACTGTGAGAGACAGCAAACCTCCTGGCAATGCCACATATTAATGTGCCATTTTGGACTTGTACTACCTGTGCAACCTCTTTAGGGGCCAGGTTCCTCCAGCGTTGGCCTCATGCTACCAGTAGTGACTTCGAGCCTAGCCAAATTCAAAGCTACTGAAAAAAATATTCAGAAAAGATGCAAAGTTACCTCCTAATTCCAGAGTAGGCTTTTCCTCCTTAAACTCAGCAAACCAACAGTTTCCAATACAGTCTTTTTATCATGATAAAGGGCAAAAACAAACCCTAACATGATACATCCTGGTTAAAACGAGTACTCCCTCCAATGTCATTTGATTATTTTAAAATCATACCCCTCCAGGCCAGGTTAAAACTATTCTCCTTTAAAATGTTCACTTCTCTCACTGGAGTCTCCAATTTCAACAGACTTCCCTGCTGAAACTATATCTTACAGAAAAGAAAAAAACCGTCCTTGTTTTCTCTCCCCTTTATAGAGAAAGGCTCAAATCATCACCAATCAACTACTCCATGTACTCAACTCTAAATAGCTGGCAGCTAGACTAGATTGGAATCTCCACTTCCACATGGGTGTGGCCTATATCTCACACAAAACACAAAAACACCAAAGAATGCAATAATTGAAATGGAAAATGATGCCAACCTAATGTTTAGTGAGAGGTTCTCTCAATGATTCCACCATTCCACATTCTGCAACACATACAGTGTCATCAATATACTGAAATTATGAAACACACTGAGCTAAAAGCAAAGCTTTCAACCAATGTATCTTCACAAAACAGTTGATACTAAAACATCATCATTGTAAAAGCCAAGTTCATATTGGTGGGATTTGGGGGGTAGGCTGATCAGAATTGCATTTTATTTAGTGCACTAAATTCCAAAATCATAACTCAGCTCATCATATACCGAGGGGCCAATCACGACCCCTTGGCATCACATTCAAATAAAGTGTGTACCTGTGTGTGTGTGTGTGTGTGTTTTAATCTATATCCAGGCCAATTGTTGTGAACAGGCGTGTTTTACCTGAAACCATGATATTTTCATAAAATTTTTTATAAAATGAACTAAACCTAACAAAACAATGTGAGAAAGCAAACAAAACTGAATAGAAAGAAAAACAGCAAGTGAAAATAAAGTGAGACTGAGTGCAAAATCAAAGTTTTCACAGGACAAGGACTACAGTCTCCTGGTAAGTATGAGAAGCATGAAAGCAACTGCAGAAACCAGAAAACGCAACACAGTAAAAACATCCGCACATATGCAGTGCCATTTACAACCAGAGGAGATATATCCGTCTAACCTCCAGTCTCTTTCTCCACACAGAGAAGGAGTGAGTGTGGACGAGTTTATGCATTGGCACTTGTGCTGCTCCTGTGTCTAGGGGTTTTATAATCTCTACTTTTATTTGCAAGGTGTTTATTCTGTCAACAACCTGAATGTTTGCCCAGCTGGCACAGACTTTGCCTCTTGCAGCAGCACCACCTCTCCTAAAGAGGCGGAGGCGGGTTCTAGTTTATATATAGAGGGGCACAATTGCATAGATAGTGGGTGGAGTTATGAGAACTTAAAAATCTATCTTCTCTCTTTTTCTAACTGTCCTCCCTTCTGTGCCATCTCCAGTGTTCCTCAACCCTGCATCAGCGCATCATCTGCTGAAGAGATGGCGATGGCAAGCCAACCGGCACAAGTGTATATCAGTATCAGTCCTAAAGCTTTCACCGCTGCCATCATGGCATCCCACACCTCTCCTCCTCCCCAAGCCAAAGTGGGGCAGCTTAGCCCCCGCATAATCCCTATTGACTGCCTCTTGCTTTGTCTGCTAATTCCCAGCATTGGATTTGTCTCACTCGATGATGCGCTACACTCCACTTCTCCCACATTAATCCATACTGTTATTACTTTTCAATACCAACACTAATTATTGCACCCCCCTCCCCCCACCTATGTACTATTCCAACCCCACCCTGACATTGCCAAACATGTTGATGTAAAACAATAGCAAAATAAGAACAAATGAGTGGAGAGCCTTTGACAAGAGGCCAAAGATGACAGAAATTAAGTTAATTCCATTCTTTAGCTGAATCAACTACTGGGTGCAAAACAAGTGTGAAATATGATGTGGGATATAATGCTGAGAAAGACAGCATGGTGAGACAATCGGGCTATCCTTACAGTGGTGTGATCTGAGACATGCCAGCTTTGACAGACAACCATTTTTTTGCATTGGTCACTAGTATTTTTTCTCTGGTTTTGTCAGAGTAAAACCAGAGAAAAAATGCTAGTGATAAAGGGTATCAGTATAATCCTTTTTGCCCCAATTTATCAGTGATGAGGATCAGTTTATCAGTACACACTAAATCGAAGATGAATGTGTAAGTTGAGAAAAGATGAGTTTTATAGTTTATTTGTTTAAAGGTTGTATCAGGAATTCGTGTGTGAAGATTTGCCAAACATTAGTAAATGTAAAAGCAAGTAGCTAGATAAAGTAAAATTACAAAAGTTACCATATTGATATTGTGTGATTTAAAGTCCTTGCAGCTGTGAGCACATACACCTTAAAAGTGTTGTGGAATAACTCCAATTACCATACATCTGTAGGGGCGATATCATTTTTTTATATTTTATATATGCCAAGTGAGCTTCACTGGTGATAAAATATTACAGCCATCTTTTTTAGTTTAATTAATTTCCATCAAGGAAGAGGCAAGCTAGGAGAGGCTGTGTGATGTTGAGCCTGGTTCTGCTACAGGTTTCTTCCTGTTAAAAGGCAGTTTTTCCTTCCCACTGTTGCCAAAGTGCATAAAGCGTCATTTGATCGTTAGCATTTTCAGGGTTTTCTCTGTATTATTACACAGAGAAAACAGATAACAGACACACCTTACAATATAAAACACCTTGAGACAACTGAAACAAATTGAATTGAATCTTTTGGGTGATATTCTACTAGAAAACTTTGGGTTGTGTATATTCATGGATGATTTGAAACATACAACCTACCTATAAACAATTCCATGTACATCACTTTATGGGAGTTGTATTCACCACTGGCAGAGGCTCCAGCCACACAGCAGGATTAAGGTTTATTATCCAAAAGCTAATATATTAGACTTTGTTAAATATCTGTTCTTTCCACCTCGTGTTTTTTCTTTCTTTCTGTGATCTGGATTTAGATGATTGTTGTGACTGTTGTTATTTAGAAAATGGGAGAACTTATGTAGTGCAGGTGAGATATTTCTGTAATTCTGAACTTTAAAATGAGTACTGGATTCAAGAAACAATATGTATGAAAAATATTGTAGCTCATCTGTATGTAAATATACACATATTCCCTGTTTAATCTGGCAACAGGACTTTTGTGTACACTCCAAGTCTGTTTTTCTTGGATTGTACAAGCATAATGTGACTGAAAAATAGACTTGGTACACTGTAAAACCATGCGTCATCTACAGCCACATCTCATGTAGATGCTAAATCTGTTGTTCTGCTAACATACTAAGGCCTACTCTGTATGTATTGGAAAAGTCATTTTTTGCACAGGTTATAAATGTGATCAATGTAATCCTTAAAGTATACTTCTATTTCTTTCATCCAAGTGAATTACATTAAGATGAAATCAAACCCAGTTTTACTTCAGCCATTTCAGAAACCTCTCAGCTAGCCTCACGGCACCTGGACCATTCAAAGAAACAGATTTATTAGCTGAGGCATTTGTGAATAATATTGTCAGAAACAAACAGTTGTTTGCAGCTGTGCGTTTCTGTTCAGTATGTATGCAAGTGCACCTTGACTGGTAAATCTTCCGATTACATTGTAGGCACTACACGGAGCTCTGACCAGGTTTACCTGTTTCCTGGAGCTCTGGTTGTACCCAGGCCTGCAGGACAGGTTATCCATCTGTCACTGATTCCAGATGAGTCCTGTTAATCAGCTTTGCATCAGGCCCAGCCAGTAGCTGCTGCAGTCACTCAGGGTACAAAGAAGCTGTTGCCATTGTCCAAGTTTCTGTAGTGCCTATGTATGTGTGTGTGTGTGTGTGCGTGTGTGTGTGTGTGTGTGTGTGTGTGTGTGTGTGTTTGGTTTAGAATTTAGTTCTGGTCAGTGCAGCCTGGATTTCGCTGTCTGCAGGAACTGTATACTTCACTTTGCTGCAGGCTCAGCTTTGGTTCAAAGTGATGCTTGGAATGGTACACACGTAGAGATTTTTGATACTTCTTTACTTCTTACTTGCTAAAATCGAGCCTCTTTTGATGTAGTCAAATGCAGACTGATATTCACCCTACTTTTTTCCAGTAATATTAGTGTTCTCTAATGTTTACAGTATATGTCTCATGTACATTATACCCTTTAAAGAAAAACACCGGGAAAGTAATGAAATTGTTGTGTGTCTGTTGAGGCCTCAGGTCAAACGAAGCACACTGACATGTCATGCCATGCTACTTTAGGTGGGCATTAAAGGTTACTGAAAAGTAAAGTAAAAAGGGTTCTCTGTTGTTTACAGAGGCCTTCAGTCAAACCAAGCACACTGATGTGTCACCTTATAAAATGTTATAAAAAACAAAACAAAACACTTTTTAACATTGTTAGTCAGCATCAGCTGTCGAAGAACAAGCTCACACGCATTAATATACACTGGCATTAGTAAACTACCCACTAAACTGGAATATTTATTAGAGTGATTATATAAAGTGGATTATATAAGTTATACTTCTAATACTGCAAAGGTGCTTACCAAAGCAATGGTTTTAGAGATATTTGAAAAGAAATCCATCTAATTTTTTTATCTGAATGTTGGTGTTTTTATTGTAAAGGTTTGTGAAGAGTCCTGCCAGTCATGTTTTTATACAGAGAACTTGAAGATGGACTTGAATGGAACTGAAGTGAAAATTATTGGCTGTCTTTGAGACACTGAGGGAAAGCAGATCACTCAACCCCAAATATACTGATCACTTGTCTCTGACAGTAGAGCTGTCTAAACACCTTGATTTCCAGGCACACATGTACTGTGTGTATGACTGATTATCTTTAGGCAGGAAAACATGGCCTCTTCACCACAAGAGTGAGGAAGAGTAATTTGTAGTGGGTTACTATGTACTGTGTTAATAAACCAAATTTTGATGTGTATCGCAAAGTTGAGGTTTAAGTTTGTCCTTTTTATCGATTACAGTATAAAATGATTCAATTATACAAAATGATGGAGATGTTGACATGAAAACGGTGAAAGAGATTGTTTTGTTTTGATCAACACAGACAAACAAAAAGTCTCCCCTCAGTGGTTGCAGTAGACACAGGAAGAGCCACTTGACAAGCCAGTGGCAAAATAACACACATGCCCACTTCTCCTCACAAGGAACAATGACAAAGCAATAATGCAGGATGATTGCTAGAGCTCCACTCTGTTGGCTGAACATGTATAAAGACAATTATAAGGTCTGAATGTGCCCACTGACACACTCACATACTATGAATTTATAGGTTCAAGGGCTGGAGGTGATAGCAGACTGACTTCAGACAGGAGGACACACACATACACACACACACACACACACACACACACACACACACACACACACACACACACAGTCTTTCTGACTGACCCACTGGACAAGCTTAGGCTGTGTCCAGCCTAGCCTCCATCAGATAGCAGGTTACCATTAATGGCCAGGCAGGACAGGAGACAGCAAACAACCTTCCTTTGTCTTATCACCAGCTGCTAGCTGCAGAGTCTAACAACTACTTCCTCAAGACAAACACACACAAAGTCCACCTGACAGTTCCAGCTTACTTGTTAGTGGCTAGATTTGGATAAGACTTATTCTATTCCCAGAATAAATAAAATGTGATCCTCCTGTCAAAGTGTTTGATTCATTGTCAGTTTCAGGTATAAACTAATGTGTCTGTTTTTAGGTGTTAACATTACTTTCAAGTTGTACTATATGTAACATTCACTCAATAAGGAGGTTTGGTATATGAATTCTGCAAAATGGTTGCTGGTACATAAACAGATGTACATAGTAGTAGTGATTACTATATAAACCTATTCAAGCCAGGGAAATGTATTTATATAGCAGATTATGTAGAACTCTTAGGCATACAAAGCCAAATCAAAAAGATGTTAAAATAAGGTGTAAAATGAAAAGCTCCCCCAAAAAAGATAAAACGTAATGTATTGTAAACAAAAGGCAGGTTAAACATTTGCAAGATATAAATAAACTGTCCCAGATGTATTAGTTTAAGATAGATACAGTAACACCAACATTTACAGGGGTCTTTACACCATGATCCGTTTTTTCAAAGTATACTACGATAGGCTCCAGTTTTGATCTAAAACTGAATATGTGGCTTGGAAAGTTCAAGTCATTACTTCCAGTTATTCAACTGACAATTAAACTGCATTCTCAGTTACATGTCAGTTACTTTTTCCAACAAAATGTTTCACAGTTTCAAAGATATTAAGACTATTTAGGAGTGTTTTTGGAATTTTAATTCACAAGACCTTCAGCGGACTTTGGTTCAGCTCTTGAGTAGGACCTTTTTCAGTTAGTTTGGTGTTACTTTTTACTTTTTTAATTTCAAGCTTTATTTTCAAACACTGTTTTGTTAGGTTTAGGCTCCAAAATTACTCGATTAGGTTTAGGAAGAGGTTCTTAACATACTTTTTATTTGAAAAATAACAGAGAGAAAGAGAGATGGAGAGAAATAAAGAAAGATGAAAACAGAAAGTAAAAACTGCAGAGAAGCTGCTGTTCTTTCCCACATCAGAGGTCAGTCCTCCTGATATTTGAAAGAGACTGCTACTTTACTGCCAACCCGATCTATTTTAACGATAGATCAAAGCTGTGACTTAAAATACATGTTTCTGAAGTAGACCTATTTTCTGTGTGTGTTTTTGACACTTTGTTATAATTGTTATGAACAACGTTCTCTACATATCATTAGTAGTGTATGTGACATGTTGCATTGTGGTAAAATATGGGTGAGTCTATATGTATGCATGGGTGACTATTGTGACGTGTGTGTGTGTCTGTGTGTGCGTGCGTGTGCGCATGTGTGTGCCGCTGCTTGTGTGTGTGTGTGTGTATAGGGGGGAAGTCAAGGTGCAGGGGAGCAGATAGCTCAGCTCTATGCATACTAAAACCACCATTGCCACTGGCAGCAAAGATAGAGCTGGGGGGGTGTATGGGTGGGGTGTAGCAGTGGAGGAGGGATGAGGGGTGGGGGAAAAGGAGGGGTGTAGGAGGGAGCGACATAGCACCCCAGGGAGCCCCTTTCTTATCGCACTTCTCGGCTCAGTTTATCTGATTACACACGACCTGGAAGACGGAGGTAGTGAGAGACAGAGATGAGAGGGAGAAAGAAAGGTTGAGAGATGTAGCGCATATACTATATAGGAGACTGATGGGCAGTCAATTTTTTAACTTGGTCAAATTTTGCTTCCTTCTTTTCTTCAGTCACTTAGATCAAAGATTTTGAGGGAAAAATGGGTAATGATATAGGCTTTGTTGACTTCTGTTTTAATACATTGAATTTTTATTTGCTTTCTGTTTGAACCTTTAATAGTGGTAATAGTGGTAGTGGTAATGTACCTTTGCTCTCTGATCATTGTAATCAAGAGCTGATAAAACTCTCATTAATTGAAAATAATGCCAAGAATGCAGACTTCCCCAGTAGAAAAAAAGATGTTAAGCACCAAAGCCACAAAGCCTAGTATGCCACACCACACCTGTGTTTAAGCATTATTTATGCCAACTTGTCCTTGCTACATTGAATCCTTTCTTTCTACCCATCCATAAGATGCAGTGAGGCACATGGAAGAGAGTAAGTTGTCCAACAGTTTTTGATCACCACAAAAATGGTGAAAGGGTTTAAAGAAAAACTAATAGACCTTAACCAACTGTCAAGTCAGTAAGTTGTGCCTAAGTGGACATGAGATGATATTCCATGTTTAGTGTTTAGGCCCCATTCTTCAAGGGGAAGAATGGGGCCTATTTTTCACATGTCAAATTTTTGACATGTGAAAGATAATGGTTGTATTGCAGATAGTGCTGGGTTGGTAAAAAACAAATACATTATGTAAAATGATGAAAGGTACTATGTGGACTTTTAGAACATTAGTTCCATAGTCATGTTTTTGCATGTGGTAGTTGTAAAAACATGTAGGTCAGCGAATATGGATTTGGCCTTTTAAAAAGAAAATGTTTGGTAAATGTTCTGTGATCAATGAAAATAGGATTTAGCAAGTTTAGCCTATTTCATGTAAACAAAATATGCATTTAAGTAACACTTGACTGAAATTGAAAATTCCATAACGCCTCCATTGTTCTTTTGTCAGCAAAAAGCTACAAGCTTTATCAAATGAAAGACCCCATCAGCTGATGTAGGAAACCTTTGCTTTCAATATTTTTAATTCAGTCATTGCTGACGACACCAACTCTGACATGAGTACTAAAAAGTCAATAATGTTTGTCTTCTTGCAAATTTGAAAAGTTAGAAAGGTGCTACAATACATAAATATCTCATAAAGATACAGTTCAAATGTAAGTCATTTGTGAAAACATATATGTTTCTGCAGTTGCCCTGCAAGTCTTTACAGAAGGTAATTAGGTAGGAGAAGGCAGCGAAAGTCATGATAAATTGTTGTTTGATACACAGTCTTTGGCCTTTTACTGACCTCTGTAATCTTTTATTGGAATTTAATATTGCCTATTGGGGGTATTCCTTTAATGTGACACGCAGCTTGTTTAAGTATAGCTTTGAAATATGTCAGTCGCACAAGAGTCTAAAAATATAATTTAGCTGCAGTACTTTAGTAAATGCAGACTTTACAGTGTAGAGTGAAACAAATAGAACACTAATAGAATACCTCAGTGTCTTCAGAATTATAAATAACAGATAATATCCTGGTCATATTTTGTTGCATGTTAGGCGTCCTTTAAATGCAATAAAATATCAATGCCACGTGGTGATATGGTGACAAGCCGTCAAAGTCTGTGACAAAATTCATACAGATCTCTTCTGGAATATAATTATTACTGGGTACACACTGAACATTTGGAAACGATCCAAATCCAATTAACAAAGAAGGTAGGCACATGAACCCAAAATGGAAATGAATGTTTGCAATGCAAATACAAATTGGCTTAGAGGAGAACATGATTGTACAAAGGATTCCAAAAAGATGACAAAAAGAGAAAGAAAAATAAAATATAATCTAGAAAGCAGACTTGGGTTGGGTGCATACAAAATGAGCACACACATACATGTACTGTCATATGGTTTAGTCTGGTTTTGCCGATGATTAAATAAAATAAAAGATTAGAAAAAGCAGTGGTTTATTTCCACATATTCCCTCCATTTCCCCATCTGGTTTAATCATTTAAAGCCTGGAGGGGACAGAGGGTTTGTCTGTGTGGGTGTGTGTGTGTGTCTGTCCACGAGCATGTGCATGTGTGTTTGAGAGAATGATAAGGTTTTGGGGTCTCAAGAAGGTGTGTCTGTATAGAACGGCAGAAGGAAGATGGTTGTATGCTTGAGCTTTGTGTGTGTGTGTGTGTGTGTGTGTGTGTGTGCATGTGTGCGCTTGCAGGGATGTCCTCGTCAGTGAGAGGGCCCAGGGGATGGCCTAGCCTCCTCAACCTCCTCATGATGATTGATGCTGGCGGGCCCCACACGCCCCGGCCGCCCAGCTAAATTAAAAGCCTATTTTGTAAAGTTGTAAAGAGAACAGAATGGTTGGAGGGTTGGTGCATGTGTGTTTGTGTGTGTGTGTACGCGCGTGCATGTGTGTGGGTGGGTCACAGCCGGGGCGCTCTCCAGTGTCTTTAGTATCATCAACCCCTTAGAGGATAGCCAGAAGGGGATCTCCTCTATGCCTGATGCTCTATCGCTTATTTTCTCTCTCTCTCTCTCTGTCTCTGTCTTTCTCCGTCACACACACACACACACACACACACACACACACACACACACACACACACACACACACACACACACACACACACACACACACACACCTACACACACACACACACACTGGTCTTTTCTGGATGTTGTTTTTATTTATTGAGGACATGACTTCCACATACTGTTCATCTGCTAGATAGATTTTCAAGCCTGCACTTCTTTTGTCTTTAACTTGATTAGCTTCTTTCATTTTTTAAGGAAACACTGGACACCATGCTGAAATATGCCACATTTTTGGCTAATAGGTCTTTGGTAATCTTTGCCATGTTTCATAGATACAACAAAAAAAAATTGTGTTTTTGTGGCAGGGTCCTACTAACAGTGCCTAAAGATACAATATGAAATTGTTTGGATTTTTTTCTAAGTTGTCTGTTATGTTTAGCCTCAACACTGGTTTGTTCATTATAACTTTGGTGTAGATTTTATGCTTGGATGATTCAGAGGTCAATGTTACATAGCTTAACAAAAAAAAAATTAATAAAAAATGATTGAAAACGATTGCTTCTGACCACTTTGGAAGCAAAAGATAAAGAATAAAGAAATTAAAAAAATTATAAAAGTTTATTAGAATCATACCTTTACACAGCGGACATATTATATTTGAAATATTTGTATTCAGAGATACTCTTCTGCATATCCTGGTTATAAAAAGTGTTTATTTGAGTAACTATTACCTCCATATCAGCTCAAAGCAGTCAGGTCTGCTGCTCACTGGATATGTTCTCCTTTTTCACTCTGAACTCTAAAGATGGTTGTGCAAGAAAGTGCTGCACATTAACTTCTAGTTATTTTTAAGTTGACACTAATTTGCCACGAAAAAAATATTCATGAACATGGACGGTGTAAGAGATAATAGCAATGAACATGTAGCAGGCTCTATAGTTTGTTATATTGTTAATATAGAATACTGTAGAACACAGGAATACTGTAGAAATGCATTGGACCAGTAGTGCCAAAGGATCAGATGGTCTGGTAAATGCAAAACGCAGCAGATTACATGAATGTACAGCATTTACATTCAAATAAATCTAAATGCATATACTCCTTGAATAGAAGAGAATATGCATTCATAACACAGGATAGTGATGTATTTTAAGTTTTACATCAGCTGCCAGATTAACATTTAAGTTTCCACAACATCTCTTTGTGCTATAGTCTTAGGCTTATGTTGAAATAGAGCAAAACAGCTCGTCGGTGCCAGAACACTGAAGCAGCCTACTACCAGATCTATGATTCTCCCACCTGCATAAGAATAACAACAGTGGTAAACATTTTCAGTGATTCTATAAAGTGCTGATAAGTAATAACTGAATATTATATAATAACAGATTTTAATTATGCATTTATAGCCGATAAATCTCTGTTTTAATTTGATTATTTTAAAATTATGAGATTTAAAACCAACAACATAAAGAGTAATATATGATTGTTGTGTAACAGCTGTTTTACATGCGTTTCTTTGTGTTTGTTGGTTTTGTTTTGTTTTGTATCAGTTGGTGTTTTTTTTTATAACATTTCTAAATTTCTGTTAATTTTAATCCTGAACCTCTGACAGCCACTTAAGGATGGGAAATTCACTTGTTTGTATATCATTTGCAAATCATTTATCCTCAATGCAAATTTAATTGACCAAGTGACTCCAGGAGGCAGGAACAAGCACGCACACACAGACACACACACACACACACACCCTCATATGGCCTTCCAGACATCCTCCCTTTCTGTCTTTAAGCTTTGCCAGACTGCCCCCACCACCACCTCACCCTTACAACTCCTCCTTCTCCTCTGTTGTTGGCAGCAAGAGGTGAGTAGAGTGACAGCCCACCCTGAGCATGGCCAACTGGCTGGACACACACAAAACAGAGGTCAGGCCTGTGTCAACTGGCGTGTGGAGGCCAGCTGAGGTGCCCTGCCTGTGCATTATGCTTGTTGTAGTGTTTGAATGTTGTTATTAATGGGAAACTGTTTTGGTGATGTAATAAATCATTTCAGACGATCAAAGATCTTTTAAACAACAACTCAGTTACCCCAGTTGGAATTAGTTTATAACTTGATCATAATTAGCATTTTCAATATCAGTCATCTCTATCACATTCACTGTCACTAATCTCACCATCATAATCATACCACAGACCTAAAAATAACCATATTCCATCACTGCTGTAACCACTATCATTGTCCCCTTGTTCTTGCACTGTCAGGTTCCAGACTTCTGAACCACCAACCTACTGTTGTTGTAAGAAGAGAGGTGATGTTGCATCAAAGCTCACTTCGTGAAAAACATTTCCACCAATCAGCACCTCTGCAGGTTAAAAAGCAGCTAGCTGTGTCACACAGATCAGAAGACTAATAACAAAGCTCCAGTCAACAGGTCTAATCAGTTCTCACGGCACTCTATGCTACAAGTAGCTATAGGACATACAATAATAAAAAAACAATATTGTGCAAAATTTGTTGCTGCATGATAACAGCAGCATTTCACAAATTTAATAAAAGAAAAATGTCAAGGGGCAAAAAGGCCAGTAGGTGAGTTAGACTCAAAAAGCAGTAGCACAATGGACTGGAGTGAATGGGGTTGACCTGAGAGACATGAAACGTTGGGTGCATGCACATGGATGAGGGAAACTTCACCCATGTGCAAGCTATAAAATTCCAGGATCTGGTGAAGTTTAAAACAGTGCAAATAATATATAAGGCAAGGAAAGGGATGCTCCCAATCGAAATAAGTAAGTGGTTCTTAGAGAGAGAAGGGAGGTATAATTTTAGAGGGAAGTGGAATTTAAAAATATAAAGAGTAAGAACAACTTTGAAAAGGATGTCTATTTCAATAGCGGGAGTTAAATTCTGGAATGAGTTAAAAGAAGAAATAAAGGCCAGTAGTGATATAAACCAGTTTAAAATAAAACTCAAAACAGAAATTTTAAATAAATATAAGAATGAAGAAAATGCAATTAACCCAAGACAGCAGTCAAAGTGATGTTTATTTTCTTTTGCAAATCAGTAAATCTAAACAGGGTTTTAGTTGAATATGAGAAAATATTTTTTGTGACGTTATCTTCTAAGTTGAAACCATTGTATAAGTTTTTGTTGTTCAAATTTAGATGATGAGGAAATGATTAAGATGTAAACCTAAAGGGGTAGGGCTAAATAAGTATATACTTCTGCCTACTCCTTTTCAAACAACTGCATGGAATGATATTATGAAATGTTGGTGAATGTATATGTTTGAAATAAAAATGAACTGAACTGAACTGAACTTGAACTTTACAGACTGATGACAGACTCAATCTCATGGGGTCCAATAAAATGAGGAGCTAGTTTGTGAGACAATGAATTTAGGGGAATGTCTTGAAGCCATACCTTCTCCTCAAGTTTCTACATGGGGAGCAGGAGTTTGGTGGCTGTCCGCATAGTGACTGTCGGTTGATGGGCCGAAGGAAAGCCTACCAGTCTATCTACCAGTAATTCAGTGGTTATGGAAGCTGTTGGGAGTTTATCAAGGGCAACAAAATGGGCAGAGTTTGAGAATCTATCAATTATGGAGAGGATGACTGTCTTCCTGGAGGGAACAGGTAGGCTGGTACCAAAGTCAGGGGCAATATGGGACCAAGGTCTGTGGGGGTGGCTAGTGGCTAAAGTAAGCCAGAGGGCCACCAGGTGTTGTTCTTGCTTTTTGCACAGGTGGAACAAGCAGTCACATAGTCCTTAACATCTCTCTGCAGGGTTCTCCACCAGCACTTAATGAATGAAATGGTCCTACTTATTTGGAGGTAACAGGGGAACTTGGCCATATGAGAGCAATGAATCACAACTGTGGTCAGAAGGATGAGTTCTGCTTCTGGTTAGTCAGTATTGGTGGAAAATTGCATCTAGCTTTGTGTATTTAGAACCTGGTCATAAGAGATGGAGAAGTTAAATTGGTCAAACAGGAAAAAGGGATCTTGGTGGAGGTAAGGCAAGTGAGTGGTGCTGATACTTGGCTGTAGTTTTAAATAAAGTGATGGTAGTTTTTCTGCTTTTATGCATAGCTGGTTCTTGAGAAGGCGCTGAAAAAAGTTCAGGCATCTGGATATTGCGAAACACAGGCACGGGCGGTGAAGGAGCAGCTGACGAGAAAAGTTGAGCAGCTGTCTCTGGTGCAACAAAGGGGGGCGGAGCCAGCTCCTGCACAGCAGTGAGGATCTTGTCATAGATTGTCTTACACTGTTTTCACAACACAGCAAATTAACAAAACAAAAATTTATTCACCGGAATGAACTGGAACATGAAGCTGAAGCATGAGTCTCAGGCCTGGAGGCAACTGGAAACAAGGGAAATATTTTCCAAGTAGAATATGGTTGGCAAGAAGTGAATCCGTAGTGGGAGAGAGCTTTTTGTAAAGACGAGGAAACGGAGGGCTCCATGGAGGGTGATTGAGCAAGTGTGCGAGTGGCAAGGTGAGTGGGATTGGTGATCTTTGTTTCCAGTGATCCACAACTGGGAGGTGAGCAGGATGACAGGCAGGTAAGTGCGTTTGAGTTGTTGTAGTTCTGGATGGAGTGAGTATGTAGACAGGTGAGTTGTAGCAGGAGACCAGCATCAGGGAGATAACTCTCCAGGTGAGTTGAATGTGATTGGAAGCACAGGGGCACGAAAGTAAGCACATAGCAAAACAAGATTAACAAGAGGTGTGGTGCCAGTTTAGCTCAGTGGGTGAGCAGGTGACCATGGCTAGAAAGTAGACGCCTGCGTTCGAGTCCGAACTGTGGCTCTTTGCTGTATATCTTTCCCCACTTTCCTGTCTGCCTACACTGTCTCTGTCTAATTAAGTCTGAAATGCACAAAAAACAAGAGACATGAAGGTTTATATACCACCATGGGGTAGCAAATGCATTGGCGAGTGTAAGACTGAGCGGTCTTAAAGTTAGAATATCACCATTTTAAACTTGCTTCTTAGGTTGGTGAGTTATCTGTAATAGGTACTAGTATATAATATTCACTCACACTTACAGAGAGGTTACAATTACAGTGAATGATGAGATCTCTGAGATGGCAACTATTAACTCTGATGATATAACTGCCTACAATCTGAATTCTCCAAACACTTACACACACACACACACACACACACACACACACACACACACACACAGCCACAGATTGGATCTATATCTGTATGGATATAGAACCGTGTATAGAAGGTTACAATGACAAAGTGTGTATGTGTGCACTTTGACCAATTTCTTTTAAAGAAAGGAAAAACTGATTTTCTCAGTCCTCCCACCCTTTGGGGCCTTGTATTATGAACGTCTGTGTGTATCATCTTAGCTGCATAGCATTTATAGCATTTTCTTGTGAGCATATTTTTTATTTGTTTGGTAGGTGTTTGCATACAAATGTGGAAAAGCTCAAGCAAAAAGGCAACAAAACCATAAAGTCAATTAGAATCATAGCATTTTTGAGAGCAGAAGTCTAGATTTATAGATGAGAAGGAAAGGTGGGAGTATTAATTAATGAATTAATTTATTTGCAGCAAGAGAAGCAGTCGATCTTTCCATCCTGTCATCCAACTTACACCCCCCACTCTGTTTTTGGGCCAGGCCGAAACTAAGGCCCTTGTGTCACTAACAGATGGGACTATCACAAAAGGACTGCTCGGCCCGCCAAGCCGGTCTCCTGCACACCCGAATAAATCTCAATAGCAAAGTTAGAATTGATACACTGAGACTATGGTGATTTAATTAGAGCAGGACAGCATGAGGAAAAGACAGGCTGATAGAGAGGGTACACAATAAGAGTGTAAATGGAGTGTCATTTACCTGGTGTTATTCTAGTTGGAAGAAAACAGGGGCCAGACAGACACACTTTCTTTTTTTGTGGGATAATATTCTCCAGGCTTGCAGACATATATCAAAGAGTGCTGAGGGAGGATAAAATGTGTGAATGAAAATTAAATGAATGGACGCACACCGCTCACAGCAGTTGAAATTCATACCATACCTGTTCAAGGAATAAAGTAATTAAGCAGCTAAATAGGACCTTGCAATTGTCACCTTCAAAGTGGGAACTATGTTCATCTTTACAATTTCAAAGGATTTGTTAAAGTTATTTTATTTCTTTTAAATAACATATTTGCAGGTACTTCCAGCTTAATGGACTGACCATGGTTCTCACTATGCTGGCAAACCATATGAGCACTGGACTCCCATGTACCTGCAGAAAAAAAATGACCTAATCTTCTGTCACTTTTTTCCATGTTTTTCCCACAACCAATAAGCATTTGATATTTGCATTGCATAATCTACATTAAATGTGTTATTGGGTTTTCGGGGGTTCATACAAAAGGATCCCTCTCCACTGGTAAATATTTACAGCAAAGGAAACAACCACAGTACCATAAAACAACTAAAAACAGAACAAAATATAAGAAAACAATTTAGGAAATTAACCTAAAATAAAATGAAAAAACCTAGAAATATTAAAACATGCTTGCTGGATAGTTTCATGACCAACAGAGTTTACTTGTTCCCTATATATCCCTATATCAATATATTAAAAAAAAATAGTGACAGGCACAATACTAACTGACCGACTGATTAACTAACAGACTGACTCATTCGCTGACTGACTGCCCCTTACTGAGCTACTGACTGGCCCTCTGAGAGATTGCCAGGGGCACCCAAGAAGAAAGGTTCAGCTGTGCATTTAACATTGTGTATGTGAGCATGTGTAGACATAATGTGTGTGTGCATGACTATGTGAGAGTGCATGTATGTGTACGTGTGTATAAATGTATGTGTGTGTGTGTGTGTGTGTGTGTGTGTGCACTCCCTTCTGGTGGAGGGGGCTTTGAGTTTCATAGGACAGACAAGCGGCTGTCTGTGATTAAGAATAAATAAGCCAATAAATATTCAATCAGGACAAAAGGGCTATGATTAAAAAGACAGGCGAGTGAGGGCAGAAGGGAGTGTGACTTGGGAAAAGTGTGAAAGATGAAAATCAGATAACAAATCTCTTTTTTGATGTCCTTATTTCATCTGATAGACATCATAATGACATAAAAATGGCACTTAAATATTGTTTGATTCAAACACTGCAATGCATTAAAGGTACAGTAAGTAACTGTTACATTATTTAATAAAAAAGAAACTAAATACATTTTTTTGCGATATAAATATACATCGATCTGTTTAAATACGATGTTTACATACGTCTTCCAAGAAACTGACACATTCTCAGAAACCAAGAATGAATCCATTAAAAAGAAACAGACAGGAGGCTGTTGACCTCCTGAAGATGGACCTCACTGTTTCACCTAATTTTATTTCATGTAGTACGCCTTACTTTAATATAAAGATCAGAAATAGCTCTTCAAAATATGTATGACCATTTAGTATTTGCAGATGTGTATTTTCAAAATCAGACAGCTTACTAAGACCAAATAGCCAGCTAAAAAACAAAAACAACTGGCTTTAAGCTAATATTATGCTACTAAAGTTGGACTTTTATTTCCTGAAAACCACATTTTTCCACTGATAAAGAGCCTGATTGCATTCTCACATCTTATTAGTGTTTGTATGCTAAGCACTGACACCAGCTTACACCAGCCAACAGTGCCAAAACAGTGAAACTTGCTGCCAGAAAAGTTAGGAAGATCCTAAACTCACCTCAGTATCACTCTCATTGGTCAGAAGTGAGCTTCATTGACTCATTCACTTGTATCAGACAATGTTTTAATGACTCCTCCAGAGTAAATTGACCCAGACACCCAAAATATTGCTGAGGCAAATAGCGAACTGACAGCCTGTATTCATTACAGATAAATGGCAGCCAGAGTTGGTTGTCCTGAAGTGGCCATCATAGCTAGGAGTATGCACTTGAATTGGGAGGGGTAGGAAAACAGTATTCAGTTGACTGCAATCTGCAATCTATTGAAATCTGGTGCTGTAACTTTAAAGATCTGATCATATTCTAAGCATTTTAGCACATTTAGAAATATTTATCTTCACCAATTTAATTTCACATATGCATACCTGCATTTGCAAACATAGACACAAGATCATAGATGTAGACCAACAATAGTAAGATATTTTTGTAAAAACTCAGCAAATGTTGTTTTAACAACATTAAGTTGTATGAAAACTCAGCTGAAGTCGATCCTGCTTAGCTTGACTCGGTTTTGGTGGTTTTCCATTACAATCCAGTACCATCTAATGGGTGTGAGGTCATTATAGCAAGACTCAGGGACCACAATGTTGTTTTTTTGCAGCCATTTCCCTTGTTGCTGGCTTTCAAAACTGGCGGTTTTCATTTTTGTGAAGGAGATGCTCTCAAGACTCATAGAGTGATGGCACTGACTAGTCAATTGGTGGCATGAAGTTCAATTCAATTCAGTTTAATTCAGTTTTATTTATATAGTGCCAAATCAAAACAAGAGTTGCCTCAAGGTGCTTTATATTGTAAGGCAAAGACCCTGTAATAGTACAAAGAAAACTGAGAAAATTTCAACCATTGTATGACCACCTATGAGCAAGCACTTGTGAGAGTGGGAAAGAAAAACTCTCTATTAACAGGAAGAGACCTCCAGCAGAGCTAGGCTCAGGCAGGAGCAACCATCTACTGTGGCCACTTGGGGTTAGGGGAGGAAGACAGGACAATGAGATGCGGTAGAAGACAGCCAGTGATGAATAATATTGAATAATTAAATGCAGAGAAGTGTGTAAACACATAGTGAGTGGAAAGGTTGACTGAAGACACTAAATGCATTATGGGAATCCCTGAACAACCTAAACCTATTGCTGCATAACTAAGGGAGGATTCAGGGTAACCAGCCCTAACTATATGCTTTATCAAAAGGGGAAAGTTTTAAACCTAATATTAAAAGTAGAGATATTATCCGTCTCCCATATCCAAACTGGAAGTTGGTTCCACAGAAGAGAGGCCTGAAAGCTGAAGGCTCTGCCTCCCATTGTACCTTTAAATACTCTAGGAACCACACGTATGAGAGTGGAGTGTTCTAATGGGGTGATCCAGTACTATCAAGTCATTAAGATAAGATAGAGCCTCTTTCTAGTCAGCTGATTCAAATTGCTGCAGCACTGGGAGTTTTTCAGGGAGTTTCAGTAGTCTAGCCTAGAAGTAATAAATGCATGAAAATGCATGCTATGCCTCCTAATGGTACTGCCTAAGGGAAGCATGCATATTGTTAAGAGATCGCTTGGAACCCTGGTCAAGTAGGTACTAAAAAAGTACCTGGTTCCAGGTACTACCACCTGATGGAAACCCCTTAAAACTAAGCTGAGCAATTTAGAGCCATCCTGAGTAGGTACTAGTGAAAAGGGGTTATCACTGTTCTCGGTATAGTCAGAAACTAGCACCTGGTACTACTAACAAACAATAATAATACAAAGAAGAAATTGTATTTATAAAACAAATCATAAATCAAAAATCATCAATCTTTAAACTGAAGACTTTTCAATTGGTCTGAGTTTGTAAAAAAGTACAATATAAAAAATATCCATATATTATATATTAATATATACTGTATATTTTATATACAGTGATAAAACTATGGCAGGAAAAACCATCCATTCGCTTCCGCTTATCCTTTCCAGGGTCGCGGGGGCGCTGGAGCCTATCCCAGCTGTCATAGGGCGAACAAACTATAAACCAGTTTAAAACTTTTGATTTGATGTGAAGTTGCCTTAAATAAATTAATTGGTAAAAACAGTAATTTGTAAATTTTTTCTCTGAAAAAAACACATAACCCTACTGTAAAGCACTCTCGCATTGTTTTTTAACAGAAACTTTCCATAAACCTTATAACAGTCAAACACTATGATTTTTACATTTATTTATTGGAAAAAAATACAGGTTTTAATTGCTAAATGTAAGTATGGTTGTGCTGGTAATGGATGTATGCTGTAATATAACATTGTGATTTTTGCATTAATTTCACATATTAATAATAATGGATTAGATAGTGCTTTTCAAGAAACCCAATCCACTTTACATTAAATCAATTATTGATTCACTCCACATTTAATACAGCATATTCTTCTTTGAATTGTAATATAACAGGTACATATGTCCCGAGATCTTCATACTTGAAATAATGTTGTGTTAGGGCAATTTTGGATGTAGTTTTATAGAAAAAAAAGAAATATGACATGTAGCTATTAAATGTACATTCTGTTGAACTCAATAAGCCATGAGCTTAAAAATGTAAAAGCCAACAACAACTTGATAGACCTACAGCTAACGATAGACATACTACATTGTTGAGTGAAATCATATAATCCCTAAAGTCTTAAAATAATAATCTGTTGTCTCTTCTATTCACTCATATTTAATTATCATATGGAGACAAATTCAGTTTTTAGATGGAAACTACAACTGAATGATTTTAAAAGCACCTGATCTCAAAACTGGGTTTTTTCCCCTTGAAGTCTGGAGCAAAGCGCCTGCATTCAAACGGGCCAATCAGTGCACTGGATCAGGCTCCACATCTGTACGGCTCCACACAAGTTTCGCTGTGGACTACAGCCAGGCACACTCTCTGTTTTCATTGATATGTTTTTTTTTTGTTTTTTTTTTAATTTAACCCCAACCACAGCTTGTCTTCATTTACTTCCATAAGAAAATAATCTAAGTTAGTTTAGTCAAAGGAGTTTGCGAAGAAAAGCGTCTGGACTTCTTTAAGTTGCTTGAAGACGTTTCACCTCTCATCCGAGAAGCTTCTTCAGTTCTACTGTGAAGGTTCTCAGTCATCCAGGTCCATCCAGGTCCAGCTTCTCGGATGAGAGGTGAAACGTCTTCAAGCAACTTAAAGAAGTCCAGACGCTTTTCTTCGCAAACTCCTTTGACTACGATGACCTGGATGACTGAGAACCTTCACAGACCTAAGTTAGTTTATTTATCAACGTTATGTTGCAGACAGTGAAGGTGCAAATCATAAAGTTATCATGTCCAGCATTAACATTAGCCTGGTAACATAAAGCTTATGTCTGTCTAATTAGTGTAGCTATATTTTAATGCTTTGTGTAAAGGCGACCAGGATTTTTCTGCATTGTTTCACATCAGGCTGAAGCTGTTTAGTTTCATGTTCTGACTTTCATGTTGAACATCGACAAGAAGATTGTCAACGAATGCATCACAACATTCTCTCAACCTCTGCCATCTGCCTGATGTTTGGCAGCTACTACTGCTTTAACATGCACTACCCTGTAGAGCTGCAATCAACACTGGAATTCCTCCAATGGTAAAATTTCTTTTATTATGGATTTATGTGTGTTTATCAAACACAGTCTTTTGATATCCCACCTCAGGTTGTTAATTTCCTCAGTCTTTTTTTTTTCTTTTTTTTTCATAAATAAAGCTCTTTCTTTTCCATAAATCGTGAGAGAGGCACCAAGGTTGAGGCCAAGAAGAAAAAAGTGTTCTGGGTCAGTCTCAGAGTCCTCACGCTCAGCTCAGACATTGCAGACCATGAGCGGATCTAATCCTACTAGAGATGGACCGATCCGATATTACGTATCGGTATCGGTCCGATACTGACGTAAATTACTGGATCGGATATCAGAGAGAAATAAAAAAATGTAATCCGATCCATTAATTATCAAACAAGCACCTCACAAAACTTGCGACACGGCGTAACTCGGCTCATAACCGTAGCACGTCGGAGCAGTGTGCTCAGTGATAGAGCGGCTGTGTGTATTTGTAGCCTCACTACCAAACCAGCATTTCATCTCCGAGGAAGTTATCCCAGAGAGAAGTAAAGCAAATGTGTAAGTTCATCTCTGAATGTTTGTAAAGCGTACCCACGTTAAGCTTAACAACCGATATATGGAGCGACTGCCTCTCTCTCTCTCTCCTGCCGCTACTTCATGAAACTGATTAATGATCAGCTGATCGGCTTTTCTGTCGCGAGTCCATCTCTCTTCTTTGTTTTTGGCCCACTTTGCACCAGAAAGAGGAAACCAGCGGCTGAACAACAGCAGCACGTTTAAGCTTGATAAGCTGTTGTTAGAATTTATTTAATATTACTTTCTACACCAGGATCCTTTTCTATGTAGCTGACGGCTGGTAACTGTGCAGGGGCGGATCTAGCAAAGTTTAGCCAGGGGCGCCGATAGGGCATTAACAGGGAAAAGGGGGGCACAAAGACATACTTTTCTTTCTTATTCTCATTTAAAATGTCTAGCTTTTAATAAATAATTATCCGAATCTTACGCCCAAAGTTTTAATCTGATGTAAAATGTACAAAGTCCATTACTGTATATAGTAACTGTTAAGTCTAATATACCCTAGTAAGCTATAGTACTTTTTCCTTTGGGACGGTACCATCTGTGCAGTCTGCAATTCTGTTGAAGAAAGATGTTGAATCTATTTAATTATTCTTGAAAAATAATTTATTTCTGTGCATTTTTTTTTCACACTGCATCAAATTAAAGTTGATTACGTCGATTAAGCATCATGAGGTGGAGGGTGGGGGGTGGTTCCCTATTTTCTTTTGCTGGGAGTTTGCAACCCTATTAGTTAGGTTGCTTAATATTTCTGCTAAATACTCTTTAAAATACCAGAATAGGAAGGATGGTGCAGGTTTAAGTTTATTAGATTGAACAGTGTTGCTGAACTATGAAATATTTTTGCTGAACTATGAAATATTTTGGGCGCAGTGTATTTTTTTTTTTACATACAGGTATAACAGAATAGCTTTAGTGTTGTTGTTTATTTAAACTTGAGTATGAACTTATACAAAATGCAGCAAGATATTAAAAACAGTTTTATTGATTAAAAAACACACTATATCGGATTCATATCGGTATCGGCAGATATCCAAATTTATGATATCGGTATCGGACATAAAAAAGTGGTATCGTGCCATCTCTAAATCCTACTCCTCTTATTAAAGACGTATTGAAAAAGGTATAGTGTGTTGTGTACACTGAAGATGTTCTGTTGAAATAATTGTTACATTTTTGATTGTGAGTGGAAATTTTTTAACAATGTGAAAATTTACTTTACTAGTGTGGATAATTTGAAAAAAGCAACATTCTACGTGTACTGACATTTTGTAGTGAGAACAGCACCAATAACACTTATTGTGTGTTACCAATGACACACAACAGTACAGCGCTTTGTGACTGCCTGTCTATGAAAATCCCTTAATAAATAAACCTTACCTTACCTTACCTTAAACCTTAACACTTAAAGTTCTCTAAGTTATGGTCAGTGTTGGGAAGGTTACTTTTAAAATGTATTCCACTACAGATTACACAATACGTGGCCCAAAATGTAGTTACTCAATGTTACTCAATGAGAGTAACGTATTCTGAATACTTTGGATTACTTGATATATTGTCATGCTTTTTACAACTACATGAATGTACTATTGCTGTGTGATTTATTATGATTACTGAAGGCTACTCACCACCAAGCTAACATTGTTAGCTGGCATTAGCTGAAGTTACTTCATAGACCTGTTAGACTTGATGGATAGCATTAACAATCTGCTAGCTCTAAATAATCATGTGTGTTCTGAAAACAATACCAATTAAATTTTTAAATCTTAATATAAAATGAGTAACAGCAGGGAATTACCAATGCGTGGAATTACCAAATTAGAGAGGGGATAGAGAGCAGATAGTGTGACATATGAAACTTCAATAAAGTAACTGTATTCTAATTATCAACTATTTAAGCGGTAATGGTAACGGAATACAGTTACTCATATTTTGCATTTTAAATACGTAATGCCAGCACATGTAATCCGTTACCCCACAACACTGGTTGCGGTAAAGGCAACCAGTGTGAACTGACACCTTTAGGTGTCTTTAGGATTTAAGGTAAATTCAGGCTTTTATTGCAGCTTTCTAAGGCCAGTGGGTACAGTACTCATTGTCCTCAGTTCTGCTTTAATAAGAGGTGTACATGAGCTTCAGGTATATTATTCTCTGTTTCACAATCAATAAGGGAACTGATGCAAGAACACGATGTAAAAGAAGCACTTGTGTGCATGTGAATATTAGTGTGTGAGTGCGTCTGTGTGTGTGTTTGGTTGGAGGGGGGCGTACATGTGATTACAAGTGTAGGATCCTTGCTTGTGGCCGTTGTACATTAGTCAAATATACTCAGTCACAGTGGGAGTATTGGCAGGCATGAGCCGACAGGACACAGAGCCAGACATTAAGATGTATGTACTACACTGCCACACAAACACACTGCATTGCTCTGGATGCTCTGTTTAAGCAAATGTTCAGTCACGTATTGTGAAGAGGTATATTAACTGTCTCTGTGTATGTGTGTATCTTTTTGCATGTCAGCTAGATGCTACACTTGATTCTTTTATTTTCTTTTATGTTTTTTACACACCACACCTTAGTACCTGTGTCTGCCAGAACTGCAAAACTGTGTACATGCTATAATAAGTGATATGCGCAATTTGTGCTTTCTGACTGGTACTCCAGGCACATCAGATCTGCTAAGCATTGGCCCAACCCCGATAGACATGGCTTATCAGTGAAGGTATGGAACAGTTTGCCTATGCAGTGTCCTCTGCCACTCCATGTCATGGAGAGAGAGAGAAAGACAGACGGAACAGACAGACACAGAAATCCTTATCAGGTAACTTTCATCTTGTCCTCTATTCTCTTTTTCCTTCACTCTCCTCTCCTTCCTACTCTATCTCTGCCTTGTCTTGGAGATATCCTAATCACTGTGTAAGTATATCCTGTCAAATTATTACCATATATTAAGCTCTACTCATCTTGGCATAATTTCCCCTTCCACATAATTGTATTTGGGCTTCCTCAATCAGAAAAAGTCGGAGACAGAGCGGACTTACCTTGGGCAAGTTAACCAAGTTAATCTTCACTGATTGAAAATCTGGCTCATCGTTGTGTTAACAGATTGATATGGATTTTATAGGTTGTGAGCTATGAAAGGCATGCATTTGTGGTATCACTTGGTTGATTAAATAAAGACTGAGAAATGGTCAACAATGAAAAAAAAATTAATGTGTTTAATGCCGTATAATATGTAATAAAAACATTGCATAAAACTTTTGAACTGATTTGCATGTCAACCAAAAGAAGTAGATAACAATCAATGAATCAATTAGCGATAGTCCTGATCTCAACTCATTATGTGAAGAACAACTGTCCACAGAATCAGTTTTTTTCCATTTTCCATCCTTTAGTGGAAGCTAATTTATCTATGATGTCTAAAAATACATAAATAGCTGACCACAGCACTGGGATTTTTGGTGAAGATTATTCAGTGTGACAATAGCCTCGATATCTTGTTGTTCTGCCCAAAGAGCACATGAAATTTGTGTGTGTGATGGCATAATATATAGGCCTACACAATCCAAAATACTACTAAGAGATGGTGAGACTGTGTGGTCTCTAAAAGCGTGAACAAAATGAATAGTTTATAAAATTAAGTAATGTCACAGATGAATAGGTCTTGTTAAATAATCAGGTTCTATTTCCCTATATGCCAGATAGTGACATTGAACTGTCCCTCTTATAAGGAGGAGCTGTAGTCACATTTAACTACTGGCTGTCTTTGAGTCAGGAAAGTTTCTGCCTAAATATGTTCACTAACCTTTGATGTGATTGATGCAAGTATACCTTCGGTAAATAAAAAAGAGATAATAATTTAACTTAAAATTAAACATAAAATGACAGAAGAGAGTGATGAATGAACGATACTTACCATACATATCTAAATAGGTATGGTACTGGAAAATATACAAACATAAGGAAAAACCCAGTACTTATTTGTAAAGGTCAAAATATCATAGAAAACAATAGATGGAACCCCAGTTATTGCAATTGTGTATTTCTGTTTAATACAGGTAACATAGCTATAATAATAATAATAATAAAGCTGTATGTGTGTGGATCTAAGTAAAATGCATGGCTCTGTCAGTGTGGATCTGTCCTCGAGATGACACTAAGGCGATACTGTAATCTACATGACTGATAAATGTCGGGTGTCATCAAAGCCAGATGAGGCTCTCCATCGCTTTCGGTGCAGCTTTACATCAGAGAGCAGTGAGCCTAGGGTGATGCCATAACCAGTTTTTGAAGATTGACACCAGGGTATTCGGACTGAGCTGTAAATGGCCTGGACTCTATATATCTTTAAACTCGACTATTCTATTCTGAAGCCAAAATGGTGACTGACCCCAGAACCTCACAATTAACGGAACAAGTCCATGAGCATCTGTTTGTGTGTGTGTGTGTGTGTGTGTGTGTGTGTGTGTGTGTGTGGGTGTGTGTGTGTGGGGGGGGGGAATGACAGCTATGGTACCCTTCCAGAGAGCCAGTGCTCTCCAAAGAGGCATCCATCTCTGGGGTCTTTTGTGTTGGGAGGAGCAGCCAAGGTCAGCAGCTGAAAAGCTTTCTTTGTGTGTGTGTGTGTGTGTGTGTGTGTGTGCGTGTGTGTGTGTGTGTGTGTGTGTGTTTGTATGTGTGTGTGTGCATTCTTTTCGTCTAGTAACTCAGTAACAGGCCTATTAATTGGCCTGACAGTGATAAAGGAAATGGAAGTGGATGCTATTTGTCTCTAATGCAGCCACACTCATATTATCCCAAAGACAAATGGACACTATTTTTCCACTTGAGCTACTCTAATTTTTTAAAACCTTTGGAGGGTGTGTGCGTGTGCGCGTGTGTGTGTGTGTGTGTGTGGACTGTGTGTATATGTGTGTTGTGTTTTAATGTGAACTGGATTCATGCATAGGCAGCATGTAAATGTATGTGTGTGGCTTATTTTTATTGAAAAATTATATGAATCACTGTCATTTGCATTAGGGTCCTCGTGGTGTTGTAAATAACCCAGGAATATGATGTAGTGATAATGTCAGCTCTAGAGTGTTTAGAGTTGTTGTGTACAATACGTGTGCTTTTGCATGTGCATATGGTTTTATATGTGTATATGTACCACACATGTTTCTGTGTGTGTGCATGTGTGCATATTTGCATGTCTTATGTGTTCAGCTGACAGGAACTGACAGGAAGCCATGTTGCTTTGAATCTGCTGCCTCTCACCACCCTGCCCTACATGTTCCACTGTATGGCAGGGGTGGGGTAGGGGGGTAGGTTGTTCAACACCTGGGTGTAACTGAGGTCAAAGGTCAAAGCCTGGAGCAGAACAGTTTGTGTGGACGTGTGTGTGTGTGTGTGTGTGTGTTTTGGGGGGCAGGTGGAGGGACCAATTCTCCTCTGAAATGGGCTTTTGTTGATGCTTTCTGTGACATGTGACCTTATGACACAGTACACACACTTTTGCAAAAACACACAAGCACTTACGCAGGCAAGTACACACACACACACACACACACACACACACACAATTACTTTTATATTTCCTGCAGCCCTAACATATACAACCTGAGTTCTTCTGTTTTGGCCTCAGTTTCCAACAACAACATCTATATTTTCATGTCTGTTTGCTCCTGAGTTGTTGGGATAGTCATCTATGAATATGTAATAGCTGCACAGTAGGTTCAGTGATAATGACGTTTGCCATATTTAAGGTTATTTTCCCCCATAGCCCAAAAACTCATTTTAACACACTAATTGGTGGGAGTTTCTTGCCAGTCTTTAATTTCTAAAATCTGTGAAATTGTAATAATGACAATAATAATACAGTATACAGTCTGTATTATCTATTTAGTGAAGGCGTTTCAATTTCCACGTTTCCCATAGATCTTGTATTTGTTTTTTGTTAACATTACTGTGAAATCAGACCCCTGATTCTCAGTTTAAATAAAAAACATAAATAAATAATCAGGAAATCCACCAGAGCTCTTCCATCTTGTAGAGATCCAGCCTCCCTCCTTTCCTCCTCCTATATCTGAATGTGAGAAATGTGTCCAGAAATGGGTATCCGTGTTTAAGTGTGTGTAAAGTGTGATAAGAGAGAATAGGATCTGATAGTGCATGATAAAATACCTGGGTAATGTCTGGGTGGATTTTTATGTTTCTCCTGAGAAGCCTGTGCGCGGATGTTATCTCCAGACTGGGAAGCCATGTTTCTACCCTCGAGGAATCTTCCCTACCAATACCATCACCCTCAAGCGCTGGTTCAACTGGGCATATGTCCACCCCCCACCACACCCCGCCCTCCTTCTTAATACCCATTTCTCATTTATACCCTCTTTTTTCTGTTCTTACTCCATGTTTGCCAGATTGCTCTTGAACCATTTTTCATCTAGCTGCTTTTGTCAGTAAACAACTTTATCTCATGGGATGGGGGTTATTCTCTAGCATTATCTATATTATGTTATCTAATTTCATTATCTTTTGGCTCCAAAACATATGATACATGATAGTGGATCCTGTGCAAGAAATGAAAATCTGAATTTCGGACAGAATGTGGTTCAAACAACATTTGTTCTCTTATTTCTCACAGAAATCTTGCAGAATTAAAGAAATCATAGAATAGTGATTTTGATTAATTTCTTAATTTCTTCTGATTCACTTGTCTTGTATCTCTGCCATATGGCTGCATCCTGGCTGCATGCCAAATATCCTTGGGCAAGATACTAACCCCTGTTTGCCTACTGGTGGTGGTCAGAGGGCCCGGTGGCGCCTGTGTCCAGCAGCCTCGCCTCTGTCAGTGCGCCCCAGGGCAGCTGTGGCTACAATGTAGCTTTCTATCGCCAGTGTGTGAATGTGTGTGTGAATGGGTGAATGACTGAATGTAGTGTAAAGCGCTTTGGGTTCCTATGGACTAGAAAAGTGCTATACAAATGCAGGCCATTTACCATTTACCATATATGAATGTCCTGATCATCAGTAGTTGGTGTAGATGATCAGTTACCTAGACTTAAAAATTGCATATGCCATGTATTCTCAGAGCCTATTGTCCTTGTTGAAATATGCCTCTTCTTCATCATAGACCGAGACACATGAAAAGATTATTCAATTTTAAGTATGTATTTCTGGGTAAGCAGACATCAGTATAGCTACCCTATCAAATCTGGCAGCAAAAGGGAAAATAGCAATTATTAAAAGTGGTTAAAGGTTGAATTTTATGTTTTTCACATATGTGAACTTTTAAGATGTAGGATATTTTCCCTTTCCTTTCATTTCCTTTCCTTTTGCCAAGCAGAGCAGATAATCTACACTGTAAAAAAAATCCTAATATAAAAGTATTTCTGTGTATTTTACAGTTTTGTTCTGTTCTTCTAGAATATCATTAAATTTACATAAGTAGATTGTGATTTCACATTTCAAATGTAAGTTAACGTAAAATCACTGTAATGTAATAAAACATAATTTTCTTGTTTTTTAAATGTATTTGTCTGTACATATGCATATTTAGATTGTTAAAATACATTCACAAATGTATCATGATTTCACAAATATGTGTCCATCATTTGAAAGATTGAACTGTTAAATTCAAATGTAATGCTATGGAAAAATATATAAAATGATTCTCATAAACTTTTTTTTACATCAAATAATAATTATTATTATTGCTATTTAGGGCGATCGTGGCTCAAGAGTTGGCAGTTCGCCTTGTAATCAGCAGGTTGCCGGTTCGAGCCCCGGCTCGGACACTCTCGGTTGTTGTGTCCTTGGTCAAGACTCTTCACCTACCGCCTACTGGTGATGGCCAGAGGGGCCAATGGTGCGATATGGCAGCCTCGCCTCTGTCCCAGGGCATGCAATCCATTATTATTTAAACCAACTGTTAACTGTATATTTCTGTACATTTAAGTATTATTATTCATATTGCCACATTCATTGACCTTGTTTATAGGTAATTTCATTGTTTAATCACATTAACATGTTCCTAATTTAATGTTTAAAAGCACTTGAAAAAGGCATAATCCCATGTAAAATTAGGGCAACAAACTGTATTGTCATTACTGAAAATAACCGTATTTTTATGAGAAAGTTATTTTCTGTTATTTTATGGTATTATTTTGGCGCCCCAGCTGCCGGAATATTACTGTTTTTCTAGGATTTTTTTTTTTAACAGTGTAGTGCTTACAGTCATCACACCTGCTGGGCAGCCATGTCCTCATCTGTTGAATACACAAAAAGGTATATACATGAAAAATATAATAAGGTCATGTTGGAATATTAAAGCATTTGAGGGCTAAGTGATCCCAGAAATGTAAGAATTTTAGAAAACATACTCAAGCATTTCAATTTAAGTCTCTGTCGATATTGCATACTGCCCTGACAATCCCTAGTGAACGACTACATTCATCAGAATTGTATTTTTTGCACTAGATCTCTCTGGTGGAGTCTCCAGATGGGACTGGCTAATTCCAGAAACAAAAGTCACAAAATTAGCACTTTTCTGGACATCAGCTGCATCTAATTTTGAAGAACGTATACTGTAGAATGCAGGGATTTGTTTTTGTTGCTGTTTTATAAACTTAACATAGATGCATTACATGCAGATGAACAACAATATTCTTATTTTACTTTGCATTTATTCTTGTTGATTACATTTCTCTATCCTTTTAAGCTTTGTAGCTCATTATCACACTTATATATATGATATTGTGCGTATAAATATGTATATCCATCCATCCATTCTCTTCCATTTATCCTTGTCAGGGTCGCGGGGGTGGGGGGGTGGAGCCTATCCCAGCTGTCTTAGGGCGAGAGGCAGGGTACGCTCTGGACAGGTCGCCAGTTTGTCGCAGGGCTAATGCATAGAGACAGACAAGCATTCGCACTCACATTCACACCCGAACCTGTGGGTAATTTAGAGTTATCAATTAACCTATCCCCACTAACTGCATGTCTTTGGAATGTGGGAGGAAGTACCCGGAGAGAACCATGTTAAAATTCATGGTTGCATGGTTGGCCTAGTCATGACTTGTAGTATTTTAGCCCCCACCTCCCTTATTCCTAGCTCCCTACTCAATGCTCATTGCATTGTGCCCCATTTAAATATATTGATCGGGCCATCTGTAAGCCATTTATCTCCCTCAAAAGAACATTAGAGTAGACCTCCCCGCCTCTCAGATCGCCCACCACTGTTTCCCTGACAGAGCGAATATACATACAAATAAAGCAGATCACACACACACACGTACAGAGAGAGACAGTCATGCTGGCTGATTAAATGGACAAAATATCCTCAAAATAGTTATTTTACTGAAACACCAACTTAAAACAAATAAAAGCAGCAGCAGAAGCCATCACTCTTGCTGCGATTTGAGATAAGGACCGGAAAACACATCATGTAAACACAGGTCCACGGTTGGTGAGCTGAGTGCACAACACCATTCTGCTTTGAGGAACCAAATGCTATCTAATGCTTCATTTAGTATTGCTGAAATTCCCACCAAATAATAAAACCAATTATTGCATTCGTATGGTGAATAATGGCTCCTTCAAATAATTTGCTTATCTGGCCTTGCCGCCATGGCTTTACGTGTGTGTGTTGGTGACTATGGATATGTGTGCATGACTGTGGAAATGTGTGTGTGTGTGTGTGTGTGTGTGTGTGTGTGTGTGTCAATAGCAGTCTGGCGATCATCATAAACTGCACCCTGATGTTGCAGAAGCAGGGTTCTGGCACATCTGCAAGCCTGAGATATTCTTTGAACACTCGTACATTTTGTCAGCAGAGTGCATGCATCATCATGATTGACTTATTCCTGACATTCCCAGTGGGGTAAACCCTGGGTAAAGGATTACCCTCTAGTCTTGGACTGCTGCCCACTGTACAGCAAAAACCTTTGAATAGGCACACACTAGAAAAAAATACACTCACATACTAAACTATGCATTTCCAACAGACATGTGTCTCTTTGTGTTTAGTGCTTTTTATTGCCTCTTTGTTCCCTCTTTTGTCTCCATTCTTCATTCAAATCTGTTTTCTTCGCAGACAAACCGTTGGCGAGCAGCCATTTGCAAGACTGAGCAAGGGAGTAAGCAGAGCGCTAGAAAGGAGGCTAGATGGTGAGAGGGAGAAGGGTGGAGAAAGAAAAAAGAGAAAGGGAGGAGTGGAGAGGAGAGGAGCATCGATGCATGAAAGAAAGGAAACAGAAAGGAAGACAGCACAGGGAAGGGAAGACTCAAGAGAAAAATTGGTAGAGGGGTGATCTGCCCCCTTAACATGAGCGAGTTCAGCTGGTTTTTGGCATGATGGTTGAGGAGCACTCTGTGCTCTGCAGGCTGCAAGTTAACATCTGAAATGTCTCTGCTCCGACAAGGTGAAGGGTTGTGGTCACTATCCAGCAGAGATCTTGCCTCTGTGTCTAAGTACAGGGGACAGGCAGATGGTGGAAAATTGGCGAAAGTGCTTGAACCATAAGGAGCATGTGCACATGAGGGAGTTTGCAAAGACCTGGGGCATGGGGTAGGAGCAGAGGACTGCTGCCTGCTGAGGCTGGCAAAAGACACACAGTACTGACACTGGCACTTGTGAGGGGTAACAGTGGGTCTGAACTTCCCATGGAAGGTCCAACAAACACAAGGCTAGACATTCAAACTAGCTAAAAGAAACATATGCTTAAAGTTTATACACATTCTATATATAAAGTTGACAGGGTAAATGCCAAATTTGACTGGAAATTGATAAATTTTTCAATCCTAGATGCATTTTCTGTCAGTAACTGAAACCTCTTTCTAACAGATCCATTGGTGGCTGGTCACTAAAAAGTCTGCAGACAGCCAGGAATAGAATCAGAGGGCTAACAATACCATGCATTTAAGACAGGTAAAAAAAAAAATAAAAGGAAAATTCTTCCCTCTTAACTCCTACAGTGAGTTGTTCTCTGTTAAGCCATGGGAGGCATTTTGCTAGATATGGATCCATTTATCGTGTTAGAAGGAAGGGTCAGTGTAAATCAATAAAAAGATGTACTGAGTAATCACCTTTGTCCTCTGATGAACAATTTATGTCCTAATGGGAGTGGTCTCCTCCAGAAAACAATGCCCCATCCATAGGGCTTCAGAAGCCACGGAATGTTTTGATAACAATCTGAAAATAATGTGAAACTTTAATATGTGAATGTCCTTGATAAAAATTAAAAGACATTTAGAAAGAAAGATGAAAGAAAGGCTCTAACAAAATTCCAGAAACCTGGATAATCAATATCAAGGTGGACATTTTAATTATTCACAAATCTGTATGTTCCAATTAATAAAGTGAAAATAGTCCAACAATGAAAATTGAAAATTTTACAAATCTAAAACAAAAAGATCATTGACTGTAGTGGATGTATTTCAGTTTTACACTCCATAAATGAAGTGATTAACATAGCTAAATTGAATATTTACTAAAAATTGTGCCACACTTGTGAGAATCCAGCATTTGGACTACTTTCAACAACAACTGAACCTCTATTATAGCTTCTCTCTGCAAATCAGCACAATGATATACAAGTGTATCTCAAGCAGCTGCGTATGTTTACCAATCGATCTACTCTATCCTGACATGTTCAGAGTCCTAGTATCATTATGGCCACTGTTTGGTGCAATAAAACAGACTTGGACAACGCTGATAGCAGTGAGGGATATGGATGGGCCTTTGTGGGGTTAGACAGCAGCATGGTCATACATCTTCCAGTCCAGAGGCGTGCCTTTGCTACCTTGCTACAGTAGGTTTGCCATGGAAGTATGCACATGAACAACTCCGGTATGCATGTATAACAACTGACATGTAGAGACTGGCTACCTGTTACCACATACTTAGATATATGTACCTAGTCTTGTAGTGAAAACCTTATTTCTGCCATGGCCCATTTATCTATCACAAGTTCCTCACGCCTTCCTAAAACACAAAGCAAGCACAACCATCCCCTCCAATACACAAGCGCATGCACGTGCACACACACACACAGATGTACAAGCACAAACAAATACAGTCCTTTATTTCTTAGATGTGTCTGTACATGACTCCCTGGCCACAAATCCTTCAGTGGGATGGATGAGTGTCTCCAGCTCATTCATCATCCGCCTTATCTGCCACCCTTGCCACTGTTTTTATATCAGGCTGCAGTCACATTGACAACTGATGGCCCTCTCTCTTCGTCTGCCTTACTCTCTTCCTTTCTCTTTCACTCTGTATCCCCCTCCAAGTCTTTTTGTGCCATTTTTCTTTTTTCTCACTCCCCAGTGCCCTACTTGCTTTTGCTTGTATGTCTGACAGTGGGCATGTTTGTGGGTGTTCATACACACTTCTTTCTCGTCCTCCCTCCTCTACCTCCATCTGTAGCACAGATCTCTTCCCCCCCACCCCCCATCCCCCACCCCCACCCCCCTTTGCCGCCCTCCCCTCTCATCTTCCCCGTCTCCATATCCCTCTTCATCTATCTATCTCTCTCCCGTGCACCATTGGGACCAAAGTGGCACCTTCAGAGCGGGCCATAAAAAGGCCCTATAAAAAGCCCCAACACAGGGAAGAAAGGGTAATGATGAAATTTAACTGCTCCTCTTGGTACACCTGGGGTCTGGCCCAGTGTGTGTGAATTTGTGGATATATGAGAGCGGATGTGTGTACCGTGCATGTGTTTGTGTGTGTTCAGAAAGCGTGAGGCCTGGGCACTGAACCGGAACTGCCCTGCTAGGGGGGGTCAATGTCACAGCACTGCCATGAGAGTTATCGCTTTTTAAAGACGCACTATAGATTTTGTGGGGGAACTCATTTACACCAGCATAAAATGGGAGGTGGCAGGGGAAGTTTAAAATCTAAAAAGAACAGGGGACTGAGAGACCAATGGAAAATAAGTCCAATAGCTTGAGTGGCCTCACTGGTGTGACACAGATATAACCCATTGTAGAGACTGGACAGCGGTTTTCTCCATTTTTTTAAGGATAAAAAATTAAGTTTTGACTCAAATTCACAATGTTATGATTTCAAGTTGTGTGATTTTTTCTGTTCAGATATTGCTTTAACTTTTTATAGACATATACTGTATGTCTATAAAATCCATATGGAGTTATGTATAATGCACATGCTGAAATAGCATGTACTTAATCTGATTCATGATGTGAGTTGCCTCAACATTTTTAATGTTTTATTGATGAAGGAGTCCCATAACATCAATGAATTGATCCCATTAAAATCTAATGGCTTGGTGGTCTATATTTATTGGAGCAAGGTGTGTGCACAGTTGGAGCCACATGCACCTCTAGGCCCGTGTCTGATGGCAGGACTATTTTCGGTTCAGTTACTGGCCTGAACCCAGCACCCTCCCTGGGCTCAGATGCTGGCTCACTGGCCTCCTCAGCTTTCTCCTGTCTCCCCTGCCTCCCACCTGTCCTTGGCTGCAAACCTCCTCGGCTGGCTTGCCGGCGTGGAAAATCAGCCTTTGATGGGCCTGTGGGGACAAGAAGAGGGGATAGTGCTGGAGAGGGTGGAAGCCCTAGGAGGAGCAGCATGCACTGACTGACGGGGCTTGACACCAAAAGGGACAACAGCCCAGACCTGGCACCATTCCTCTATCAACCACCAGGCCTCATAGACTGGCCTGCTGAGATAGATCCCATACACAGGCCTCCGTGTTAGGAGGGCTTTAACATGAGTAATGTTGCGGTCCATCCCATCTAGCCATCAGACTGTTTTTTGGGCAAATGGCAATAAGTAAATAAAATAAAATAAAATAAATCTGAAATAAGAGATATATAATGAGAGTGGAGAAAATATAGAAAAAGTGTTCTTTCAACCACCACAGTCTCCAATGTGTTAGCTTGTATTTTTAAATTTCGCCCAGAGACTCGTATCTGTAGCAGAGCAGACACCAAGAAGAAGCACACCTGTTAAGAAGAATGAAAACGGCAACAGCAGGAAAGGTGACTGTGGTGTAAATGAAAACCAGAAAAGTTATATTGTTTCCTTGTGGGAGATTGTTTTTTATTTTTTTTTGTTTCACTTGCTGTTTATTTATATATTCATTTGCTCTTTTGTTAGGTTTTGGTACCATGACTACTTAGTATGGTTTAAAAAGCAATCATGGCTTGGGCTAAAATTTGCCCACTGATAGCATTAACCTGATCCTAAAGAGCATCCAGTTATTTAGGAACTCTTGATGTGCCCTAATATTAGACCCAAAATATGAGATGTTTGACTCAGCTCAACGATGGGCTTAAATATGTTAGATTACAACTGATGTTTGAGAAAATAAGATGGAAATAATATTTTAACTTCAAGCCAACATTCTTCACTATCCAGTACTGGTCTGCAAGTGAACTAGGCCAGAGATCAGCAACAAGGGCACTGAATGCATACCAGGGCATGATATAATGCATCTTTGTCAGATGGCTTGTGGAGCTTCTCATTACATGTGCCCTGTAGCTTTGGTGCCCTGATGCATGGGCTGCAGGACTATGCAGGTATAAGGGTCTGCATTTATAGACCTGCACAGTTTCCATTTGGAGGCTTTGGGGTGTTGTTGGCACAAATTTCAGGTATCCCACACCTTCTATTATTTGTGCTTTGTGTCATTTCATTTCAAATTAAAGTTGGTTTTGAAAAATGGTCCATCAATCCAATTTTATACCATTTTATTTTTTTGCACATTGGAATCCGATTGAAATCTGAGACACTGTTCAAATGATCTCTAATCCCTAAACCTAACCAAGGAAGGAAAAAAATGGCAGATTAGCTTGGGTAAAAGACTGAAAGTTGAGGCAGACTGGTAAAGTTTCTGGGCTGCCTTTCCTCATAACAGCCATCCCTCAAGATTTTCTCCATTTAAAGCAATGCATTATCAGGGATTGTAACATCTAGTCCTTTTACGGAATCAATGAGACACTGTTCAAACAAGAATATTAACAAAACTATTAAAGATAAAAACCCTGACATTTTCACTGGCTAATTTTACCATCAAAATTAATCATGATCTATAATTTAGGGCAGTTGCATCAAAAAATCTCTGACTACTGGCTAATTAAAAAAAATTGGTCAAAAGTTTTAGAACACCCCAATTTTTCCAGTTATTTATTGCAATTCAAGTCGTTCTAGTCCAATGAATAGCTTGGAATGGTACAAAGGTAAGATGTCTGTGAAGGTTCTCAGTCATCCAGGTCATTGTAGTCAAAGGAGTTTGCAAAGAAACTCCTTTGACTCCCATCACCCTCTGGAACACAAACTTGGAGGAATTAGGACCCTACACCACCGGGCAGAACTTGTTCCCTCTAAGCCTGAAGGGAAAAAGAAGGAACACACACATGTAAAGGAAGCACTGAAAACATGTGGTTATCCTAACTGGGCGTTCATAAAGTCAGCAAAGAGGCACAGAAAAGAAGATCAGACACCAGCGAGGGAGGATAAGAAAGACAGACGCAACAACGTTGTCATCCCCTATGTAGCCGGTGTATCAGAGAAACTCAGGAGAGTTTTCTCCAAGCATGACATCCCAGTGTACTTCAGACCCAGCAACACACTCAGACACAAACTGGTTCACCCGAAAGACAAAACTCCAAAACACAGACTGAACAACGTGGTGTATGCTGTACAGTGCAGTGAGGAATGCCCGGACCTCTACATTGGAGAGACCAAACAGCCACTTCACAAGCGCATGGCACAACATAGAAGAGCCACCTCCACAGGACAAGACTCAGCAGTCCACCTGCATCTTAAGGATAAAGGTCACTCTTTCGAGGATGCCAATGTTCACATATTGGACAGAGAGGACAGATGGTTTGAAAGAGGAGTGAAAGAGGCCATCTATGTCCACTGTGAGCGACCATCTTTGAACAGAGGCGGTGGTTTACGACACCAACTGTCTGCCATCTATAATCCAGTTTTGAGTTCCCTCCCCAGACGCCTTAACGCCCACTCACATCCTGGGCCATCTGACCTCAGGAAATCACATGATAGGGTGGGGCCAGGTTTCACAATGAGCTCACCCGAAACCCTGGCTGATTAGGTCCCACACCCGCTTTCACACCTTGTCGCATGTGATTAGAGGATCACCAGGGGGTCCTTTGTCCCTCTTTGGGGGGATACTCCCACTGGGTTTAAATCTGGGACTCTCGGCCATTTGACCTTAGAACTGAAGAAGCTTCTCGGATGAGAGGTGAAACGTCTTCAAGCAACTCAAAGAAGTCCAGATGCTTTTCTTTGCAAACTCCTTTGGGTACAAAGGTAAGTGGTGAACTGCCAGAGGTAAAGAAAAAGAAAGGTTACACAAAACTGAAAAATGATGTACATTTCAGAATTATACAAAAAGGTCTTTTTCAGGGAACACAAAATGGGTTAACAATTTAAAGCTGTTCTGCAGCAATGGAGGTTGATCAAACCTTGAAAGTTGGTGCTTCTAATTCCTACAGGTGTTCCAAGTTTTCTGGATTACTTTCAGCCCCCTCTGTCTCCATGAAAGCAGTGTTGGAACACACTGCGGTACCATACCCTTGTGAGCATTAGTTTAACAGCATTGTCCTGCAGAAAGTAGTGTGTTGTTACACAAATGGTGAGAAAAAGGCAATTAACAATGGAAGAGAGACAGACCATCATAACACTTAAAAATGTAGGTCTTTCCTACAAAGAAATTGCAAAGAAAGTCAAGTGTCAGTGAGTACAGTTTCCTTCACCATCAAAAGGCACTCAGAAACTGAGGGTTAATAGGCAGCTCACAAGACAACAGCTTCAAGCACAGCTTAATAGTGGTCGTAGTAAGCAAGTCTCAGTTTCAACTGTGAAGAGAAGACTTCAAACTGCAGGTTTGACAGGACGAGTTGGAGCAAGAAAGCCACTGTTAAGCCATTAGAATAAGACAAAGAGGCTCGCCTGGGCCATGAAACACTGCCACTGGACAACTGAAGACTGGAAGAAGGTGTTATGGACTGATGAATCAAAATATGAAATCTTTGGTTCATCATGCAGGATCTTTGTAGGCCGTCGAGTAGGTGAAAGGATGGTTCCACAGTGTGTAGTATCAGCTGTCAAACATGGAGGAGGTAAATGGCCAATGCAGCATTCTGCAGTGCCATGCAATAGCCTCTGGTATGCACCTAGTTGGTCAGAAGTTCATCCTACGGCAAGATAATGAACCAAAACATAAGTCCAAACTACCTCAGGAAGAAACGAACATGATGGTAAGCTTGAAAACATGAAGTGACCGGCACAGTCTCCAGACTTAAACCCCATCAACCTGGTTTGGGATGAACTGGACAGAAGAGTGAAAGCAAAGCAATCTACAAGTGCTACACATTATGCATAAGATATGGGAAGAGCTTTCTAAAGAATATTTAATATCTATTGTAGAAAGGATGCAACGGGTCTGTTCAGCTGTCATATCTGCCAAGGGTCTCTACTTTGATGAGTCAAAAGTTTAGTATACATTTTGATCTGCTTCCATTTCAGAGTGCAATGAGACATGAATCTGCACAATTTTCAATAAAAAACTGGAAATATTGGGGTGTTCTGAAACTGTTGATATGTAGTGTGTGTGTGTGTGTGTGTGTGTGTGTGTATCTGTTGGGTTCCTCGCTGGGAACATTTCAGTTTACATTGTACATGCTTCCCTTAGGCAAATCATACATTTTCCTTGCTATACAGATGACATCCCGCTCTATCTACCTATCTGTCTACAGTGGCTTGCAAAAGTATTCGGCCCCCTTGAACTTTCCCACATTTTGTCACATTACAGCCACAAACATGAATCAATTTTATTGGAATTCCAGGTGAAAGACCAATACAAAGTGGTGTACACGTGAGAAGTGGAACGAAAATCATACATGATTCCAAACATTTTTTATAAATAAATAACCGAAAAGTGGGGTGTGCATAATTATTCAGCCCCCTTTGGTCTGAGTGCAGTCAGTTGCCCATAGACATGGCCTGATGAGTGCTAATGACTAAATAGAGTGCACCTGTGTGTAATCTAATGTCAGTACAAATACAGCTGCTCTGTGACGGCCTCAGAGGTTGTCTAAGAGAATATTGGGAGCAACAACACCATGAAGTCCAAAGAACACACCAGACAGGTCAGGGATAAAGTTATTGAGAAATTTAAAGCAGGCTTAGGCTACAAAAAGATTTCCCACGCCTTGAACATCCCACGGAGCACTGTTCAAGCCATCATTCAGAAATGGAAGGAGTATGGCACAACTGTAAACCTACCAGGACAAGGCCGTACACCTAAACTCACAGGCCGAACAAGGAGAGCGCTGATCAGAAATGCAGCCAAGAGGCCCATGGTGACTCTGGACGAGCTGCAGAGATCTACAGCTCAGGTGGGGGAATCTGTTCATAGGACAACTATTAGTCGTGCACTGCACAAAGTTGGCCTTTATGGAAGAGTGGCAAGAAGAAAGCCATTGTTAACAGAAAACCATAAGAAGTCCCGTTTGCAGTTTGCCACAAGCCATGTGGGGGACACAGCAAACATGTGGAAGAAGGTGCTCTGGTCAGATGAGACCAAAATGGAACTTTTTGGCCAAAATGCAAAACGCTATGTGTGGCAGAAAACTACCACTGCACATCACTCTGAACACACCATCCCCACTGTCAAATATGGTGGTGGCAGCATCATGCTCTGGGGGTGCTTCTCTTCAGCAGGGACAGGGAAGCTGGTCAGAGTTGATACGAAGATGGATGGAGCCAAATACAGGGCAATCTTGGAAGAAAACCTCTTGGAGTCTGCAAAAGAGTTGAGACTGGGGCGGAGGTTCACCTTCCAGCAGGACAACGACCCTAAACATAAAGCCAGGGCAACAATGGAATGGTTTAAAACAAAACATATCCATGTGTTAGCATGGCCCAGTCAAAGTCCAGATCTAAATCCAATCAAGAATCTGTGGTAAGATCTGAAAACTGCTGTTCACAAACGCTGTCCATCTAATCTGACTGAGCTGGAGCTGTTTTACAAAGAAGAACGGGCAAGGATTTCAGTCTGTAGATGTGCAAAGCTGGTAGAGACATACCTTAAAAGACTGGCAGCTGTAATCGCAGCAAAAGGTGGTTCTACAAAGTATTGACTCAGGGGGCTGAATAATTACGCCCACCCCACTTTTCAGTTATTTATTTGTAAAAAATGTTTGGAATCATGTATGATTTTCGTTCCACTTCTCACGTGTACACCACTTTGTATTGGTCTTTCACCTGGAATTCCAATAACATTGATTCATGTTTGTGGCTGTAATGTGACAAAATGTGGGAAAGTTCAAGGGGGCCGAATACTTTTGCAAGCCACTGTATCTATCTATCTATCTATCTTAGAAAGGTCTCAAAGACATAAAGAACTGGATGACATCTAATTTTCTGTTTCTAAATTCTGATATAAAAATGAGTGGCAGTTTTTCTGTTTTCTTCTCCTTAGCCCCAACCAGTCGCGGCAGATGGCCCTTCCTTGAGCTTGGTTCTGCCGGAGGTTTTTTCCTGTTAAAACAAAGCTTTTCCTTCCTAGTCTCGCCAAGTGTTTGCTCATAGGTTGTTTGATTGTTTGGGTTTTTTCTCTATGATTGTAGGGGGTTTACCTTACATTATGAAGTACCTTAAGACTTTTGTTTGTGACTTGGCGCTATATAAATAACACATAATTGAACTGAATCAGTGTGCTTGCTCTAGATTCTGATGAGGTGGGTCAGTTGGCCAATGTCTCAGTTAACGCTGGCATACAGATCGATGTCATCAATCTACAGAAGGTGGTCAGGATCACTCCACTCCAGCATCTATAGCCACATCTGCTCTTAGCAATGAGTTGAGTTAGTGGGTTGAGGCCTATGGAGCGAGGATAGTGCATTATCAAGTCATTTGACGGTGACTTAGCCGATTACATCTGAGTTGGCCTCCGGTGTTGTCTTCCACAGTCTCACTGAGTTCCTGATGAAGGTTATTAGCACACTATTAGCCTTGTACAGTGCCAAGCACTCCAGTATCCATATGAGGGGCATTAACTCTTTCTTTTAGTTAATCCAGGAGGTGCTCAGGTTGGTCTACCTGGTCTTAGAGTAGTACTTGTACTGCTTTATCAACCAAGAACTGGTGCTATGGCCCTCTGGTGTTATTTCCAATGCCTTCTAAGCCGTTCTCATCTATTGATTGATGTGCCTACTCAGGTTGGTTGCTACAGCGCCTGACAAAAGCTTCCATGTTGTGGAGAGGCAGATAATCTTTGTCTCATTAGTCAGTAGATTGATGGTACCATACCCTTATTGGGATCCTTCATGATCAGGATTTTTCTGCCCTAATTTAGCCTGTCTGGACGAGTGCCTCGTTTTAACAGCCCCCTTACTTGTGCTGCCAGACATTCATGGAGTGCCGTTAGCATTTTCAGACAGTATGCATGGATCATGTCAGGTCTTGTGTGGTCATGTCCTACTCTTCATTCTGAAACTAACAACAAATTCATCCACTAAAATTGTATCTGTTAACAGTCTAACTGTGCAACACCTATTAATTAACTTTTTAACTATTAATTAACAAGCAAACTTTAACAAATGATGGAAATATTGGAAACACTTCCTTGATGCATGCTCAATCACATAGAAAGTTTTAAAAGTATCATTGTTTTTTCCTTAAGTTTAACTTCTCCATTGTGTGGCAAACCTTTACTTCTGTGGTTAAAATAATCATCAGAGACCACTTGGTATTCCTCCTTGCCAGAAACCTTTATTTCTTTATGTTGGGTTAGTAACTGATAGTGTATTTAACTGCCAAACAGTACACTTTCCCCAACCTGTGCGAAATGTCTTGCCAATGTACATCCCAATGAAACATGCACCCTGCATAAATTACTTGTATTTCCTGCAAAAAACATTATTGCTAAAAGGATTAGAGTGACACACATATAATCAAGACAAACATGTTAATCCTCATTAGCACTGCTGAAAGCCCCTCTGATGCAGTGCTGGGGTGGGGGATGTAGCCAGCACGGATGGTGGGAGGCAAAAAGTCAGTTAGCTGCTAATGCAAAAGGAGTTGGAATCTAGAGTACACACACAAACACTCACATGCTGTATATACCACAACCCTGGAATATTTCACATCAGATTGAAGATAATCAATACAGGGAACAAGTGGAATCAAAGAAGTGGGTCGAAGAGGGAATGAGTGGCAGTAGACACTGACCTTCAGCCAACAGTGCTGGCACACATGGCAGGTTCCCTCATGGTTTTTGGATCTGACAATTCCAATGTAATAACAGATAAATAGAGAGGGCTCGTCAGGCCACAAAAGCAAACAGCTTGGGCTTGCCAAAGGGAACACAGGGAGTTAATGTTGGAGGGTGTGCCTATGTATTTGTGTATGTAGAGAGAGGAAAGATGGAGAGAAAGAGCTAATGGCTGACATCTGGCATCAGTCTCCCCCGTCTGGGTCCTGCGCTCAAGCCCCACACTGTCACGCTGAATGATAAAGCAGAGAGTTTGCCTCCGAATCGGCACCCTTGCAAATCTCCCGGCCAGCCCTGAAGGCATGGGCAGGAGAGCCTCTTTCAGCCATTCACCAGTTAATGTGCCAATTTGTTTTCGAGAGTGCTCAAAGGAAGTATTTATTGCTGTGTGCTGCGGCTGTAGGCTAATACTAATAAAATGCTCTTTTGCTGAAATTCACTTAATTGGCCACGGTAGAGATGGAGAGCTTGAGGAGAAAGAGGAAAGTTGGCCTCCACCAAGGCAGTTTGCAGATGTTCACCAAACCCCCCCGTCCTGTTATATTCAGCCCTCAACAGCATTCCTCCAACTAACCAATCAGCATGCATCTTTCATTTACTTCCATTTATTACCAGCAGTGACACTATTTAAACACACTCCATGGAACAGCTGCAAATAAATAATTATAATTCAGATTTTGTTTGTTTATTGTTGTTGTTGTTGTTTTGTGGTTATAATCAGTGTTTCTTACACCAAAAAGGAAATTTCAACTTAATTGCTGAAATCCGCAACCAAGACATTTAATGACAAATAAAAGCTCAGTCTCGTGCACACTTGGCATACATTTTAAATGATGGTTTTTATTGTCTATCTGCTAACAATCTGTCAAGTCAAAGTTAAGTTTAACCAGGTCTTTGCATTCTTAGATCTCAGTAGTTATTTTGGTGAGTTAACTCTTTTTAGCAAATATAAAAGATTAGTGAAATAACAGAAGTCTGAGTCAAACTGTAATAAAGTTTAAAACTGGTAAAACAACTGGTGGCACTTTTCTACTATAACCAAGCATTCTGTGTTTTTAACCTCAAGCAATAATTCACTTAAAATTCTTTCCCACTATAAAATGCAGGCACGCACATGCACCAACAAACAAACAAACAAAAAAACACCATACAATTACCCTTTACATGCAATACAAAAATCAAGCATGGTTAAAACCAAAACACGATTAAAAAATATTTACCACTGCTGATTTTTGTTTTGATAGGAGGCAATGATCACTTGTATTCTGTTTATACAAGCTCTTTACATTAAAAAAAAGTGCTGCTAATTAGCTGAACTACTTACAAAATGTCTGTCTTCTCTTTGTTGCTTAAAGTACACTTTTTTGTTTGTTTTTTAATAATTGAAAAGCTGCTGCTACTGGAAATAAGCAGTGATACATATCAAATATGGTAAATTTGCATACTATAAAAACACAACAATAAGTTGAAAGACTAAAATGTTGAACCAATGCAGCTTTAAAGATTTATGAAAATCAGTCCATACGTTTTGAGTTTCAAATGTAAAATAAAAAAAAGTTTCAGTGGGAAGTGCCAAAACTAGGAGTTTATGAATAACAGGGACATTATTTTTGGATAGAGCTTTTACATTTGTAAAATGTAATTTATTGATGTGACTACTCATCTTGATAAAACCAGCTCAAAGGCAAAAAATTCAATGACTAAAACTAACCATGGGAAAATATTTTTTGTAAATATTTCAAAACAACCAACGTCCAAGAGATTTATTTAATTGTATGTCCCTTTTCCTAGAGTCCATCTCTACTAAATAAGGATTTCATGATGGTGAAACACTGCTGTCACCCCTTAGGCATAAACCATAGTATTTGCAAATTAAATACTGCATCCTCCTCACAATTTTTTTAACAGCATGCTGGCAGACATCATTCAGTGTGAGTGGAACATGATGAGACAAAAGGAAATGACACAGAGAAGTAATGGTGCTGATGGTGTGGAGTTTAAGTGAGATCTTAAGGAGAGAAGGATGGGGAAAAGTAGCTGATGCTGAGGCTCCTGTCCCTTTGCCAGGCCTGAGCCAAGCCAGTCTACCAAGGGAAGCTCTCCAGAATCTGACCACAGACTAATTACTGGAGGTTTTGTTCAGGAAATTATCTCCATGTCCATTGCTGCATTTCACAGCAAATTAGCCGTGGAAATCCCAAAAACCAATAAATAAGGCTGAAATTGTTCATCGGGGTTTCTGCCGATTGTGTTGCCCGTTTTCATTGTCCTCCTCCCTAATACTGAAGAAACTAAGAACCCATTTCCTTTATTTGGAAATTCTTTACATGCTCAAAAAAGAGACAAATAAAGGCTTTGTTTAGGTTGTGCTGTGAGGTAGTGATAAGCTGTCAGTATTGATGCCAGAGTGTGTAAAAAGCATTCTTAGCACCGTCATACACACATACCTACCGAGCCTTTTCTTGCCATGTATGAGCACAGTGGAATTAGCATGCTGAAAAGGAGTTTCTTTCAATATGTATATATACAAATATTACATATAGATGGGGACAAAGGAAAGCATAAGAAAGAGAAAATTACTAAGAAATCATTAAATAAAAATTTTTAAATAAACTAAAAAACTTTAGCTTTCAAACAAAAGGGAACCAAAGGAAATAAAATGGGAAACGTATACTTCCAGAATATTGAGGTGTGAGTATTTGTGTTCCACATAGCTTATTTTTTTAATCTAATTAAGAGAAGACATTAATAAATACAGTACTGTGCAAAAATCTTGAGACACCCTTCAGTTCTTCATGTTTTGTAAGAAAAATGAGACATAGGTGCAGCGACTTATAATGCGCAAACATAAATGGAAATACAGTACATGAGGCAGAATTAAAGTCTGTGCAATTCTAACAAGCTTGAAAGTCAATATTTAATATAACCACCTTTATTCTGGAACACAGCCTAAACTCTCTTAGGAAAGGTAAATGGTAAATGTACTGGTTAGCGCCTTTCTACTCTATCTGAGCACTCAAAGCGCTTTATACAGCTAATTTATTCACCCAATCACACACATTCACAGAAGCATGTTTTCTAGGTTGTTAAGTGCTTAGTATCTAACATTCATGCACATTCACACTCCGATGGATCCGAAGGAAAGTTTTCTTTTAATTTGTAAATGTAAAGTACTCTTCAATAAATAGTTCTTTAGATTCCTGAAGGACATTCCAAAGCTAGTTTCTGGAGATTAGCTACTTTTTATTCTGTTCTCTGTCTAGTTAAAAAAAAAACTAGGTCAATAAAAACATAGGTGAGTGAGTTTGGTGTGGAAGACCTTTACTGGCATGCACAAAGTCCTGACCTCAACCCAGAAGAATTTTGGCATGAATTAGAGTGAAGATGGTGAGCCAGGCCGTGAAATGTGCTTCTGTAAGAATGGTGAAAATTTCCCATAAACAAACTCCTAAACCTTGTGGAAAGCCTTGATAAAAGAGTTGATGCTGTTATAGCTGCAAAGGTTTGGTCGACATCATATATAAATGCAATGAATTAAAAATAAGATGTCACTCAAGTTGATATGTATATGAAGCCAGACAAGCTTTTGGCAATATAATGTAGCTGAAGTCCTGAGTAAAGATCTTACATCTTGGTCATTTTGAGTATTTGGTAATGCCCTTTGGATTAACTAATGCTTCAGCTGTTTGTCAGGCCCTTGTAAAGGACATTTTGGCAATTCATTTCTCAACCACTTCATCTTTGACTACCTCAACAAACATTCTGATCTTCTCAAAGTCACCAACACGAGTCCCACCAAATTGTCTCTACATTCCTTTGAAAGTCCGTGCAGAGGTAATTTACTGGGCACCTTCTTGCAACATCTGTTCAGGTGTCCATCTCTGGTTAAAGATGTCAGAAAATATGCTTCTGCTTACCCTATATGTGCTCAAAACAAATCTTGTAATTCTCCACCTGCCAGTTTGTTGAGACCACTTCCCATGCCTGGCTCCCTTTGGTTGCATATCACCCTGAAATTTGTAACTGGCCTTCCACCCTCCTCAGGTAACACAGTAGTATTAAACATAGTAAATCAGTTTTCCAAGGCTGTCCATTTTGTTTCCCTTCCCAAGCTCCAATCAGCTCTCTAAACTGCACAACTGCTCACCAATCACATTTTCCAGCCACATAGGATTCGAGCAGACATCATTTTCAACTGTGGACACCAGTTCACTCCCCACGTGTGAAAGGAATTCTTTCAACAGAACTCAGAGCTGAGGTCAATCTTTCATCCACTTTCCATCACCAGACTAATGGGCAGACTGAGTGAGCCAACCAGAAGCTGGAGGCCAATCCTCACTGTTTTGCCTCTAATAACCAGTCAACGTGGATTTGTCATTTGAACTCGACTGTCACCATTCGAGCAGCCTTATTTAGATGAGAATGAAGCAACAGAACAAACATCTGGCTGATCACCAGAGGATTCCAGCACCTATTTGTCATCCAGGTCAGAAATGCTCCTTTGCGTTCTGAATCTAAGAAACTATCTCTGAACTTTACTTGTCCCTTTTAAATAGAGTCAACCCTGTTTCAGCTTGCCTCAAATTGCTTCACAATATGAGAATTCATAATGTGCTCCATATTTCCTAGTTGAAGCCAACAGAATGTGAAAAGGCTTCAAGTAATCCTGAGCATGAGTATGATTCCCAAGTGGTGAAGACGATTTGGTCAAGATCTGCCTCAAGATCTGGTCGAGATTTTAAAAAGTCTGGAGTTGATTGTGTTAACTTGGAGCAGGTGTGAGAAAGGCTTAACATAGAACAATACTTGGCCCAAAAACAGACTTGATAGGAAACAAAAGACAAATAATATAGAGGAGACCTGTAAAAGTCAGTGACGAGAGAAGGTCAAGTGTAAAGGAATGAGGGTTCTTGGATGTCTTGGCAGGGCTATACCCCTCCTGATGGGTTAATGACTCATTTGATGCCAGTTTTCTTGAGATGCACTGGAGAGGAGTGTTGCTGGTAGAAAGCCAAATCTTTTGACTTGTTGTGTACGGTGGAGTCATTTTGCGATTTGCTAGACGATGGTTTTCCTGTGCACTCTGAGGTAGTGCAGCCTTTACCTGCCTCTAGAAATGTTGGCAATGATGCAGATGATATTGTACAGAGAGCACTGCGATTTCCCCTTCCTGGACTGGAAACAGGCGGTTGATATCCTAGGGAAGATTCAAAGAGTGATAATCTTGTTGCAGTAGAGTTTATTTTGAGCAACCAATCCAAGCCAAATGTGTACTCTAGGATGATGATACATTGGGGGCTGCTTCAGGTTCTTGATTTGCCCTTTGTTTTTTGGCTTGTGGGTGAAAACCAGAGGTTAAACCTAACTTGGCTCCTATAGCTTCACTGAAGGTTTTCCAGACTTGAGAAATGATTGGGGAACACAATTGCACAGCTTTTGAGAACATATCAATTATTGTTAAGACTGTGGAATCACTCGGACAGTTGGACAGACTATAAAGAGGCCACCAAAAACGATGTTTTAACAGAGGAGAAGGTGCAACCAACCCTGCGATGACAGGCAAACCTAGCTGTGTACACTAAATAAAGCACTTAGTGGATAAAGGCAGGCACATTCAATGCAACAATTAGGGGAACCTGAACCAGGATCTGATTTAGACTGCTGAGCCTGCTTCACCAAGTCCATTACTTCCCAAGTGACAACACCAACAACCTCACAGGTTGAAGGCAGGGAGGTTGCCGGAGAGAGTCGACTGGATTCTAATCAGAACTGCATAAAAAGCATCAGGTTTAATATTTTTGAAACATTTCTGGTAGGTAATGGCAAAGTCAATTTAACATCCAACAAGTGCCACCACTCTTCAAGGGCTAACTTTAGCTAGGGAAAACAAAAGTGCATGGGCGCAGCTTACAGGATTGCTGTGTTAGAAGAGCACTGCCCCTGAGCTAGAGTCTGAAGCATCCATTGTGGCAACAAACTGCTCATGTGGGTCTGGCTGGACAAGGACTGGTGCAGAACTGAAAACTTGATAGAGTCTTGTGAAGGCTCTTTCACCTTCTCACAACATTCCCTTCACCCATTTGTACATTTCCATCTATATTTTTAATCACCCTAATCTGTTCACATCCATTCCGGCTCAATCTCTCTATCTAGTCAATCAATACTATTTTTCTTCTCCTTTTTTACTCTCCAGTGTCACATACAACTTGCTGTAAGCCTTTTCCTTTGTTTTTGCCACCCCTCTCCTTTCCTGAACGCACAACTCCAAGTACTCCTGTCTATTTTCTTTTTCTCCCTGACTATTACACTTTTTCTTTGCCAACCTCTTCCTTTAGATACTTTACGCATTCTCCCTGTCTTCTTTCCTCTGCCCAGAAACATCAAACACATTCTTGGCAGTTTCCTTCTCTGCTTCAGCTGTATTTTCCCAGTTGTCTCTTCCCTACCACCCAGAGTTTGTCTCAACTCCTCCTGCAACCCTTTGCAACAGTCTTCCTCCGTCAACATCTACCATTTAATCCTTGCCTCTGCCTTAACTAATTTCCTCTTTTTGATTTCTAGAGTTCTCCTACACACTACCATCTGACGCTTGTTACAATCTCCAGTGACATCACCTTGCAGTCTGCTATATCTTTCAGATTGCACATATGTGCACCCTCTGCACTCTTTTACCTCACCCTATGTTCTCCCCTCTTCTTGAAATATTTTGTCACCACAGTCATATCCATCCTTTTCACAAAATCCACTAATATCTGCCTTTCTGCATTTCTCTGTATCATACTTACCCAATATCTTCTCATCACCTCTGTTCCCTTCACCTTCACCCACTGAAGTTTGATCCAATCACCACTTTCTCTTACCTGGAGATACTCTCTACCACTTCATCCAACTTCTATTTCACTTTCTTGAATTCATATCCAATGTTTCTGCTTCCCCTTCTTGCTTGCCTAGTCTCCTGCACACATAATTCATCTGCCTTCTTTCTTTTAATTGCATCAACTGGCTCTCCCCCTTCACCATAGTCTGTAAATTTATTAAAGTTCTTACTCTCACCTAAACGCTCCTGTCTTTCTTTCATTTTTGCTGCATCTTAACGTGCCATACCTTTTCCTTTGCCTACAGTCAACAGCAATACAGTTTCCTCGGGGACCCTGCTGGGCAACAGCACCAAATGTAGTCATATTTACCTGTGCTTGGTATGAAAATCTCATTATTCATGAGCCACAATTTTTTTAAGAGATCATATGTGTGTGTGTGTGTGTGCATGTAGAGTGTGTAGAAAGCAAAATGTGTCCTTGAAAAATTATTAAACATCCTATTAAATCTAATTGTTCACCATATCAATTAGAAAAAAAAGAAACAAAAAACAAATTAACAAAAAAAAACATTATCCTGGTATAATGGCAACAAAAAAAAAAAAAAAAATCAACCTGGATATAAATTACTCATTTTCCTGTCTTTGCCACAAACATGTCAGTTAGCAGGAATGTTTAAGCCCTAGAGGAGGGGTCATCAGTTTGGGACTGTATATGGGTCATTCTATTCTGCAGGGAACACGAGCGGGCATTCAGAGCACCCAGACCTCGACACACCCAGAGTATGAGAAGTGTTTATGTGTTTTTATGTGTGAGAGTTAGTAGGGTGGGGTTTAGGAGATGTATAGACGTACTATACCCAAATGACAAGTCCACTGGTCTCATGGCAAGGCACAATTAATGACCCGTGCCAACATTACAGGATGAAAAATTCCCACTGTCCGAACATCGCCCGCCTAGCCTGGCAACTGGAATTCTTCATTAGCCCTGGCAGTGGAAGAAAGGGGGTGAAACAATGTATGTGTATTATATTTGGGCCTGTATAAAACTGTGGACAGCTGTATTATTGTACTAATATTTTTCTCATGTATCCATTAAACTGTCAATGTCAATATCCAGTCAGTTACAAATGAGTACATGTAGTATTTGGTTATACAAATTTTGAGTTTTAGTTTTAGTTTTATTTATATGACTTTTGTCTCTGTTAAGGAATCCTTTGGGCTGAGGTATCGGGGATGCATGTTATAACAGTTTCATGTTTATTGGCAAGCTTTTTTGTAAGTTGTTTATTCTCATAAAATAATACACATAAGCTCTTTACACCAAATATTTACAATAAGAAATCAGCACAATGTTCCTGTAAAGAGACGCATGGGTGTTGACCTAGCACTATTATTTTGTGTGGTATTAGAGATGGACCGATCCGATATTACGTATCGGTATCGGTCCGATACTGACGTAAATTACTGGATCGGATATCGGAGAGAAATAAAAAAATGTAATCCGATCCAATAAATATCAAACAAGCACCTCACAAAACTTGCAACACGGCGTAACTCGGCTCATAACCGTAGCATGTCGGAGCAGTGTGCTCAGTGATAGAGCGGCTGTGTGTATTTGTAGCCTCACTACCAAACCAGCATTTCATCTCCGAGGAAGTTATCCCAGAGAGAAGTAAAGCAAGTGTGTAAGTTCATCTCTGAATGTTTGTAAAGCATTCCCATGGTTAAGCTTAACAACCGATATATGGAGCGACTGCCTCTCTCTCCCTCTCCTGCCGCTACTTCATGAAACTGATTAATGATCAGCTGATCGGCTTTTCTGTCGCGAGTCTGTCTCTCTTCTTTGTTTTTGGCCCACTTTGCACCAGAAAGAGGAAACCAGCGGCTGAACAACAGCAGCACGTTTAAGCTTGATAAGCTGTTGTTAGAATTTATTTAATATTACTTTCTACACCAGGATCCTTTTCTACGTAGCTGACGGCTGATAACTGTGCAGGGGCGGATCTAGCAAAGTTTAGCCAGGGGGGCCGATAGGGCATTAACAGGGAAAAGGGGGGCACAAAGACATACTTTTCTTTCTTATTCTCATTTAAAATGTCTAGCTTTTAATAAATAATTATCCGAATCTTATGCCCAAAGTTTTAATCTGATGTAAAATGTACAAAGTCCATTACTGTATATATTCTAAGCAGTTAGAACAAGACAAGGCTATCGACCGGACCTCATACCACAGGCTGTACCCAGGGGAGTCTACACCAAGTCTGTATGGTTTACCGAAAATACATAAGCAGGGTGCACCTTTAAGACCTATTGTCTGCATGATCAACTCGGTCACCTATAACATCTCCAAGTTTCTGGCTTCGATCCTCAACCCGCTGGTGGGCAGCTCTGAACACCACATCCAAAACACCCTGGATTTTGTTGAGAAGGTGAGAGATGTCATTATGGAGGCAGATGAAACCATGGTCTCGTACGACGTTACATCTCTCTTCACTTGCATCCCAGTCATGGAAGCGTTGGAGGTAGTCCATAAGAGATTACAGGATGACACCAACCTCAGCAACAGGACCACTCTCAGCATCGACCAAGTGTGTTTGCTTTTGGAACTGTGTCTTCATTCCACCTACTTCACATACAAGGGTCAGTTCTACAGGCAGAAACATGGGTGTGCCATGGGCTCCCCAGTTTCACCCATCGTGGCCAATTTGTACATGGAAGAAGTGGAAAAGAGGGCTTTGCTATCCTACCCTGGATCACCACCAAGCCATTGGTTCAGATATGTGGATGACACCTGGGTGAAAATCAAATCTCAGGACGTACCACACTTCACAGATCACATTAACTCGGTGGACCGACACATCAAATTCACCAGGGAGGATATGAAAAGTGGCAGGTTAGCCTTCTTAGACTGTGAGATTTCCATCAGTAATGGGGGACATCTAAAAGCTGACGTGTACCGTAAACCTACACATACGGATCAGTATCTAAGGTTTGACTCTCATCATCCACTGGAGCACAAACTGGGTGTCATCAGGACGCTACAACACAGAGCGAACACCATCCCCACAGACACAGAGGCCAGGGAGGCAGAAGAACAGCACATCAAGAAGGCCCTGAGTAAATGTGGCTATCCCAGCTGGACTTTTGTCAAAGCTGGAAAGACACCCAAAGAAAGCTCCAGCCGATCCAGGAGAGAAGGACAACCGCTGCCCAGGCGAAAACCTGTAGTGATCCCATATGTGTCAGGAGTATCGGAGCAGTTGAGACGCATTTTTTCGAAACACTGGGTCTCTGTGGCTTTTAAACCCCAAAACACGCTGTGCCAAAAACTGGTTCACCCCAAGGATCGGGTCCCCCGACACAAACAGAGTAACATAGTGTACGCTGTTAAGTGCCAGGAGGATTGCCAGGATTTATACATCGGGGAAACCAAACAACCTCTGGCGAAGCGGATGGCACAACACAGAAGAGCAACCTCATCAGGCCAGGACTCTGCAGTTTATTTACACCTACAGGCCAGTGGACACTCTTTCAATGATGAGGATGTACACATCCTGGACAGGGAAGAACGCTGGTTTGAGCGCGGAGTCAAGGAGGCCATTTACGTGAAAAGGGAAAGACCATCTCTGAATCGAGGAGGGGGCCTAAGGGTACATCTTTCGCCATCTTACAATGCTGTGATTGCAGCCATTCCCCAACTCTCTGTGAATGGGACTCATGGACATTGATCAGTGGTCTTTCATCAGTGGGTTTTGGTCAGTGATTGTTGATCAATGGTCATGGGAATTTGCATAATTATGATTAAGGAACTGCCTCCCAGCCCATTGTTCCTTCAGTGGGCTGGTTTCAGTCATTATGCAAATGTACTGTTTATAAGGTTTGGGGAAACCTGCAGTCAGCTGAGACTGAAGAAGTCACTTGGATGAGTGACGAAACGTTTCTCCCACAAAACGCTACGTCCAGATGAAAAGATTCAACTTTTGGAGAATTACTGTATATAGTAACTGTTAAGTCTAATATACCCTAGTAAGCTATAGTAGTTTTTCCTTTGGGACGGTACCATCTGTGCAGTCTGCAATTCTGTTGAAGAAAGATGTTGAATCTATTTAATTATTCTTGAAAAATAATTTAATTCTGTGCATTTTTTTTTCACACTGCATCAAATAAAAGTTGATTACGTCGATTAAGCATCATGAGGTGGAGGGTGGGGGTGGTTCCCTATTTTTTTTTTGCTGGGAGTTTGCAACCCTATTTGTTAGTTTGCTTAAAATATTCTGCTAAATACTCTTTAAAATACCAGAATAGGAAGGATGGTGCAGGTTTAAGTTTATTAGATTGATCAGTGTTGCTGAACTATGAAATATTTTGGGCGCAGTGTATTTTTTTTTTTTTTTTTACATACAGGTATAACAGAATAGCTTTAGTGTTGTTGTTTATTTAAACTTGAGTATGAACTTATACAAAATGCAGCAAGATATTAAAAACAGTTTTATTGATTAAAAAACACACTATATCGGATTCATATCGGTATCGGCAGATATCCAAATTTATGATATCGGTATCGGACATAAAAAAGTGGTATCGTGCCATCTCTATGTGGTACCTTGCTGATTTGTTATATAGATAGAAGTTTGATAAAACGCTGACTTTCAAATTATGACAGGATTTGATTACTGGCACAAATAATTAAAAATGTTCACTGATAAAAAAATCACATTATGGCAAATATTTGTGAATTTATGTAATTCTCACTGAATGTTTTTATATGTTTTGTTTTCTGTTATGTACAATTTGCTAATAATACAGTTTTATAAACACTGGGCTGTTTAATAGTGTTTTATTGCTTCTTTTGCTAAAGAAATTCTTCTAAAAAATTTCTCCACCATTCCTCATTTTCAGCTAATAATGAATTATTTTTGGTAATATAGGAGATATTGATTTAACTGTACAAGTAACAATATTTTGCATTTCTTAAGTCAGAAAGGAGTCCAAACGGCTCTCAGCATATTTAAAAGAATAAATAACAGGCAGGACAAACTGGTATGTTTTATCATGTTTAAAAGTGAAAGAATACATTTTTCTATGTGTGTGTGTGTATGTGTCCACTTTAGTGGTGTACAAAGGAAAAAGTACAAAATATTAGAAAAATGTATTTTTTTCAAATACTTATGGATCTAACTGCATATTTAATTTGACTAAATAATACATTCATAAATATTAAACTGGCATTTTAAAGTTCATTGCTGAAAGAGTGTATATAAGAGAAAAGACTGGAGTATATGGTATTTAATGTCACTACTGAATACCCACAAAGCATAGCTTATTCACTAAGGTATGTATGTAGAAGGCTTCTGTTTAGACCCCACCCATCTCTGATCTGGCCTTGGCTGCTGAAAAAAGCTTCACGATCATCACAGACCTCTGTACCACAGTCACTTAACCATCAGTCCAGACTCAACCAATCAACCTTTTCTGCATTATCCAAATTCTTGCCCTGTCATTTTACAAACCATGCAGCCAGGATAAACAAATCAAACCGATTTCAAGTGTGGAAATCACTCTCAAAATAACAACTGTGAAATGTAGAAATGTATTATCTTCACCCTCCAAATTCAATTTATTTTATGCATATCTTACCATCTAAATTGAATACAGCTCGTAGGTTGTGCGAGAAATCACTTTGAAAAGACTTGCCTTATCTTATCTCCAGCACTTATCTTATCCAGGGTGTCTCGCTTTCTAACCAAGCAGAGGCGTCATAGTGTGCAGACCTCTGCTGAGGGTTGTCTTACTGTGTTTTCATTGGCCTTTTGAGCAACATGTTTTTTCCAGAGCAACCCGAAACACCACAGACTTTAAAAAGAGTCTCCCCTCAGTGTTAATTGAGATTCACGAAGTTGAAACATTTCAATTAAGTAAAATTATCTGATTATAGAGCTTTAATTATCACAAAGCTAGATACACTTGATGAATATGTTAGACAAATTACTAGAAAGAGACTGTTTGAAAATAATCATTTAAACATCTGGGCAGTGGGAAAGATGGTTATATAAAGAGTAAATTGTCTCAAAGTTACTTAACAAAAAATTAACAAGTGCTTTGTGACGAAATGAAAATGCTAATTGCAACTAGATTATTGTTTGTTAAATTAATATCATTTATGGGGAAATGCTGATGGCGGTACCAATGAAGGTTGCAAAATGTGAGAACTGTCACCATATAATCTTTCCAGCTTAAGACTGTCTGCAGAAACATTTATAACAATTACATTTGTACACAAACACTTGGTCCTTTCTGGACACATGCCATTGAAGGGTCTGTACAAAAGTAAAAAAGTCCAAATAGAATCTTTTGTTAGGTTTTAAATACAATCAAGTTTTACTGTGTCAAATAATTAAGACTATTTCACACTGTAAAATCTATCATGGATAGCAGTTCAAGTACAGTGTTAGAGTACAAGCATTTAGCATTATACAGTGTAACCTTTAAGACTATTATTCTTTGTACATAACAACCTAGTTGTATAGAATTGTATAGAATAGATTACAGGACACTCCAAAGATGTAGTGGAATTGCATTAATTCAATTCAATTTTATTTATATAGCCTCAAATCACAACAACAGTTGCCTCAAGGTGCTTTATATTGTAAGATAAAGACCCTGTCTAAGATCAGGTCAACAGGGTCTCAAGCTGCTCTTGAGAAGTTTCTGCAAGGCAGCAGGAGACAATGTGGTGGTGGAGGCCAGCGCTGTTACTTCAGGATAATATGCTTCATTTGGGGCAGCATGGTGGTGTTATTAGTACTGTTGCCACACAGCAACAAGGTCCTGGTTTCAAATCCACCTGGTGGGTTTTTCTGTGTGGAGATGCATGTTTTCCCTGTGCCTGTTACACAGGTGTCTATAGCAAAAACTACAGTAGTTCACAGGTCTTTTCCAAACAGCTTCGCTCCATTTACAGAAGTATATTCATAAAAAAATAAAAATAAAAATATGAGAACATCAGGACACACACTTGTGAATGTAGCTTTTCAGTATGTTCTTGTTTTCTCTTCTAGGTAATAACCTTATGATCTACATGGAAACGTACTAATAGTTTAACAGTTTGTATCATTTTTGTGGCCACTGAATATAAAATACTATTAAAATGTTCTTAATGCACCATGTTAAATGTGAAAACTGAGAAGAAATTAGATAAACTGGATAAAGTGTTCCAGATGATTTTTTTGCATCTGTGAGTAATAGTAATAATGTTGGGGTGACTGTAATAAACCCACACATTTATATGACTGTTTATCTTCTTATAAAGCTGCTTAGCAAAGACAACACAGACAAACACCTGAGCGCACATGCATGCACAAACAATGCATGCATTCCAAATTCCAGTGTGCTGTACAACGCATCTCATTGGTGCTATCCAAGCAAAGATAACAAAGACACGCAATGCTTCACAGCCTTGTACCTCAAGTTGCTTACTGATCTACCTAAGTACTTCCTCTCTCATACCCCTTAATGACCTTTCGTCTAGCTCCCACACTCCTCTGCCACCCCCGCTTCTCGGTTTGTTACATAAGAAGACACACAGGCACATGTGAACAAAACTCCCATCATATAAGGTTTGGAAATGTTCTGGGTAGGCGTCACCGGCAGGTAATAAGGAGAAAAACACAAATGAACATTTTTTTTTTGTGGGGGGGGGGGCATCTGACCTGTGAGATCATAATACATACGATACAGTACAGAGAAGCTAAACAATGAAGCAAAGCAGTGCTATTAGAAGGAAATAACAGTAACAGGAGGGATTGAACCTAACAAATTATCGATGGCATGACACTTATATATAGTTTATTATATTTAATACTCAACTAATATTTTAGGTTTTTAAATTATGTATTTCAGTTTGGATTTGTTTTGTTTTTTTACTTGGCATTTAATATTGCACTGTTATAATATCCTTATGTTCTGCCTTGTTGTCCTAAAATGCACTGTTTTTTTTTTGGTTTTGTTTTTTTAAATAGTCACATATGAAAGTTCTGTCATCAATTATGGCACAATATTTCATTACAACACTTTTCCAGTGCAGCAGTCACAGGTAGCCACAGTGACCTGTGTGTCCAAGGTGTAGCAGTGCTACAGAGTCAAGGTTACACTGTCACGGTTACACTGTCACATTTAATTAGCTGGTTTGACTAAAACAAAAGCCTGTATCAAACAGATGTATGTGTGAGGTGCATTATTAGTACCCATTCAGGATCATACTGTTTTATTTCAGAAGGGGATGTGGGAAAGTAAAAACTGTCTGGGTTGAAAAAAGGCAAAAGGGAGGCAAAACAATGAACTGAATAGTTACTAATAGAAATATTAGTATTATTAAAAATATGCTGCTACCACCTTATAAAAGAGGAACACAAAACACTGGAGTTGGTCACCAAACTGAAAAGTCAGTCAAGAATAGGGACAAGTCACCAAAACACTCCACAGAGCAGGAGCAAACAGCCACCACACAGCTCACTAGCTGCAAAACCAACAAGGCTCTCTGGCGCTAGACTTCCTTCTCTAGCCTTAAGTGCTGCTCTAGCTTAATTGCTGATTAGAGTCAGCTGTACAAAGAGGGTGGCACCTAAGGCAGGAGAGCTGGCAGGACACCCACACAAGGTCAATTTCATAGCAGGCCCTGGTAGGGCCATAACACTCTCCCATAAATACAAACCTGTGGTGTGTTACGAAGGGTCTCACACTGCAATGAGCAAACTAATTATTTATACCTGCCTCATCACTGCACCATCAGAGTGGTGGCGCAAGAGTTAGTCGACCTCTGACACTGAGCGCATGACACCATTAAGCAATTACGCTCCAAATGTGGCTTTTTACCAGGCCTAGCATCTTTGTCAATTTGAGAACCACAACTCAATGTTTTTCCACAAGCCAGGCTGTTTTCGCTTCGTGTGTTTACCGCTTGAATTTTAATTTCAAACAGCTAGCAACAGGTTTGTAAAAAATAGCTTCACCTTGGGTCTTAAACCCACAGCACTCTGTATTGCTAGCTAACCAAGGTGTATTTTGATAAGTTCAGTTCACAATTATATTGTGAATTAAGAAAAACTCATCTGCCACTGTTGCAGCCTGCTGTAAAGTGGGATCTTTGTTCACTTGGATAAAGCAATAAACAGGAACAGTTCTCAAATTCCTCCACAAGCATTAGCTCACACAGTGAAGCCAACTCATTAACCATACTTGCAGAGACCACCATCAAAAGAGCCATTTCTTCTCCCTAGGAAAGTCAAGGTAGGATTGACCTGGTACCCTCTTTAAACCCAGAAAATGCTGCCTATAGGCTTCAGGTACAAGTTCACTTTTCATAAACCAAGCAAGCCACCATACAGACTAGAACAATCAGGCCTTACCTGTCAACTTATACAGCAACATTATCAGCGTCAGAAGATCAGCTGGACACTCACTTAACCGGGAAGTTGCATTTTCAGTCATCTACAAGCAAAATAATTAAAAGCCCAAATACTATCAACTCTAAACTCTCGTTTTCCAGAGATCCCAGAGGAGCCCCAGCTTATGTTACTATCCTTAGTTTGGAAGTCTAGGAAGCACAGGTTGTAACAAAGTATAAAGTAAATCCAGCAACCCACAACTTAAAACTACTGCACAAAACCCAGCTCAGCACAAAAATGATTCATTTTCAGTTTACTTATTCCCCTGCTAAATTGGAGTTTATTTTAAGTTAAGCATTTCACACATGATTTAACAAAAAGAAACTATAGACTTAAGGGGTTAAGGCCAAAACAACAGAAAAATACCGTGTTCTGACTGAAAATAAAACAATTCTATTTAATAAAGGAAGAATACAATGCCTAGTTTAAAGTTTAGTTTAAAGAAAATGTCAGAGAACCCCTACCAAACTTCCCATATAAAAAAGATAGTTTAACACAGTTCACCAAAACAAAAACAAATAACCATAAAATTTCTCAGACATTGGGTACACAAGAGTAAGTTTCACACAAAATCCCAGCAGCTGAAACATCACATCACAGATGCCCAGGGAGAAAAACGTGTGGCTCTGGATGAGTGTGGCTTTATGCAGTCCACTGATGACGAGGAAGTGACTTCAGCTGTGCATTAAGGTGTGACAGCAAGGAGGCAAACAAAATTGGAAGAAAAGAAAAAAACTTCTTGTCAATAGAGCCCCTAGAGGACATGTGGACATAACAAAAGCATAAAGGTTTTATTTGATTTTAGCCATACTGCCATATAGCTTAGCCAAGATACATCTAAGGTGTTTTTATTATTATTATCATTATTATTATTATTATTATTATTATTGTTAGTATTGTTATTATTATTAGAAATCTTGCCTTATATCCAGAAGGCAACAACCTCTGTTTGTTCTTTCATTGGTCATGAAACATATGATTTTCATTTCAGCCAACTCTGGTTTTGTGTTTTGAATCTGCCTAAAGTGTCAGAAATCCCAAAGTTTGAACTGTTCATACTATTATCTCACACTGTCCATGTATATTTCGCGTTTAAACATTTTTTGATAAATTGCTGTGTTTTGGCTCTGAGCTGTCTAGGCCTGGATTCTGAAACACCTATGGTATCTGGCCCAAAATGTAAGCAGCAGGTCCTTTTAACACTGTGTGCCAGTTGTTTGTCACTCTATCAGTACTCATTATTGCCCAGCCAAGAGCACTTAACAAGCCTAGCTTTGACCCAGTTGTCTGGACGAAACATTCAGGCATCAAAGTGATTCAGATCTTTACACATACAGTATATTCACTATAGGAACTGATTCGTTTAGGTACCATGTATTCCAGAGACTGTTTGTTACTGTCATGTGATGCACTAATTAACATAAAAGAGGTCATAAGGTTCTGGCTGGGTGGTAATCAGGGGGGTTAGGGGGTTATGACCCCCCCAATAATCAGACCCAACCAATATACACCCCCCCCCCCCCAATAAAATTGTCAATTATCTTGCATAAATAAGCTGTTGATTTTCTTTACTAATTTCAATTATTACCAGCAAAATAGTTGCATGTTTAATCATCTGGGAATTTACCCAGATTCATTTATGTATTTATTTAGACAGAGATCTTGATGCCCCCAAAGTTCAGCACAAAGTTACGCTGATGGTGGTAATCATATTCTACTATAAGTTTAGCTTTTAAAAGGGTTATTGTAGGACTTGCAGCCATTGCCCCTCCTACCTACAAAACAGTACATAAGCTTTGTCACTCACTTAAACTGGGCAGTTTAGTCTTGGCATCCAGTATTGTGATGGCTGGTGTGGAATAGATAGCAAACTACAGAAAAGAAGTATTATGTAGCTTTCTTGTTTTGGATTTGGGTCTTATGCCTGCTACAGTGTCAGGAGGTAATGGAAGTCCTGACGGTGCAACTTAAGCAGTCAGTGTGATTTTTTTTGTACAGCGATACAGAGGAGACTAAATTAGGTTTGAACTTAGACATGGCATCCTAGGTCATGACCTTTTTCTTTAATTCAGTTCTAGTTTTATAGATTGCAATGTGTGTTTATCTAGTTTTAATGAGTGGAAAACAGTATAAGAACAGTCTTACCCCAAATACATGTTAAGAATTACTTTCTAAAGGACAAAGCACAAAAAAACAGTACGAGAGACGACAAAAAAACTAAAGCAGAAGAGAAGGAAACCGAATGTACAGCAGACCAAAGTTCCCCCTGCCACTTCATTAAACAAGAACATCCTGCACCCCATCCCCAATTGTCTGCCTCTTCCTTCATTTCCTACCTTACACCCCCAACACCCAAACACACTCCCTCGCAAATCCGTTCATAGCAAACTCACTGAAGACTAAGCATGTGTGAAATTGTTGACTTTCTAATGCACACACATCCTCTCTGCTCACACACATATGCACTCTCACCAACTCATGCCTTCCCTGGGAGGAAGAATATATATTATACCAGTGAATTAGCAGCACACAGGAAATGGGAATTTTTAGTAAAATAATTGTTAAGATTAAATAATTAAATGCAAACTGTCACGTGTTCAGAATATTGAGGATGAGAACAAAACAACGATGGTCCAGAAGAGCTTGGTCAAACCACGATTTTCAGCATTTAATTACCTGTTTGACTGTTTCTTTAATCATCAGAGCCATCTTCAATGAATGATGGAAAAGTACAGAAGTCAAGGGGCTATTTTTTTTTTTATTAGAGCCATTTGTGCTGAAGATGTGGTTTCTAGTTCTGAGTTATATTGAGGCTTCTTGTCCAGGTTGCCTTGGCCACAGGAAACACTTCTTCTAAGTCAGAATTCTTTAATTGGATAGATATATTTCTTATTAAGCTATATCAAATTGCACATTTGCCTTCTTATAATAATTATAACATACTTTTCTGATCGGATTTAACCCATTTTGACATTTGGCAGTAGTAAATACAACCTAAATGTCAATGTGTTATCCTGAAATCTATAAACCTTTCTTAAAGTTATGAAATTGAATTACAGTGACCCAAAATAATTTTCTGTTTTGCAATTTTGTTTTTTGGACCACGTTTTCATTGTTATCCCAGTGTGGTTAGGTTTTCTCTTATTCTGAGTTCTGGTTTTTATGGAGTTTTAATTCCTGTTTAGATGGTATAACTTTTTTATTTGTTTTTAGCTTGTCCTGCTATATTTCCCCTAAAGTAGGTCAGTCACATGTAGCTGGTCTTTCTTGTACCAGTGCCTCCTTGTTTCAGTAGTGATTGTTCATCCCTGTTTATTCTGATAATTATTTTCCCATGTGTTGCTTTAGGTTTTGCTTCCTGAGTGTCTGCCCCAGTTGTCCTGATTATCAGTACCTCTGTCTCAATAGCTCAGACATATCTGTGCTTTATCCCTAATCGTTTTTTGTACATCAAGTCAAGTCCTGATTGTGTCGTTTGTGTCAAGGTATCTGACTTTGACTTTGAAGGTTCATCTTTTGTTTCTGTTTGTCACAGTAGTCTGTTTGGAGTGTAGAACTGGGGGACTCAAATGCAGAATACTACAAACTGATTGCAGTTAACTAGAGACCATCTTGTGACGGAATCAGCAGCTCCAATGCCAGTGATTTCTCAGACCATACCCGTACTCAGAGCTTCATTTAAGAATCAAGTTTCATGATTAGATGTAGTTTCACCACATCATAAAATACTCATGAGGCAAATCCATCCACAGACTTTGTTCAGAGTGCTGGCTAAATTCATTTTTGATATATTGTGTCTAGTGGAAGTCTGCACAAAATAACTGAAAGATCTTTCATGACAGTTGGATTTCTAAATATCTGTTGATGTGCCTCAGCAATATGCTGGTCTTTCAAATCAGATTTCAAAATGTGTCACTTTCATAATAGGGCTGGGACGACGTGTCTACGTAATCGATTACGTCGACACGTAAAATACGTCGACGTAAAAAAATGTGTGTCGATGAGTCGTCACTTTCAAAACAGACATGGCGGCAGCGAGTAGCAGTAACATGAGTGAGGCAGCCACAGTCGACTTAAATCACTCCACCCGAACACGCAGTTCTACAGTATGGGGATATTTTAACAGAAAAGGAAGTGATTCAGTCGTTTCCGGCTTTGTAAGGTGGAAATGGCCTATCATAAAAGCACGACGGCTATGCACCAGCACCTCAAACGACGGCATCCAGGAGCAGCTTCTGCAAAGGACAAACCACTGTAAGTTTTCAACTTTTTTACTAACGCTTGTTTTTACCCTTTAATTCATCCAGACACCCCCCCCCCCCCCCCCCCCGCGTTGAGATACATAAATTAGTAAATGTGAAATTGCTATACAAGTCAAATAATGGGGAAATAATCAATAATCGAATCAAATCAAAATAGAATCGGATTGAAAAATTAATCGTTAGATTCATCGATGCATCGAAAAATTAATCGCTAGATCCAACGATTAGGAAAATAATCGTTTTGCCCTGCCCTATTTCAAAACAATGATGATAATAAATCCAAACACTGAGCAGAGCCTGCGCTACTACCAGCAGAGAACAGGACAACAATATGAAAAACACTCAGACAGATGTCAACATAAACTTGACTGCACATCGATGGATCTCTAATTCCTGCTAAACAAAGTCGTTAGCAAAGCTATGTAGTTAGAGACAGCATTGTCTCTCCCACACCACCTTATACAGAGAGATTGTCAAAGCCTAAACATATTTGATCCGATTACTTGCAAATAATGGAGTGGGCAGTATGTCCCCCCCAAAAAATAAACCTTATTTGCCTGCAGTCTGCTGTACTAAAGTACTAAAAACCAAATTTGTTGTAGTTCCAGGTGAAAGTTTCCTCAAGACCACATTTTGACATCTTCCATGAATTCTGGAAAAGTATAGAGGCCAAGGGTTTGTTTTTTTTGTTAAAGCTATAGCCATTTGTGCTGAAGATGTGGTTTCTAATTCTGAATTACATTAAGGCTTCCTGTGGTTGCCTTGGCTACAGGAAATGCTTCTTTTACACTCAGAAATGATAGCAATTTGATTGAACTTTAAAAAAAATCATGGAAAGGATTTCCACGTGATTAACTTCACTGTTAGCTTTTGCAGTAATTTCCATAGCTTAGTACTGCAAAATCAACAGTAAAAAACTCTAAAGGATGTTTGCAGTTTAGTACTGTAATTTGCAAGTATTTGTGGGAAAATTCCATGAGATTGCATTATTTTTATGGTAACTCACCGTACTCATGGAAACAGCTGTAAAATACAGCAAATGTAACAATTGGTGATGTTACTGAGATTATACTATTACACCATCGGGATTTCTGTTGTTTTCTACTGTAGATCTAAGAGTAATTACCTAAATCCTCATTCAGAGTGTATTACTATAAAATGCAATTCATTGTGAGAGTAGTATCACATGTAAACTACAATATACAGCATCATTTTTAACTTGAGTAAGTTGCAGCTACACTATTTGAAGCATTTGAAGTATAACTGAAGTATACTAAGAAGTACAACGAAATACCCAGCAAGCATTGCAGTGCTTTAACTGTAAAATTAAAACAACTATGAAACAAATAATTGATGTTTTAAACAAGAATTTGTCAGAAATTCTTGTGTAATGTCTTTTACCTTCTGAACAGAGTAAGTGGGATAAAAAAAAAATGTTTAAACCATGAGTGAAAAGGGTTAATAGTTAATAAACCTCAACTCTCAAATCATTTTCTCAACTGTTTGCAATATAATTCTGGTATGTGAACTATGAGTGTAGTTCTCTGCAAAGGAAGCCTTCTGATAGTTGGAACTATTATCTGACTGTCTGGGGAATGGAGTGATTAGTTACATGTGAAAAATATGTTTCAACTGGATTTTAATTACTATGTTTCAACCAGAAGTAACTCAAATATAAACTAAAAAGTAAATCAATAGTATACTTGTAAGTTTAGTATTGTGTTAGAGTAGAGTATATTTTAAGTATACTCTTATAGACTGGAAAGGACATTATGCTAGTACAGTTATAGTGAACAAAAAGTACATCCAAAAGTTCATTTCAAGTATACTTCTATATACTAAAACGGGGGCCAATGTAGGTAACGTATACTTAGACTGATTTCCTTTCTATATGTTACATTTAGACTAATGTTTAAAAGTTACTTCATTTAGCAGGGTGTAGCTATTTTCTCTTCTTATTCTTTTTTATACTGGAACTTCATTTTTTCTGTATAAGGTGGTACTTTTAAGACACCTCTGCCTAACTACAGTGAACTAACCAGAAGTCTCGAAATATGCTCTGGTGGTCATTTTACACAAGTTCAGGTGTCACATCCATGAAACCTACACCACTAACCAGCATCAGTCCTACAACTTCACTCTCAAATTTAATAAATTCTGGGACAAGCAGAAACTGTATTTTTAGCGGTGCATTTTGTGGCAGGCCAGACTGCTATAAAATGCACTCTCCTTGTAGCACCACTTCATCTTGGTTCAGAAGAGATGTCCTGGATATACATGATAATGTAACACGGGTGTTTTTGTTTGTTCATGTTTAGCGCGTTGGGTTGTGTTTTTAAAGCGAATGTTACGTTTTTAAAGCGTGTTATGCGACAGGTGTGTGTAGCACTTGTTACACATCTCAATGGGAGAGCAATAGTCGAGACCACACCTTTACCTGACGTACAACGTGACGTATGGCGCACACTTTCAAAACAACAATGGCGGATAGAAGATATTGATCGAGGCGGCGGCTATGCTCCTTTCGCTGGTTGCCAACCACCATTAAATAACAAGAAGAAGAAAATATTGATCTGCTTTTCTTAGTTTTGCACGTTTAAGACGCAATTCAAACTCAAACAAAGCTGCAAAGCAGGAGAACAACATGACCATCAACTATTCTGTGCCACAGATCCAGTTCGCTGCAGCACAGAGTGATGATGAGATGGTGGAAGAACAACAGAGACAATTTACGGACCGTTAACATGTGCAACTTAGAAGTAGTCAGAGGTAACTGGATGGAGTTCAGTCAGGTTAAATGCATGGTTGATTGGATTATGTCTGAAGATCGTATGCTATTCGTGACAACTCTGCTAGACTCCAAATTGCTCGTCCATGAGGGAGTATCTCAAAAGTAAATGAAACAACTAAACTTAACACTTTTTCCCTAAAACGGACTGACATGGGAAACATTAAAGTTGGACTGACACCAGCTAATCAGTCTGAAGGTAAGTGTTTTTTCACTTATTCGAGGGAAGTCAGAAATGCGTTCTTATTTCTGTTGGTTTTGACTTTTAAGCTACCCTACCAGGTTATTTTCATTCAAATGCTAAGACAAAATATCAATATCTATGAATGTGGAGACTCAAAAGACTAGTTAGGTAATAGTTGCCGATGGATTTATGAGACTTGATAGAAACTTGGACGTTTGCAACAGGTGAATCAGTGAACTACCGAGGTTGCGCCCAAATGCTTAAAGCTGTTAGCTGGTCAGTGTTTTCAGGTGTGCTTGTACTACCTGTACGGTGCGGAGTGCTGACTTAGTAAGGCTAAACCCATTAAAGCGTCGAGCTCAAATATCTTTTCATTTTTGTGCACTGCTCTCTTGTCTTTTGTCAGCACACATTCTCTGTTTATTGAAGCCTTTTGTTAATAATTTTGATCATGTAAAAACTGGGAATTGGTCCCTATTGACAATACTCTTATTTTTATTTTTTGCATTGCATATGTCATTTAGGAAAGGTAATTGGTCATTGAACTTTTTGCAACTATGAGTATTTGTAAATTTTGTGGCTTCCGTGCACGCAAATTTATATTGTTCAGTTTGCATGTTAAAAGCCACAAACATCTAGCTAACTATAGGCTTTCTCGTGGAACTGAGAACTGTCCTGATACTTTCAGAACATTTTCTGCCTTTCATTCACATATGCATAGGAATCACAGAACAAGAAGGGAGACCACTGAGGAGAAGTTCTATGAGTTCACGGGTGACCTCAGCTGTCAAGTTCCTGGATGTGGGTATGCTGCACAAAACTTTACAACTCTGTGCCCATCTCAGATTTCACATCAAAGACGGGGAAAAAGTATTATGTCCATTTGAAGGTTGCTCTAAATACTTCAGTGTCCGAACATCATTTTCCAGCCGTATTTCTCGAAAACATAAGTAGACAGTTCAGCAGTCAAGGCAACAAGAAATTGGGGAATTTGCCATAATACAAGGACAGGACACAGTTAATCTATTAGAAGACAGTTGGCTTTGTGTAATGCAGGCTAAAATGCTCTTACCAACCAGCACTATACAGAGCATCATAGAGGAATTTCAGGATCTTCGCAGCTGTGCAATGCACAATGTTCTTGCAATACTGTCTGACAAACTCGCAGAAGTGGACAAAATCAATCAAGAACTTTTTTCATAGAGGACTATATATATCTGAGACACAGTAGGTTTCCTGACAAAGCTTTAAAAGCAAAACATCACTATTTGTTACATTATGCAGAGCTTATCCTTCACTTTGGACCACTCATTCGTTTGTGCACCCTTAGGTTTGAGAGCAAGCACTCGTATTTCAAAGCATGTACAAGTTCAGTCTTGCATAACTTTGTCAACTTATGCAAGACTGAACGGCATCAGTTACTGCAGTCCTACCTCTCAGTGGGCCAAATGTTTCCACCTATAGTTCAAATGACTGGAGAAACAAGTGATTAGAATCCTCATCTTTACAACGCTCTCATTCAAGAAACTTTAGATGTGTCAGCAGTTGTCTACAAAGGTACCAAGTATGTCAAAGGCTATGTTTCCATTGTAGATGACACTGATGATGGCTTGGTTTTTGGGAAGATAGCTGTTATACTTGTTAACGATTCTGAATTGTACTTTGTGCTCGAGTTGCATCACTCAGTACTTCTCATTGACCTTGGACTTCACTGCTTGCGTTGCCCTACAGAAAGAAGAGTGTGTGTAAATGCTGACAGTCTGATGGATTATTACCCACCACCACTTCATAACATGGCAGGCCTTTTTGTTGTCTCCCTACACCATTCAGTTTCCTCTTAATTCTCTTTCAGGGATGGAAATTGAAGAGGAACTTACAAGCCTCCTGCCAACACTAGACAGAGAGAAAATAATCTGCATTGCAGAACATCTGACGGACGTTATTGGTGTACAACAAAAAAGTGATCTTTTGTTTGTGGAGGCGGAAGATCTCAAACCCTTTCTCACACCAATTCAAATACGTAAACTACTTCTTGCATTTAAAGGTTTGTGTAGGTTCTGTACAAATCATAGACTTGAGTCTATGATTTGAAGGTCACTCATAGACTCATATGTCACTGATTAGCTTGATTAGCTTTTTTTTCTCTTCACCATACTACACATGTACTTTGACAGTATAATATTGAAGAGCGTTTTGGGGCTCACATTGTCTGGTAGATACTTAACACGGAAAACATAAACAAAAGTAGACACTAAATCTAACACCATTAACCTTTCATTGGTAGTGGTACAACTAAGGGTTTGAAATTGTGACAAACTGTAAAATATATTGACTCAAGGTTTTTTCAATGCAAGACCTTGAGTTTGTAGTTCTTTTGCAGTCCTGGGATTGCTTCTTTTCATCTTCAGACAAGGTCCCCAAAAACTGCCTTGCCGTTACTACTCAGTCCTAATTGAAGGGTTCATATTTTAGTGAGGACATATTTGTTGACATAGTAGATTTTTAAGGTAGCTTTTCCAATGATCTTTATTTATTTATTTATGTGTTTAGATGGCAATAGACCAGAGAACCTGAATGACACCATTACTCTGGAGCTTTGCCCTGCTGCATCAGCTGAAACATCAAGCCATCCACGTCCACCCCTCCTCCTCCACGTCCACCACTATGTACAACCATTACTCCAGCTCTTGGGTCTCACACTTACAGATTCCTTGGGAAAGATTTCCACTCCGATTGTCGCATGCAATCACAAGAGGGGACAGAGCTCATCCAGAGGACAGGAGAAGTATGGTTAGAATTGTTGTGGAGGCCATGCAAGTTCACTGCAGGAACCCTCAACGTGCATCATGTGAAGAAGTTGCTAAAATCATTGTAAACAGATACCCTCAAACATTTGCAGATTTTACTGAAAAGGGAGAAAGACTGGGTTGTGGACATTATTCACTACTGAGAAGCATCAAATCTAGAGTTGAACATGTTAATCGAGATAATACAACACATAGACTTCGTCAAACAAAGAGAACCAGGAATGAGGAAGACTGCAGTCCCAACAGTAATGCAACCTCACCTAAAAAAGTTAGATGCCTTGTTGATAGCTATGGTTGTGTAAATTGGCAACCAGTTGAACTTCCTGAGGGGGGAACACCAGCTTCTTTAGAGGAAAAGAAAGACACCCTGTTAACAATTTTTAATTCAGAAGGACCTGGAGCTGTGGAGAGACCTGATGTGGATGACTTCATGTGCCTCACATATATTTCTCAGCGGCAGCTTATCAACAGTTGTCCCTCACTTTCAGTAGCTGAAATTCAGGAGCAGTGGCCATTCTTGTTTACTCGGAAAGGTCTTTCGAACCACTTTTACAAACTCACAGGCATCGATATCAGTGAGCGCTTAAGTCAGGCCCTCATAACCAAAGGCAGAAGGATTATTAACTATTTCTCCAGCCAGAAACTCAAATGGAACCTTGGTATAAGGACACTCATCCAGCAGATAGAAAGTGAGGGAGTTTTGACCAACAACAAGGTTGGCACAGCAGCCATACTTCTCATGATGAAGTATTACAAGGAAGATGAAGACTCCCTCTTTGTCTTAGCAGATGTAAGCTTCTTTAATACAGCTCTAGGTTTAATGCTGTTGCTTGCTGTCCTGTTTTTGTTTTGTTTTTTGTTACATAAAATGTCTTGGTCCTTTTTCTGGCAGGAAACATCTACCAGGATGTCCCTTGAAGCAGAGAGCAACCTGCCAATCACTCCAAGGCTGATTATGCTTGGTAAGAAGTCATTTATGAAATAGAGCTGATTAGACCATATTATAATTTCTGTTTGGCACAGGAGCTTTTCATGGACACAGGTATCCAGTCTATGTTTTGTTAGCTCAAATTTCTGTAATTTCCTTTATAAACCAGGGTTGTTGGACACGTGTCTCAGTGAACCCAGCAAGGTAACAATATCAAATTTCACATTACATATTACTGATCAACATAGTAGTCTAGCTACACCAACAGCAGAAATACTGAAGTCAATACTGTAAAGTTTAACAGCAGCACACACTATAAACTCCGAAATAACCATACAGTTGATTCATCTCCGGTAATTTAATTGGGCTGACTCTTTGTTAGGTGTGTTTAATGTGCAGAATAATTCCCAATTATGTACAATTCTAATATGTTAACACGGACTACATAAGGCCATTAATAATTAACTGTACGTAGCTATTTGCTTTATGACTATCTAGACAGTGTGAAGAAGTGAAGTATTGAAATTATTTTGTGTTGCATAATGACAACATGTTGCCCCTATACATTTAAGGACAAAGTTCAATGACCGCCACCTGCTGGAGGGTGAGTGCAGAGGGGCGTGTAATTGTTGAGCTGGACAAAGAGAACACCTTTGCTGATGCGACGTCAGTCTTCTTTGGTTCATTCTATGTATTGAACCTGGAATACCAGGAGTCAGCGTGTGCAACATTGGAATTAATTCAGAGCTATGTTTGAACAGTCAGCTAATTGTGATAGATGATGAATGAATTATCTCTAAGTAACTCATTATTTCAAATCACAACTCAATGTTACTGTATGTTACTATTTATTATGGCATGTTTTAAGGTTTGTAAGGATAAACCCTGAAGAGGGAACAAAATGTACCTCCAAGGTTGGGACAAGCAGAAGGACTGGGACCACTGTGAAGCAAAAGGTTGTTCACATTAACCCTCATGTTACAACTTTCCTCCAGTGGCTTACTGAATTTGAGTGGAAAACTTCAAATTAGGTAACTGTTTTTGCCATTTTTAGTGAACTTTTTTGTATAATTTAAGTGACCAATGTGTTGTTACCTGTGTCTCCACAGATGATCCATGGCCCATGCTTTCTGGACATTTACACAAGACGAACAACAATGAAGACAAGCTCTCTCGCCATCTTGCAAGACGCTGTCTCTGTCCAATAGGTTTTTTGAGTGCAACAGTTTTGATTTTTTTTTTCCTTCTTTTACCCGTTTGTTAAAAATTATTTCAGCTACTTACACTTTAGTTGTCACATGTATTGGCTCACCCTACAAATCAATGAACTCAGTCCACAAAGCAAGGTCAGGGTTCAGTGCAGGTCAGTCAAGTTCAAAGGAGTTTGCAAAGAAAAGCATCTGGACTTCTTTAAGTTGCTTGAAGACGTTTCACCTCTCATCCGAGAAGCTTCTTCAGTTCTAGGGTCAAATGGCCGAGAGTCCCAGATTTAAACCAAGTGGGAGTATCCCTCCAAAGAGGGACAAAGGACCCCCTGGTGATCCTCTAATCACATGAGCCAAGGTGTGAAAGCGGGTGTGGGACCTAATCAGCCAGGGTTTCGGGTGTGCTCATTGTGAAACCTGGCCCCACCTTGTCATGTGAATTCCTGAGGTCAGATGGCCCAGGATGTGAGTGGGCATTAAGGCGTCTGGGGAGGGAACTCAAAACTGGATTATAGATGGCAGACAGTTGGTGTCGTAAACCACCGCCTCTGTTCAAAGATGGTCGCTCACAGTGGACATAGATGGCCTCTTTCACTCCTCTTTCAAACCATCTGTCCTCTCTGTCCAAAATGTGAACGTTGGCATCCTCGAAAGAGTGACCTTTGTCCTTTAGATGCAGATGAACTGCTGAGTCTTGTCCCGTGGAGGTGGCTCTTCTATGTTGTGCCATGCGCTTGTGAAGTGGCTGTTTGGTCTCTCCAATGTAGAGGTCTGGGCATTCCTCGCTGCACTGTACAGCATACACCACGTTGTTAAGTCTGTGTTTTGGAGTTTTGTCTTTCGGGTGAACCAGTTTCTGTCTGAGTGTGTTGCTGGGTCTGAAGTACACTGGGATGTCGTGCTTGGAGAAAACTCTCCTGAGTTTCTCTGATACACCGGCTACATAGGGGATGACAATGTTGTTGCGTCTGTCTTTCTTATCCTCCCTCGCTGGTGTCTGATCTTCTTTTCTGTGCCTCTTTGTTGACTTTAAGAAAGCCCAATTAGGATAACCGCATGTTCTGAGTGCTTCCTTTACGTGTGTGTGTTCCTTCTTTTTTCCCTCAGGCTTAGAGGGGACATGTTCTGCCCGGTGGTGTAGGGTCCTGATTACTCCCAGTTTGTGTTCCAGAGGGTGATGGGAGTCAAAGAGGAGGTACTGGTCCGTGTGTGTGGGCTTCCGGTAAACTTCGATGTTGAGGTTGCCGTTCTCTTCAATGTGCACAGCGCAGTCCAGGAAAGGCAAAGAGTTGTCCTTTGTGTCTTCCCTGGTAAACTTGATGTTCTTATCCACAGCGTTAATGTGCGCAGTGAAGGATTCCACTTCTCGTGTCTTGATTTTGACCCAGGTGTCGTCTACATATCTGTACCAGTGGCTGGGTACTCTTCCTTTGAAAGAGCCAAGAGCCTTCCTTTCTACTTCCTCCATGTAAAGGTTGGCTACAATAGGTGACACGGGGGAGCCCATGGCGCAGCCATGTTTTTGTCTGTAGAAACCCTCATTGTATTTGAAATATGTAGTGGTAAGGCAGAGGTCTAACAGTGTGCAGATCTGATCGGGTGTGAAGTTGGTCCTGTCTTCCAAGGAGCTGTCTGCTTGTAGTCGTTTTCTCACAGTGGAGGCAGTGGAGCCAACCTTTACATGGAGGAAGTAGAAAGGAAGGCTCTTGGCTCTTTCAAAGGAAGAGTACCCAGCCACTGGTACAGATATGTAGACGACACCTGGGTCAAAATCAAGACACGAGAAGTGGAATCCTTCACTGCGCACATTAACGCTGTGGATAAGAACATCAAGTTTACCAGGGAAGACACAAAGGACAACTCTTTGCCTTTCCTGGACTGCGCTGAGCACATTGAAGAGAACGGCAACCTCAACATCGAAGTTTACCGGAAGCCCACACACACGGACCAGTACCTCCTCTTTGACTCCCATTACCCTCTGGAACACAAACTGGGAGTAATCAGGACCCTACACCACCGGGCAGAACATGTCCCCTCTAAGCCTGAGGGAAAAAAGAAGGAACACACACACGTAAAGGAAGCACTCAGAACATGCGGTTATCCTAATTGGGCTTTCTTAAAGTCAACAAAGAGGCACAGAAAAGAAGATCAGACACCAGCGAGGGAGGATAAGAAAGACAGACGCAACAACATTGTCATCCCTTATGTAGCCGGTGTATCAGAGAAACTCAGGAGAGTTTTCTCCAAGCACGACATCCCAGTGTACTTCAGACCCAGCAACACACTCAGACAGAAACTGGTTCACCCGAAAGACAAAACTCCAAAACACAGACTTAACAACGTGGTGTATGCTGTACAGTGCAGCGAGGAATGCCCAGACCTCTACATTGGAGAGACCAAACAGCCACTTCACAAGCGCATGGCACAACATAGAAGAGCCACCTCCACGGGACAAGACTCAGCAGTTCATCTGCATCTTAAGGACAAAGGTCACTCTTTCGAGGATGCCAACGTTCACATTTTGGACAGAGAGGACAGATGGTTTGAAAGAGGAGTGAAAGAGGCCATCTATGTCCACTGTGAGCGACCATCTTTGAACAGAGGCGGTGGTTTACGACACCAACTGTCTGCCATCTATAATCCAGTTTTGAGTTCCCTCCCCAGACGCCTTAACGCCCACTCACATCCTGGGCCATCTGACCTCAGGAATTCACATGACAAGGTGGGGCCAGGTTTCACAATGAGCACACCCGAAACCCTGGCTGATTAGGTCCCACACCCGCTTTCACACCTTGGCTCATGTGATTAGAGGATCACCAGGGGGTCCTTTGTCCCTCTTTGGGGGGATACTCCCACTGGGTTTAAATCTGGGACTCTCGGCCATTTGACCCTAGAACTGAAGAAGCTTCTCGGATGAGAGGTGAAACGTCTTCAAGCAACTCAAAGAAGTCCAGATGCTTTTCTTTGCAAACTCCTTTGACTACGATGACCTGGATGACTGAGAACCTTCACAGACATATGTCAGTCAAGTTCCTTCACACCACACATGCTCATCCATGTCGTTATGGACCCTGCTTTGTGCATTGATTTGGTAGTGTGAGCCAGTATTTTGGATAAAGTGTATATACAGGCAGAAGTTTGGGGCTTGATATTATATTCATTACAATTCAGTTTATTTGTATGGTGCCAACAAAATGAATGCAAGGCACTTCACATTGTAGGTTTAAGACCCTACAAAATATAACTAAGAAAACCCAACACTTGAGCATATGTCGTCTGCCATGATATGGATATGACATAATATCGTTATTGTTTGTACAACCATCTGAGAAAATAATGGATTACATGGTTTAGTAAAAACAAGTGCTTTCTCAATGAAAATATGTTTTCAGTTCTTTTCAGTTTTTGATTTTGGAAATGTGTATTTCAGCAGGGAAAAATCAACAGAAATAAAAAGTGGTGTGAAGCACATGAATTATTTTTTGTGTGTGTGTGCATGTGTGTGTATCTATCTATCTCGATCAATCGATCTTTAGTGGGTATATATATGTTTTTATATAAATATAAATAAATAAATGGTACCTTTTTTTTAATACAATACATGTTTTTTTAACCCTCCAGTCTCTTACAGTATGTTACTGTTTCCTTAAATTACGGTAAATTCCGATGTGTTAAACAGTAAATGACCGCCTGTAGGAACACGGTATCCTCTAGCAGAGATTAATATTTTTGGTACTGATGATGCGTGATAACGGTAAGTTACTGGTAAATATACTGCAGTTTATTACCTTGTAGTGGGCTTACAGTGACATATCGTGAATAAACGGTAGTATACCAATTTCTTAATCACAGTATGATGTTACTTTGTTGACGTAATTTACGACTTAACGACATAACGGTATCTCACTGGCGACATTGACGCCAGTGAGATACCGTAAAAAAAGCTACGGTGCGTTACCATAATTTGTCCAAGAGTATTATACCACAACAGCAAAAAACGGTATCATCCTGCAGAACGGTAAGCTACAGTAATACGGCGTCACGGTATGACGCTGGCAACAGTGACGCCAGTATGTTACCGTAAAGTGGAGATGAAAAGTCTAACAGTGTTGCTTTATTTCATCATTATGCAATTCTGTTATTCCTACTTAACTGTACTTGAGTTACTTAAGCAACTTAATGAATCAATGTTAAATCAACTACACTTTACTACAGTTGAGTCCAATCCATGCAAATTACTTTAGTCAAACCAAAGTACATACTGCTAGTAGAAAGTCATTTATTAATGTGGGAATCTTTTCCATGATAATTTTTTTTATTCTTTGGAGTGTTTAACAAAGTCTTGACTGCACATTCCAGTGTTAAGGTTTCCTCAAGACCACATTTTGATATAAAATTGCATGTGCTGTGAACAAATATTGTTATAAAGGAAAAACTGCTTATATTTTAAATGAATAACTATTAAGTTATATAAAATATAACATTGATGAGTATTTTTGTGTATATATCACCATTCATAAAACTGAAACCAGACATCAGCCTTTACCATGTTACTAATTTTAAATTCAGAAAGTCAGTATCCAAACATATCCATACTATTTTTGTATTGTTAATTTGACATGTTAAGTCTGCATGGAAAAATCATAGGTAAGGTAAGACCTGAATTCATTGTTCCACTAATATAATCCAGCTTATTTCTGGAGTCATGATGTCTGTGTTTTGCTACTCTAACATGAACAAATAAATATTTATATCTTACAATAGCCATTGCTAATAACTGGCAATAGCCATAATGATTCAATTACTACAGAATATGTAGTAGAACACCCATATTACTGTATAAGACTACGCAGGTTTCATGGAAGAGCAGCACTTTGGCTACCAGTAATATGTAAAAGATTAAAGTTCTTCCTTTAGGAAACTTGCTTTTCCTTCAACCTTCCCCTAACTTGGAAAGTATCCTTGGGAAAGATACTGAACCCCAAGTTGCTCTCCAATGCATTCATCTACATGTGAATGTTAGATAGGACGCAATTATTGTACAAAAAAGTGCTTGTATGAATAGTTGTGAACGAGTGAACAAGACATGTTGTGTAAAGCAATTTGAGTGCTCAAGCAGAATGGAAGAGTGCTTTATTCAATTTAAATTTAATTTCATTTATGTAGCATCAATTCACAACTGTTGCCTCAGGGCACTTTATATTTTAAGGTAAAGACACTACAGTTATACAGATAAAAACATCAACAATCAGACGATGCCCTATGAGCAAGCATTTGGTGACAGTGGAAAGGAAAAACTCCCTTTTAACAGGAAGAAACCTTTGACAGAACCAGGCTCAGGGAGGGAAAGCTGTAACTAAATTAGGGGCCTAATTCCTTCTTTGTTACTCTTTTCAATGTCTTGTGCCAACATGGTACAGAGCAGCTACCTGGACTCTACTAACACAGAAGTCAGTTATCTCGATTATAGTGTTACACCCTCTGTACACCTCTGGATACTGTGGCTCCTGTTGATTCCTGTCAGAAAAAAAGAAAACCTATCTGCTTGAGAGGAAATGGCATCTCACTAATTTAGCACATATTCCTTTAGCCTGGAGAAAGAGTTTGTTGCTCCATAATAAATGAAAAAACAACAAAACAAACCCAACCATCCCAGGTTTCTCTTTAGCACTGTAGCCAGGCTGAGCTCTGTTGAACTGACTGATTCTTTAACTTAATGACTTCATGAATTTCTTCACAAATAACAATTAGAGAAAAAATTACACATGGATGTGATCACAAAAGTAGCAAAACACTGGCTCAGCATGGATTCCAGAATACACACCAGTTTCTATCGGTGTGTATTCTGGAACTGTATTACGCTCTGGTACCTCAGCTGTAATGCTCTGGACCGCAAGGCTTTACGGAGGGTGCTCAGATCAGCACAACGCATCGCTAGTTCTGAACTGCCAGCCTACCAGAACCTCTACAGACAGCACTGTATGTGAAAGGCCCAACTCTCTGATCCCAGCCACCCTAGCCATACACTTTTCACGCTCCTGCCATCAGGCAGCCGTCTGGAGCATCCAGACCTGCACCAGCAAAGGGACAGTTTCTACCCACAAGTTGTCAGGCTACTGAACTGCTGAAATATTGGAAAATTACTGCACATGTATATGCCATTATTTTTTTCTTAATCTATATTTATGTGATCTCTTTTTTAACTAATGTATATTTTCTTTATTTATATAGTTCATTTTATATTTTATCTAAGTGGTTTTTTTGCTTTTCTATGTGCAATATTTGCAGCTCTGAGCTGAAGGATTTCATTGCAATATCATACATGAATAAAACTTAAACTTGAGAACATCATCTACTGGTGCTCTGTAGTCTTCTTTCTGTACATCCCACCACTGTAGAGTATTTCAGTAGCTGGTATGACCTGAAGTGTACAAGGTAAAGAGCAGCACACACCCCGCCCCCCAATCTCTTAATGTGTCCTGTATATCAGGTTGTCAGTAATCCATGAGATTGTGATCTTGGGACAACTGTGGCAGGAGGTATAGTTGATTGTCTGCTAAATCTTTGTTGATTTGATCCTTCCAGTCTGCATATCAAAGATACCAAACCCACCATTCACCCGTGAATGTGTGTGTGCTTGAAGTGTGCAGAATAAAGCTCCATGGGAATGGGTGAATGCAGCTTTTACTGTAAAACTGTTTGTCAGTGATCAAACATTACTTCCATAGCACAAAGTTATATAGTGGTTTACTAAACAAGAACTTAATATACCTCGGAAATAACTGAATCACGAATGTAAGTTCTTCATTTGTGACTGCTCATAAAGTTGTGGCCACATAATTAAAGAAAATTAGTTTAAGATCAAGTCGAGTTTCAAGAGAATACATGGTACCTATGGAGGAAAACATCTAAGAGGGCAAAACTCTTTTTATTGTGACTTTAATAAACTGTTTTTCAAGACAGTGTGGTCATGCGAAAGCAGCAGCATAACCCTGTTTAACAGTCGAACTGAGTGTCTGGCATTATAGTCAAGTATCAAGCATTAAAGAGCTTCATTCTCTCCTCGCCTGTGACGTGTTTCAGAGTTCACAAATCAGAAATCTTTGACATTATCTCTGCTATTGTCTTCTATCTCTCTCAAACACACACACAGTATGTGCGACTCGGCTGAGTTGAGAGGAGACATTTGCTCGGTGTGAGAGCCATCCCTGTCGTATTCCTTTGTTTGCTGCACATGACACACTCCCTCTCCCACTGTGTGGTAATATGCCTATTTTCTCAGTCAATTTGCCACTCTCAGCATCCAAGCACATGCAAATATGGAAGATGATACCGATTGGGGAATAGTAGTTTCCTGTAAAATGTGTGCCAACTGTTTAAGTCTAGGTTATTGTTGAGCAGGGACACTGGCAGTGTTTTGAATTCCAGCCTTGCTTTGAAGGAAACAAAAAGATTTAAATGGTACTGTGCTTACAAAGAACAAAGGATAACAATGTTGTTTACATTTTAATGCACTGCATAGAGAAATGTTTTTCCTAATGTTTCAGCTTCACTTTTGCTATTATACAACAACTTTAATGTCTTTTCATATACTCAGGTAGAGATCAAGTTAAGATAAAATTCAACTTGTGATCCAACAGTAATGGAAGGTGTGACTGAGAGCTCCTCCAGTTGGAAGTGTCATGGAACGGCTGTGTGGCAGACACAGCAGGACCCAAATGCAAGACTCTGGAGGCAGGAACTTAAAATAAACTAAAAAAAACTTTAAGCCTGAAGACTCTTCAAAAGAACAAACAAACTAAAAGAAACCCAAAACAAAACACATGCAAAGCAGGAGAAGTCAAAAACACTTCTGGGGGTCTGCCCAGGAAAGGAACAAGCTCTACAAGCAGTTGCTGATTTTGGGGGCGAAGAAATTGGTGGTCATCCAGGTGGCCAGCAGCTGAGACTTTCCTGTGGTTTGGCTGTATCAATGGCCAACAGCGTGAAGGAGACCTTCTGGAGGCTGGCATGTTCACACTGAAGATGGTGGTCTGTATGGGGGCCAGTATTGGTCAGATGATGAGTGGTGCCTAGTTTCTTCCAGATATGATGGTTGGCATTCAGGCCAAAGAGTTCAAGAGTTCATATTTCTCATGGGCTAAGAGTCCTGCCTTTTGGCAAACTCTAGGTGGGCTGCCATATTTCTTTTACTGAGGAGTGACTTCCGTTCAGACACTAAACCATACATTTCTAATTGGTGAAGAAATGGTTGTCTTTCTTAAAGGTTCTCCTCTTTCAACAGAGCAAAGTTGGAGCTCTGTCAGACTGACCAAAAGATTTTAGGTCACCTCCCTGACTAAGGCCCTTCAACCCTGATTACTTAGATTTGCTGGAAGAGTCCTGATGGTACAAAAACTGGTGTTTGCTTTTTCAAATCATGTTCAATCACCTACCTATATCACAAGTTCACATTGTTCAACTTATACAAACATCTGACAGACGATCAGTGAAAACAGGATACACCTGAGCTCAATTTTGAGTGTCATGACAACATAACATGTCATGTACATGTTGCGTGGCCATAACCATCCATGCCATTCAGTCATCACGGGCTGTGTTGACCCAATGTGTAGTTCCATTTTTTTAGAAGATTGCACATTAGGGTGCATGAAGGGTTACAGCATAGCGTTAAAAGGGTTTATCGATTACATTGTAACTTACGACAGATTTCCTGCAGAAGTCTAATAGAATAGCTATTATTATTAACAAACAAGTAGGTTCTCCTTGAGTCACTTCATAAAGTCAAAACAGCATTATACAAAAGTATACAAAAGACAGGTCTTTGTTCTCAAAGGGGCTCCTAAAGTCTTGACCTTTTTCTTGTCTCTCCCAAATAATCTGACATCACCAAATACAAGTTTATTTGAACATTATGAGCATATGAACATTCATTCATTGTGCAATGTTAATATGTGAGAGAAAATAAAAGAAGAGAACAATTTTCTTGGTGTTCAATGACAAAGGTGGAAGCAATCTGGCAACACACTTTTAGAAAAACAAACAGTAAGAAATACTGTATGTGTATATCTACACACAGTGAAGCATCCACACACTAAGAGAGTGAATTTGGGTAAATTTTGACCTCTGGATAATTTTTCTTTGCAGCTCAGACTAAAGAGGAGAAGTTACCAGAGTATCAGAAGTCAGTTTTTACCAGTATGTTCACTATTTCTTAAACTATAATTAATTACAGGAGCTAGCTTCCACTGTGTCTCTTTATGAGTGTGCATGTCCTCGAGCAGTATAAAAACATGATGTGTTGCAGAACATAGACTATATACAGTATATATGATCTCCAGTGTAGGTCTTAGTAGGTGTTAGTAAATGTCTTTGTTCAAAATTGGTGCTCTTTACTTTTTGATGAAGTTTTTTTTAGTTTTCTTTTTTTACCTTAAAAACTAATCTGAGATAAGTGACAGATGTAGTAAAATGGTCTAGCTTACTGTCTGATGTCTCACTCTTTATAAATGTCCATTAATATCAATATGTCCAACTCACTCCACTCCACTTCACTCACACAAACACTGAGACACACATGCTCTTTCCCCACGCTCCTCCCTTACAACTCAGGTATACCCTACTGACACCCCCCACTGCTCACCCCTCCCGCTCTATAGTTGCTAGGCAACATGCTCCATGTATGGACACCCACCTGCCTTCAGGCTTCAGTGCTCTAAATTTGGTCTTAATTGTAAATTGAGTGGGAGAGCAGGCTGATGCTGGCTGAATGAGAAGCAGGCTCTGACTGTGGCCACTGAAACGACTCAGGTACCATGAAGTAACACAGACACAGTCTGGAGACGCACAACAGACTTGAGCTGTGCACGATGGCAGATATGAAACCTGCCGCTGGGGTGGAAATGGAAAAACAGAAGTCAAAGGTCAGGTTTTAGAAGGCAGGAAGAGAATACTGTGGTAGAATATGTTGATACAATGGTACAATGGTTACCAGATATAATGGTTATGGTTCACCTATTCTCTGCTCACAGATGATAGCCTGTTAACCTTGTTGCAATATTACATATCCATGTCTTTTGCATTCAGAGAAAACGTGATACAGTTTGTTCAATTAAAAAAATTTAATCAGTGGATATGTAAGAGTTCCTGTTTAAGAACTAATACAGATATTATGACTGTACCTGGAAATGACAAACAATCGATTAAATAAATCAGTTGGACTGCGTGACTGTGTGGCCCTCGGCACGGTTAAGTTTAACTATCAAAATGCAGACTATGGAATGTTCACTCCAGCATCATCTGTATTTATTTATTTATTTTCCATCATTGTATTCAGTTCTTCTGGCCATAATCCTTGTTTATGTATTTAAATTTGTGTTGTGGAACACCATACATTCAAAATTCATATTTGACCACGGGAAATAAAATGGTAAATGGAGTGCTTTTCTACTCTAACATTCACACTTCAATAGATGGATCAGAGAGCAACTCAAGGTTAGTATTTGGCATGTAGTATGGAGAACTCAGGGATTTTACCACCAACCTTCTGATTAGTAAATGACTTGTTCTACCTCCTGAGCTACAGCAACCCCAAGTTCAAGCAGTGCTAGTTATATCTCTCTTACTACTTGTGATTGGATGTTTCACACTCCGCACATATTTTTACATGCAGTTATCTAGCATTGTACTTTGTTTGTTTAGAATAACTAAGAGAATTCTTCCCGTTTATCTACTGACCTATGAATCAACCCAAGTTTCTTGCCCCTCCAGGTCGCAGAAACCCCATGGCCAGAAATCTTCCAATGACTATAAAAAAATGAACAAAAACTTGGTTCTTGAAACAGTGTATCAAATACTGAATCTAATTATAAAATTTAATCTTATTAAACTAAGAAAAATGTTTCTCAAATGGTTTGGATACTGTTCTATTTGTTACTTACTACGGTTTCATGTATGACCAGTTGAAACTCAACAACACATCACTACAAAAACATAACTGTAGATCTACCTTTTCACATAACTGTATATCTCAAATATGCTTTGAAAGTGATCTTAATTGTTATTTCCAATAATACTGGTAATACCACAGAAAGCGATATAAGTATCCAGCTGGTTTACAACAGCAATTAAGCACTAATTTTAGAATGAATAACATTCATAATGAGAGCTCTTTTCAAATGTTTTCCACAAAACCTTTCCAGCTTTCTGAAGATTCCTCCTCCTGAAATATTATAGAGATACACTGACAGGCTTAAAACTCTTAAGAGAGCACATATCAGAGAAGGGCCCCGTTTGCTCAATTCAATTACCACAGGCCTGTACACAATCCACAGGAGACAACAGTGCACCGGATGCTCATTTCAACTCCTCTTTCCCCAAATCCCTATAGAAATCTCCTTTGGTCGGACAATGCACTTTTTCCCATTTGAAAAAAAGAAAGAAAATCAATATCTGGTTTCAATACACACAGAAGCCAATCAATATTACCCCTGACTCTCTTTTTCTCTTCTGCACTCTTTCTCCAGTTTTCCCTCCATCTCTGGCAAATGGTAAATAGAAACAATGGTGTATGGTTATTGGGAGGTCAGGGTGCAGCCGGAGGAGAGAATAAGGCTGCTGATGAGAGTGCTTGAGCTGGAATCACACAGGCATCAATGCCGTTAACCTCTCTGTGGAGCACCACAGACAAAAGAGCTGCAAAGACTGACTCGCACATGAACAAACACAGGAAAAAAAACAATACATTTTTAACATACACATAGAAGAAGAAAAATCATATTTAATTGGCTATTTTGTAGAATATAAAGTTTGGGGTGTTTTTGTTTTTTTTTATTTTGCCTTTTTACTGTGGAGGCCTGCTGCTAATGAGACAGTCCCAAATTAGAAATTAAGTCATTATTTATAAAAACATCAACTCTCATCCTGTGATGGGGCCGAAGGACACCTGTCACCTGAGCCTGCACCACAGCCAGTGGGTCCCATGCAGCCCGTACCTGACCCCCCAACCTGAGCCAGTGGGTCCCTAGCAGCCAACACCTGAACCTGAACTGCCTGAACATGAGTCCGTGGGTCTCACACCGCCTGAACCAGAACCTAAGACAGAGGGTCCCAGACTGCCTGAGTCCATGAGTTGTTGCCATCAGCTGCCTCCCTCCTGAGGGTCTCTGTCACAGTCATTGGTTTCCAGCCAAGCTGCCAGAGGTTTTCTGTCATCATGCTGCTGGCCACACCTCCAGAGCTCCACCATCTGTGTGTTGTCATGCTGCCGGCCACCAGAACTACTTCATGTGGGGTTCTGGCTTTAGCTCCTCACTTCTGTTCCGGGGCTTGGTTGACCACATTACAATTAAAATTGTGCAATTACTTGTGTTAAAAGTTCTTCGGTTGTCTTCGATTCGCTATATTTAAAAAAAACAAAACAAAGAAAAACAAACAAATGTTCCTTTTTACCCTCCGCACTTGAGCTGACTGAAAATGGTAGCGCAGTCTACAACTTTGGAGAAGTGGCCAAATGAATATCATTCTTACTTTTATTGCAAGCCAAGCCAAGGCCATGATGATGAAGTGCAAACTGCAATATAAAGTGTTCAAATACACCCAGCACACGATTTCTAGACTTGCGACAGCATATCAAACAATTATAGAAGCTCTTCAATAGGTAAGAAAAGTAATGATGAGCAGTGATGTGGCATTATAGCCCTACTTTCTACCCCCTGGTTTCTACATAAAATCCATTTGGTAATCTCTGTGAAATGCTCTTTGGGCTGGTTTTCATCTTTTTCTGTCGGTTTTATTTTAATATTTCAAAATCAAAAAACAGAGCGCTATGTCCTTCTCAGGATAAGAACTTTTAACATGTGAGTATGTCTTTAATGTTTATGTGGTTAAACTAAAATTATGTGACACTGAAACCAAGGCCATGTTCTGGAAAAAAGTAATGTAACAAGTATTATGTTTTGTGCAAAAATGTGCCTACCCCAATGTTTTGATGTGTGCACTTGCACAGGGAGAGAGGCTCATTTTGCAAGTGAAAATATCAATATTATTTTGACTAAAGATATACTTTAAAAAAATGTCAGGTGTAGTTTTTTGATAGAAACAAGTTGTATTAACTTACAAAAAACTTTATAGTAGTATACTGATCAGCAGTGTTTTCTCCATTAGAAAGGCTAACATTGACAAGATGAAGCTGACTGCAAAGAAAAAATGGCAAAAGGAGCATCTATGGCATGTTTTGAACACATTTGGTATCTTCAACAGCAACATATACTGGATAATGTTCAGTATTTGAAGTACAGGACTCTAGCTCAGTATAGAAGGCATATATCATGTGTATTAAATTATACATTTTCAGCGTGGAAGCCACAAAAATGAAGGAAATATTTTGATATTTCTTAGACTGTTGGACAGTTTTTTTCCCAGTGTTTTAGAGTGATCTCTCCAGGTCTTTCAAGATTGCAGTGCACCAAGCAAATACTGATAATGTCTGATAAACATCAGTCTGAAGAGTAAGGAGAGGGGAATGGCAGCATCAGGATGCCAAACTGTTTATAGAACATCACTAACACGCTCGGGCTGGAAACAACACAGATTTGTATTACTTTTTAAATATACTCAAGAATATGAATTAATTATGTCGGTGGGTTCTTTGTCTTTCAAAGATGGCAGCCAACAAACTCTTTGTCTGGCTGCTTGAAGAGGTCTTTTGAGTGCAAGCACGATGGTTGCCAGCCAGCCAGCCTGGGTATCATGTGGTCCCCTTCTCATCCTAGTAAGGACCCCTCTTGTCCTGCCTGTCGTGGCTGCAAGAGGGGCACAGTGGGGGCCCTTGGAAGATCTATGGGACCCTGTGGTGCTGTTGTCTCATGAAAAAGGAATTACAAACAAATTGCTGAGGGCCAGCACATAATTTCAAGACTTGTGGCAAGTTTATGACTTGCTAATGTTCCTAATTACATGGCCGTGAAAGACTTAATTAATTTAGGGGTGCATTGGGACTGGGGTGAGGATGGGTGGGTGGGAGTTAAGAAGAAGGGTACAGAGTAAAAAAAGAAGTACAAAATAAGGCCCCAAAGTAAAAGAAAGAAAATAAGAGTGATGAGAAAGAAAGTGGTTGGCTGTGTTTGTTATCATGGTTCCAGTGCATTGGTTTTTACTGCCTGAGGAGAATTTAGTGGCTCTCACTATTGCATGCAAAAGAAAATGTGAGTCTCCAGGAAACGCGACCATTACGATCAACCCCTTGCTGATACCTAATATGCCCTGCGTTTCCCCCCATGACTTTGCCAAAGTGTCTGTAATCATATTATTGTAAATGTTGGCTCAGTTAATTGCATGGAGAGCAAAATGGGCTACGCTTGGTGGGTTATGGGGAATTTTTTGAAAGTTTGTTTGCCCTCTGGAGTATTGAAAGCACTAATAATGGTGGATTGGAGACAAGACTGCAAGAAAGAGGAAGATGAAGAGAGAAAGGAAGCAGGAGGAGGGCAACACTTAACCGGGAGTGTTTCTTTTCTCACCACTGAGTCTGATATGATTTCAGGAAATAAAGTGAAAAGAATACAGTACTGTTGATCTGGATGACTACTCCTGGGAGGTTTGAATTCAGCGTCAACTAGACAGCAATTGATAGATGGTAGAGTGCATGAAATGGCCAAGTTCTTTCTCAGCTTAAACATTTTTCCAATGTTTAAAGTGAAAAATTAAAGCATATTGAATATAGACCTGATTTTTTTTAATGCAAATATGACCTGGTATAAAATCACAACCCTTACTAGAAGAATACATTTATTCAATTTCACAATAACATTAATTGTTTGTTACATTTATTTCCTGGCTTTATAAATAAAGAAGGAATGCTGTTAATTCTGTTCAAATCAATCACTTGACATACAGTTAAATGAGTTATGCAGTTATTAACAAAGGAAACCAGAGTATGCGCTCAGTTCCAAGAAAGCTTATGGAAGAGTCAGGGAATGGAGAATGCAACTGACTGCAACCTTTAAGGACCAATTTGACAACATGGATTGCATTCTTGTTAGGAAACATAAACGTATCTACATAGTTACAAAGATTGGTGTTGCATAGGTACCATCACCAGCCGCCCTACTGCCATCCAAAATTCTGTTCATACAGGACGACATACTACCAGTCCTAGCTCATTACATATTGAGATTTGTTTAAGACACAACAAAATTCTATGCTCTTGCTATACCTTTCAGCATGCGGAGTGCTTCACAATACTGTATAAATTGAGCAACTATAAATACAAACCTAAATACAAATTCTAAAATTGTTATGATGCTATGTAAAATATAAGTAAAAACAGAAAGCAATTATTTGCAAGTCTCAAAAACCCATACTTTATTCACAATAGCTGTAAATTATGAAAACAGTCTGAAAATAAAAACTAACCTAGAAACATTAAGTGTACAAACAACCCATAGTGGAACACTGTAGAACACACTACTGCTTGTCTTTTGGACTAGCCAATGCCATTAGTCAGTGCCAGTCTAAGAGGATGCAAGGAAGAAAATGAAAAAAGTCAGGGGTCAATACATAGTGACAAATAAGAATACAGAGGGTCATACAGAATCTAAGAAAATGTGTGTAAAGCTAAGTACCCACTTCCTGTACCCTGGTGCTGCTAATCAAATGCACTTGAGTAATGGCTCATCAGCAACTGTGAGCACCTCTATAAAAGCAGATGTTTTGATTGTTTTCTGGTCTGGTGCATTCAACTGTATGTTAACACCATGCAAAGAGGAGAAAACCAATGATTTTAAAGATTGAGAATTGTTGCTGCCTATCAGTCTGTGCAAAGTTCAGAAAAATTGCAAAAATCCCTGGAGCTACATCGCAGACTCTACAGGACTCATTTAGAATTTGAAAGTTCATGATAGTATAATGAGATGAAGTCTGAGCAACTGTAGCTGGTTTGCCAGGGTTGCCAGGAAAAAGCTCGCCCAAGCCTCCATGTCGTCGTGAGCGAAATTAGGTTTTATTTCTATTACTGTTTTTGGTACTGATTTTACTGATACTGATAACTTTTATTCATACACCTACTATAAACTTATTTCATTTTTAAATCTTCTTATTTGATTGTAATCCACAGTGATAAAGGTCATGGAATCAGACAACAGGTTTGCAAACTTACAGAAAAAATCATTTTAACTAAAGTAGACATAAAATACTACATGTATAAAGACTAATTTACACTATTGAGCCCTTATCTCAAAAACTCACATGTATGCTACACCGTCAGTGTAGCTGGATTTAAGAAAAATCCAGTACAGATATCACTGGGTTGGTTGGCTGGTTGCAGACAACAGACTTACACTATTTTATGTTAGCCAACTAGTAGCAGAACCCATAACTTGATTTCTTAATATACAACTCACTGCAGTATAAATTTTAAAGTATAAACTGTAAACTATATTTTTTTGTTTTAGTGTCCTTATATCCCACCAAGTTATCGGTTCCATTACTGGTTAACCAAAACTAATGTCTAATAAGTCTATTGACCACCTCTAACCACCCAACCCAGTACTCCATGGTTTAAATTATCCTTTATACATGAAGTGTTTCTTGTCCACTTTGATATGTGCCTCCAAGATAGTTCAACACCGCTCCTGGGGAAGTTTCATATAACTTATGGCCATGTTGATGTAAGAAATGGCTATTTACTCACATAAATGACTATTTTCTGCAGCAAACAACTAGTGGAAAGAATATCTCTCAATCTATAACTAATTTATTAAAGCGAATAAATATTAAGCAAAGATGTTTGTTTAACCAAGCACTTAAAAGAGAAAATATCTAGTTATAAACTAGCTAGCTAATTTGCTATTACAGGCTACACCCAGCCAGTTGGATCAAAATGTTCAGGATATAAAGACAGGCACTTTCTAACTTGAGAGCCTTTATCTTGCCATTTTTCTCCTCTTCCTCTGTTTTCCTCTTTTTTCTCTGGCCCTGAAGGATATATCCTTTTTTTGCAACATTGTTTGGCCTTCAACGTGTTCTTTGGATGTTCGCTCTGCATGCATGGTTGAACGAATTATCAGTGGAGCTCTGAGCTTAGAGCAAGAGGCATTACAAATCACTACACCATCAGTGGTCTTTTATCATTATACCATGTTCTTGTGCAATAACAAACTTTTAATAATAGATGAATCATCACTCACATATGCAAAAAATACCAATAATAATAACTTGTGAAGAAATACTTCTAAAGTTAATTTCTCGTGAGGCCACGACCAGTGGTAACAGTGGCCCTTGGCCGGCACTTGGTTTACTTATGCCTTGAGCTGATTCTGGCAGATGTGGCACATGTGAACAAACCACATCTGCCAGACCATTGGAACAGCGTCCTTTGGCCAAACAAGATCAAAATGGAGATTTGGCCACAATGCAGAGCACTATCTTTAAAAACAAAATACAGTAAATCAGCTTTAACACTAACAAGGAGCTGGTATGAAGATTGGGATTGCACAGGGAACAGTACTTGTCTGACTGCACAGTACCAAGGTGCAGTCAGATACTTGGCATAATGAAAGAGTCTGGTGGAGGACGGTTTTTGTGTGGTGTTGTTTTTAAGGAATTGCACTCAGCTCCTTAGTTCCAGTGAAAGGAGCTCTTAATGCTTCAGCATGCCAAAACATTTTTGTCATGATCCCAACGTTAGCGGAACCGTTTGGGATGGCCACTTCTTGTTCCAACATATGGACCACAAAGCAAGATCCATAAAGACCTGGATGAGTGAGATTGGATTGTGAGAACTAGACTGGCCTGCACAGAGTCCTGACCTTAACCCGACAGAATACCTTTGGGATGAATTAGACCGGAGACTCCAAGCCAGGCCTTCTCATCCAACATCAGTGTCCGATTTTCACTAATGCACTTCTGGATGGATAGTATGGAAGCCCTGACAGAGCATCTCAATGGAGGAAACCCAGCATTAGGTGATGTCAATGGTTTCTAGACTTCAGTCATGAGTGTGTATATTCATAAACAGTTGATGTGGGTAAAAAAGGGGTGATGTGCTGGAGATGACTCTACCAAGGAACCAGAAAGGTTTGCCATCAAAGCAGGCTGACATGTAAGGTGATTGGCTGGTAGACTGATGGGCTTGTACCCTTGTGAGGATCCTTCATGATCAGGACTGCTCTGCCTTGTGTTAGCCAGTCTGGATTAGTATCTGCTGTTAGTATCCCATGTATTTGTTCTTTTCCTGTCAGTAGGTGTGGATCATATTAGGGCCTGGTGCTGTCCAGCTCTTCATTCCAGTTCCCGTTCTTGTTCTGGAAAGTTGCTGTGGCCTCTTTTAGTTCCACCAGCTACTTGGTGTTGGGGTTGTGCGTTACCTCTTTCTCCCAAATGGTCATCCAGTGCTACTCAGTTTCAGCTCCGACTGGGTCTGCCCTTGTATTATTCTTCCCTAGTAGCTGAAACTACACCAGTGTTCAGGCACGACATCAGGAGATGATAGGAAATGTGCTTTTTTTTTCATATCTGTCAAAAAGATGACATTTTTGCTCAGATTTATGCCCGCTCAGAACACCCCCATGCATACACATGCCCATGAATGTGCTCTATCCCTCTCAGTCATAGAAGGCAGGCTAGGCTTGCAGATTCAGGCCCGAATACTATGGGCTCACCCAGGGAACATTACTCATTTTCCAGCTCATTGCTAAAGCTCATTTAGTAAAGCCTCCTCCCGAACATCATCAATATCTCTTCTAAAGAGGTCTATGAGTTGGGAAGGACCAGGCTGCCCTAACCTGCTGTGGGTCACGCTTCACCATCCCTGTGCTGGAAACTAATGAGAAATGACAAGAGGTTATTCAGACTTCTCCAATTTGTTAGAACTTGTTAGATCATTTTTTTCTTCAGATGCTGTTTTGGATAACAGTGATAGTGAATGTTGTTTCTGTAGCCAGTGGGAGCTAAAATAATTTTAATTTATTAGGAAAGTTAATCAAATGTTAATCAATTAGGTATGCCTGCACTAAAGTTACAAAGCGTAGCAACTGTTAACAATTTTTTTTCTTCTTTTTATTGTTGTGGATTCTAAGGAGCAGTACTATCTATTATGTAACACCTATGTGGATGGCAAGCAATTGTTTACTGACATTTGCATTACATGATTTATCAATTTCTGCTTCTTGCTGTTTGCCTACAGTGGGCCACTAAATGCAAGCAGAGGTTCTCTGTGAAGCAAAGTGATACAACACTTCAATGAAGGACATTTCTTCAATCAAATTTAGGTCAAAATGTACGCATGATGTCATTATGTTCTGATATAATCTTCCAAAATGTAGTCAGTTCACAATTTAGAGAAGAAGAAGAAAATATGCTACATTCCCTTTTTGCCTAATCTGTTAAATAGTGCTGTTTAGGGATAATACTTGGTCAAACTGACAGAGAAGATTCATCTGCATTAGAACTGTTACTTGGTGTGTTTAGCTGAGTTGAGCTCGCACAGCTAACTAGCCTTGGAGTCATGTTCTCTGTTGATGAGGCTGCTTTTTTCCCCATGTTGACAGGTAAACTTGACTTTATCTCATACAGCTCAAGGTTGCTTTAAAACTTTAGTTAGTTAACTTTAGTTGAGGGTAGGCTGTAGCTCAGGATGAATAGAATCTGTTATTGGGGGTTGACTGTGTGATCCCTGGTTGCAATACACTTATCCTTGGCCAAGATAGTTACCCCAACTTGCTCTTGCACTTAAGCATAGAAAAAAGTGCTTGCATGAATGTGTGAGAATGGGTATCCATGTTTTATACAGGCCAGGATTTTTGTAATTTTGTGTAAAAGGTGCTGAAAATATATATGAATAGGCAAATACAATTGTATGAGAATGTGTGTGTCTGTGTAGGTGTGTGTGAGAAAGAGAGAGAGTGTGTGTCTGAGAGAGAGGGAGAGGCAGAAAGAGAGCATGAAGTAGATAGAAATGCACTCTAAGCACATGATCTGCATTTTCATATCCAACATTTGTTTTCATTAAATTGCCATTTCTGCATATTTGTGTTCACATTCCCACAGTTCACAGTATTTGCATCAAATTATGTAGTAAATGATGCACAAATGTTTTACTAGACTTAATATATAGACATACAGCTTCTTCACTGCTTAGTACAACGTTTGGCTTTTAATATTTGATCACAGTCACTTGTAGTTCCTCATTCCAAGGATGAATAATGTCTTTTTTTCTTGAAGCTTTGATAACTTAATGTTTAAAGTATGTATGTGGTATATGTCGCATCATAAATGGAACTTCAAGCACATGCGGGCCTTTTTGTGTAGCAGCAAGCATGTTCTAAGCGCTGTTCCTGTCTTTTGCTTTTCCTGAAAAATCTCTGTTATTTTGATTTAAAAAACTCTAACAATACACTTGGACTCAAAAACATGATTGGACTAGTCCAACGAATAAACAAAATACCTCATCCCAAAGGCAATTTTGCACACAAGCAATTTTCTGTGCTTGCGGGTGACCTGCACATATCTGTTTGTCTATTATAGTGGAGAATGGTGGAGCGTGGAGGTGGAGGCAGAGGGGTTGGCCCTCATATATTTTTTTTGATCATATCAACAGCAGCAGGCATATGGGGCATCCATCATGACCTGACCACCTCTCCCGCCTGCACGTACTTGAACGGGCCCAACAAGTGGTAGCAATTTTCCATTTTCATTTGTTGACCACTTGACCATGTGCTTTCCCCAGCTTCGGCAGATGAGCTCTCATTCATGGTCGACTTCTGGTCTGTACACACCTGCAAGCTCTGCACCAATGCACTGGCTGCTGACAACAGAGTGCAAGCAACAGATTAAACACTGCCTCGAAATTGTAACATATACAATTCTGTAGAGCTCACCGCGAGAGAAGTGCGAAAACAAATGAAATGGTGTGTAAACATAAAGTTTCTCCATTGTGCAAATTATTTTCTGCTTCTCGACAAGTTAACCAATTTGTTTGAATTTTTGTATTTTTCCTGTGAGTGAGAGGCTTGGCCAATGAAAGCCTCAAAGAGTCTGATTTCAAGTAAAATTTTCTACTCAGTCGTTCACTTACTCACATATTGTGCTGTTTTTGTTGTTAACAGGACCCCATTATGCTCACTTAGCTCAGTTTTTTATTCTTGAAAGATGCTTTATATTTATAAAAACATCATCATTTATCATTTATCTTCTTATGGGGCAAAAGTTTATCACTTTGTGAAACCATAGCCAACTTGTGAAACTTTGATTGGCTTCTCCTTGTAAACAAAAGGCTTGACGAATAGAGAATACTAGTATGAGGTGCTTCTTGTGCACCAGAGATGTGTGCAATGATCACTCTTGGTAGAGGAAAAAAAATCCCCCAGACTAACAGTACATTATATAGATATATAGAATATTTGTAGAAGATTCTAGCAGGCAAAGCATGTGTGAAACATCATAACGAAGTGGCTGGTGTAATATAGAGGAACATGTGTGCCAAGTATGGCTTGGAAGGGACTTCCAGATACAGACGGACAAACTGGTGATGGCTAGCCAACCATATAGCCACGACTATGTGTGGTGGCGACAGCAGTTGTGAAAGATGCACCGATCCCAACAAACAGCAACATCAGAAAGAAGGAGCATGAGAAAATACAGACCACCACCAGCATTGATGGGCAACTGGAGCAGATATGGAAGGTAAAGTCCAAAGTGGTCAAACATAATCCCCCCCCCACACACACACACACACACACACACACACACAAAAGAACAAATCTTTTATATCTTAAACAATAAAAAACACAGTTTTACTTGTACATGCAAGTAAAACTGATGTTCCAGGGACATTAATCTTACTTGTTTGTCTAATCTTGGCTGGAAAATTGCAAAACACATTGCATCCTAGTGTGTTCTAGGCTGTCAGTGTAGGACAACCTACTCTCTTCTTTCTCTAAAGGTTGGCCCTGCTCCCTGGAACCACTTGCTGCTCTCCCTCTGGCCTCCTCCTCTGCTTCCCTCTCCTCTCTGTCTTCAGGTTGTTTTTCTTGAATTCATCCAGTGTTTCCTTCTCTCCAACAGCCAAGACAATAGAGCCCGGGCTACAACCAGCCATGGGGCCCCTCAAGCTTATTGGGTCTTTTCATAGCAAAGCCCAAGGGCTCCAGGGTAAATCCTACAACTTGGCAAGCTAGCATGCCAACTAAAGGGATGCCAATGTCTGCCAGCATTGCTGCACTCTTCATTTGCAGCCTCCTCTCTTTGTTTTATAGTGTCTGCCTCTATGAGTGCATGTTTCTATCTGCTGCTTTGTCTCTCAGTTTTCTTGGCTTTTGCAACTTTTGTCTGTTTCTTTATCTTAGCAAATAGCAGCTCATCTTTACTCCACCCAGTTTTTCAAAAGGACCAGAGGTGAAAAAAGTATAGACTTTCTTTACTTAAGTAAAAGTGCAGATACCTGGATGAAAAAGCACTGAAGAAACTTTTTACTCAAGTAAAAGTGAAAAAGTACACGCTGTGAAATGTACTCGAAGTAAACAGTAGCTCCTTGAAGGACTATTCTACTAATAATTTTTGTACAAAGGTAACTGAACCTTATTAATATAGAAATAAAATAATATTAGTGCATGAGAATACCAAAAATTATTCACATTTAAATTGTAATTCTAATGATTTCAGCTTGAATCTGAATTTTAAAAAAGTAACTATTTTCTTTTTCCTACATTGTAGAGAGAGACTTTGCCTCCACACCTAAACAGTAAAATTAGTACAGTGAAGAGTTACAGTGGGATTCAGCAGGTGGGGCAACCTTAATATCTGTATAGTGGCTCAGCATAGAGAAAAGAAACTCTCATTCATTTATCCAGAGGTTTTTTTAGTGTATAAACTGTGTGGATTCAACAAGATATCAGCAGTTTCATAAGCTATCATGGCTAATGTCCATCCACTACACTGAGACTATACTGTTTATACTGTCTTTACACTGGACAGCATAAAGTTGGAATTCAGTGAACTATATCTAAACCTCATCTGCTTAAATGCAACATCTCTGCAACATTTGATGTAAACCCAAACCTACTCGACCATTTGCAGTTTATCAGGCGTCACTGAGCAGCCCTTACTTTTAAATCTAATCTCTCTTCTTCCTTCCCTGTCCTACCTGTCCTCCTACATCTTTCTCCATCACTGGGTGAAGTTAGCTCTCACTCTTTTCTCTCCCTGTAAAATAGAGCAGCTGGACGTTTAGCTGGACACCATGCGATAAACTGCACACAAGCAGTTTGTCTTTTTTTGCTGATGGTTGTTGAGCTGATAGAAACGTTGAAATCACCTGCCACTTAAAACACTGCTCGCCTCATGCTGATATTGGTTTTAAAAAATTTGGGAGTAAAAGTAAAAAGTTTTCAAAGAGATAAATACTTAAGTAAAGTACAGATACCTGAAAATTCTACCTACCGTAACGAATCATTTGTACTTTGTTACTTCCCGCCTAAGGACTCATTCTAGAAATGTGCAACTTGGTAAGGTTCTGATGGAGCCTGCTTTAAAGCATGTAAATGCTAAATGTGCCACAAGCTGCTGAAGATTAGCGTCTATCCAGTCTGAAATGGTGATGCTGCTTTTTCCCATATATGAGCCTATATAAAATGGTAATCTGATTCATGCCTAACAACAAGGTTTATCAGACAAAAAAGCTTAATATTAAGCGCAAAGAGGCTGTCCCAAACCCAAACTGGGAGATGGTTTCAAAGGAGAAAGGGCTGGACTCTCAGTGACGGGCCCTACTGTGATAACCTGATAAGGCCCAATCAGTCATGTATGTAAGAAGGATTTTAATTTCAATTCTGGGTTTAATGAAGATAAGCTATTACAGGAGAAATATGAACTTTCTTTCTATGAGGGGCCGTACAAGCCAAAATTCATTCTTTCACTCTCACACACATATATTTTCACTCTCACATACATATATTTTCACTCTCACATACATATATTTTCACTCTCACATACATACATTCTTCTTTCACACACATATATTTTCACTCTCACATACATATATTTTCACTCTCACATACATATATTTTCACTCTCACATACATACATTTTCATTTATGCATTCCTACATTTTGCTCTCATTTACATGCATTCAGTATGCATTTAATCTCACGAATAATATATGTATGTAAGCAGAGAATGCATACATGTCAGAAGAAAATATATGTATGCAAGAGAATAATGTATGTGAATGAAAGAGTATAGTGGAAACGGAAGGAGTTTAATGGAAACGGAAGGCTGGGTGTCTGTACCGCTGTGATTGGCTGAGAAGCACGCGCGGGTCACTTTCAAGTGTCTGACAGCATGGAGGGGGGAGAAGAAACTCGAGTTCTTCAGCAAGCTATCGGGGTGTTAAGAAATATTTTATCATCTCCTGAAACGGTCACATCGTTGTCCTCGTCACTTGATCGAGATGGGACGGGCTCAACTTTTTTTTTTACGTGCGCTCAGAATAGTGGCACAAAAATAACGCCACAGTAACCCAGAAAGAGTAATATTTCAAACTCCACCACTCTGTGCTTCTCTGCCACTGCCTCGTTTGAGTTTTGGACGAAATGGATTCTGGGATATTGCATTTCGTCATTTCGAGCCGATTGGAGACCAGAACAGCCAATCAGATATTTTTGCATCCAAGTCTGTGATTGGCTGGTTTTGTGGCACAAAAATAACGCCATAGGTCACAAAATAAACTTTTAAGATATTTTCATGCGAGAATGGTGCTGTGTAAACTTCAAATATCTGCTTGATTCATCAAGACATCACATATTTCCATAAGTGCTCTAACATTTTCGGAGATGCCTGTTACCTATGGCCTTATTTTTGTCCCACTATTCTGAGCGCACCTAAAAAAAATTTGAGCGCACGTAAAAAAAAGTTTGCAGGTGCAAGTGTTGCATTTTGGGGAGAAATTTATTTTGAGCGAAGAAAAGCTGAATTTGAGCGAACAAAATTCATTGCCGCGTGCAAAAAATGTATTTCAGTGTTTGCTATTATCCATACACACACACAATAGCAGCCCCTCTCGCTCAGTTTTTGTATTTGCGCTCACGCTCTCAACATTTCTGCCCGTGCGCGCTCAACTCTTTGTGTACGCTGTTATATTGTGCCACAAAACCACAATATAACAGATGGTGATTTTTCATTCTTATGTTTGTTTGTTTTTGTAACGGTATAAACAATGAAAGGTGGTGGATTAGCCAATTGGTCATGATCAACTCTGGGCTGGACCAATTACAATACATCCCTATTGAGAGGAAAAACAACGCGATTAGTCCCGGACTTCAGCTAGAATGAAAAAAGACAAAGCTGGAGTTATTCTGTCTTTACGTTGCACAGCTGCCTCTTCTCCCCTCATTCTCTCCCCCTCCCTCCCTCCCTCTCCTGTTGCTACTTCAATCATGAAACCGATCAATGATCAGCTGATCGTCTTTCTTGTTTGTTTATCTCCCACTTTGCGCCAGAAAGAGGAAACCAGCGGATGTCGCGCTAAACAACAGCAGCACGTTCAAGCTTGATAAGCTGTTAGAATTTATTTAAAATTAATTTCTAGTATCAGCTGATGTTTGCTGGAGCCAGAGCTGTAAAAACTGCTGCTCATGGTATCGGTTTGGAAACATGAAGGTGATACAAATCATGCATATATACCAACAAGACAGTGTACATCACTGTCACAACAGCGTTTGTTTTAGTTCAAAGGCTTTATGGTTTTTCCTATAATACCTGGTGGTGTAGTCGGTGATTTTTTGTCAGTTGAGCTTTATATATTATGTTTAACCCGAGTGACCACCCGGTCAGCTGGTGGGTAACTATGGCGTTATTTTTGTGCCACTATTCTGAGCGCACGTAAAAAAAAAAAGTTGAGCCCGTCCCATCTCGATCAAGTGACGAGGACAACGATGTGACCGTTTCAGGAGATGATAAAATATTTCTTAACACCCCGATAGCTTGCTGAAGAACTCGAGTTTCTTCTCCCCCCTCCATGCTGTCAGACACTTGAAAGTGACCCGCGCGTGCTTCTCAGCCAATCACAGCGGTACAGACACCCAGCCTTCCGTTTCCATTAAACTCCTTCCGTTTCCACTATACTCTTTCATTCACATACATATATTTTCTTCTGACATGTATGCATTCTCTGCTTACATACATATATTATTTGTGAGATTAAATGCATACTGAATGCATGTAAATGAGAGCAAAATGTAGGAATGCATAAATGAAAATGTATGTATGTGAGAGTGAAAATATATGTATGTGAGAGTGAAAATATATGTATGTGAGAGTGAAAATGTATGTGAGAGTGAAAATATATATGTGTGTGAAAGAAGAATGTATGTGTGTGAGAGTGAAAATATATGTGTGTGAGAGTGAAAATATATGTGTGTGAAAGAAGAATGTATGTGTGTGAGAGTGAAAGAATGAAAATATATGTATGTGAGAGTGAAAATGTATGTGAGAGTGAAAATATATATGTGTGTGAAAGAAGAATGTATGTGTGTGAGAGTGAAAGAATGAATTTTGGCTTGTACGGCCCCTCATACCTTTCTCCTGTTTGTACTCTTTCTGCAGCATTTTGCATCACTGAGACAGTAAAAAGTGAGTGCAGAGCATCTAAACTGGTGGCAATACAACTACATAAAAGATCACTGGCATGGCATGTGATGTGATTGTGTCTGCAGTTAGGCCTTCATTTGCTCCACCTGGCCTCCTAACCTCACTCATCCTGCAGATCCCTCACCACCCCACTCCCTCTTTTCATTTCATTTCAGGTGTGAGGCCGTTGTGGGATTATTTGTATACAGCAATGGTGTTTATTATTATTATTATTATATCTCATTAATTTAATCCAGTATGATGTAGAACATTTTGATAATCAAAAATCTTCCCTTAAAGATCATCTTTGCATGCTTTACTTGTTGAAGCCATTCCCATTATTTAGTGGTTAAGATTTGAGTTTTTATGACTTCTTTACTCAAAAATCATACTTTCTTGTAGCTTTCTTGTGTTACCAGTATTAGTTTTACACTCCTGTACTTATATTGTAAGTTATTTAAATAATAATGAAAGCACTAAACTTCAGGTTTTAATGAAACTACTCTAGAGAGATACTTTACTCTGTGATATAAATTTAGGAGTTGGCTGATTCCAAAAGTGTGTTTGGTTTAACCTCACATGTGAAACATCTCTGGTAGAAGAAAAAAATCTCTCTGAGGATTGAGTCAAGAAGATCATCCAGGATAAAAATCTGTGCAAATCAAAGATCTCTCCACATTGGTGACACAGTGTGAATAAGGCAGCCAAAAGATGCGTTTAGCTGGTTCTACCCTATAAACTCTATACTGTGAAATACACATGAAATAGTTTAGTTAACTAATACTCATGTTTTGTTTAACTGTTGGTGCAAAGAAGACCAGCAGCCACACTAGTAAGTGTTTATTTAGAACGTGACCAAAAAATATATCCATATATAACAATATAACATTCCTCACTGTGTATTCATTCTTTCATGTTTTATGGCTATATTTAGGTATAGTAGTTTGAAACCAGTCCGTGTTCCCTTTAAAGAATGTATTTGGGTTCCTGTGATTAATGTCTTTATGACACAACTTTAGTTGTCTGCCAATCCACCCTTTCAAATAACAGGAACCACTAAACACACAAATTATCTTGCTTGTTTTCCATGTCATGGTTTCAAATCCACACCTGACTGTTTCACTTTGAGCATCTCCAGAGTTTCAGTCTCATCACATCTGCTGTGCAGTTTGCACCTGGAGCCCTCTGTGCCTCCCCCAACCTCCCTTAGTGCTGAATGGTGACCTGATCTGAGGCAGCTGCTGTGGAAAATTAAGTCTGGTTTTTAAACAAACATACAGCTCCACTGGGCTCGGCAGGGGCCAGGGGCAGAGGGTCCAGCTACGGGGCCCGCTGAGAGTAAACCATCCCTGGGGGAGTGGTAGAGAGGAGGGTCGGCGTGTAATCTGATGAGCCCATGAAGCTTGTCATCAGGCCTGAATTTTACATAAAGAAGGCAGTCTCTCAAATCCAAAATGCATAGCTCTAGCAAGGCAATCATTTTAGCCACTGATGACCTTTCAGCACCTGACAAGGATAGGCGTGATCACGGCTCAATTGCAGATAAAGGTGAAGTGTCTTCCACCTTTACCTTTGTCTTCTTCTTTGTCTTCAGACAGGGGTCATCTCAGCAGATTAACTCTGAAAACCAGATCCAAACAAAAAAACACCACAGGGAACATCTATCACTCACAGATGCAATCATGCTAAATGTGTCTATTTGCACCCCCCCCCTTTTTTTTTACTAGAGTAGAGCGAGGGGAGGGGAATATCTATCTCTCTTGTAGTTGACAGTCCCCATTAAAATGGTGAGCATGCTGAGGAGTGAGCCAGCAAGACGACCGTAACTTGTTTCTCATACTGTTGTGACAGCAAATGCAAATATCCTGACTTTCCCCCCGGAGAGAGAACGAGAGTGGCAGGTGGGAAAATGCAGAAAAAGAGGTGTGTAAAAAAAGAAAGAGGGGATGAGCAGAACAAGCTCGTGGTAAAACAAAATGAAAGTAAAAGTCACTCCTCCATCCTTTGGTCCATTTTAATGACTTCTCCTTCTTCGGCTCTGCCATCAAAATATTATATCAATAATTTGCCAGCGAAAAATTAAACAAGTAAAACAATGAGATGGCCCCGGGGGCTGCCTTCCCCCTCCAAATTAGTCTGTGCATTTTAGAAGAAGGTCACTTCCTTCTCCTCTACTACTCCCTCTACTCCGCTTCCCCCTCCTCCCACTTTCATCGGATCAGTGACACGTTCTCGGGCATGATAGCGCTGACCTGAGTTTGAATTTAGAATGTTCATTAATAGGATATTATGCCATATGCTCACTGCACTGTCTTATTGTAATGCCTGACACTGGTTTGAGAATTTGTAATTAGTGCTGATATAATGAATATACTGGAAGGGCTAATGCTAACTATGGGGATAGAAGGAGAATTGCACTTTGAACTGTAAGCTAGTAAGATCGCTCACCTGATGACCTAAGTACTCTGGGAAAAGACCTTCATCTGGGCCCCTATTTAATAAGCATGTCAAAAGAGGAAATCAGTCAAATCCACAGAGTGGGGAATATTTGGTTCTGCATTAATTCTTTGGCACACAATGACCTAATCAGTATTCTTAACCTAGGAAATGACTCCTGCGTGGATTGCTATTTAGGAGAGCTTAGAGGGGTCTAAACTCAAGGTGATCAAGTTGCAATCTAGAATTTGTGAATTCCACGGTACATGTAATTGTGGCTTTTCACTTAATTGTCACAGTCTAACTTCATATTGCAAAAGCGTGAAGGGTTTAAGAAATTGCATTTTCTCAGTTTAGTCAGTTCAACATGTTAAGATAATGAATTATAATATTAAATGTTTAAAACATAAAATATAAAAGATGCTCTAAAATAGATTTGCTAATTTGTGCAAACAATGCTTAACACTTTAAAAGTGTGTCGTTTTGGAAATAGTGAGTTTTAGGCTGAAGTAGATTCTGAAGTAAAATTTCACTAACAACCGTAGCAGTTTGTCTCAAAACTACTGTAATCTCCACATTGTTTTTTAAAATACCATTTTTAAATTTCAAAATACTATTTCAATTTTTTTCTCAAAACAGATTTTTGACTTTAATCTTGAAATGTTGAACTTAGTTTCTACAGCAGGATATTAACTGTAACTCTTCAGTACTTGGTTATGGTTAAAGTAAGTACCTGCACCAGTGCCTGGAGTGCTTTTAGTTTTAATGACTTAGTGAAATCTTCATTCTGTATTTAGTGGTGAGTTCAACAAAATACTGTTGTGTACGTAATTTAACAATCAGTTACATAGAGGTGACATACATTAAACGTGACATGTGACAGGATGATGAAATGAACATAATGTATAGGAAAATTAAAAGCACTGGAATTTATTTTTTCAAGGTTTTGCCTTATTAGAGAAAAGCATCCTGTCTTGGGTCACTGATGGATTTTGATATTGAAACAAAATCATAACCTAAAAAGCTCAATTTAAAGAAAGCAATTAATTACCTGCCATGGCATGCACAATAAAAGGTTTGACAGAGTTAAGATCTCTATATGAAAATATCACACTATAGACTAAGATAGTGGTGGTTGTTAATCAGTGACATGTAATGTCAGACGATCCGAACTGAAGTGACGGGTGAAAGCAGATGCCAAATGCCAGCCCTTAAAGAGGTTGGCTAAAGTCCAAGTAAGATGTATGAACAGGAAGACAGAAAACACAGTGAGTACAAGGACAATATTCCTATCTGAGCTTTTGAGAAGCTTTAAATACTCAGTAAGAACATTTTGGAACTTTTCAGCGTGTTCATTAAAACATTTTCCATTGAGCAATCTTTAAAATGTGACATAATTTATATTTTAAAATCAGTGTGTTGATGGACAAGCATAGAGAAAGTTTTTGTAGGTCTAGAGAAATCCTATGATTGTGCCAAGAGAGGAACTACATAAAGAATTCAGGGGTGACCGACAAGTATTTGAGGATGGTGGAGATTACATATGAGAGTAGCAAAACAGTTGTGAGGTGTACAGTATGAGTGACAGGTGGGTTCAACCTGGGGGTGGGATTAAGGACATGCTCTGGATCGAGGATCTGCTCTGAGCCCCTTTTCGTTTGCAACAGTGACGGTGTGATCTGTAGGGAAACAAGGGACCAGGTGGAAGACAGCCAGGAGAGGAGAGGTGGAGGTGTGCACGGGAGAGAAGAGAAATGAAAGTCAGAAGAAGCAAGACAAAGATGCAGAGAAAATAAAGGTAGATGGTTTAAATGCTTGGGGTCATCAGCCAAAGTGATGCTCGGTGCACAAGACAGGTTATGAAGAAAGTGTAGGCAGGGTGGAGACATAATTTATCAGGGTGATTTGTGACAGAAGAATAGCTGTAAGAGTGAAAGGGAAGACAAAATGGTAATGGGACTTTTTATGATTAATAATTTGGAGGGAGCAAAACTAGATTTTAAGATTTCAGCGTATCCACACACACAGGTATTTTGGTAAACATAGCCTTTTCTGTGTGTTTTGGATCACTGAAAAGCAGTGTTGGGTAAGTTACTTTAAATTAGTAACTTAGTTACATTACTAGTTACTTCTATCAAAAGTAACTCAGTTACTTTAGATAGAAGTTACTCGTTACTTTCAAAGTAACTAGTTACTAGGGAAAGTAACTTTGGTTTTATTCAGAATTCTCTCATTAATGTGTTGCTTCCCTAACTGGATACCCAGCAAGAATGCCAGTCTTCTAGCTTGCTTACATGTTAGAACTATCCTGCCACAAGTGCACTTTTCCACCTACCAACAGATAGGAAAAAATAATGTGCATATTTCCACAAGAGAAATCCCACGCCTGGACTGTCGTCGACTGCCGCCATGATTCTAGCCTACGTCACGCATGCTTTTTACGTCCAACGCGGAAACTGCAGTCGTGGTGCTTTCGATTGTACTTGGAACTCGGAAATTCTGCCTTTCGAGTAGGAAGATGTAGGTAACTCCAGACTGCAGATGAGCTGCATACAGGGCTGAACTGGGAGAAAAAAATTGGCCCGGGCATTTTGACTAGAGACTGGCCCACCATTATCGGAAAAACCATAAAGTCTTTGAATGAAAACAAATGCTGTTGTGACAGTGATGTACACTGTCTTGTTGGTATATATGTATCAAGCTTATAAACTTAAACCATCCTCTCTATTCTGGTACCCAAAGACTGCTTGGTGGAGTTAACCTTCTGAACTATGTACAACACATGGTGGAAACCTGAAATTAAGACAGAGAAGACTAGAGGTGAGACATGATCATTACTGAATATTAAAAATAATAAATGACAGATTTAGTGATATTTTCATAAACAATTTTTTACCACATTAATTAACATCGTGGCAGGGCAAAATATTTTTTCTAACATGGCAACCTTTAAAAAGTGAAAGGAGACAGAAAGACAGGTGAGAAAGAATAAAACTTAATTGACTTTTTGATGGCATTTTACACACAGTACTGGTATAGTATCTAGAAAATATGGGAAAATACTGGCATCATATACAGTACAGGGACCCTGAAAAAAAATTACTATGTACAATAATGGGTTTCTATACATTTTACATCAGATGAAAACATTTGTTGTAAGATTCAGATAATTATTTATTAAAAGCGAGACATTTTAAATGAGAATAAGAAAGAAAAGTATTTCTTTGTGCCCCCCTTTCCCTGTTAATGCCCTACCTGGCCCCCTGGCAAAACTTTGCTAGACCCGCCCCTGCACAGTTACCAGCTGTCAGCTACGTAGAAAAGGATCCTGGTGTTATTTGTCTCTCAGAAACAGTTCATAACTTCCCTTCAACTCATTCATGTCACCTAAAAGATAAACCTGTTTCTCCATCACCTGTTCAGCTCTGATGATTCAGTAAGGACATCTCCTGGTTTCATCTTCATGTTTCCCTCTCACCACATATCCAAACCGATATCATGACCAGCAGCTTTTACAACTGTGGCTCCAACAAACATCAGCTGATACTAGAAGGTAATATTAAATAAATTCTAACAACAGCTGATCAAGCTTAAATGTGCTGCTATTGTTTAGCGCGACATCGGCTTGTTTCCTCTTTCTGGCGCAAAGTGGGCGATACACAAACAAGACAGACGGGACTTCCATCAGAAAAGCCAATCAGCTGATCATTGATCAGTTTCATGATTGAAGTAGCAACAGGAGAGGGAGGGGAGAGAATGAGAGAAGAAGAGACAGCTTCAGCGTAAAGACAGAATAACTCCAGCTTTCGTGCCAAGACAAATCGCGTTCCTTTTCAGCTCAATACGAAACGCGTAATGTTTTCTCTGAATACGGAACGATTCCGTTTTTTAGGAGATGGTTGGCAACTTTAATAACCAACTGTCAAAGGAAAATTGTATATATGTGATCAGCTACATGAAATGTATCCTTTCATTATTTGTGTTTAAGCAGATTTCTACATGACTTTTCACCTCTAACTTGTGTGATGAACTTATGCAGCTACTAACCGCTTCCTGTTTCTTAAGAACATTTAGATGTAGAGAAGTGAAACCTCAGCTCTTTTTACAAGAACACATACACACACATACACACACACACACACACACACACACACACACAGAACAATCTTGTATAAATAAAGAACGCAGATGGTGACAAAGCGCGAGTCCATGAGTGTCTTCTGTGCGAGCGCTCTGTGACCATCCTCGCGAGTGAAAGAACTGCAGTGTTTGTGTTTTCTAACTCAGGAGTCTTAGCTAAAGAAAGAACGGCAGGGTGATTTAAAGAAATCCCCTGTCACCAACCTTATGAATAAAAAAGAAGTTCAACATCAGTAACATCATAGCACCCGCCCAGCTGTATAGAAACTCCATTATGCTAGCTAGTACGCAGTACGAGTTATTGTAACTGACTGTAAAAAGTCAGCACAATGAAAATAAACTCCACCTAAACTTGGTTTATATCTGACCCAGATAGACTGCAGGTCATAACTTCTTACCTGAAGTTCAGTTCACCTGACACGCGGACCGGCGGCCGCCTCGGGTCTCTCCTCCTCCTGCCTCCCCTTTCCCTCATCCACCTGCTGGCCTCCACCACTTGCTGATGTTACTAAATCTGTGGAAGCTCTGCCATAGCCACCACCAAACAATTGAGTTATTTTTACACATCTGTCATCGTTTATACCGTTGCAGAAAAAAAAGAAAAAAAAAACATCGGCCCATAAAAACGAAAAATCAGCATCGGCCCACCGAGTCCAGCTATGGCTGCATATGTGTTTAGTAGTAATTTGTTTTTGTAGAGGGCTAGCAAAACAACCATTTTCGAGGGCTTTGCCATATTGGAATCCCGACTTCTCTGACGAGGCTAACCAGAACGCCGTTTACTCGAGTGTGACATAATTCCCAGGTCTGTGTTGCGATTTCCGAGGTAAGTCGAACGTAACACACGAAGTAACGAATAACGACCCTATCTAAATCCCAGTAACGATTAACGCGTTCCTGAATTTGGCACAATAACTAGTTACCGTGTTCGTTACCACAATAATAACGTAATTATTATATTGCTATCACAATGCCAAGTGGGTGGGTCCATGGGATAACTCGATAATGAAGCAACGTAGTTGCAAGTTTCAAGTAGATACCATAAGTATATCTAATAAAAATCTTGTATGAGTTCAAAGTTCAGCGTCCTCGACCTGAAGGTCACTGAACACCTTTATCTTCTTTTTTGACATCAGACTAAGTTTATGGGCTTTTGGTAGGCCATCATTTCTGTAGTTAGGTTTACAACACCACCTGTTCCCAGTTTTAAGAAATGCCCACATACATGAGGATGGACCCTCATTGGGAGTGACAAGGACAGACAAGAACTGAAATTAGAATATGAGAGGGACAGCTCGGGTTGAGTAGTTTGGACAAAAACTTTGAGAGACAAGGCTGAGATGGTTTGGACATGTACAGATGAGGGATAAATAAGGAGCTTCCAGGCAGGTAGGAAAGAGGAAGACTTCAGAGAACATTCATAGATTTTATAGGCATTCCATGATACAGCTTGTGACCATAGGGTTGCATCCTCAGCACCATCCTCTACACCCTGTTCACCCACGACCGTGTCGCCTCCAACAAAGAGAACAGCATACTGAAGTTCATAGTTGACACTCCAGTGATCGGTCGCATCACTGGAGGGGACGAGGCGGCTTATAGGAGGGAGGTGGCCGGTCTGGTGTCATGATGTGAGGACAACAACCTTACCCTCAACACTGATAAGACAAAGGAGATGATAGTGGACATTAGGAAGAAGAAGAGGCCTTACCGGCCGCTGTTTATCCGGGAGCATGAAGTGGAGAGGGTGAGCAGCTTTAGGTACCTGGGCGTCCACATCAGTGAGGACCTCACCTGGAAAACTGAACACCACACAGCTGGTCAGGAAGGCTCAGCAGCAGCTGTATTTCCTGAGGAGGCTGATGAAATTTGGTATGTCGGCCAAGATCCTCAGCAGCTTCTACAGCTGCACTGTGAAGACATTAGATACATTGACCAGCTGTATCACTGCATGGTACGGCAGCACTACTGCTATGGACCGGAAACGCCTGCAGAGAGCGATAACAGCTTCGGAGAAGATCAGGACTCAGCTGCTCTCTCTGCAGAGCATCTACCATCGCAGAGTCCAGAGGAGAGCTGCCTCCATCCTCAAAGACCCCACACACCCAACACGGACTGTTCACACTTCTGCCCTAGAGACTAATGGTTTAGAAGTGTGAAATCTAGACATCCAGACTCAACAACTCCTTCTTCCCCACTGCTATCAGACTCCTGAACAGCTGACCTACATCAACTGCAATTTGCACATCAGGAGACTTTGCACACTAAGTTCACTTTGCACATTAAGCTCCTTGTACATCCATCTACATCGACATCTGCATACCTCACTTGTCTTCACTTACTTATTATTGTACATATTTATTTATCTTCCATTATTTTTTATCCTTATTTTTATCATTATTTATCTTGTTCTTTTGACCCTTACCTAACTTGGCATTTGTGTATGGACTGCAAAGGAAGAATTTCATTGCACAGAGAAATGCTATTTCTGCTGTACATATGACAATAAACGCTTTGAATCTTGAATCATGGGTGAGGGTAGGGACATAGATCAACTGGTAAATTGAGAGCTTCACTTTTATACTCAGCTCTCTCTTCACCTTGATGTACTGATACAGCAGCCACATCACAGGATCAATTCAAGGTTTAGTTCATTCTCAATTTTAATAAGTGTATTCTGCTTGAATCAGTTAAGTAGAACATGAGTAGAGAAAAGGAAGGGGAAAAAAACAGCTCTACTTTCTGTTGCCCACATTGTAGCGGGAGACTTTGGGGTTAAAGTGGGATTCAGCATGTGGGAAACCCTAAAATTGGCTCTAATGGCTCAGTGCACATGCTGTGATCAGCTGACCTGTGCTGCTGCTTTGAGGTTTACTGCTCTTTGTGGATTTAAACACTGAATTCAATAAAATGTAAGCAGATGTTTCATTAGTCGTCCTCTTCATCTTAATTTCAAATGCTGCACACAAACAGTTGCTGTTGTTTGTTGAGTTGATCTAAATGTTGCATTAGATCAACTCACTTAAAAAACAACATTACTACCTTTACTCGTTCTCTTCTTTTGTAGGGCCAGCTAAAAGCTGAAGTACTGTGACCCCATGGACATGGACATGTGCACTCCTTCCAAAAACAAGCTACATTAGCCCAGATTAACCTGTGACTATGGCACACGGTTAATACATGAACAGGATTGCCTTTCATGTATTACTGTTTAAGCGTGGTTTAATGTTCAAAGCCCTGCAGTAACGTAAAATAATAACACCCATCAAATGCCTTAAACCAAAAGTAGCAAGACTATTTAAAAAAAATTAAGAAGTAGAAAGTACAGATATGTGTTGAAAAAATGCATGGAGTAAAAGTGAAAAGTAAAGAACAGATAGCTGAAAATTCTACTTAAGTACAGTAAGGGGGAGGAAACTAGATATACACTCCAGACTGGAATAAATTCACTAAGACAGATCTTACAAAAATCAGAACACCTTCCTAATAAACACAAATCCAAAGGCTCACCTGAAGTTGGAACAGGTTACTTTTAATTTAAGTGTAATCGCTTGAATAGCTTTTGACAAATGAGAATTATGACCTTTGTTTTTTCATTGTTTGCATTATCAGCCATACTCTCTTTTCCTCCAGCAGTGTTTGCTAAGTCGATCATGTGACATACAGCGATACCGTGCTCCCAATATTACGCTGTGGCATTTTCCTCACATGCCACCACCACCATGTCCCACCGGCACCAATTTTCATTCATAATGATCTTCATGCGCTGCATTGAAGGATGAGGATTTCAGCAGCTTTTGTCTTGGCACTGTCCCAGCACTTTGAGTCCTGATGTGCAGTCATAATTATGCTGTTCATGCTGAATGCCTATTGTGTAAAAATGCAGTGCAGCTGCCAACAAAAGCAGAAAATTGAGGGATTTTTTTTCCATTTACAAGCAATAAATAATTGCATACAATATGGGGTATGCTAAAAATATATCCCAACTGAAGGCATAATACTAGGAGAAATGTATGGAATAAAACAATAACACAGGATGACATGTACTGGCAGCTGCAAGCGGTCACCCACAGATTAAGAAGGGGCATTAAGAGGATTCGGGTTTCTTGGAGGAGAATAGCTGCGGTTTAGGAAATTATTAAATATGGTTCAAAATCAAGAACATAAAATTGTTCTAAACTTAGTAATTTATCATAAACATGGAGCAGTTCATTTCCAGTATTCATTAATTTAATTCAAATGTTGCAAAATAATGAGCTGAATCACACAAGCAGTTCTACCTTGCACTTACTGTTACATGCATGACAACACACTATATCAAAAAGTAACATCTAAATACCAAAACAAGGCATATATATGGTATTTGATAATAAATAAATTCTCCATAACACTTTAAAAAGTAGTACGTTAAAAAGTCAGCGGGTAGACACTGTGTGCTGACATGCAGGGGCGGATCTAGAGAAAATTTCTTAGGGTGGCATGAGGGTGGCAAAGAAATCAAATGGGGTGGCAAAATCAAAGCCTTTTTTTCCCCCCAAACACATGCAGGTGGTTACATATGGTTAAAATGATTCAAATGCAGTAAGTATACACGCTTTTCATATAAATATAGCCTATAACTTAATTATTGTCTGTAGCCCACATAATTACACACTTTAGTTACATAAAACATGTGAGTTTTGATTTTATGTACTGTATAGCCTGTATAACAAAATAAATATGTAGCCCAATAAGTATAAAATCCAGAAAGCTACACAACATGGGGCAGTTCATTTACAAACACAAGTCTAACTTGAGTTTCACACTGTTAGAAAACAATCACATTGTTACAGCTTAAATTACACAAAATGTCAGAAATCTGCACCGTCATGGACAAAAATTTAAACCTAATTTTTCATGATTTGTTGGATTAACCCACCGGACATTTTTGACTCCTTTTGAGTTTACGTTTGTATTTCACCCTCAAATTGTTTCTTTTTATTTTTTTCCTCTTGCCTTGTTTGGTTTCATTCTTTTCAGCTCAACTGAATTTAGGTTGGGGTTTTTTGTCACTGACATACTGCATTAGTATTACTGATCTGAAATCACACAAAGAACTTAAAATCCTAGTAGTATTTTTTTACTGTAAAAAAAGTACATTTTTATAACTTGAAATGCAAATATAAAATGTACATTTTGTAAAGATATACAACTATTTATCTAAAAATGCAGCCAATACACCTGCCGTTTTTTTCATTTTCAACAACCATTTAAAAATTACTAAAACTAAAATGAGAGAACAATCAGGTGTCCCAATAAGATGCCCCACAAATGATGTGTGTCAGTAAAAAAAAAGTTTGTCCACCAAAAGACAGAGGAGAACAGCACAGGGAGAAACCTGTAGGCCTGACAACAGGTCTATCACTCCGCTGGTTTTCTACTTAGTGACAGTGTTTACATTGCAAATGTGCCTTTGTGACATTCATTAGTGCCCTCACTGACACACAAAACAAATGACTACACAACTCTCTCGCTCTCTCTTTCTCACTCGCTTGCTCTGTCTCGCTGCCGTTACCGTCACTCCCAAAACTTTCTCCTCTTCCTAAACAACCAAATAACCAAATCCCACGTGTTGAATTTTTTTCAATTGGTCGACATGGTACATTTTTCCACCGATAGGAAAGAGGTGGCTTTTTTTCCTTTCTTTACTGTTTTCACGCTGTCCTTAGAAAACGCTTCAAACACACACACACAAAAACGTGACGACAGTATTTAGAAAAAAGCATGGCTTATGTATGTTATCATAACTCTGGATTTACTGGCCTGTAATTAAAATTTAAAAACTTAGAAGTCCGAACTTTCGATGTGGGCTGAAAGACTCAGTGTGGCTGCAGCTTGTTGCTATGTCAGCTTAAATCAATCATGTGATTTGGAGGTGCAGCGTGTCCGTGGACCACAGAGGGTTAATAACACTCACCTTCCTTCCATTTCCAGAGTGTAACATCCAACCACCTGTGCAAAATCCGAAATTCTCATGGTGTTGTTCAAAATGTGTTCTGGCACAATCATAAGCATTGCTTGTTACTGAAAACAAGAAAAAAGCCGGTCCTGCTATGGGCTGAACCATTTGTTAATGGTGGAGGGGGGGACACTATCCAATATATTCAGTTTTAGCATTTATATTCACTGTTGACTGTAACTACACTCAAACTGTTAATGCTATCTTATTTTAATAAACAACACTGTCATATGCAAAACTGGGGTGGCAAGGAATCATTTTAGGGTGGCACTTGCCACCCCATGCCACCCTTCTAGATCCGCCCCTGCTGACATGAGATTAAAAACAATAAAACTAATTTATTCTTCTTTCTTGTGATGTTTAAATCATTGCAACTTGTGACATTTTTTTCCAATTGAAAGTAACAGTTGGAAGGAAATGGTATTTAAGTTTAAGTTTAAACACATGTGCTTGGCCAGAGTATAGGTGCAGGGTTCTAGTTTATTCCTATACCACTACAATTACCATAAGCTAAAAGGTTATTAAATGCCTAAAAAAAACCACACACAGCTGAATCAAAAGTGCTCAGCCGTGTGTGATATGGATAACTGTCAATATCTCCAAGGGGTTCCAAATATTAATGATAATTGAAGGTAGAGTGTTGGCAAAACAGCTGATTATTACTGGCAACAAGGTGTTGCTTTTAAGTTAGAAAGTTGGAATAAAAAGGTTAACAAGTGCAACATTGAACTTTCCTTGGCAAACATAGTTTGTTGAAATGGAATTTAATTTGTTAAAATGAAAAATAAAAAGAGATTCTGAGCTGGCATGTAAACCAAGCTACATTATTGATACATGGTAGCATAGACTGCATGAATGAAGATGCAACAAAATACTCTGGAAATATATTGAATGGCTTTGGGTTGAATTTGTCTTTGGTAAACCTAAATTTACTGTGAAGAACTAACTTACTGTTATTTACGCTCTGATTTACATTTTCTTAGCATGCCCAGCTCAAGTCATTGTTAACCAGAGATGGATTCAGTTTCCTAGCCTCCTGACTACCAGCAATGCAAATTTGTCCTCTGTAGAGCACCTTTCTAAACCTGAATATCTCCCATGCACTGCATACTACAGAATTGCCTCCTTTTGGTATCTACAGAGGACATTTAGGGCTTTCCAATGATACCAAATGTGAAGGGGTGGAGCTTTGGGAACTTTAGTTTTTTCATTAAGGAACATGGCGGCCATCGCTGCAAGCACATTTTATGGGAAGAAGAAAAGTAAGTGCATAAAACTTCTTATTGAGCAATTTTTAGCTATAAATGTTGTTAACATATTTTAAATAAGTCTCTTAATAACACATTAAAACATAGTATGCTTAATTCTAACTTCATTTTAGTATAGTATTGTAGTGTTTAAAAAATGTCCTCCGTAGTGGACATTTGTAGTAATTTCCAGGGTTTTAATAGTTTTGCAATTTTCATTAGTTTTTATTTTTATTTAGTTTTGACTTCAGATTTTCAATTTTATATCAGTTTTAATTAGTTTTTACCAATTGTTTGCTAGTTTAGTTTAGTTTTTATTTTTTTGAAAATCCTTAGTTTCAGTTTAGTTTTGATTAGTTTCAGTTATAGTTTTAGTTGTGTTTGCAATAAATAAGTGTAACAAAATCCCAGTTTCATCATATCAGTCATCCTCTTCTGTTTATCCTTGGGTATGTTGCTATTTCAGCTACCATACCCTGCACCCTGGACAGGTCGCCTGTCTGTCGCAGGGCTAACATGCAGAGACAGACAACTCACATTCCCACCTATGGGTTCTTTAAATAAATAAATTAGGGCAGATGAACAACCGTTGATACCAGGCAACTATAAAATGTATATATTGGCCCCAATGAGACTATTAACTCTTGCAGCACCGGGTGTTCGTAATTTTGGTTCAAGTGAATTGATAAACTTTTTGAAAGCAATTGACTCACACAGTTATGTAGATATTCCAGTCCTGTTGTCTCGGGATGCATCACGCTGCCTTGCCTGGTGTTAGCTTCTGTTTCTGGGGATGAGGGTTGAGTGTGCTCATCTTATCTTATCTTACCTTCTCAAGGTAAGCTAGCTTAGCCTTCTTGTGTGAGCTTTTCAAGTGCACTTTAAGGTTTGTGGGATTTTTTTCCCTTTAGAAATGTCCCTCATAATTTGTCTCTTTCCACTACAAGACACTTGCTTTATCCAAAACACAGTCATATTCAAAGTAATCCCAAATTGGCGCTTTCTCCCGACTTTTCCTGACATGATTCTGCGCGTGGACCGCGCAGCAACACAGACGACTCGACTAACGTACTACCACCTGCTGGCATAATTAGACACAGCAAGAAAAAAATCTGGAAACTAAACTTCATTTTCACCCTTGACTATTGTATGACACGCACACATCAACGAAAACTAAACACATTTTTGCTATAAATTCAGTTAATTTTAGTTAATTTTGTGAAGACTCGTTACACTTTTAGTTAGTTTTCCTTTTTTGGTTTTTATTTTTATTTCTGTTAACGAAAATGTTTTTTCACTTCTAGTTTTCGTTATTTCGTTAGTTTTCGTTAACGATAATAACCTTGGTCATTTCCTCCATTTTATTCTGTTTTTTTAAATGACCAGAAAAGGAGTCCTTTTTAGAAGCAGAAAGAAATTTATTGCAGTTTGATGAGGGAAACCCAGATCTTGAGTTGTCTGATGAAGAAGATCATAGGGAATAAGCCCTTCAAGAAGAAAGAAGGAGGAGCATCAGAGATGGTACTCAGACCTGAACTTGCTGTCATTAAGTGGTTGGACAACAAGCCAGTTGTCATGGCATCCTCTGCCTATGGCAATCAACCTCAGGACAGACGCACAAGATGGTCTAAGAAAAACAAAAGGTTTGTCCATGTGCCAAGGCCAATGGCAATTGCTGAGTACACTACCATTATAGGTGACGTGGACCTTGTTGCCTAATGTTGAGTTTCTACAGGATGGTCTCTCGCACTCAGAAATTGACAGATGTGCAGTTCTCTACTTTTTGATCTGGCAATCACCAACTCGTGGCTTCAGTATAGCAGTGACTTGCAGTTTTGGGGGAAGAAACCGCTACAGTTCCTTGAGTTCAAACTTCTCCTTGGCGAAGAGTTGAAGCAAATGTTTGCCATCAAAGTTCATTTTTACATGTTTGGCCTTGCAATGTCCTCTGCAGTGGACATGTGATATCTAAAAAATTAAAACTTTTTTTTCCCAAAACATTATTTCAGTCTTCTAATTACCTTACAAACATTGGGGGATTTAATTTTTTTTTTGATTGGACAACATTTTTTTTCCTGGTAGTCAGGAGGCTAGGAGTACGAAACAAGCGGTGCTTTCAGCGACAATAACTGAATGTGGCCACAAGATGGCAGTGCGATAAAGGATAGATCTAAACAGACTTGAGAAAGATGACTTTATTTTGGAATATTTTCACTCTTGTCTAATGTTAGACTTGACAAGACAAGCACTGTTTGTTTTGGTTGCCCTGACAGAATTCCACTGGTTTAGTGTATCCTGATCCAGTGCTAATCAGAAGAAACTGTTAAGCCTAATTTTAAAATCAGTGTGAGAGGTATTTGAGAAACTCAAACAACCACAAGTAAGTCTGCAGTCTGAGAGTGCTCAAATAAATTAATATGCAACTATTTTTAAATTTGAAATCAATTCTGGATTTAACACGGAGCCAATGAAGAGAAATGAATATTGGAGAAATATGGTCTCTTTTATCTTAGATTTTAGTCCAAGTACATTAAAAACTGTGGACCGCTTGGAGACATTTTTTCATCATTTTAAAGTGGATTATCTCCAGTGTGGTAAGGAACATCACAACAATACAGCAGTGTCAGAAAAAAGGTTTGATTAAAAAACAAACAAAAAATAACATTTGTCACTCCACATCAGTTCAAATTTCTTCATTTGTAAATAGCTTGAACAAAGGTGGACATATTTAGGTGCAGTCTAACTTTTCCATAACTACAAGTCTAACATTGCACCGATGCTAAAATGTGATTTTTTTGTAAAGTTCCTCAACATAAAAAGCAGAGCGGCGTAGAACAAATTCTGCTGCTCTCCTGCACATGACACTGCACATAAATATTCAATAAATTAGCTGTGGCTGTTATATAGATTGATCAGTCATCTCTGGCACACTCTGACAGGCAATGCCAGGGTTGAAATATTAATGCTGACAAATTAGGGATTTCTGAGTAAATGATGTCACATTCCACAGCACCACTCAAATTGACTTGCTGGTACGAGGGCACATTTGCCAGGTCGGTATTACTATCACTTGCTCCCCCTCGTCTCTAACCTTTCATCTCTTGTCTCCCTCTCACTCCTGCCTCAAAATGATATTCATTATTATATCGCTAACCAGGAGTCATGCTTTTCTTAAATCCTAGGAACTAAGAGAAAAATAATAGAAAATAGAAAAAACTAATTGGCCAAAAGGCCAATTCACAGCTCAGCCAGATTTTGTGCTGGCAATTGGAGCTCAATGTGACCCAGGGCCCCAGTGTTGAAAATGGTAGAGTGTTGCCCAGTGAAAGCTGGGATGTGATAGTTTGGGGAAATAAAGCTACATGTATGAGGAACACCCTCCTATGTCCAGTGGAGGATTTTGACCAGCTTCAATCACAGACAGAGGGAATCATGCTTCAGGACTCCTAGATATGCTGGGATTAGTAGCAGTGATTGCTAATAGATTAGACGGGCTGCATTCGCGCTCAGGCATATGTGAAAATGTATTATTTCAGCTGTGAGGATTATTTTGTTGTTTGACATTTTTAAATTAGTGCATTACATTAAGTTAAATTACATTTTAAATAGCAGTGTAACTTTTATGACATTAACATCATAAAATGAATCAAAATAAATGACAGTGAATCACAGAATAATGAATGCTCATAAAATAAAAAATATATTCAACATTTAATAACAAAAAATGCTACAAAAATGTTGTAAGAACAAGATTTAGGTCTAATTGGTATCATATCTAATAGCGTTCTTATCAGTAACATTTATTCTACATATAAACAGTTCAGTTTATCTCAGTTTTATTGAATTGAAATATTTAATTTTGTCTTAAATAAGTTTGAAACTAGTTTTGCAATCAGATGAGTTGCCTCTTGTGGTCATTGCAAAGAATGCAGGTTTAAGGCACTCCTGCACAGGATTTGCTTTTCATTGTCTTTTACATAGACTTGAAGGCTCCACTCCAGTTGAATTGAATGACGCAGTGTGTGTAATGTGAAACGGGGCAGTTGCACAGTTACACATAGAGTATGTGTACTGTTAAGTTAGGGCATCTCTCTTCCGGAAGTTGGTTACAGCAAACTGCTGCAAACTGGTTTCCTAACCGGAAAGAGATCCATGTACATGAGTTATTTTTAAACTGCTTGAGGCAATAAATGAGTGATAGCCTGGTTTGGGACTGAGACCCTCTAATGCTCAAGAAAGAAAGAATACGCTACAAATACTAAATCCTAAATTGCCTCAATGTATTGATTAGTGAGTGTAACTGATAAAGTTCCTAAGATGCATAAAATAAAGTGTGTGACTGTTCAATGTTCAAGAAAATCAATCCAAAAATTTAAAACATTCTCAGTTTCTGTCAGGATGTCGCTGTGTCGATGCAGAGAAGAGAGGACCCAAACGCAGGACTCGGCTTGGTGATTATTATGTGGGCAGGATGAACAGAACGTAAGCGATAGACTGGCTGGCTGAACGGAACTGGAAACACACATGTGGGACTGACAACAACAATGACAAGACAATGAACTGAGAGAAACTGAGAGTTTAAATACACTGGCTAATGCTGATGATTAGATACCGGTGAGTACACAGCTGAACTTAATTTAACTAATGATACGTAGGAAGTGGAATAAAACATAATGCACAGAGACAGATGGCTGACATAATAAAACAGTAAATGCGAACATGTGGAAAATAAAGAGAGAAAATGAACAAACTGAAAATACTGGGTCAACGACCCAGGAACCCTAACAGTTTCACACCGTGCAACAGTTTTAGGTATTATGTTGACAGACTTGAGCAAACACACTGAAAGTGATGTGTACTGTCTCATTGTGCTGGTGTTTATCATTTAACAAGATATAAAATATCACCGATGATAAATTTCATAATCACATTTAAGCACTAAACATGAACTGAAAACATTTTTTTGTTTTTGTTGTTGCAGGTTGAGCTTAATATTATATGTAACTATGTAATATTTCAGCATTTCAGCTGCTCTTCATTTTACTTGAATAAATGTGAATCAAGTTACTGAGTTCGTCAAGTTAAACTAAGTGTTTCTTATGATTTTTGCGTCTCAGCCCAATATTTATGTTTATCTGATCTTCTTTTGTTTAATACAGAGCCCAGCCTCATTCACTGACTGAATGTTGCACGTTATGTAACGTTGCTGAGTAAGATATAAAGCCTACCTTCACATTTACTTATTCAAGGCGCCAATAATTTACCCTTGTGGTTTTCCAGATGACAGAGAGAAGTCCTGCTCAGCAATAAGCCTCAGCTCATCTGCTGCTAGTCATCCTGCAATGAATGAGGTCGCATCTGAGATCAATACTATCTGTGAGTAATCACTAGCAGGCCGGACAGCCCCACATGAGCTGCTCACCACCCTCATTTTGTGTGTGGATATTCCTTTACGGTACAGCTCACATATGAAATTTGCTATTACTTGAATGCAGTGTCCCTGAACATTTTTGTGTTTATTTGACAGAGAAATTGTGTCCTCCTAGAGTTGCTACAGGCATTATTATTTTTATTTTGCATAGCTAGCCTAATTTTCTCAATAAGTGACATGAGTGAAATGTGATACATGTTTACTAGAATACAAGACATCACTGAATATCTCAAATTGTTAGAACAACATTCAAGAAGCAAAAAATACTGCAATATCACTGCAGTTAGAAGCATTAAAAGACAAAGATAATCAGTAAATTCTCAAGTTTGATCAAATTAAAACAAAGAAAAACATTTGGTTGTTTTTATTACATAACAATTCAAACAACATTGACCAACGTTTTTTTTAATACCTAGATACTAATACTATAATTAATTGACTAATAATGCAGAATTTATAGCCCTTAGGTGATGTTCTTGGGTCTTTGACTGTTCAGAGAGAGATTCTGGATGTTGGAATTTCATTTATAGTTAAAAAGTTGTCTTGAACAGAAAGGTGAACAACAGTGGGCTCACCATAAAGATTAAAGATAAAATAAATATATTTAAAAAATTGCAGATTGGGAGGCACAAACAGTGGAAAGTATACAGTTTTTTTTTTTTAAACAATCAGCTTCCTCCGAGTACTTAAAATAATGAAACTTTCAAGTGTTTAATCAGGGTTTTTAACAGTTTACCAATAAGTTATTTGCATATTGTGATCTGACTCCCTCTGGAATAATTTTTGACACTATCTTTGTGATAGTACAGAGATATAACATTCAGTATCCACGTAAACTATGCATAGCTAACATTGTCATAGTTGTAGGCTTAATTCCCACTTGTGCTGCAGTTCCAGAGAACATAAACCCATGCCATACTGTATGAGTTAGAATCAAATAATGTTAGGATTTTCTGTGGCACTTGTTTCTGTTGTGCCCTCTGACTTGCCATTGGCTTCTGTTTCAAAAATGTCAGGGGAAGAAAAAAAAAGCACAGTAAATGGAAACTGTCTGCGATCCATTTATCAGCCGCCATGATGAAAGGAAATGGAATACCCTCCCCTCATGCTTCACTCTCTCCTCTCTGTTCTTAATATAATCACTTGGCCTCACAACTGTCTTTTTTTTTATTCTACCCTGTTTTTTATAAGCAAATTACTCTATCAGAACCCGACGGCGTCTGTCCATCACAGTGAAGGAGTAGGTGGAATGTCACTCAGACAGCTGACTGACAAGGAGGCATGCACAGGGAAACACAAGATGAGGTGGAAGATGGACAGGACGAGGAAAGGAGATATAAGCGAAGGAGGAGGAGTTGAGGATTTAAAAAAATGGAAGGACACAGGACATAGAGGGCAAGAGCAGGAGATATAGAAAACAGGCTGAAATGAAAGGAGGGGGAAAAAATGTGGGCCTCCTTTTTTGTGATATGTCCCCTGGGTGTGGCAGTATCAAGTCAATCTGGGGCGCTAATTTGTGTCAGGGTTTGAATCCTATCTCCTTGAGAGGTGAGTAGAAGGTTGATAAAAACTGAAGTGGAATTGAAGTTGGATGCACAAGAGGATACGGGGCACAACAATGGTTTGGGGGAGGGGAGGAGGAGCAGTTTGCTCCCCATTCTGATACTTTCCCTATCCACTCCAAATACCTCTGACCTTGGCCAAATGTTCCTGCCTCTCATACTGTAACTTCGTCATTGTTTTTAAAGAACAATTTCAATTTGGATCTTTCATAGTTCTGCCAGTTTATTGTAGTCATTTGGATTTTATTTAATCAGAACTGATAAAAAAGAAGGAAGGAGCAAACATGTAGTTTGACATTCAGAACAATCATTTGACAAAAAAAAATCTACTGATAGCTTTCATGATTTTTCCCATCTGGAACCATATGGGTCATGCTTCTTAAATGATGGATGCCAAGACATAATGCTGCATTTCATTAAAAGTGGGAAGTCAGTGTACATAAACCTTAGTACAACTGTAAAACTTCTAATCTGTACTGCCTCTGTTGTGTATGTGTGACTCACTAAGTAAACCATACACAGAGCAGTAACTGGGCTCTATCCCTGAATGTTCTACAGCAGTTAAAAACAAGTATTGTGCTATATTTCTAGCAATTGATGAATGACATCTCACTGTGGGGAAGATTTGTCAAGATCATGTCAAATCAGATACCTTTACAAAAGCCTGCAAAAACCCTAATCACAATGTTGAAATGGCAAAAACCTGCAAGTTACCAGCTGTGATTAAAGATGTCACGTTTTGCCTCATGTTGTGGAATGCATTGAAATGAGGACCAGAATGCAAATCCACTGACAGGTAGAGTTCATTAACAAAAGATGAGCTATGTATTTGACTGGTTAAAAGCGAAAAATCAGCAAACTGTCACAAAAACACAAAGTAACAAAACCAGGTAGCTCACCAAACAGATAGATAAACAGTACAACACAACAAGGCTCAACTCAAAGACGGGGCTACAGATACACACAAAGACACACTGGGGGCTAAAGCTGAAACTATTCAAGGACGAGTTGTTTTGACATTTCAGTGCTTCTAGACTATACCCACATTCTTTTCCAGAGGGTGGTATTTAATTCATAGGTAGGAACACAGCTCAAACTAATCTGACTGACGAGACAGGCACACAACACACACAGGACGAGCGCCTGGGGTGAGAAGGGTCTCCAGTATGAAGATTTGGATGGCGGTCTAGCAGTACAAACGAGACACACCCAGAATAGTCAACTAAAGTCCGGACAGTCCTGATCCCTAAGGATCCCAAGTAGGAACCTGTCACATCCAACTACAAGCCAATAACCTGCCTCAGCATAACATGGAAGCTCCTGTCGGGCACCATAGCGGCTAAGATAAACAGGCACATGGCTTAAGGAGAAAGGAATTGGCAGAAATACCAGAGGAGCGAAACACCAGCTACTGGTAGATAGAACAGTCGCCAGAGACTGCGAGGCCAGACTGACCAAACTGTGCACTGCCTGGATTGACTACAAGAAGGTCTATGACTTAATGCCCCATACATGGATACTGGAATGCCTAGAATTGTACAAGATCAACAGGACCCTAAGAGCCTTCATCAGGAACTCAATGGGGATGTGGTGTACACTATAGGCCAACTTCAAGCCCATAGCACAAGGCACCATCAAGTGTGGGATCTACCAAGGAGATGCTCTGCCCCTGCTGCTGTTCTGCATAGACCTGAACCCCATCAGTGAGATCAGTGACAAGACTGGCAACGGATGCCGGCTCCAAAATGGAGCAGTTTTCAGCCACTTCCTCTACATGGATGAAATTAAGCTGTATGCCAGGAGTGAACAAGACATCTATTCACTGATCCACATCACCAGGATCTACAGCAATGGCAAGTGTAGTTGGATGGTAACGAAGAGAGGGAAGGTAGTCAGAACTAAGGGGATTGAACTACCAGAAGGCAACATTGCAGACATAGAGGGAAGCTACAAGTACCTGGAAACCCCACAGGCAAATGGGAACCATGAAGAGGCTGTTAGGAAAGCTGAGACCACCAAGTACCTGCAGAGGGTCAGGCAAGTCCTGAGGAGTCAGCTGAATGGTAAGAACAAGATCTGGACTATCAACACCTACGCCCTGCCTGTGATCAAGTTCCTTGCTAGAATAATAAGCTGGCCAAATGAGGAGATGGTAGTCACTGACATCAAGACCAGGAAGCTCCTGACCATGCATCGAGGGTTTCATCCCAAGTCCAGCACTTTGAGGCTGTACACCAAGTGGAAGGAAGTAGGCCAAGGACTACTGAGTGTAGTACCACAGTCCAGGATGAGACAACAAACATAGCCACAACCAAATGTGCTCAGTAAATACCTCAGCCAAGAAAGAGCAGGAACCATCATGTAAGGACAGGCCCCTACATGGTATGTACCACCGGCAGATAGAGGAAGTGGCTAACATCTAGAAATCCTACCAGTGGCTGGACTGAAAGACAGCACAGGGGCACTAATCTAATCATGGCAGCACAGGAACAAACTCTCAGGATAAGATCCATAGAGGCTGGGGTCTATCATACCAGGAAAGACCCCAGGTGCAGGCTGTGTAAAGATGCCCTTGAGACAATCTAGCACATAATAGCAAGGTGTATGATGCCAGCAGGCATCATGGTACGGAGGTAATCGGAGTACTTGATGCAGTGACCCCCAAGTTGTGGGGCGATCGTGGGCTCAAGAGTTGAGAGTTCGCCATGTAATCGGAAGGTTACCGGTTCGAGCCCCGGCTCGGACAGTCTCGGTCGTTGTGTCCTTGGGCAAGACACTTCACCCTTTGCCTACTGGTGGTGGTCAGAGGGCCCGGTGGCGCCAGTGTCCGGCAGCCTCGCCTCTGTCAGTGCGCCCCAGGGTGGCTGTGGCTACAACGTAGCTTGCCATCACCAGTGTGTAAATGTGCGTGTGAATGGGTGAATGACTGGATATGTAAAGCGCTTTGGGGTCCTTAGGGACTAGAAAAGCGCTATATAAATACAGGCCATTTACCATTTTACCAAGTTAGGCGAGTGGCTACGGCAGATCCCAGGAACAACATCCGAGATCTCTGTCCAGAAGAGCACAGTTCTAGGAACAGCTAAGATACTGCGCAGGACCCTCAAGTTCCCAGGCCTCTGATAGAGGACCCGAGCTTGAAGAATAAACTGACCACAAGGGTGAGAGGGGAATTTTTATAAAATATATGATATTTTAAATAGTGAATCACAATGTGGAATAGTTAAGATTAAGATATTTGTAAATGATTAACACAAATCCTTTCCTCAATTGCTGTGAGGTTGTAGCAGAGAAGAACATTAAAGTCCCCTTTAAGAAGAAGGGGGTGCTGTTGTTGAGAAGGGGATCCAGGAGATTCTGGTATTCACATTTCCATTTTACATCATTTTGGTTACACTCACAATTATTAACTTAGTATTTGTTTTTTGTACCTTTTTTTTCACTGTACAAAAAGCTTTAAGGACCACCACTACTTATTATTATTTTTAATAAAATTTTTTAACAAAATGTAATTGTTAGCTCTCCCCAACCTTACCAGAAATAAAATCTTACAATACAATAATATTTACTCTCTTTTCTGTATGTTATCTCACTGTCCTATTTTTTATTTTTTTTTATTTTTTGCAGTAGTTGTCTAGTTTCCCTTCTCTTAATAAATTTTCTCAAAATGTGTTTAAAATTTACATAAGTGGTGCTATATGCTATTGAAAACTTAGAAAATGGAAACTAAATCCCATTCTTCTTCTCATACAAGATTTCAGACAGTTTTACTTAATTTTCATTTCTTGGTCCCTTTCACTTTAGGGATCTTGGTAAAGCTAGTTTTTTTCCCCTGTTTTTTTTGTTAGAGAACATGGTGGTTGGCATGGTCTAAATATATATAACCTTAAAGAGCCATTTTTATACCATAATGAAAAGAACAATTTTTAATCAACTGTGACATTCACAATCCTACCTTATCCAGCAAGGTATTAAGGTCTGTAATCCAGGTTAGGTAAAAAAAACATGTTTTGCATGACCTATGTAGTTTAAATTTAAAATAAGCAAAATATAATATAAACCAATGCAAAATATTTTTTTGCACTGTCCTCAAATGTTCACATGGCTTATACAGTTGATTGCATGTCTCGTGTTTTATTAGTAAAAAGCATTTGCAGTTACAGTTACACTTCCTGAAGAGCTGCAGGTGGGGACGTCATCGCAGAGCCTTATGAGCTGCATACCTGGTTCCACCTCCAAATCTACAAAAAAAAGCAGAAAATTAAGCACTTGAATTTGGAATCAGACATGCACAAAGGCTGTGAACAGGAATGAAGATGGAGAAGCGGGGTATTTAGGCTCTGAGGAGAGCAACATCAATGGTACACGGCTGACCTGAATTATAAAGTTAAAAAAAAAAGATACCTGAGATGCTTTTAAAAAAAAGAAATGAAGAGAAGAAGGTCAGAGGAGCGTGGGATAGCATATGTGTGGGAGAGAAACACATACGCTATCCAACCCTTTAACTAGAGCTTAGACAAGTGTCGATCTGGATGTCAGGGGAGTGGTATCTGTATTGCTCTGTCCTTTTATATAAATTATGTAATCTTAATACCTCTGTATTATTATGCTATTTCCTATTCCATGCATTTTGGTAGAGATGGGAATGTGTATGAAAATACCAGACAGTGTCATGTTTTTCTTATTAATAGGGGCAGATTAAGAGATTTGCCATTTGACACCCAAGCTCACAACTGTCAAAACAGCAGGCAGGAAAAAAAAAAAACTGTTCCTTTTTCCCATGTGAAATAACCCCATGATGAAAATACGAATACAAATCTGTGTGAGTGAGAATGCTTATGAGTGATAAATGCTTTTTGGGGTTGTGTGTGTTTCTTTGTTCTTTATTTTATTAACATGAATATCAGTGTATTTCTTAATTTGCCCTCTGTTTTTGTTGATTTTTGGATAGAATGGTCAGTTTCGTGACATAAAGTGATCTGCAGCTTTATACTGGGATGACAATCAGTTGTTCACCCTTGGTTGATTTACTAAAAATCTCAAGGCCCTTCTCTTGCTATAACCTTTGAACTTCTCTCTGGCAGAAATACCTTCAGTTGCCAGTGTCACAGCCAAGACTGCGAGTGCAAGCTTTGTCCCGGACATGATCCTCTCTCCTACCCAATGGCTGCACAACCATCACCCTAACCCCGTGTTTCACACCACCACCCCAACAAAGCCAGACAAGTGATCTCGATTTGTCCTCTGCAGTCCAGGGAAGAAGTTATCGATACAATCAGCCAAATGATGTCAAGGATTTGTCAGCAAAGCTTATGAATGACAAAAACAGTCTACCTCCCTTCACTCTCCTTCCTCCCCTCTCCCAGCCTAAAACACCTCCATTGCAGGCCAAGAAGATTAAGAGCCAGGACACTTTATTGATTTCTTCCCCCTGCATCTTCACCCTCACCTTCTTAAATAGAAGCTTGGGCTACAAAGGCCACAGCAGCAGCTTTTGTGTGCTAAAATGTGGCAAAAAGCTTTCTGGAAGGTTGAGGGAAGGGATTGAATTGGATATTGCAACTAATGCTGCCTCCAGCAGATGGGTTTTACAGACAACTAAAGGGAAAGAGTTCTGTTTGGTGGGCAAGCTAACTGCTTGGTTTCGGTGGCCGGCTGACGTCTCTGCATTCCCTCCTTCAGCTTGGGTTGTTTGTGCAAAAGATCAGTGGGATGGTGGGTAAATAGAATCAACTTTGTGCTGGTGACAAAAGAGGGTGTTGGAAGGGTTGTGGGCTGAGGTGATGTTATTGAGAATCAGGCCTGACAGAAGGGTTTGATGCCAAAGATGGTATGTCTGGCTCTGAGTGGACGTGCTAAATGAGGGCTGATGATAATCTGACTGGCAGACGGTGAAGAAATCGAGAACAAATAGGTAGAGGGAGGGGGAAGTGAGGACCATGTGAATGCCAAAAGTGGACATGTAATGAAAGCATTCAACTAGAAGAGCAATGCTGTGCTTCACAAAAAGAAAAACTTTGCACAATACAAATAAATAAGATTATTTTGGGCATGTTTTATAGCATACTTTGATTTTAAATATCTCATGCTACACAAAATGGAACAAATGGAGAATAGATCATTAAAAATCCACATTGCAAACTTTTTGTCAGATGGCTGAAATTGTTAGAAGCTGCACTTCAAACTTTTGGCAACTTTATAAAACAACAGTTACAGTTTTGCGTTGGCCTGGTATGCAAAGGTGTGAACAGAGGTACAGTTGGGCGTATTATCAGTAAACAAGATAGAGAGTGAAGACTTGTCAATGACTCTGACTAAAAATCCTTCCATCCATACTGCTTCCCATTGTGGGGAAAAGGAAAAAGACCCAACAGTACTTGATCTTCTCAATTTAAGGCAAGGAGTCATTCCCATCTCTAAGAGGAATAAGATGAAAGACCACAAATTTATAATATGTAGAAAACAGGATGCGTGCTTCTTCACTTTTAGTTCCCAAATGTTATCGAAAACTAAGACTAAATTCCTTAATGAACTATTAAAAAACAAAAAAAAAAACAATTTTTTTTTAATTATACTTTTTTAATTAAATGATTTGGCTAAATATTATAACATAATTATCACAAAATCATGAAAAAGAAATACTGTATCTTTATTGTCATTTTGTCTCAAAATTCTCAATTCTCCCTCAGTTGGTTTTGTTATTATTGGTCAGTAAACAGAAGATAATAAAAATAATACCAAAAACTAAAATAGTAGTTATTGGTATTGAAAAAACACACTTCAATAAAAACCTAAAAAAACAGTGAAAATATATATTAATGCCATAAAGACATGCTCCTGCCACCCATCTCTTCACCCACCCCACCCCTGGCCTTGTCTTCTCTGCATTGCAGGAAAGCACACAAGGACTCCCATCTCCTGAAGTAAGCTCTTTGGCAAACATAGTGCTGATTAAAACAAACAGGCCGCTGAGCCCCACGCTGTTGGGGAGGACAGGGCAAACAGGGCTGGTGCATGAGAAGGCCTAGAGATGGCATGAACCAGACTCGTGCGCAAAGAGCAGGGCAAAGACAAAGCTGCCTGTCAGAGGTGTCTGCACTGAGAGAGCAGTGTGGACTCTGCTAGGAGCATGACCACTTTTAAATAAATTTTTAAATCTGTTATTTTCACAGTTCTCAACTTTACTCAGCTTTATTCTTCTGTCTTTGCCCCGGTGCAATGACGGTAAATGGAATCTTGCTTGTGGTGACTAGAGTATTAAAAAAAATCTATAGCAATGTCCACCTAGTTATAGCTTTCAACAACAACATTCTTTAAGAGAAATTGTCCTTGTAAAGATGGCATGCTGTTAAATCAAACTGGGACACAGGTTGTGAGCAAAACCAGCAAAATAAGATTTAATTCTACAGCAATAAGTTGAAGTCAGACATTTAAGACACAGATAGCAAAACTAAATTTGTGCAAATTAACTCAAAACTAAAATAGTGAGAAGATATTTTAAATTATAAGTGAACTGTGGTACTGCAGAAGCCCCATCTCTGTCCAACTAAACAACATGTCAGTTACAGCTATTCTCTCCAGAATTACATTTGTTCAAAAGTGATTTTTTTATGATTTGATTTAAATTTTTGCTTTTTTTCTTCAGGTAACCAATTAAGTCTTCATGTGGACTTTCCTGGTAATCCAAATGACAGGGTATTATTATGGGAAAAATATACCATCCATTCCAATAATAACTGGACCAGCAAATGACTAAAATATATATTTGATATCCTGGTCTTTTTGGAAACACTAGGTGGTCCTTGAGTCAGAGTCATGCTTCCTTAGATAAAATTTAGGAGATAAAAGTTAGGAGACAAAACAGTGTGGATAAAAATCTGATGTTTTATCTTTTAGATTCAAGTAAAACAAATAAAAATAATCAGTCACACTTGACTTACATATGAAGGGCAGAAAGGGGTAAAAAATGATGTAACATTTTTGCATTACTCACTATACATGAATCGCTTATTGATGGAATCACCAATGAAATGTTAAAACAATGCAGTTGTTGTCCTCTTTCCTTCAGACAGCTGGACATATCTGCATGCCTGAGGGATGAACCTGAACTCCCTGGTGGTTACAAGAAGTCCTCTCTCGATGGCTGCCATTCCTCAGTGTACTCATTGGTTTTACTGTCGGCTTAAAAGAGCTTAAGTCCTGCCAAGACTAAGTAACGGATCTTCAGGCATTTATGAAGAATTTGAAATCTTGCCCCACGTTCTCATTCTGTCCTAATTCAATAAGGCTCCTCTCCAAACGAGATTGGGACTATGGATTCTTCTCTCTCTTTCTCTTTCTCTGTCGAAGGGGAGGATCAGACAATTGCTGGGGTTTCAGGACAAAATTGTCACCTCATTGCTCTAGCCCAGGGGTGCCCAATCCCAGTCCTCGAGAGCTACTGCCCTGCAGCTTTTAGATGCGTCCTTGTTCCAGCACACCTGAATCAAATGAATGGCTCGTTATCAGGCCTTTGCCAGACTTGATGGCATGCCGAATTGGTAATCCAACTATTTGATTCAGCTGTGTTGGAGTAGGGATGCATCTAAAAGCTGCAGGACAGTAGCTCTCAAGGACTGGGATTGGGCACCCCTGCTCTAGCCTCTCCTGTCCTTTCTGCACGCAAACACCCTGGTAAGCATCAGATGCTGAAGTGGTCACCCAGAATCCCATGACATCAGCTATGCAAAAGAGTCAACTGAGCAGCTCTGGAAGAAAAACTGCTGCTTCTCTCTCATCAGTGTCCATGATAACATGGGAAACACATTGGGCCACTAGATTGAGCATGGAGAGCCACAGTGTAAAATACTAATACAACAAAATATGTGAGTCAATTAAATTCATAGAGCAAAATTAATGTTTAAATGTGTTTTTCAGAAATGTTTTTTTTTCTTTTCTCTGTTTTTAATTTAGTTCGGGTAAAGAGTCAAAAGGTCCATGCTCCAGCCCTCCAATCAGCATGTTGTCTTTGGGCAAGATAATGAAGTTCTCCCACATGCTTTTTATTTAAAAACACATTTCTATGACTTAATACTGAAAAATATAAAATGTTTTACCATGAAGCTTCATTCTTATTCATATTTAATATTGATCAAGATTTGAGATATGTGAATGGTTGAATGTGTGGTCATTAAAACCACAAAAGTACACATAGAAGTAGATTTACAAAGTTTGGTAGGAACTGCTTTTTTATAGACAATCTGATCAACACTGATGACTGTGAGGTAATCTCTTTTTAAACAGACAAAAAATAAATAATATTAATAGCTTGTGTTTTGAAGGTTGGACTACTGGAGGAGCTGCATCAGTGCTTGAGTAAGTTTGAGGTTGTCAAACTTCTTCTGGCATGTTCTAACTCAGAAGCCTGAAGATGTTCAAACAATTTTGTTCCTGATAATAATGATAATAATAATAACAAAATGATTAAACTTGAATTTCAGATATGGTCAGCACGATTGCAAAAGGTTTTGAAATTTATTTTCCCTTCAAAAGTCACATTAATTTACTTTATTTTTATTTCAAGATTTTCATGTTGTGATCTGTGGCCCACTTTATACATAAAGTCTTTAGCTATCCCTCACTTTATATTTTGCTATATGTGCAGTGGTATATTGAAATGTAAAAACATGATTGGAAATAAAGTATATGAGACAAAAACAATGTTTATACAATTCTATCAAGCTTCTAAATCAATATTTGGTCTGACCACCTTTATTCTTTAACCTGAGCTCTTTTGTAAGCTTTCTTGCAATTTCTTAAAGTAGTCCTGAGAAATAGTTCTCCAGGCTTCCTTAGAACATTCCAAAGCTCTTCTTTGAATGCTGACTGCTTTATGTATGTTATGTCTGCCACTTCCACAAAATTGTTTAGTGCACACAGCACATTTTATGAAGTTTTCTTCTAATAGCTTGTTAAGAATTGCCTTGTTTGGGCAATATGTATATATGTATATATATATATATATCAAACATGTCAGACAGATATACATTGACAATGATCTATTACAAAAGATAATGACATTGTGTAAAATGTAAGAACTTATTTTTGCAGTGCTCATTGTTTTAAGAGAATATTTGCAATCCTTTTGCAATATTTGCAAGTGAGTTTAAATTAAATTATTAAATTATGATTACAGTCTTATTCTCACTTTTTGAAATATTTGATGACGTGAAGGCTATTAGGCTGAAATGTCTTTGTCAACGACTGTAGCCTTTGTGATAGTGAGTCTCAGCAATAATCCCCACTATGAGAGACATCCAGAGGAATATCTACAAAATACCAGAAACCTCACTGACCTGGCTGACACCTTCTATTGACCCTGGTTTGACTGTAGAGTTAAGTTCCCAGGCTTTCCAACTGAAGCCCAGGTTCATAACACACATTCTCTTATCCATTTCTGCCTTTCATCTCGCTCTCCTTTCCCCCATTAAATAGCCTTCGCCATCATATTTACAGAGGCTTACAGAACAGGACCGGGGCACATGGCTGCTGCTCCTTGGATACCCAGTCTGTCTGCCACTTATCTGAGGGATTACTGAGGTGAGGGCCAGCTACCGCAGATTAGAGACAAAGGCCAAATTAAAACAGGGTCTATCAACAAACACCAGGACAAGATGACAGGGAGGTGATCCAATTACACTGATAACCCAACAATCCCTCGCGTGCTGCAGAAGGTGCTGGTACAAAAAGAGGTAAACAGATATACTCACACAGTGTCACATGTCGATACAGATGCGTATGCATGCATGTGGACAAATTGGCCAGTGCCAGTGAGTGGATAAACTGAGCTGCCATGCCACACAGATGTGGAAAATTGCAACAGGTTTTTCCATTATGCACTGAAGTCCCTTACTGTAGAAAAAAAGGGCATAGAATGTGTAACATTCCCTCCAGGTTTTTAATATTGTGTTTAGACAAGGGAGAGGAGGTTTTGCCCGAGATGAAGTTGGATTTGTTAGAGTGTGACATATACTGGTGATAAGTTTACGTCTTTCTCAGTGAGAATGCACACTGAAGACCAAAAATTATATGAACAGAAATTAAAAGGCGCACATTTGCAATTTAGCGACAGGTGGGCATCTGCTTAGGATTAAAAGTGACAGTTTCAGACAATGACTAGTAATTGTTTCCATTATAACCTTTTCAGTGTTGATAGATCGCGTTAATTTTTTTCATGTTTTCTAGCAAACCTGACTTCAGAGTTGGACGCTTATATGAGAAGCAGGACCCTCACATTCATTTCATTTTCAGTAAGGAGGTAGGATTTTCAAGCTCAGGATCTCTACCAGAGGTCCTGCAAAGTAGCTTTGCTATTCCTAGGACTGTGGTCTTTTAGACAGAGACCTCGGATGTTATTCCCGGATCTGCTGCAGCTGTTCAGTTTGGGGGTCACTGCCCAAAGTTCTCTGTTTACCATGAGGAACATTGCTGCCTTCACCCCCCACACCTTCTCGAGCTCCTTCCTTAGCATTTGGTATTTCCAAGCTTCTTGAGTTCCTTATTCCCGATGTTGCTGTTACTTGGTGTAGCTACATCTAGCTACACTCTTCTGCTTGTCCACCAAGTCCCACAGGATCTTAGCTTGGTCTTTCTCAACCACCCTGCAGGGTGTATCCCGTTTTGACCTCAGGGCTTCCACTCCATACTTGGCAAACATGTTCCTGTATACTACAGGTGTCGAACTCCAGGCCTCGAGGGCCTGCAGGTTTTAGATGTGTCCTTGATCCATCACAGCTGATTTAAATGGCTAAACGACCTCCTCAACATGTCTTGAAGTTCTCTAGAGGCCTGGTAATGAACTAATCATTTGATTCAGGTGTGTTGACCTAGGGTGATACCTGGGCTGTCGAGGCCTGGAGTTCCCCACCCCTACTGTTTACTATACCAGCCACTTGGCTTTATCCAGCCATTGGTAGAGTTTCTCAACATTAGTCACTTCTTCTATCTGCTGGCGGTACATGCCATGTAGGGAACTATTCTTCCATGATGGTTCCCTTTCTTGCTCCTCCTCATATACCCATGTATCTTTGATGTTTTATCCTGGATAGTGATTATGATACTAACTAGTCCTCAGCCACCTGTCTTCTGCTTGGCGTACAAGCTCAGGGTGTCGGACATGGGGTGAAACCATCCATGTATGGTAAGGAGCCTTCTTGTCTTTATGACAGTGGCTTGGCCGCCTGACTATTTCAGCATGGTATCTAACAACCAGCAAGACACAGGTCTTTATTGCCCAGGTCTTGTTCTTCCCATTCAGCTGACTTCTCAGGACTTGCCCTACGTTCGGCAGGTATTTCGTGGTTGCGGGTTTCCTAATGGCCTCTGTTTACAGTTGCCTGTGGGGTTCCCAGGTATTTGTAGTTAGGTACACTCTGGGCGAAATCGACGAAATTGTTTGCAATGTTGCCTTCTGACAATCATCTCAGTTCTGACTACCTTCCCTTTCTTTGTTGCCATCGGACTACACTTCTCCAGTTGAAATGACATTCAGATGTCGCTGCTGTAGAGCCCAATGGTATGGATCAGTCAATCAGTGTCATCCATGTAGAGGAGGTGGCTGATGACTGCCCGGTGCTGTAGTCAGCATTTGTAGCTAGTCGTGTTAATGATCTCACTGAGGGGGTTCAGGCCTATGCAGAACAGCAGTGGGGACAGAGCACCTGCTTGGTATATCCCACACTTGATGGCAACTTGTGCAATTAGCTTGAAGTTTCCCTGTAGTGTTTGCCACACCACCACTGAATGCCTGATGAAGTCTGTTATGGTCCTTTTGATTTTCTACAGTTCTAGGCATTCCAGGATCCATGCATGGGGCACTGAATAATAGACAATAAAGGGCTATTCTATTCTATTCTATTCTATTCTATTTCGGCTATTGACATTAGCAAAGATAGTATTACTATGCCAAAAAGAATGCAATACTTACAATACACATTTAGTTAGTGCCTCACCTTTTTATGTGTCAGAGGCAAAATCATAATTAAAATACAGTTGCATTGACAGAAACAGCTCTGCTATTCCTCACCTTAACATCACTACTCTACTGGGCCACAATAAAACAGACCTGAACTTTTGAAGTCACACTTAAGGGTGAAATACACTTATACTCTGATTACAGACAATCATATAACAGACGTCAGCCTTTATAGGGAACACAAGTTTCACTACGAGGTGATGTAAAATATTTTTGATGTAAAATTTTAGTTCATGATGAATATTTCCAAAATTCCAAAATACAATATATGTTTTTAATTGTCTACAGTGTCACAAGATCTTGTGAAAAGAAGAAAAACATTCCTACCATCTCATTTTTGACCACTTTAAGTACCGTCAGTGTTTGTTTGTTTTTTACTTAAGCAGTCATTCAGATTTGATGGAGTGGTTCTGGTGCCACCCTAATAATTAGAACAATTAGTGAGCATAAATTGAAGAATGCAGATTTCAAGCTACCATGTTTGTGTTTAGATTTTGTGTAGATATTTGGCTATGCAAAGTGAAGGATTTGGGGCATGCAACCTATATGCTCACATTCAGTTTTCAAGAGAACAAAAGGAAAAAAAACAGGGCGTTGCCCAACAGTGAGAGAGATATGACCCCTCTGTGTCTCATTTCAACAGGCATCCTTTTACAGCATTGGTCTTCTAAAGGTTGGTTGTCATTTACTGGGGTCCAATTTTGACACCAATTGTGCACCGACGTACCATTGCCAAAGAGATCATCTGTAAGACAATGGGAACATTGTTTAAAACAATCCTGGGATAACAATGTGTTGTTCTAAAGAAAAAGCTAAACAATAGCAAGGGTATGCTCTGAACAGGATGGCTTAATTAAGACCACCCCTTTTACTACAACCTGTTCTGTATTTCATTAAACTTAAAATGGAATTGGAATATTTACACAAACATCCAGAATTCTTTCACATGCAGTGTACTGGAGTTCTTCACAACACTTGAATTTCACACTGACACACTCACACAAAGGCCTACCAGGATCAACTAACTTGTTTGTTTTTCTTTTTGCACTGCTTTTTTTCATAGCTGCCAACAACACACACAACAACACTTCAAGGACCTTTTATTTGTCTGCAGAAGTTATCGGTTCAGGAATGTTGTTTGTGATACAGCTCTTACTTTAAGACTTTTTTCTCATAATGAGTTGGACCCCTGAGCCCCTGAAATAACCACTGAAATAACATCCTCAAGAAATCAAACAGTGGTTCTGCTTTGATGGAATTTCACCATTTCAGTGTACAATCACATGACTCTAGAGGATTCACTTTCAGTCGCTGAAGGTATGTTAACAGCATACTGAAAAACTGACACACAAAGCTATATCTATCAGCGCAAAGAAAGGGTTCATGGGGGCTAAAAAACAAATGAGATAAGATGACGCCAAGATCATCAATGATGATAGAATGGAAACTAAAAATAGTGTAAGGTGAGATAGTAGATAATACAGTGTCAAATAAGCAAATGACAGTAATTTATAACAAGGAACTTCTTAAAAATGAAAAAAAAATTGCTTTTTTGTGCACTGTAATGACAGTGTCATATATTTGACACAAGCTCTAATGGAAAAGCTACAATCCAGGAACTTGCGAGTGAGTGACAAGAAAGTATGAGCTCACTGTGGCCCTAACACTGCCCTCAGCGCCTGCAGCAGACAGCCGCTAACCTCAGACTCTCCTCTCGTCCAATCGTGCACGAGCTCATTACTGCCGCAGCCTCATTGTGTTAATTGAAGCCACGCTAACTACACCATTCCTCCTGCTCTATAAAAGCAGAAGACTCGTCACCCTCTTTGGCCGCTTCTCCCTCCAGCTACACAGGTAATTGAATTTCGGCAGGTCTCTCAGTAAGCTGGCTTGTTTTAATAACTTCACTAGATTATGTTTAATAAGTGTGCCTTAAACGCTTTTTTCGTCAGGCCAGGGAGGATGAGGAGGGTCAAATGTGATAATAGAAATGAGGAAAAGGGCCATTTTCCTGGCACTGCTCTAGGGATAGATGTAATCACTGCAGCCTATCACCTTGTCTGAGCAGTGTTAGGTTCAACTGTGGGCCATGGTGCCGAAGTTAAGGGAGATATGCTCCAATTCACAGATGATGTTACAGGCGGGGGAAAAAAGAACAAAATCATACTAATTCCACAAGCTTTCCTTTTCGTTTGTCATGTCATGTCTCCTGCTAGGAATTTTTATAAAAACACAAAAAACTAGGGATAGTATGAGGAGGCTCTGAAATAAGAGCTAGAAGAAGAAGCAAGAAGCAGAGCAGCCAGAGTGCTCCAACTTTCCAACCAACTTTCATAAAATCTTCTCTGTTTTGTTTTTTGTTTTTTTTTTTTACATAATCTTCTTGACAGTTAAATAGTATCTCTTTAACACCTACTTCTAAGCTACTGTCTTTACAGAGGAATGGGATAAAACATCACTTTTGTTCTTTTGTAGTCAAATTCAGAAAAATGTCAAAATATCTTTTCTGGAATACAGAACCTGTAGATCAAAATATTTTACATAAATTAGAATAATAATAATGGATTGGATTTATATAGCGCTTTTCAAGGCACCCAAAGCGCTTTACAATGCCATTATTCATTCACGCTCACATTCATACACTGGTGGAGGCAAGCTACGGTTGTAGCCACAGCTGCCCTGGGGCAGACTGACAGAAGCGAGGCTGCCATATCGCGCCATCGGCCCCTCTGGCCAACACCAATAGGCGGTAGGGTAAGGTGTCTTGCCCAAGGACACAACGACCAGGACAGAAAGGCCGGGGATCGAACCGGCAACCTTCTGGTTACAGGTGCGCTTCCCAACCCCCTGAGCCACGGTCGCCCAAGAACAAGGAAAAGAACACTGGAAACATTACTTTTATTCTGAGGGTGTCACAAATCTATCCAAATATTTAAATCAGAACCAACATCTTCATAATGTTCCAATTTTCCAGCCAACCTTCATAAAATCTGCCGTTTTCTTTTCTTTTTTACATAATCTTCTTGACAGTCAAAAAGTGCCTCTTTAACATCCACTAATTCTTGTTTCCTGGCTTTGCATATAATAGTAGATAAAAGTAGTGAACTGACTGGAGCTTTTTTCACTCACTTTTCTGAGTGCACGTCGTCCCACATGTGTCTTTAATGCATGTGCAGTGGAGCACCCCCAGAGACAGTGAGACAGTGAAATAATGTTAATTAAGTTGATATCAAACAGTTTCTGTTTCTGTAACTCGAAAAAAATATCAATTCCAGACAAAAGCTTGGCGGAGCATTTCAGTGGTGTAAACTTACTAATTCGGAGAGATCAAAATTCATTACAGGTAATTCACATTCAAGTTAAACAGGAGAAATTTTTGAAGAATTTTTTACGTAGAATTCAGAATTTGTTCAATTTTTTGAGAAGAGCATATGAATAGAAATTCATTCATAAACAAATGTTTTTAAGTCATCAAAATTCTCTCTCCGCTCACTTTCTTTAGTCTACCAGGGGTTTCTCTGGCTATGATTGTTTTGACTAGCTCTGTGCATTTTAAGATCATCTGAGAGTTCAGGGGTTTAAAGGTCAGACTGGGGTCAAGTCTTATCATTCTTGGTGATGGTTTGGATTTACTGCCAGCCACGTGTTAGCTTCAGCAGCTTGGTGAGGCTAAGCTGTAGTGAAAGGCACGACAAAGAGACACACACAAATGTGTCAAAGGTTACACCACTGAACAAATAAGAGATAAGGGAGCAAAAACATGAAGGTGTCCTTTGTCAAGTTGGTTCTAACTAACCCCCCCCCCCACAATAACACAGTGATAAAGAGAAACATGTGAGCAGAGGGGCAAAAATAAAGACAGAAGTTCAGACAGTGAAACAGAACAGGAGAGACAAATTTGTACTTCAGGAACCAGATGTTGGTAAAGAGGCTGAGACAGGCTGCAGACAGAGATGCACAGGGAATGTAAGTAAGCTGATCAGCAGTTAGAAAGGCCATTTGAGTCACACCAGCAGCAACACCACTGCCACACAGAAGCAGATTTGCATAATATTGTGTGTTGTCAGTAGAGTGATGGCTTGTGCAGGTAGCTATCTGTAGGAGCAGGATATACATGTTAACCTGATTGAGTGTGTGTGTGTGTGTGTGGGTGTGTGTGGTTGTGTGTCTATTCTGGCCATCTCCCGTCACCCTCACTGGACAGGTGGCATCCCCTAGCCCTGTGATTAGCATGTCAATGTCTTCACATGTTGATGGGAGCACCACTGCAGGCATCTACATTCATATATAAATGTAAATTCAAAACCCTCCCCCCTCCCG